>NC_135319.1:40558626-41212154 GCF_048772815.1 Callospermophilus lateralis
ACCAAACCAGGTTATCTTCACCCACTTCCAAATGTTCTGTCATTGTATGTAGCATTTATTCTTCTTTTTTGCTACTCAAAGTCAAAAAAGGAGCAGTTCTCCGATGGAGAACTACCACCTACATCTTATTGCCTTTCTTCTCTATTCCTCTTATCATTTTTCTGAGATAATATGTTGAAGAATTAAACCATTTTGTCCATTTATTTTAATAAATTTTTATTTAGCACCTAACATGTTTCAGTCTCTGAGCTAGGGACTGGGATATGGTGGTGAACGAAAGAGGGCCATACCCTTCTTTGTGGGTGAAGTGGGAGGGATTGACAGTTTTAAAATTAAATTACCATAACAGTCATATACCACCAATCAATGTTTCTATCAATGACAGGCCACAAATATAATGGTGGTCCTATAAGATTAAAATCAAGCTGAAAAATCCCTATCATCTACTAATATCATGGCTGTCTTAACATAATAGTGCAATGTATTTCTCACGTTTGTGATGATGAGTGGCATAAACAAGCCTACTGTACTGCCAGTCATATGGAAATATAACATATGCAATTATGTATAATATGTAATACTTGGTAAGGATGATAAATGGCCATGTTACTGATTTATGTACCTACTATATTTTTATCATTATTTTGAAATGTATTCCTTCTATTTGTTTGTTTTAAAGCTTACTATAAAAAAGTGTGTCATGTTACACTAGCAGCAGTCTCCTACAGCTCACCTTTACTGGGTCTCTTAATTGCAAGAGGTCATATGAAGTGATTGACCTATACCAATTCAATCTGCATAAGTACACTCTATGATGTTCTCACAATGACAAAATCAGCATTATTCACAAAAGCTCAATGTGAAAAAGCTCCAAATGTTGTTAGGTAAAATAGTTAAACAAAATGTGGTAGTATAAACACACAATGGAATATTACTTGGCCTTAAAAAAAGAGTAGGATTCTGATACAGGTTACAATAGGGGTGAATCCTGAAGGCATTATGCTAAGTGAAATAAGCCAGACATAAAAGAACAAGTATTGTGTGGTCAGAGTGGCAAATTCACAGAGACAGAAAGTAGAATAGAGGTTATAATAGGTTGTGGGGAAGGAAGAATAGAAAGTTATTGTTTAAGGAGTACACAACTTCTTTCTGGAATGATGGCAGGTCCTGGGAATGTATAGTAGTGATTGTGAGATCAGGCAAGGTGGGTGGTGACCAAAGGAGACAGATTTAAAAAGGGAAGGGTTTGGGACAGGAAAAGGTATATATATATATATATATATATATATATATATATATATATATATATATATAAGTTTTAGGTGGACACAATATCTTTATTTTATACTTATGTGGTGCTGAGGATCTAACCCAGTGCCTCACACATGCCAGGCGAGTGCACCACCATTTGAGCCACATCCCAGCCCCTGGAAAAGGTGTTTTTAGAGTCCCTTGTCCCGCTGGAGTCGGTTGGGGGAACTGTCTGAAATCCAGAATTGGCCAAGGGGTCCTGCTGATTGACAGGCATTAATCAGGAGATCCCGCTGATTGATAGGCATTTCCGAAGGCGCCTGACTGATGTTTCTTTCCTGCACGGGTTGCTTTGTTCTAAGTCACCACCACCAACCTAACAGTGATTTTGCACGACATATGAATGTTCTTAACAATGGTTAAAACAGTAAATTCTTTTTGAGATGGGGTCTCTCTATATTGTTGCCCAACTGGTCTTGAACTCATGGGCCCAAGAGATCCTCTTGCCTAACCTCTTTAGTATCTGGGACTATAGGTATATTCCACTATGCCTGGCTAAAATAGTAAATTCTGTTATGTATATTACCACATTGAAAAATATGACAAGAATAGATAATTATTTTAAAAGAGAAGTAAGGCCTCTCTTTCCTCAGGGAGAGGTCTAGATTTCATTCCAACAGTAATAGGGAGCCGTTATAAGGTTTTCAACAAGAACTAACATGATATTCTTTGTGTCTTTAAAAAGACCACTGTGCACCTCCATACCCTGTCACACACACACACACACACACAAAAAAAAAAAAATCACTGTGAAAATGTGTAGCTTGTGATTTGTGTAATTAAATTTTAATGAAGTTCACTCATTAACAGGCAAAGTTGATCTATAAAAATAGAAACCAGAAGAGTGGTTGTCTATAGGGGGAAGTGGAGACTAAAGATTAACTATAAAGGGCATGAAGGAACATTATGGGTTGATGGAAAATTCTATATCTTTTTTTTTTTTTTTTTGTAGGGGGTGGTGGTGGGGGAGGGGGAATACCAGGGATTGAACTCAGAGGCACAGGACCACTGAGCCTCATTCCCAGCCCTGTTTTGTATACAGGATCTCACTGAGTGGCTTAGCACCTTGCTTTTGCTGAGGCTGGTTTTGAACTTGCCATCCTCCTGTCTCAGCCTCCCGAGCTGATGGGATTGCAGGCATGTGCCACTGTACCCAGCTGGGAAATTCTATACCTTGACTGGGGTGATGGTTACATGGGTGTGGTCATTATCAACACCCACCAAGCTGGGCAAGGATCTCAGCTCCTTAGGAGGCAGAGGCAGGAGGATCATTTGAGCCTAGGGATTCAGTGCCCCCCTATCTCAAAAAACAAAACAAAAAAAAAATTAATAAAAATGCAAGTCAATAGTAAAGCATCTCACTGTTCCTTTTACTTCAATTAAAAGTTAAGGGGACAGGGGCTGGGTATATAGCTCAGTTGGTAGAGGGATACACAAGGCCCTTGGTTCAATCCCCAGCACCACCAAAAAAAAAAAAAAAAAAAAAAAGAGAGAGAGAGAGAGAAAGACAAGATAAGGGAGCTAGCCAAGCATTATGGTGCCTGCCCCTTCTTCCCTCTTTGCCCAGCAATAAGATGTGGATGTGAAAAACCAGCCTCTACCTCAGAGCAAAGCCTGTCCAAGGAAGGGGATGTGACCCTTGTCCTTGGAAAAACCCACAGAGCACTCCTAGGCACGTACCCACCCTGCTGAGTTGTTTATCTACAAATAACAGGAGAGATCTGCTGCGCCTTGTGTCCCTGACTCAGTCAGGCTAGGTGGGGACCCATAGCAACCCCCTAGCAACCACTCATCAGCATGAGACAGGGAAAATACCTGGGATGCCAGATGACCAGATGACCCTCCCAGTAGTTTATGGTGGTTGATAACATGTTGGGAAACCATGTAATTCAGCACGTACTCCCCTCATAGCTTAAACCAATAAGTTAAAACGAATCCCCCTCTTGTACTAACCAATCACCCCTACCCAACTTGTTCCCACCAGTGAATGTGCTAATCATGTTTTTTTTTTTTTTTTTTTTTTTTTTGAGAGAGAGAGAGAATTTTAATGTTTATTTTTTAGTTTTCGGCAGACACATCATCTTTGTATGTGGTGCTGAGGATCGAACCCGGGCCGCACGTATTCCAGGCGAGCGCGCTACTGCTTGAGCCACATCCCCAGACCCGCTAATCATGTTTTAGAGTTGTTATTTGATTTTCCCCGGTGTGTGATGATTTGCTAAGAGATGCTATGATGTATGTGGGATCCCTGCCTTCCCCAAAGAATGTATAAAACTGCTGCAAACCCTGGGCTCGGGGCCTCTCAGCGTCACCAGTTGCTGTGTGCGCATGGAGGACCGAGTTAGCTCGCAGTAAATACCTCTTTGCTGCTTACATCCATCTTAGTCTCTGGTGGTCTTTTGGGGATCCCAAATTCGAGCATAACAGAAGGCTGAGGCAGAAAGATCACAAGTTCAAGGTCAGCCTCTGCAATTTAGCAAGACCCAGTCTGAAAATAAAAATAAAAAGGACTTGGGCATGATGGGGGGGGGGGTGTACAGTGGCATACACCTGTAATCCCAGTGATTTGAGAGCCTGAGGCAGGGGATCACAAGTTCAAGGCCAGCCTCAGCAATTTAACAAGGTTCTAAGCAATTTTGTGAGACCTTCTCTCAAAATTAAAAATTAAAAAGGACTGGGGGATAGGTCTCCTTGGTAAAGTGCCCCAGGGTTAGGGTTAGTTCAATTCCCAGGACCCCTCATAATTCTTGTGGAATATAGACTAAAAATACCAATTAAGTCCTAACCTTGAGTACTTAAACTGGAGAACATCAAGTAGTTTGACTCAGGATACACTAATTTGAAGGTTGTAAGTATTTGCCTGGAAGGCAAGAGGTGGGCCTCCTCATTTCCTCCCAGAGCAGCCTGCACTGCCCATTGGAATAAGCTGAGAAACAGTTTTAAAATATAATCAGGCGCTGCCGTCGCCACCAGCGCAGCCGTGCCGCACCGTGAGCACCTGTCCGTCCGACCGGTACCGTCCGCCGCGTCCTCGGAGTTGTTCCAACAATCTGTTAAAACATGGTGGATTACTATGAAGTTCTAGGCGTGCAGAGACATGCCTCACTCGAGGATATCAAAAAGGCATACCGGAAACTTGCACTAAAGTGGCATCCAGATAAAAATCCTGAGAATAAAGAAGAAGCAGAGAGGAAATTCAAACAAGTAGCTGAGGCATATGAGGTGTTATCAGATGCTAAAAAAGGGGACATCTATGACAAGTATGGCAAAGAAGGCTTAAATGGTGGAGGTGGAGGTGGAAGTCATTTTGAAGGTCCATTTGAGTTTGGCTTCACATTCCGGAACCCAGATGATGTCTTCAGGGACTTTTTTGGTGGAAGGGACCCATTTTCCTTCGACTTCTTTGAAGATACATTTGAAGACTTTTTTGGGAACCGAAGAGGTCCCCGATGAAGCAGAAACCGAGGTGCAGGCTCATTTTTCTCCGCTTTCAGTGGATTTCCAACATTTGGAGGTGGATTTTCTGCATTTGATACAGGATTTACTTCATTTGGGTCACTAGGTCACTGTGGCCTTACTTCATTCTCTTCTACATCATTTGGTGGCAGCCGGATGGGTAACTTCAAATCAATATCAACTTCTACCAAAATAGTAAATGGGAGAAAAATCACTACAAAAAGAATTGTTGAGAATGGTTAAGAAAGAGTAGAAGTTGAAGAAGACAGCCAGTTAAAGTCCTTAACGATAAATGGTAAGGAGCAGCTGCTACGCTTGAATAACAAGTAATTCAACGCACGCATTTAACAGAAATGTTAAATTATAACAAGCACCATTTGAGGATTAACAGGAACATTTTTTTGAAGATTTCAGACGAACTCGACTTTCAGTATAATTGTACCTAATCTAAAGTATTTATAAACAGCTCATCGGAGCCCCTATTTGTCATAGACTTTTGAGTTTATTGTTGGGACCACACAATAGGACCTTTTTTTTTTTTTGTCTTTAAAATTGTTGTAATCTCTGTATGCACTTTGCTTTTTTATTAAACGTAATCCAAGGTGAGCCTTGACTTTGAGTAGTGCTAGGACAAGATTGTATTCTAACACCAGCATGGATCTGCTTCCCATTGTGTTTGACATGTGAGCCAAGTAGTGTCAGCCTGCTGTGAGCTAACATTGCCAGGATGAGGCTCCTGTAGAAGTAATTTGTTTTTGTTTTTTTTTTCAGTATTTAGTAATGAAAGATATTAATGCATTAATGGTAATACATTTCTGGTTTAATATAAATTTAAGGATATTTTCTAGTTGTGCATGAATGCTGGCAACTTAGTAAAGTTTTGACAATTGTTTAAATATGTAATGTTAAGTTTAGGTTTAAAAATCTGGTAAACTGGGTCTTTGTCATTTGCTTAAAAAAAGAAAATTAAAAAAAATATATAATCAGGGTCCCATCCTTAGAGATCTCAATGCAGTCAACCTCAGCATCAGGATTTTTACAAATACCCCAAAAGATTTTAATAACAAGTCAAGGTTAGAACTTATTGAATGCCTGACTACCCTGAAAATTCCATTCTTTGGTCTATACTATGGTGCCCTTCAAAGATTCACTGAGCATTTTTTGCTCTAGAACTCTAGAAACTTCTATCACACCGTTTACAATAAAGTTTAAGATCCTACTTTTCGATTTTAATTTTGATTCCTTCTCAACCTTCAAATCACTCATGGGCCTGAACTCTGACCTAGAATCATTCTGCTTCTCTATGTATCCCCTCTCCTGCTCTCAACTGAAATGGAGATCTGCTGCTCATGATGCCAAAAGTTCGGTCCTTGTCCCCATGCCAATCTTTTAACGAGGACATGGTTTTGAGAAAAGGAGAAAAATAGGAACTCCTATCCCAAAGGCTGTGATTCTACCAGGATAGAGGTGAGTCAGAGAAAAGGAGATTAGGGAGGAGAGATCAGGATGAAGAAGTTCAGGGAGAAGAAGATTGGGAAAAAGAAAAAAGACAAGTAAGTTTCGAAGCCACAAGGGAAACAGGCAAAGCATCAAGTGAACCCCTGTTACACTGGGAAGACCATCCTCCTGCAAATCAGTCCCTCGACAATGCCCTGAGTTGGCTTTTGTGTGTTTTCAGATCAGCCCTCTTACAGTTCATTTCGGGTTTTGTGTCTTCCTTGAGTTTGAGAGGGGAAGAACCAACAAGGAGGGAAGAACAAGTGCCCCTTCTCCCCTCTTTGCCCTAAAAGCTGAACTGGGCATAGGGGAAGTGAAAATCCCAAGGCCATACTCAGCCTGTGTTCTAGCCTCAGGCAAAGCAAAGCTGCCTCCTTCCATCCCTTTTTTTTTTTTTTCCCTAATTTTAAAGGTCCCTTAATTTACAAAACACACACACACACACACACAGGCATCCCTTCTCCTTAAAAGTCTCTCTTGACTTGTTTAGGTTTTTCTAAAACTGATTTCCACACATGTATGCTGCACCTTGAGAGTGAGTTCATGGCAATACTCATTTGTTGTCTACCTATCAAGTTCAGGACACTAGGCTAAATGACATCAGAGAACTCCAAGTACCGCTTTTTAATTTACAGAATAAGGGAATTCCTCAAAACATTTAATATAACAGTGCTTTTCTTCCTTGGACAAGGCAGACATTATAAGAAGGTTAAATGTGTAAATTTTGAACTAATGTAAATTTCCCAGATTAAAAAATTCATTAAGACTCCGGGGCTGGAGTTTAGTGGTAGAGGGCTTATCTAGAATGCACAAAGCCCTGAGTTTGATTCCCAGCACTGGGAAAAAAAAAAAAAAATCATCAAGAATTCCATGATTTCGAGACTGGGGAGTTCATTGTAAATATCGTTGATACTTTAGCTTCTAAACAGAAATCGCTTTGCCACAATTCTTTGTCCAAATTAATCTTTTTTTTTTTTTATTGGTTGTTCAAAACCCTACAAAGCTCTTGACATATTATATTTCATACATTAGCATACATTAGCTTCAAGTGAGTTATGAACTCCCTTTTTTACCCCAAGTACAGATTGCAGAATCACATGGGTTACACATCCACATTTTTACATAATACCAAACTAGTACCTGTTGTATTCTGCTACCTTTCCTATCCTCTAGTATCCCTCCTCCCCTCCCCTCCCATCTTCTCTCTCTACCCCTCCTACTGTAATTCATTTCTCACCTTGTTTATTTTCCCACTCCACTTACAACCTCTTATATGTAATTTAGTATAACAATGAGGGTCTCCCTCCGTTTCCATGCAATTCCCCTTTTCTCTCCCTTTCCCTCCCACCTCATGTCTCTGTTTAATGTTAATCTTTTCTTCCTGCTCTTCCTCCCTGCTCTATTCTCCAAATTAATCTTAAAATTTATGAAGTTTGAATCGTGAGATCTTCAGGACCCTTAAAATGAATGGTCCGGTGGCCAAATTTTATGTCTGTGAAACCAATTGCCCATCTGGATTATTAGCTCTTGAACCTCAGGAATCTGCTGCCTCTTATCTCTGAATCTCACTTCTCCCCACATACATACTACAAAAAAAACCCACAGAGTTTTTGCACAAGGTTCCATAAATCTTAGTTGAATTTAGAACTATTGGAGGGAAATGGATTATTTCACATGTAATCTGCCTTTCTAAAGTAATAAAGTGATAAAAGATGGCTGACAGGAAATGACTTTAATGGAGAATTAGGAAGCCAAGATATGATTACAGGTTATCAAGCCCTGTCCAGGCAGAGGAATCCTATTTCTGGCAATCTCCCTGTACCCACCCACCTAGAGGCCGTGTTTACTGAGGGTCTATTATATGCCATGTCTGGTGTTAAAAGAGGGAAGGATGGGATACAAATAAAAACAATAAGAAATATTAACCTGAAGAAATACATATTGTAGGACCAAGGTCTTCAAACTAGAGAGAGAACTGATGATTTTTTAGGGGATGTGTAGGTGTGTAGAATTTTAACAAATTCTAAAATTTAATTTTAAGGAATTCTATTTTCAGGGCTGGGATTGTGGCTCAGCGGTAGAGCGCTCGCCTAGCACATGCAAGGCCCTGGGTCCGATCCTCAGCACCACATTTAAAATAAAATAAAGGTATTGTGTCCATCTACAACTAAAAAACAAATATTAAAAAAAGAAAGAAATTCTACTTTCACACTTTAAATTTCAACATGTACCCTCTCATGCCATGACCCAAATTATTCTTCCCCATTTCCCCTTCACAACAACTCTTGTCCAGTTTACAAAGAAAAGTCATGACCCACCTCCATCCTGAATATTACTTCAGTGTGACAATGTCCACATATGACAATTCTAAGATGCCGCCAAGTCAATGGAAATGGCCCCTTTAACATTAATCCTCTTAGAGCGAATCACTGGTTGGTTAGTGAGACCCTGTCTCTAAATAATATGTGTGTATGTGTGTGTGTGTGTGTGTGTGTGTGTATGGCTGGGGATGTGGCTTCAGTGGTTAAACCCCACTTGGTTTTATTTCCAGTTCCAAAAAAAAAAAGAATTTAAGTTTTCAAATTCTCTTTCGTTACAATATTAATCCTATTAATCCTATGATGTGTCACTGAATGGAAAAACACAATTGAGTAACTGTAGCAGTCCAGATACATTATACTGATTCTTTTAAATGTAACTGTAAAATCTCCTTGGGAGTACCAAATTTTTCAAGTTTTTGACACTGAATAAAAACCATTAGTAAACACTTAACCTAATTTATTTTAGAGTTTGTGTGGATTATTCAATATTAGCTAGAACATGCTTTATCAAATCATATCAAAACATTTGTTTACTTACTACAACCCATTCATATTTGTTTTCTGTTTTGCTTGGCACATTACCAGGAACTAGGAACTTAGTGACTCAAAAAAGACACATTTCTTATTTCAGTTTCCAGGAGTCAGGAATCTCAACAGAGTTGAACTGAGTCTTTTAATGGGGTCTCACAGGCTGCAGTCAAGGTGTAGTCTCAGATTTCAGTCTTATTTGGGGCTTGGGGTCATCTTTTAAGCTTTACTGGTTGTTGACACAATTTAGCGCCTGTGGTTGTCGGACTGAGGTCACAGTTTCTTCACTGGCTGTAAGCCATCTGCTCTCAGCTGCAAGATGCACTTTCAGTTCTTTGCCATGAAGTGTTCTCACAAGCACTCTCACAGCTTAGCATCTTTCTTAAGAATTAACCAGAGACTCTCTTGAGTGTTCTAAAACAGTCCTATATAATACTGTCATCCCTCTATACCTGTGGAGGATTGGGTTCAAACCCTGGGGATATCAAAATTGTCAGATTCACAAGAGCCTTATATGAAATGGTATAGTATTTGCATATAACCTGCACATCCTCCTATATATTTTAAATAATCTCTGCATTATCTTAATACCTAATACAATGTAAATACTACATAAATATTTGTTATGCTATATTGTTTAGCAAGTAATGACAAAAAAAGTCTGTGCATGTTCAATATAGACACATGCTCAATACTTTAGATCCATTGTTAGCTGAATCTATTGATGCAGAACTTGAAGTCTCAGAGGGCTGATATGGAGAGCCAACTGCATAATCTAATTAAAGAAGTGTCTATCTCATCATATTCAGAGGTACTGCCCACATTCAAGGTCAGGGGATAATAGAGTATATGCACACTAGGGAGCAAGAATCCTGAGGAGGGCTGGGGATGTGGCTCAAGGGGTAGCGTGCTCAACTGGCATGCGTGCGGCCCGGGTTCGATCCTCAGCACCACATACAAACAAAGATGTTGTGTCTGCTGAAAACTAAAAAAAATAAATAAATATTTAAAATCTCTCTCTCTCTCTCTCTCTTTGAAAAAAAAAAAAACTGTGATGTAGCTCAGTGGTCAAGTGCCTCTGGTTCAGTCTCTAGTACTGCAAAAACAAAATTAATCAGATTTATATTAAACCAAAGTTGTTTTAATCTTATTTGACTGTTTAAAAACAATCTATTTTATGTGATACATCCTTTAATTTTTTTTTTTTTTTAATTTTCAGGGCTGGGGTTCGAACTCAAGACCTTGAGCATGCTAGGCACTCTGCTACTGAGTTATAGATCCAGCTCTCAAATGTAATTTTGATAATTAGGTTAATGAAGACTAACTCTGGTTACAGTAAATGGTGGACATTTTCTGTACCTACACTGTCCAAACAGTAGCCATTAGCCATGTGTGGCTCCTGAGCTCTTTAAGCGTGGCTAACATAATTGAAGAAATAAAATTTTAATTTATAAACCAAAATTTACTAGCATAAATTTTATAATGCTGATTACATGTTGAATTATGATTTTTATATATCTATCCAAGTGAAATGCATTATAAAATTAATTTCAACTGTTTCTAACTTTTTTTCAGTGCTGGGAATGAAATCTATGGCCTTGAACATGTTAGACAAGACCACTGAGCTACACTCCCCAGCCCGTTGCTAACATTTTTAGTGTGGCTAATAGAAAAATTATAATTAGGGGCTGGGGATGTGGCTCAAGCGGTAGCGCGCTCGCCTGGCATGCGTGCGGCCCGGGTTCGATCCTCAGCACCACACACAAACAAAGATGTTGTGTCCCCCGATAGCTGAAAAATAAATATTAAAAAAAAAAAAATTAGGTGGATATGATGGTGTCAGTCTGCAATTCTGGTGACCTGGGAGTTTGAGGCAGAAGGATTACAAATTCAAAGCCAGCCTCAATAACTCAGTAAGGCCCTAAACAATTTAGTGAGACCCTGTAACAAAATTTTAAAAAGGGCTGGGGATGAGGCTCAGTGGTAAAGCACCTCAGAATTCAATTCCTCATACCAAAAGAAAAGAAAAAAGAAAAATTGTAATCATACATAATTATATTTCTACTGGACTTCATTGTAGTATTCATAGTAAAGCTAAATCTGCAACTTCAAGGCTTTGTTTGTGGTACTAAGGATTTAGCCCAGGCATACTTTATTGCTAAGCTACATTTCAGCCCTGTTTTTCATTTTATTTTGTCACAAGGTTTAAGTTGCTGAAACTGGCCACTGAACTTTCAACCCTCCTTCCTCAGCCTCCTGAATATTACAGGTATGTGCCACAATATTCTGCTGGAACTTCAAGGTTTTGAGAAAAACATATTCAAAGTACCTGGTAAGTTTATTAAAAGTGTTGTATTGAGGGCTGGGGATGTGACTCAAGCAGAAACGCACTCGCATGGCATGCGCCGGGCGCTGGGTTCCATCCTCAGCACCACATAAAAATAAAGATGTGTCCACTGAAAACTAAAAAATTCTCTCTCTCTCAAAAAAAAGTGTTGTATTGAATTTAACAATATTTAATAGTCCTAAAACTTTCTTTAAAAAGGTGCCTCTGTTAGAAGAAAACTGTATACAATTAGTAGTTTGTTGGTAAGTTGAGATGAACTTCCCACAAAATGAGAAAGTGACTCTCACAACTAACAAATCCTTTTGAAAAGGAGAAACTAATCAAATTGTTAGCTAGAAATTCATCAAAAATGCTTTTTGAAAACAAAGTGAATTGTGGTATAAATCTAGAAAGTTCAAAGAATTAGATGACATCAATATAACAAAATTCCTTCCATTTATGTCCATTTACGTACATGGGTAAGGTATTTCAGAGCTAACTGATGCAAAATATCTTATTCTAGTAATAACTAATATTTATTCACAAAAATTTTTTGTGGGAGTGGTAGTGCTAGGGATGGAACCCAGGGCCTTGTGCATGCTAGGCATAGGCTCTACCACTGAGCCACACCCAGTGGAAAAAAAGATTTTAGAGCCAGGTGTGCAGGTGTGGTCATTCTGAACTCTTCATTTTCAACTGGGCTATCGCTCTTTTTCTATTGATTCCTGGGATTCTTTTTAATATTAAAAAAAATGTACCTATACTATACAATAGAGTTAAGGTCTCCAACAGCTGGGCCAGGTGGCGCACACCTGTAATACCAGAGGCTCAAGAGGCTGAGGAAGGAGGATAGAGTTCAAAGCCAGTCTCAACAATGGCAAAGTGCTAAGCAACTCAGTGAGACCTTGTCTCTAAATAAAATACAAAATAGGGCTGAGGATGTGGCTAAGTGTTTGAGTGTCTCTGAGTTCAATCCCTAGCATTACCAAAAAAAAAAAAAAAAAATGGATTCTGTTGCTGAAACCAACGTTTGAAAATAATTGCCTCTATGCTACTTTGCAACTTAACCTTGCTGATAAAAACTTGGCCCCTCATTCCTTTGGGAATCTTTATCATTTAGAGCCCAGGAACATTTGTCCTATGTACTTGAAACTCTAGGCCAGAGTTTCTCAAACATGGACTGTTAACTTTTTGAATAAATAATCCTTTCTTGTGGAGGGCTATCCTCTGTGTTTGTAGAATGTTTTGGAGCATCCCTGGCATACACAGGCTGGATGTCAGTAGTATATCCTCCTCTCAGTTGTAATAATCAAAAAAATATGGGGGCTGGGGTTGTGGTTTAGTGATAGAACACTTGCCTGGCATGTTTGAGGCACTGGGTTCAATCCTCAGCACTACAAATAAATAAATAAGTGTATTGTGTCCATTTACAACTTGAAAAAAATATTTTTAAAAAAGTCTCTGGTACTTTTTTTTTTTTTTTTTAAATATTTATTCTTTAGTATTTGGCGGTCACAACATCTTTGTTTTTATGTGGTGCTGAGGACTGAACCCGGGCCGCATGCATGCCAGGCGAGCACGCTACCGCTTGAGCCACAGCCCCAGCTTAAAAAAGTCTCTGGATTGCCAAATATCCTCTGAGCAGAGGGGACAAAATCACCCCAGTTAAGAAATTGCCAAATGTCCTCTGAGCATAGGGGGACAAAATCAACCCAGTTAAGAATGATTGATCGGGGCTGGGGATGTGGCTCAAGCGGTAGTGCGCTCTCCTGGCACCCGTGCAGCCGGGGTTCGATCCTCAGCACCGCATACAAACACAGATGTTGTGTCCGCCAAGAACTAAAAAATAAATATTAAAAATTCTCTCTCTCTCTCTCTCTCTCTCTCTCTCTCCTCTCTCACTCTCTCTTTAAAAAAAAAAAAAAAAAGAATGATTGATCTAGGTAGGGGCTAGGATTGTGGCTTCGCAGTAGAGCTCGCCTAGCACGGGCAGGACCCGGGTTCGATCCTCAGCACCACATAAAAATAAAGGCATTGTGTTGTGTCCATCCAGACCTAAAAAATTAAAAGATTCTTAAAAAAAAAAAAAAAGAATGATTGATCTAGGTCTATCTAACACCAGTGGAAGGCAGGTTGATTACTAGTCTATTTACTTAGTTTGGAAGCCCCAGGAAATTTCAAATGGTGTTTGATAAGATACAGAATACTAAGACCTGTTGGGAAGTATATGTGTCTTACAACCTTGTCAAAAAGACAAAATAACATACATTAAGTCATGAAGGAATAGCATATACAGGGTATGCATGTGCATGTGTTCCTGAGTGTTTCTGGGGATCTAACACAGAGTCTGGAGCATGCTATGCAAGTGCTGTACCACTGAGCTATACCCACAGCCCAGCCTAGAGATTTAAAATAAAAGGGTGTAAAACAGGAAAGCTAGCCAACTTCTTAGGCTTCATGGGATGTTAGGGGCTTGATGAGGTCATCAGAGCTCAGGGCCTAGCCCTCAGCTTGGTAGTTTCAAAAAATTATAATGGAGTTGGGGTTGTAACTTGGGGTAGAGTGCTTGCTCAGCATGTTGGAGGCCTTGGGTTTAAGCCCCAGATTGACCAAATTAATTAATTAAGTTAAATAAAATAGGGTTAATGTATTTAATAATATACTAAATAAGGGGCAATAGCACTCATTCTAGGGATAGAAGTATGCAAAAAGATAACTAATATGTGGCACACACACGTCCCTTTTACTTTTTCACATTTTCCTTTGTCTCATACTGTGCAGCTTGGAGATCCTTCTATATAAGAACTTGAAGAGCTTCCTCATAATAAAAAAAAAAGGTCTACAATGTGAGAAGCTTATTTCAGAGTGTATTAATGCTAAAAAAAAAAATCAGGTGGTCAAGGCAAGTTTGAGAGAATATCTGAAAAAAAAACGAATGTAACTGCAAACTAAAGATCAGAAAATGACTTGAGATTCAGGTAAGTTGTGTGTAACGACTGGTAGACCAGATGTGTAGTTGGGAATTTTTCGTTTTCCTGAATAAAATTTCTCTCTCATTTATCTTACCTGCATGCATACTGCAACTCTGAACTTTCAGCACACTAAAAATCATATTGATCATATAGTATTCCTTGTAATTCACAAACACCACAAGTGGCCTACAATGTGAGAAGCTTAATTTAGAGTGTATTAATAAGGTGGTCAAGGCAAGTTTGACACACAATAATATGCAACAGGATATATAAGCTTACAGACATCCTTTTCTTAAGAAAGCTAGGAGGGATTTTGTTTCTACTTTGATGGGATACAGGCTGTCAAAATTTCATACATACAGTCCACTACTGTGGTTGAAAATCCATTCATGAAATATTTTGTAGGATAAAATACACACAGTAGACAGAAAACTGGGCCAAATAGATCAGCCAGGAGGAGTCATGCCTGTGTAGTCAGGAATCAGCAAGAGCGTAAAAGGGAAGGAAAGACAATAGGATTTGGTCTTTGATTGGTTAGAGGAAGACTTCAAAGATGATTTTAAGGATTCTAGAATGAGATATAATCACTTTCAGAAGGGAAAAGTAACTAGTTATAAGGGGAGAGTCTCAAGTCTTACTTGAGATACTTTTAGATGTAGATGGGAACTTAGATATGTTTCCAACATTCTTATTTTGAAGAAACAGAGCTTAAATTGATTGCCTAAGGGGACCCAGATAATTGGTGCAATAAAGTCAGGGCCCATGTTAAATTTAAGGAATGCCGTACTATAAACTTGGAGAGGCCCCATACGTGCATAAAATGCAGCACTCCAGACCTATGCCATACCAAGCACTGGCTAAAGATCTATCATGTGTAATAAGGTCTTTAGTTAAGGCTAGCTATGGAGTTTTTGAACTTTGTATTCCTCACTATACAGCCTAGTTATCTCATTTAATTACCACATGACCCTTTAAAATGGGTATTGTCATTTTAGAGATGAGAAAAAAATGGGTTCAGAAAAAGAATGGACCACAAACATAAACCAAACAGATGTGCATAGGGGCCAAGTCCTGTTCTTTCTGTGCTCTCTCCCATGCTATCCCATTTGATCCATTACACTTTGAAGCAGGTACTGGGGATTGAACCTAGGGGCTATCATTGAGCTACATCCCCAGCCCTCTTATTTTTGAGACGAGACTTCCATAAGTTGTTCAGGCCAGCATCAAACTTGCAATCCTCCTGCTTAAGCCTACACTACCACAGTAATTATTCATGTGAGATAATGGTCTCAAAGGTGGGGATTCACCCACAATTTGGGGCCAATTCTGAGGCCAGAAAGCCCCCAGGCCAAAGGTCTTTCCAGGGGGACAAATGCCTTTAAGGATCCGACAATTCATACCACCCCACAAGTGACAGAGGGAAAAAGCAATTGACTAAGGAGAAAAATGTGCTAAAGGAGACTCGTCAGAATGGTGTGAGAACCCTGGGGCAGAAGCTGTGCCCTCTCGCCTCTACTTCCTACACCCACTATCCAACATATTTCTGGAAGCTAAGCCTCAGCCAGTTTCATTCCTTATCTCCTCTCAGGGCCGTTTTAACCCTTAGCTAAGTCTACACAGGACTACAACGGGCAAGGTGTCCACTTCAGGCAGAAGTGGAACTCGCAGTGTGAACCCTGACTTCAGACACCCCGGCGGTAGTGATTTGAGGACGGTTTGAACAAGAAGTTGAAAAGCCGCCAAGGGGCGAGTTTGGCTGCACCACACGCCGGCTACCGAGGGGTGGGGCCGGAGGCAGGCAAGGCCGCGCTTCCTCCCTGCCCCAGCAGAGCCGAAGACGCCTGGGCCTCCGCCCGCCACGTGACCCGCGGTGTTGTGGTCCGGCCCGCGTGGGTGGCGGGAGTGGCGGGAGGGCGGGGGCGGCGAGGGGGCGGGTCACGTGACGGGGTTTAAATCTCCCGCAGCCCAAGCCGCGGGGGCGCCAGTGCCGCGCGTCGAGCGGGAGCAGAGGAGGCGAGGGAGGAGGGCCAGAGAGGCAGTTGGAAGATGGCGGACGAGGCGGCGCTCGCCCTTCAGCCCGGCGGCTCCCCCTCGGCAGCAGCGGCCGAGAGGGAGGCCGCATCGCCGCCCGCCGGAGAGCCGCTCCGCAAGAGGCCGCGGAGAGAAGGTCCTGGCCTCGGGCGGAGCCTGGGCGAGCCCAGTGGGGCGGCCCCGGAGCGAGAGGTGCCACCGGCGGCCGGGGGCTGCCCGGCGGCTGCGGCGGCGCTGTGGCGGGAGGCGGCAGCGGCGGGTGGGGAGCGAGAGGCCCAGGCAACGGCAGCGGCCGGAGAAGGAGACAATGGGCCGGGCCTGCAGGGCCTATCCCGGGAGCCGCCGCCGGCCGAAGACTTCTACGACGACGACGACGAGGAGGGCGAGGAGGAGGAAGAGGCGGCGGCGGCGGCGGCGATTGGGTACCGAGGTGCGCAGGGCGCGGGCGACCGGGACTGCGCATCCCCTTTTCCCTCTTTGGGGCCCCTCCTAGCGTCAGGTTGCGGGGTCTTTGGAGCGGGCAGGGGGCTCGTGGCTGGCTCCGCGGCGTCCCTTTCTCCACTACCGCCCTCCACTCGCCTGCGCCCTTAAGGGCTGTGGGCCGTGCTGCGGGAGCTGTGCGCCGACTTGCTCCCTCCCTTCACTCAGTCCGCGGCCCGCCTGAGCTGCTTTGCGCAGTCGCCAGGTCTGCAGGCTCTCGCAGTTGTTTCTAAAATAACTTTTTTGCTTCTCTCCTACCCTCTTACCATATTGCTTTTGTTAAAGGTTTTTATTCTCCCCCCCCCCCCTTCTTAAAGTACACTGAAGTCTGCAACTTCTGGCTGACCGGTCCTTTTGCAATTGCTTTTGCAAGCTGACTGACACCTGTGCTGTTTTTGAGGGTCACTGGTTTTCACCTTAAAAAGTTTGAGATTTTAAAAGAGCAAAGGTGTTTCTTAAAAAGCCTCTGATATTTAAGGAACATGCCTGTTTTCAAAGTCATTACACTCTGTGATGCAGTTGACAAGTGGGCACAGGAGAGTGATAGTACTTTTAGAATACTTTTATGAATATTATTTTTCTTCCAATCATTTCTTATAGTGGTTTTAGTTTTAGTGTAATACTTTTGTACGTAGTAATTCCGAAACACAAATTGACATAATTTTGGTATTCTGAAGCCAGAGGTGGTGTATTGCATTATGTCATCCTTGAGGTGAGGGTTTCGGGTCTGTGATCTCATGAGTTGCTGCCCTGGGTAGGTGTGGGTCTTTGTTTTATATTGTGTCAGGTCCATCTAGTAAGCCCATTTGGCCACATGTGAAAAAGAACCTGTGCATTAGGGACTGGTAAAACAGCCTTTGATTTCAAGAAACAGCTGAATAGGGAAGAGTAATGCACAGTTAGCTTAGTATGTTTAGTGTTATATAAAAGTGCAAACTTCAGGGAGTGAGGGGGTTTGTCACTAGAGTGGCACTTTTGTGTAAATCTCTCTCTTTCTTTTAGATGTTTTTCCTAGATTTTATTTCTTAAAATACAACCCTGTGATTTCTATGACGTTTGGGTAAATCTCTTTTTACAAATTTATTAAATTCCTTTGTGACTGACAAATTCAGTTTAACTAGATTATTATTATTATTTCTTTATTTTGTGGGAGATCTACCCAAGGGTCTTGTACAAGTAACTCCACCACTGAGCTACACCCCAACCTACTTTTTTTCTATTTTGGTTTTTAAAACATTTATTTTCTTTTATTTTCCTTTTTGGCTCATCTTTTTATTGGTGCATTATAATTATAAAAATGGTGGGTTACAATTTTACATGTTTGCACATGCACATGATATAACAATAGAATTTGGTCAGTACTGTCACCTAGTATTTCTTGTTCGTTCGTACTTTCTTTTTTCTTTCTTTCTTTTTTTTTTTTTTTTGTGGTGCTGGGGATTGAACCCAGGGCTTTGTGCATATGAGACAAGCACTCTAAACCCTCTTTCCTTTTTTTTTTTTTTTTTTGTCACCAGAGATTGAACCCAGGGGTGCTTAACCACTGAGCCACATCCCACGTCTTCAGGTCTTCAGCCCTTTTTATTTTTTGAGACAGGGTCTAAGTTGCTTAGGGGCTGGCTAAGTTGCTGAGCCTGGTCTGGAACTTGTGATCCTTCTGCCTCAGCCTCCAGAGTCTGGGTTTACAGGCATTTGCCACCACATCTGACTATTTTTTTTTTTTTTAAGTATACTTTGAAAAGTATACTTACTTAATTTCTAGATTTAGATGGGCTGAAACTTAGATTCTGAACAGAATCTCTAAGGATGAGAAAACTGCTCCTATAAATGGTGCAGATTGACCCCACAGACGTTTTTAAATACATTCATTTTGTTAAATGTTTTATTCTATGAGAATGATTGCATCATAATCATTATGGGTCTTCATACATTTTAGATGCAGATTGTTTCAGCATCCTTAAATTACTTTTGATTTCTTTTGCAGATAATCTTCTGTTTAGTGATGAAATTATCACCAATGGTTTTCATTCCTGTGAAAGTGATGAGGATGATAGAGCTTCACACGCAAGCTCTAGTGATTGGACTCCAAGGCCACGGATAGGTATAGTAGAGCTGTGCAGCTTTGGAATATATTTTTCTTTCTGTATTTTTTTTTTATACCAACTTTTAATTCTCTGCCTTTTAACTGGTGAGCTTTTTAGGTACGTGGTTATATGGCAAGTTTTTGTTTTGCTGTGCTAAGATCAAACCTGTGTATGGTTAGGCAAATGCTTTACCACAGACCTGTAAACCCCCAGTCCTCAGTTATTGTTTCTAAGCAGCTTAGGCTAATGAAAGTTAACTTATGCTATTTCTCTAACAGCTAAGTCCTTCTTAAACCTATGTTCACTTGTATCTTCTTTGTGGAATGCTCTTCCTTTAGTTAGTTTCTTTCTTCCTCACTTTACATCTCCTTTATACTTTTTCATAATATCACTTAACAGGGTTTTTTGTTTATGGTACTGGGGATTGAACCCAGGGCCTTGTGCATGCAAGGCAAGCACTCTACCAACTGAGCTATACTCCCAACCCACTTAACAGGTTTTAACAAGTTCTAAACCTGGTGTTTCCAGTGATGCTTCTTGTGCTTGAATACAAGCTCCACAGAGGCAGGAGATATATATGTATACATAAATTATATAACAGTGGAATGCATTACAATTCTTATTACACATATACACATATAGAGCCCGATTACACATATACACATTAGAGCACGATTTTTCATATCTCTGGTTGTATACAAAGTATATTCACACCAATTCATGTCTTTATTCATGTACATTGGATAATAATGATCATCACATTTCACCATTATTTCTAACCCCATGCCCCCTCCCTTACCCTTCCCATCCCTCTGCCCTATCTAGAGTTTGTCTATTCCTCCCATGCTCCATCTCCCTATCCCACTATGAATCAGCCTCCTTATATCAAAGAAAACATTCAGAATTGTTTTTTTGGGATTAGCTAACTTCACTTGGCATTATCTTCTCTTTAACTCCATCCATTTACCTGCAAATGCCATGGTTTTATTCTCTTTTATTGCTGAGTAAAATTTCATTGTGTATATATATGCCACTTTTTTTTTTTTAAAATCCCTTCATCTATTGAAGGGCATCTAGGTTGGCTCCACATTTTAGCTATTGTGAAATGTGCTGCTATAAACATTGATGTGGCTTTGTCCCTATAGTATGCTCTTTTTAAGTTTTTTGGGTATAGACTGAGGAGAGGGGTCCGCTGGGTCAAATGGTGGTTCTACTCCCAGGCAGGGGTTTTTGAGTTTCTTTAACTACTGTTGTGTCAATGTAGGTACAATGCTTTATACATAGTTTGTGCTTAGTAAGTATTTACAAAGTTAGAGAATGGGAAAGTTGTCTTTCCTTCTCCCTCTGCCTCTTGTATTGGGGATTAAACCCAGAGTTCTGCACATGCTAGGTAAGTGTTCTACCACTGAGCTATGCCCCCAGCCCTGCAATATCAGATTTTTATACCAAAGATGTAACATAACCATCTTAAAAAGTGATTTTTAAAAAATTTTGGTACTCTAGCTTTTTCAGATGCCTTGACTATCTAAACATAGTGATAACTAGTTAGTTCCTTTTTAATGTTGATATTGTTTATTTTCTCAAGCTAGGAATCTGATCTGAGCAACTTCAGGGCGAAAGAATAATTAATATTTAAAAAACATAAACATTGTATGAGTCATCTTGGGAGACTGGTAAAGATCAAAATGAAGGTTTATAATGGAAAAATTTTTAAAAATGTTATTTACATATAGATTTTTATAAATGTTTTTATTTATTTTTAAATAAATAAAAGTATTATGTAGATGGACACAATACTTTTATTTATTTATTTTTATGTGGTCCTGAGGATTGAACCCAGTGCCTCATATGCTAGGCAGGTGTTCTAACACTGAGCTACAACTACAGCCTAGACTTTTTTTTCCCTATGTCCCTGATAAATAACATGGACTTTTAGGATTGGTAGAGTCTTTTCTGTAATGATTTATAGAACAACTTTGTAAATGATTTTGTTATAAGTTATAGTGAATGATATTAGATTTTAACCATAAAAACTTACAGTTAATTCATCTTAAAATTTTTTTGATGCTGGGGTTTGAACCTGGGGCCTGGTATATGCTAAACCATATGTTCTACCACTGGACCCTCTCCATCCCTCAGTTGACTCTTTTGAAATACATATTTATAGGTTAAGAGGGCACTAACTCTTGATCTTCTTAATCTCATTGGTACATAGCATTAAGGGTATCTTGAGAAGAAAATAAGTTGCATTTTCTTTCTTTGCAAAATAACCTTAGAGATTACTAATGCATTATTTCAGAAAATTGAGATTTTTTAAAAGTTTCTTGGAAGTAGATTTGACCTGAATCTTTTTCTTCTTAACATAGGTCCATATACTTTTGTTCAGCAACATCTCATGATTGGCACAGATCCTCGAACAATTCTTAAAGATTTACTACCGGAAACAATTCCTCCACCTGAATTGGATGATATGACACTGTGGCAGATTGTTATTAATATCCTTTCAGAACCACCAAAAAGAAAAAAAAGAAAAGATATTAATACAATTGAAGATGCTGTGAAATTACTGCAAGAGTGCAAAAAAATAATAGTTCTAACTGGAGCTGGGGTATGTAAGATGTATAAAACACCTATAAAAGGAAGAGGTGGTTTTATCTTATTCTTTTTCTAATTAAGGAACTTTTTTTCTGGTTTAGGAGAATTCATCCTTAATTAGAATGGATGTTTGGAAACTGCCAAAATCTGAGTGCAGTGCAGTTGCTAAATTGGTTCAGTTTTTGAGAAAAGACTCTGAAAAATCTAACAGCCTTTAAAAAATATTTGCTTCTATCTATGGCATAGTAGGTAATAGGAGTTAAGGCAAGATTTTTTTTTGGCCTATATTATACCACAGCTCTTCAGGGAGATGCAGGGAATTGTGATTCTGCTTTTGTTATGGTAAGTCAGGATCTAGGTGGAGATGCTGTTTATTTGGTCAGTCTTCATGGAGAAATCAGAAATGTAATTGATATTCACAAATGAAAAACTTAGTGTTGGGAAGGTAACAGATTCCTGTCTTTTTGTCATTTGAAAATGATAGGATTATGGTGATTTTTTTTTTTTTTTTGGTGGGGGGCAGGTCATTTTTAATTTTATTTACATTTATATATATTTATTTATTTAGCAGTACTGGGGTTTGACCAGGGCTTCATACATAAGTCATGTGCTCTACTATTGTAGGATTGTGGTAATTTGACATTTTTCATTTGACTTTACCTAAGACTGTTATGTATTATGTGTTGAATAGAGTACATTGTGTGTTAGCAAACAGAGCAACTGTAGGAGTAAAATTCAGTCCTGTTTTCTTTCTTTCTTTCTTTTTTTTTGTATTGGGGATTGAACCCAGGGCACTTAACCACTGGGCCACATCCCCAGCCCTTTTTTTTATATTTTAGAGACAGGATGTTGCTAGGTTGCTTAGGGCCTCACTAAGTTGCTGAGGCTGGTTTTGAACTCATGATCCTCCTGCCTCAGCCTCCCAAATTGCTGGGATTATAGGTGTGAGTTCTCTATCATTTTTAGTTGTGAACGATTGTTATTAAATAATATCAAGAATAGTTAACTTTTTTTTTTGGTATTAGGGATTGAATCTAGGAGTGCTTTACCACTGAGCCACATCCCCAGCCATGCCCCCCACCCCCCACCCCCCCTTTTTTTTTTAATTTTGAGAAAGGGTTTTGCTAAGTTGCTTAGGGCCTTGCCAAGTTGTTGAGGTTAACTTTTTACTTGTGATCCTTCTGCCTCAGCCTCCTGAGCTGTTGGAATTACAGGCGAGTGCCACCGTGCCCCAGCTGGTTCTTGTTTAAGTTCTTGTTGCTGGGGATTGAGCCTTAAACATGGTAAGCATGTGCTCTGCCACTGAGCTACATTCAAGTTCCAGGATAGTTAGATTTTGTTCACAGATGTGATTTTTTTTTTTTTTTTTTTTTTTAAATTTTTAATATTTATTTTTCAGTTATCGGCGGACACAACATCTTTGTCTGTATGTGGTGCTGAGGATCGAACCTCGGCCGCACGCATGCCAGGCGAGCGTGCTACCGCTTGAGCCACATCCCCAGCCCCACAGATGTGATTTTGATAAGTTTGTTTTACTCTGAGGTCAAGGTGAAGTCAACTCCAGTAAAATTATAAAATAAAATAAAATTTTAGCATAGTGCTGCTATGGTACATGCCTATAATTCCAATGATTTAAGAGGTTGAGGCAGGAGTATTACTAGTTCAAGGCTGGCCTAAAAAATTTAGCAAGACCTTTCTTAGAATAATTAATTTTAAAAAAAGGATTGGTGATGTAGCACAGTAATAAAATTGCCAATAGTTTCAATCCTCAGTACCAAATGTGTGTGTGTGTAAAAGTTTTGAATTCTCTGTTTGAAATGTCAGGGTTTATTTGTAGAATAAGCATAGTGTCTAAATCTGTTTTTTAAAAATTAGGATCGGGCTGTGGTTGTGGCTCAGTGGTAGAGCACTTGCCTCTCATGTGTGAGGCACTGGGTTCAATTCTCAGCACCACATATAAATAAATGAATAAAATAAAGGTCCATCAACAATTAAAAAATATTTTTAAAAATTAGGAGCTGAAATATAATGCGATGTAGTTTTTTATTTATTTTTTGAGATGGGGTCTGACGTGTTGCCCAGGCTGGTCTAAAACTCCTGAGCTTAAGCTATCCTCAGCCTACTGGGTAGCTGGCACTATAAGGGTACACCATGCCCATCTTGCAACATAGTTTATTTTTTGTGGTATTGGGGATTGAACCCCAGGGATGTGTTAACACCGAGTTATAACCCCAGTTCTTTATTTTTTTATTTTTAGACGATCTTCCTAAATTTCTGAGGCTGGTCTCAAATTTGAAATCCTTTTTCCTTAGCCTTCCGAGTCTCTGGGATCATGGCATCATGTCTGGTTGCAAAATAATTTTTAAAGAAAACATAGGAATTTAGTATTCTTGAGGGTAGAAGGATATTGACCATATAAGAGCGATTTCTTGGGAAATAATTGTGGTAGAAATTCTTGCCTGCTTTCTAGTTAAATGATTGAATTGGTTTATTCCCTTTTCAATCAGATTGCAATTGCTTTAATTTGTTCATTAAATGCTTAAAGGTTTAAAATTATCCTGATTTAAAATTCCTTATTAACACCATTAAAAACAGAATATGTGGCAGTTTTAATTAGACTCATTTATTTGGGTGTTATTACTTTTATTTGAAATCAGGGTAAGGTGGTATTTCTGTTCTCCCCAAAATATTTCAAACCAAAATTTTATTTTTCAGCTCTCCTCTAAAATTGTATGGTAAGAGAGCTACTAATTATAAAGGTGGAAGAGTTAATTGTACAAATTATGCCATGCATATTTCAGGTATCTGTTTCATGTGGAATACCTGACTTCAGGTCAAGAGATGGTATTTATGCTCGTCTTGCAGTAGACTTCCCTGATCTTCCAGATCCTCAAGCAATGTTTGATATTGAATATTTCAGAAAAGATCCAAGACCGTTCTTCAAGTTTGCAAAGGTACTACTAACTTTCTTATTGCTTATTTGGTGGCCTCTCATAAAAAAGTATTTTGTTCATGTATAGGGTTTTTTACGCTTTCTGAATGCATTGTCTGTTAAGCGATGCTATTACTATGGTGATGTAAGATTAGTCAGGAGTTTTCTTTATTTTAGTATTGAGTTTACTTTCCAGAAAAGACTATCTTATTTTTTAACTTTAAATATGTACTTTATTCACGGTCTGGGCTTCTCTTTGGGAGTTCATAGACCATATAGAAGTGATGTAACTATTTTGACATTCAATATTTCTTATTGAGTTGTGAAGATCATAACATCTACTTTTGTGTGTGTGTCACTGGGGATAGAACCCAGGGCTTTGTGCATAATAGGCAAGCTCTCTACCACTGAACTACATCCCTAGCCCTTTTAATTTTTTATTTTGAGTTGGGGGTCTGAGTTGCAGAGTCTAGCCTCCAACTTGCTATCCTTTTGCCTCAGCCTCCTGAATGGTGAGATTATAAGCATCTGCCACTGTGCTCAGCTTACTCTGGTATGTTTTGTAGTAGCCTAAAAAATCATTTGTAATTAAGGGTGGAGAAGATTCTGAGATTGCATTTTTGTCAATAAATTGGTCTCTAGAATCACTCTGTTCAGTACAGAAGCCATTACTACTGCATGTAGCTGTTGAGTAGTTGAAGCATGAAGTACTGAAGACATACTGGATTTTAGAGACCTTGGTTCAGAAAAATAAAATTTTTGTTAATTTCATTTATTAAATACTAACAGATATTGATTATATGGAATCAATAATGGGTAAAGTAAAATATATTTAAAATTTTCACTTTAATGTGATTACTAGAAAATTTATATATCTCTTGTGTAGCTCTGCTATAAAGTTTAATCATTATACCATGCCTAAGAGATTTTAGACATTAGAAAACATGGGTTTTTCCTCCTGTAGTTTGGTCTTATGGATAAAGATGATTAAAGTTGGTTGTACATTCAAAAGGGCCTTTTTGAAAGAGACTATTTTTCAGTGAATCCAGAAATTAAATAAGTAAACCTGAATTTTTAAGGGTGTCTTCATATACTTTTAAACCATAATATTTACATTACTATAAGAAAAATCCTTCTAATTCAAAACAATGGGTGTTAATTTAAATTGGTCCCTATCTAAAAAAGTTTGTTTTGTCCCAGTGTAATACATCAAATGTATATTAGAATAAGATGGGAAATCATATTAAAAGTTCATATATATGATTTAAGCTGTATTTGAAAAGTTTTCAGGCAGTCAAGAGTATTTGAATCCTTCAAACTTAACTTGAAACTTACCAAAATTTCAAACTTTTTTTTTTAATATCTTTGTTTATTTATTTATTTTATGTGGTGCTGAGGATCGAACCCAGTGCCTCACGCATGCGAGGCAAGCGCTCAACCACTGAGCTACAACCCCAGCCCCCAAATTTCAAACTTTTTACTTCATGTATCAGCAATAATGGTGGTCATCTATATCTGACCTTTAGAGCAGACACTTGGTTGTTCATTACAAAATATTACAGATTAGTGAAGATGCACTGTTTTAATCTATTAGTGCTAGTGGACTGCAGCATGGTTTTGAAGACCAAGGAAAGATCACTTAATTATAGATCTCTTGATTTGGACCTAGGATATTGGCATTATAGCAGCTCTAATTAGTAGACCTTTATACTTCTAGAAGGCCAGCAGGTAACTAGAAGTTACTTTGATCTTAGATCTCATTATAAAAACTTAATTTACTACTGAATTTTCTATAATGGTCCCAAGATTTTTGCTGTTAAATTGGGGGGTGGGTATTTCTATATTTCCAAAATTAACTCTTGTTGGCTTTTTAAACTATCCCATGAAGATAAATTTCCTACTTATACAGTGCAGTTAGATATCTAAAATTAAGAGTTCAGTTATTTTAAAGAGCAGATTTTTAAAAAAATCTTTGTTTTTAATGTGGTGTTGAGGATTGATCCCAGTGCCTCACACACGCAAGGTAAGCACTTTACCACTGAGCTACAGCCTCAGCCCTTAAAAAGCAGATTTTTATGAGCTTTTTTTCCAATGTGGTAAACTGACACTTAGGAAAATGTGGGAACCAAATTGGGTGCTATAGCTCATGTTTCTAGAGGCTGAAGCAGGATTGCTTGAGCCCAGGAGTTCTAGATCAGCCTAGTCAACATAGTAAGACCTTATCTTAAGTTTAAACTAACTTTAACATATGAAAAGCTGTAGAAATAATTACCCTGATAAAGACAATCCTAAAACTTAAAATTTTAATAGAAATCTAGAGAAAGCATAAAGGAAAATAGAAATAAAAGTTACAACAGAAAAGGCACACTAGTTATTAGTGCTTGCTTCTCTTGTAGCACATATACTAAAATTGGAATGTTACAGAGAAGATTATCATGGCCCCTGAGCAAAGAAGACATGAAAATTCATGAAGCCTTCCACACATATTGTATATTTCTCGATACTTCTCTAACATGCTAAAAAATAATTAACAGGGAAATAACTTGAGATGATGGCTAGCTTTGTTTAATGCCTTAAGAAATTTTCATGAACAATCTAAGCCTAATTGTTAGGAACACATGTATTTACTTCATGCAAGTGGAGTAAAAGTTCTATGAATGGGGGAAAAAACCACTAAATGTGTTAAAGTAGTTCTTAAGCACTATTGCCTTGCAGATTTTATATTACTTGGGAGGAGAAAAAGGTCAACATTTTTTCATTTATTTGTCTTTAAAATTATTTCTAATACCATTTACATAAAAATTTGCTTGATTGCTTTTTTGTTTTCATTTATGTTAAGAGCTAATTAAACTAATCTTTAATTATTATTCATATATAATTCTTTGTACTTTAATTCTCACATTAGGAAGAAAGCATCTGCTTACTGCAGTAGTACTTAATAATATAGGTAGGAGAGAAAATATGAGTTAATTTGGGTCTAAAAATAACTAGGAAAAGGATTAGGAGAAACAACAAGGAATGCAGGACAGTACCCAAATAATGGAGAATATGCAAATAAAGATTCCTAAACCTTCCAAGAACAAAGAACAACATACACTTTTGTGTATGTATATAGAATTCAGGGCCTTTCTTATGCTAGGCAAGTACTCTACCACTGAGCTATAACTCAGCCTAACTTCAGCTTTTCTGCTGGTCACTATAACTAGATGGAAAGTTCATAAAATGGCTTGTGAATTTTGCTAGTTATGAATGAAAATGAATTTAGTATGAAGCCATGAAAAAAGGAAATACTGGTGAAATTTAGATATTTTGGAAGAAAGATAATTTCTACACCAAATTAAGCCATTGGTTGTATGTGATTATTGAGAAGATATTTAGATTTCACTGATATTGGGAATGTAAAGGAGAGGCATATTGAAAAGGTTACTGGTCCATTAAGAGCGGGGTTTTTTTTGTTTGTTTGTTTCTTTTTGGTTCTGGAAATTGAACCCAGGACCTCTTGTGCATGCCATGTGCTTGCTCTGCCAACTCAGCACTATTAACTTTGGACTGGATAATTCTTTGCTATGGGAGCTTTACTGGGTCTCAAAGTGTTTAGCAGCATTGCTTTCTTCCGCCCACTAAATGCTGTAAACACCTGCTACCAGACTTGACATTTAAAAATGTATGGTAGAAAGGGTCAGTGTCCCCTGCAAAATTGCTGTCATTTAGCATCAGCATATTATAGTATGTTTCCATGTGGTACCATTTTGAATTCTTTTGTACAAGAATAGTTAAGGCTAGTTTTAAAGTGATAGTTATATTCTGAACCATGGTCTTATTCTTCTGCTTAATAAGAACTTAGTGTTTTTAAGTCATGCTGGGAATTTAACTGAGGGACACTTTATAGCTGAGCTAGATCTCCAGTCTTTTTCTTTTTTTTTTACTTTTCCCTTTTGTTTTTATTTTGAGACAGTGCCTAAGTTCTGAGGCTGGCCTTGAACTTGTGCTCCTCCTTTCTCAACCTCCCAGGTTGCTGAGATTACAGTTATGCACCACCACACCTGACTAAGAACTTAAATTGACGAGTTGTGGTCATAGTTATAAATATTCAGTGATTGTTCTTTCCTTGAAGTGATTGAAGTTCAAGAAAAGCTAGAGGAAGAAATATGATCTAAATTTTTATGAACCTCATTCCAAAAATGTGTTATTTTATATATGATAAACTACTGCTTTAAATAGTGTATGCAAACTTATCAGATCATGTAGTTATAAAGATAAAGGAGTTTTAATATTTTTTTTTCTTGGTGGCCCTAGGGATCAAAGCTCTTATGCTTGCTGGACAAACGCTTAACCACTGAAGTATACCCCAGCCCCAAATTGAGTTTTAAAACAAGCTCATTACCTAAAAAGTCAAAGAATGCAAGCAAAAGAAAAATGTAGTCGCTGTAGTTTCATTCATCTGAAGATCATGTTAATACCCATGTACATGTTACATGTATATATGTGTCATTGTAGTACTTAGAGTTGAATATTATATTACACCTTTATAATAAAAGCAGTTCTCTGAACTGCTCTGGATTTCCTACAAACTCTTCTGTCAGACACTGGAATACTTTTATTTTTTCCTTTTTGGTATTAGGGATTAAACCCAGTACCAAACTTTACCACTCAGCTACATTCCCAGTCCTTTTTATTTTTTTGAGACAGAGTCTTGTTAAGTGGCCCAGTCTTGCCTCGATCTTCCCCGTCTTCCTGCCTGAGCCAATTGAGTAACTGGAATTATAGGTGTGTACTACCATGCCCAGCATAAATACTTTTTAATGTTATATAATGATGATCAATAGGTATACTATAATTGTGAAAGTGCATATTTAGGACATCCAAATAGTGTTGCTACAGTTATCCTTTTTGGTATATTGCCATTGTTCTTAAGATAAATTCCTGAGAGAGAAATTGCAAGTTCATTTTTTTCCTTAGCTTTAGATAAATTCCTACCAGAAAAGGTTGAAATAAAATACACTTTCATCACACATATGTGAGAAGTTTGACTTAGCATGTCCTTATTACATCCCCTGACCCTCTCAAAAAAAAAACCCACAATACATTATAAGTATTAACTTTTTTTTTCTTTTGGTCATTCTAGGGATGGAATCCAGTGCCTTGTCTGTGGTAGGCAAGTGCTGTACCACTGAGCAACACTGCCAGTCTAACGTGTTATTATTTATTTTTTCAGTTCTGGGAGATTGAGCTCTGCAGTGCTCTACCACAGAGCTGTATCCCAGTCGTTTTAATTTTTATTTTGAGATAGGCTCTTGCTAAGTTGACCATGGCTGGCCTCAAACTTGTGATCGGCCTCCCCGAGTAAGCTGGAATTAGAGGAGTGTGCCACCATGCTAAGCTTCTTGCTTAGTATTCTTGGAAATAAATGGTACTTAACAGATAATCTCATGGGGGAGGCGGGTGGGGGCTGTATAGTACTTTGTCTTGAAGTTGTACATAATGTAATTAATCTCCTAACGGTGGGTATTAGAGATTTTTTTTTTAATCTAGGGTTATTTAGCAGGTTTGAAATTATAAATGTATGATAGGTAACAAATTAGCATGTTAATGTTCTTGTCTTTTGTTTTATCCTTTTTTTTTTTTTAAGGTCAATGTACCTTTATTTATTTATTTATTTACTCACTTATTTATATGAGAATCGAACCAAGTGCCTCACACGTGCTAGGCAAGCACTCTACCACTAAGCTACAATCCCAGCCCCTGTTGTTTTATCTTTATTATTTACTTATTGGCCCTAGATTTTTATCTAGAGCTTCCTCCCCCTCCCCCCACCAGCTATACCACTAGCCCTTAGTATTCTGTTTTAATTAGTGTGGATGACTACTTTTACTTCTGGTCCTGTGTGTATCTTCTAATTATTGTTTTGTTCTTAGCCATTTTTCCCCCCATTTCAAGGGCTTTTCTTTTTTTGGTGGGAGCTGGGGATTGAACCCAGGGACTTACTTGTGCATGCTAGGCAAGCACTCTACCAACTGAGCTATGTCCCCAGCCCAAGGGGCTTTTCTTCATACTGATTTTAGGGAATATGTTTTTTTGAAGAGTGTTTTTATGTTCGGGTTAGTGGAATTCCAGCCTGTAGTAATCCTATGAAATTGAGCAAAATAAGGTGGACTTACCAAACTAGTCTTGCTCAATTAGACTAGTTTGTAACCTAAGAAAAATGGTGCTTAGTCCAAAAGAAAAATAGAAAATTTGAGGCTGAAGCATAAAATTGGAAAGGCAGTTAAGAACAGGACTTTTGTATTGATACTAGGTGTAAATGCTAACTCTGCTACTTATGGTTCCTGTTAACAAATTGATAAATTATTTCTTTGTTTTGTTTTTGTTTTCATTTGTAAAATGGGAATATATGGGCTGGGGCTGTAGGTCAGTGGTAGAACACTTGCCTATCTAATGTGTGAGGCACTGGCTTGGGTCCTCAGCACCACATAAAAGTAAATAAATAAAATAGAGACATTGTGTCCATCTACAACTAAAAATTTAAAAAAAAAAAAAAAAGAATATATGTCTAGAACAGGGTCAGCAAACTTTCCACAAAGGGTCAGATAGTAAATATGTGCCCTGCTTTATGGGTCACATAGGGTCTCTGACATATTATTTTTCTTTAACCTTTTAAAATATAAAAACCCAGCCCTGAATTTTATGTGTGGAATTATAATAAATACAAAATATAAGGGCTTATTATACCTAAGTATATACTAAAATTTCATTAAATAGTAGCTAATAGTTTCATTAATTGGAATTCCTTTGTGTTAGGTTAGAATAGAAGTTACCCTACTTTTTATGTCAGCTTTTTAAAATTATAATGTATGATCAGATCAGATTTCACCCACTGCTTATTAAAGTGATATATTATTATTCATGTAAATGGGCAAATAAAAATTGTGTTTATAGTGTACAACATGTTTTGATATATTTTTTCCTTATGGAATGACTAAATCAAACTAAATAACATTCACATACTTATTTTTGGATAAGAACATTCACAATCTACACTCAGCAGTTTTCAAGAATATAATACACTTGTTACTAATTATAATCTCCATGTTGTACAATAGATATTGGTGAACTCATTCTCCCTTTCTGAGATTTTGTGTCCATTGACCAATATCTTCCCCCTGTTGCCTCCCCAGCTAACGATGAGGTTTTAAATTGCTGGGAAAAAAGTCAAAAGAATATTTCATGGAGTGTGAACTTCCATGAAATTCTGATGTCATTGTACATGAAGTTTTATTGGAACACAACCATTCTCATTTATATATTATCTATAGCTACTTTTGCATTATAAAGGAGAGCTTGTGTAGTGACAGAGACCATATATACACATAAACCATATGGTCTAATACCTAAAATATTTACTGTCTGTGGTCCTGTGTACACATGTATGTTCAACAAAGATTCCTAAAGGTATAAACTTGGTACCATGGATTGAACCCAGAGGTGTTTAGCCACTTAGTTACATCCTTAGCCCATTTTTTCTATTTTATTTAGAGACACTGTCTTGCTGAGTTACTGTGTTGATATGTTGCTGAGACTGTTTTTTTTTTTAATGGTACAGTGTTCATTTTCTGTATTCTAGTTAGTTATACGTGATAGTAGGATGCTTTGACGCATCTCTCATAAATGGAGTATAACTTCTCATTCTTGTGCGTGATGTAGTTATATAGATTGTATAATCATATGCACATAGGGTAATTATGTCTGATGCATTCTATCATTCCTATCCCCATATGCCCTCCTTTCCGTTCATTCCCTTCTATCTGATCTATTCCCTAGTGCCCCTCTCCCCTGACTGTAAATTAGCATCTGCACATCAGAGAAAACATCAGGCCTTTGGTTCTTTGGTATTGGCTTATTTCACTTAGCCTCATATTCTTCAGCTCCATCCATTTACTGGCAAATGCCGAGGCTAGTTTTGAACTTGTGATCCTTCTGCTTCAGCCTGAGTTGTTGGGATTACTGTGTGCCAGTGTACTGGCACAGCAGTTGAATTTGTCAGGTTAGGGTTAGGGTTTTAAGTACTGATTAAGATACTAAGTAGTGGAGTTGGGGCTGTGGCTCAGCAGTGTAGCCCTTGCCTAGCATGTGTGAGGCACTGGGTTCAATCCTCAGCATCACATAAAAATAAATATTAAAAGAATAAATAAAGGTATTGTGTCCATCTACAACTGAAAATATTTAAAAAAAAGATTGAGTAGTCTATTTGGGTGATTTTACAGAATGAGTGAAATAAGATAATGAGTATTCTCCTTAACTGGAGAATTTTTTGGCTAGTTTGTCTAGTTCTTTTTGGCTAGCATTATAATGGGTTAGAGCCTGTAACGAATGGTAAGGAAGGAAGTAGATGATGGTGTACTACTTTAATCTTTTTTACTTCTCTTTCAACAGTGTGCCTTCCTCTGATTTATAAACTCTTAAGACTTCAAAGAATCTTTTTAGTTTTCAGGGGCCGTGATTACAGTTGTGTTTTTAGGGTCTTTTATTTGTATTGTTAGAAACCTGAGGTTAAAAGCAGAGAGCATCACTGGAGGAAAGCCCTTATTTTCACAGGAAAACGCTGAGATTCATTCCATAGGTAGTTCTGAGCTTTAGCTTTGACCACATTGGTTGGTGGCTAATCCTGGGTTATTTGTGTCTTTTCATACACAGCTGTGTGGAAGGATCCCTTTTTTACCTTAAACCTTTGATTTCCTCAAGAGTGGCCCAACCCTCATTACTGGTTCCTTAAAAGGACTTGCTTAGAACAAGGCTGGCTATCATGTAATACTTCTAATGTGAAAGAGTTGTCTGTATCGTATCTAAAAATTATAGACCATTTAGTTTTCAGCAAACTTCTCAAATTAAGAGTCTTAGAACTGGTTTCTGTTAAAATAGTCCTGAATAATTTGATTATATTCTTTATAGTTGAATACTATATTTAAATTGACATGGTCCTCTTCATATTAGAAAGAAAATAAAGCTAAGACTCATCATTTAGGTTTTCACATGTAAAATGTAGGATTATAAAATAAAAGTTTTTCATACATTATCCTCTATCTTGAACAGGTTGGACAAGAAGGGGAAACTAGCATATATGTGAAATCTAGCATTCCACACATTATTGCATTCCTTACTCTCACCTTTGAAAGAGAACAGTTAAGACATGTAGTAATTCAAGGAGGATAGATACAATCTTAGAAGAACTCCTGTCTTCTGACTGTGCCCTGGAGTTAGTCGTCCTTCCTGTTCTGTGTTTGGCATGCTTTTATCAATCTGCCTACTGCTTTATAGAGATTCTATTTTATCTGTTCCTAGCCTTTTTCTAATTTTGGTCAAAATATGCTAAAAGATCTTCCCAGAAGGTACTTTAGTGCTAGAATATTTAATTTTCTGAGTGTAAAGGCAATAAAACAAAGTATCCTGGGTAGGAGATGATGGTATAGCACAACTGAGTTGTGCTACACCATTATATTTAGTCTTCTATTAATAAACTCTTCTTTTGCTGCTGCTACTTATATGCATTTTCTGTTTTTTTTAATTGCAGTTATTCATTTCTTTCTTTGCAAAGAGTTATTCTTGAATTTTTTTTGAAACGTTTGAAAGGCAAAAATTTTGGATTTTTGTATAATAGATTTTTAGCAGCATATGGACATATACTTACCATCATGGGAAAAGTGTATTAAGTTTTATCTAGAAGGTATTCTTTTGTTGAATGGAAAAGTGTTTTTAAAATTTGAGATGTGAAATAGCTAAAAAGTAGTTATCTGTAATCTCATGATTAAACGTTTTTGGTATAATGTCAGAAGTGAAAATTACCCCAACTCTATTTACAACTTGTTTGTATTCTTCCTGGCTTGTTCTTATGGACCTATCTGTATATACATAATTTTCCATTTTTGTTTAGTTAGCAACAAAACAAAACTATACACACTGGTGACTTTTTTTTTTTTTCCCCCTACATGTTATGGGCCATTTTCCAGGTCAGTGCATCTAGGTCTCCCTCGTTTTTTATGGCTGCATATTCCACGTTATGGATGTGCTATATTTACATAACCAGGTCCCTATTGATGGATGTATTTTTTTTTTTTTTTTTTTGGCTAGCATTATAATGGGTTAGAGCCTGTAATGAATGGTAAGGAAGTAAGTAGATGATAGTGCTACTACTTTAAAGAAAAGTAGAGAAGAAACTTCCTTTGCCATAGTCACTTACTAAATGAAATTGAATAAAAAACACTGTCAAAAGTTGGGAGGACCAAAATTGATACTTTTTCTCTGATCTTTTTGCCATGTGTATATCTGAATTCTTTGTTTTTAAAGAAGAAACAGCATTGAAGCATTATTTGGGGGGAAAAACACACACACAAAATCCAGCAACTCAGCATTCATGAGCAACTCTATACTATACCAGTATGTGCCTGTGCAGTGGAAGGAAAACAATTTTGGTAAGGAATTAAAACTTTAGCTTTAAACTTCCAACAGGTTGATATTTATAATGAATGATGAATCAAAAAAAAATTTTTTTAAATATTCGTATGTTGACAGAGCCCTTTTTTTAGTTTTTTAAAAAGTCACCGTACTTTTGATATCTGTAATTTCAGTGTAAACTTTTCCCCTTTTTCCTTAAACAAAAATCTGAATTTGCAGCCAGCAAAAATCTGATATCCTAAGGAGTCATTTATTAGTGATGTTTATGGGTCAACCTGGTCATTTCTTCAAGGGGCCAAGTTCACTAATTGCTGAGTTTTATACATATTACAGCAAAAATCCTTTTTCTAGGTGTGTGTTGCATCCATCAAGATGCTTTAAAATGTTCATGTATTTTGTTTTAAAATTATATATGGGGAATTATCAATTGTAGTTTTTTGTTAAACCTAAGCAGGATGCCTGTTACAGTTATTTTATTAACATTAGCTTTTTCTACCTTTTGCATTATGTAGGAAATATATCCTGGACAGTTCCAACCATCTCTATGTCACAAATTCATAGCCTTGTCAGATAAGGAAGGAAAACTACTTCGCAACTATACTCAGAATATAGATACCTTGGAACAGGTTGCAGGAATCCAAAGGATAATTCAATGTCATGGTTAGTAAACTTCAAAATGGCTTTTGGTAATTTATTTAGTTTCTTAGGAAAAAACAGCATTAGAAAGCAAGCTGCCCTCCAGTAATGAGAGTTTAAACATCATTAACATGTTATCTGATTAGTTGAAGATAATCTAAGAAAAATAGAATGCAAAATAATGAAATCAGAAGTATAATACCAAATAGTAATACACTTTTTTTTTTTTTTTTTTTTTTTGGGTACTGGGAATTGAACCCAGAGGTGCTTTACCACTGAGCTGCGTCCTTAGCCCTTTTTTAAAAATTTATTTTGAGACTGGGCCTTGCTAAGTTGCTGAGACTGGTCTTGAAGTTTTGATTCTCACATCTCAACCTCCAAAGTCACTGGGATTATAGGCTTGTGCCACTGTGCCCAACCAATATTAATATACTTTTCATTTTAGAAGATATTGCAGTAACATGAGATTGTTTCTGTAAAGTTTCTAAAACACATCTGTTGAACTAAGATATTAAAATTGGAACCTTAATATCCTGAAGAGTTTTCGCCCTGGTGGAGTTATTTAAGAGTAGTTTTAGAAAACACAATTACATCTGTGTTTCACAGCTGAGGATTGAATTGTCTCCATGTATTACGTGTATTTTTTTCATTTTCTCTAAATTTCCATGTGGAATCTCTTAAAATTGTTGTAACTTCTATAGTGTTAAACTTTATGTTTAAGAAACATATTACTTTAATAAACCATATACATGTTGGTTGCTTCTAGGTTCCTTTGCAACAGCATCTTGCCTGATTTGTAAATATAAAGTTGACTGTGAAGCTGTACGAGGAGATATTTTTAATCAGGTAATTAATCACCCACATTTTAGGAATGTGCTCATCCCTGATCTGTTCTTCCTTAGCCACCAGTACCCTCCACCCCTGCAAATATTTATGAGACAGGGAAATGTCCAGGAAGAAAGTGTTGCCATTGGGAATTCTAATGAAATACAGTAATACCTTGAAATCATTAAATTGGCTCCTTTGTTATATAAGCCTAAAGTAAAAACCCAGGTCACAAGAAAGAAGCTGCTATGTTAGTTTTTCTCCTTTCTCTCCTTTTTAGTGATGTCAGATTTGGATCCTTTAAAGGAGTTGTGGTAATCCTCAAAACATAAAAATACTGTGAAAAAATACAGGAAAATGTTTCATTGAGTATCAGTAAACTTAAAATTGACATTTAGATTGTATCCAATTTTCCCTACCTTTTATTCTACAGCTTTTCTATTTTCTATGATAATTCTGAAATGCATTTTTTAAAAAGTGTGGAAATACTGACTACTACTAACTTGGAACTTTCTTTCACTTCATCTCAACCCATATCTGGAACATGCAGGTAGTTCCTCGATGTCCTAGGTGCCCAGCTGATGAACCACTTGCTATCATGAAACCAGAGATTGTCTTTTTTGGTGAAAATTTACCAGAACAGTTTCATAGAGCCATGAAGTATGACAAAGACGAAGTCGATCTCCTTATTGTTATTGGGTCTTCCCTGAAAGTAAGACCAGTAGCACTAATTCCAAGTAAGTTAGTGATGGTTTTGGAGGAATTTTTCTGCATATGATACCACAGGTTATGGATCTGTATAATAGGCTCTAGTGATCTTACCACTTTCCTATTTAGAAAGTGGTAACGAGCTAAGCTATATTTTTTAGATGATATTTTTGTGTATGCGGGTTATTGCAAATGATATTTAATGAGGGCCGGGGGATGTCAAAACAGAAGGAATACTAAATTTTAGTTCTTACTCATGGAAAATCCAGATGAAGGGAAAATGCACTGAGTGAGGTATATTTCTAGTTTTTTTGAGACAGAGTTTCTAAGTTGCAGAGGCCAGCCTCAAACTTGTGATCCTCCTGCCTCAGACTAAAGAGTAGGTGGGATTTCTAGGTATGTGCCACTGTTCCACACCCAGCTTCAACTTAGACTTTTTAATGCAGTGTGTTTAATGTGGCAGAGTTTAGTTTTGATTTGTTTACATTAAGAAATTATTTGTATTGATGTTTTTTTCTTAAGTATTTTTTTAGTTGTTAATGGACCTTTATTTTATTTATATGTTCTAAATAAATAAATAAAGGTGTGGTGCTGACATCGAACCCAGTGCCTCACACATTCTAGGCAAACACTCTGCCACTGAGTCACAACCCCAGCCCATGATATTAGTTTTTGACCTTTCACATTTTTCAAATGCACAACTTATTAGAAGTGTAACATACTTGTGTAAGATAGAATTTAGGGATTCAAAATGATAGTCTCTTCTTGTAGTAATGACAGTTATGGCACGTCATAATGGTAATACATGGCTCTAGCTTACATAAACCAAAGGAGTGTTTTGGGAAGTTTCTTTAACATGCTTTCATACTACCTTCTTTCTGTCCTGTAATGAAGCCAGGGAAATGAGAAGGATATTTCAAATATATCAGATGTGTCTTTTTATAAATGGGAGGACAAGAGCAGACAATCAGACACCAAAAACGGAGAATTAAATGGTTTTATATCAGTAAATCAAATAGGTAAACACAAGAAACATGAGTCAAACTCCTTAACTCTGTATTTGTCTTACATCTGGTGGCTTTATCACTTAACTCAGTCTTTCCTAAATAGCTGTGAAATCCTTGTGCAGTAGAACATAGGTGATTTGTAATTAAATGAACGTAATTTAGTAGTGTAAGCTCCCTATTCTTTTGTGGCCTTGGGATTGATGCATGTTTAGTAGGCACTCAACCACTGAGTGAGTTACACATCTAGCACAGTTTTTTCCTTTTCTTTTAAAAAATAGGGTTCTTACTTTCTTACTTGGGCTGTTCTTGAACTCTTGGGCTCAAGTGATCTTCCTGCCTTACCTTCCCAAATAGTTGGAACAATAGGCCCAAGATACCATACCTGGATTTCTCTGCCTTAAAAGCTTTATTTATTTATTTTTGGTACCAGGGATTGACCCAGGGGCACTTAACCACTGAGCCACATCCTCAGCTATCCTCCTGTGCCTTTAAAAAAAAAAATTATATATATATAATATATATTATATATATATGAATATGATAAACACAATACCCTTGTTTATTTAGTTTTTTTTTTTTTTATGTGGTGCTGGGGATTGAACCCAGTGCACCATGCATGCAAGGCAAGTACTCTACCACTAAGCCACAACCTCAGCCCAGCTTTTTTTTTTTTTTTAATGTGGTGCTGAGGACCAAGCCCACTGCCTTCCATATGCAAGATGAGCACTCTACCACTGAGCTATAATCCTAGCCCTCAGTCCCAGTTTTTTAAACTTAGTGAAACAGGGTCTTACTAAATTGTTTAGGGCCTTGTTGAATTGCTGAGGCTGGCTTTGAACTTGGAATTCTCCTGTCTCAGCCTACCAAGACGCTAGGATTACAGGCTTGTGCCTGTGGGGTAATAGTGTTGGTAATAGGCAAATATGGTTTTTTGAAAATGTAAAAAAAGTTTTTGGTAAGTAGTGTAGAATATGTCTGTATGGCTTTTAACCTTTGTATCAGGAGCTAAACACCTTTGTGTCAAGAATTAAGTAATGACATTATTCCCATTCTCTACAGAGAAGGAAATTGAGGTCAGAATGGAAAGTTACAAGATTGCTCAGAGGTAACCAACCTGGCAAGATCAGAAACTGGGATGCTTTAATGCTTCTCACTTGTTCGATATCTTTTTTTTTACTTTTTAGTTGGACACAATACCTTTATTTTAATGTGGTGCTGAGGATTGAACTAAGGCTCTCAAAGCGCTCTACCGCTGAGCCACAACCCCAGCCCCTTGATAGCAGTGGAGGGTATCTTTTATTTGGAATTCAGGCTTGCTTTTTTTTTTTTTTTTTTTTTGCAGGATGCATGTTATGGTTTTATTAGCTCACCTTCAATTCCTAACTTTCTTTTTACCCTGTTTTTAGGTTCCATACCACACGAAGTGCCTCAGATATTAATTAATAGGGAACCTCTGCCTCATCTGCATTTTGATGTAGAACTTCTTGGAGACTGTGATGTCATAATTAATGAATTGTGTCATAGGTTAGGTGGTGAATACGCCAAACTTTGCTGTAACCCTGTAAAGCTTTCAGAAATTACCGAAAAACCTCCACGAACACAAAAAGAATTGGTCCATTTATCAGAGTTGCCACCAACACCTCTAAATATTTCAGAAGAATCAAGTTCACCAGAAAGAACTTCACCACCAGATTCTTCAGTGATTGTTACACTTTTAAACCAAACAGCGAAGACTAATGATGATTTGGATGTATCTGAATCAAAGAGTTGTGTGGAAGAAAAATCACAGGAAGTACAGACTTCTACTAGAAATGTTGAGTGTGTTAATGTGGAAAATCCAGATTTGAAAGATGTTGGTTCCAATACTGGTGAGAAAGGTGAAAGAACTTCAGTTGCTGAAACAGTGAGAAAGTGCTGGCCCAACAGACTTGCAAAAGAACAGATTAGTAAGCGGCTTGATGGTAAGAAATTTTGTTGGAAAGTATGATTATTATAAAACTTTTTTTTTGTGTGTGTGGGACAAACTAGCAGTTTTGGCAGGTTAGTTGATTGGGGAAGCTCCAAGTGTTTCACTGCTGAGCTGAATCCCCAGCCCTGATTTGGGTAGCTTTCCATAGTTGAATTGAAAATTGTGTGAAGTTCAGAAGTCACAGACGGGTAATACATAATACAGGAAAGAGTACATAATACAGGAAAGAGTGAAGAGTGTTTGCTTTTAATGGTATGCTATATGTTGTTTCTCCAGGGGATGGGAAGAAAAATGGAAGATAAATATTGAGAATAGGTTTATATTATATACTCTGCCACTGAAAATTCTTAACTGGTAGAAATGATTTGTTTGTATGCTTAATGTGGGTCAGTTGCTTCATACACATATCTAACATTTAATTTTAAACTAACTCATGAGGTAGGAAGTATTATTACTTCCCTGTTTCAGGTGGGAAAATGGAAGACCAAGAGGATTATGTGCAACATCATACAAGGTAACAACTAGGAAGTGCAGAGAGAGCCAGATTGTATTCCAGGTCTTTCACCTCAGAGGCTGCTCTCTTTACCACTACAATGTACAGTCTCAGATCTGGAAAACATTCTTCTCCACTGAATATCAGGAATAGCATCTATCCTTTTGATATATGCAATCTATCAATTAGTATTAACACAAGTGAGAAAAGCTGCTTTTTGAAGGGTGATGTTTTAGTAGAAGCAGCATACATGGGAAGGTCATAATTTAGTCAGGGTTAAAAGTAGATATCTGCTTTAACTTGGGCCTAACAGTTTTGCATACCTTCAAACATAATACACGTTTACATAAAACTTGTTGATGGTATGGAGATTAAGTGTTCTAGTAGTATGTAAATTTTTAGTTCACCTGAAGTTGTTTTAGGGCCTTTTCCCTACAAGTTAACCTACTTTTTGTACCCACTAGTTAACTCTGATCTGCCTCAGCATCATTTATAACTTGTGGGTACAAAAAGTAGGTTCTACTTGGAGATTAGGTTATACCAGGGGATTGAACCCAGGGGTGCTTAACCAAGGAGCCATATTCTCAGCCCTTTTAGAGACAGGGTCTCACTGAGTTGCTGAACTGAGATCCTCCTGTCTCAGCCTACCTACCTACTAGGATTACAGTCATGTGCTACCACACCTGGCTAGAAGGCTAAATTAGAGTCTTGGTAACTAGTACTTCCCCAGTTCTCCAGTGAGGCTAGGGCAGAATATAATGTTTTTAAGTCATGAGCTAAAATTATATAAACAAAAGTGTAATATAATCATACGCTGGGACTCATTTAAAGGCTCCTTGTTTCCTACCATTTAATTCACAAGAGCAGACAAAAGCCTCCTTTTGCACATAAAATGCTTCCTGGTCACCATTTTTAATTTTTTTTTTAAACACTGAACATGACCCAAGTGCTGCTAGGGGTTTTCTGTCTTGCCACTGGAATAAAAGTACTTGACTTCCTACTCCAACCATGAAAATTAATACTGATTTGAAATAAGTGTTTTTCACAATATGTAGCGGACTGTCACATCAGTTTTGGGTTATGGTTCAGTGGCAGAGCAGCATTTGCCTAGCAGAAGCACTGGGTTAGAGCCTTAGCACCACATAAAAAGTCATTCTGTCCATCTCCAAACAAAATAAAAACAAAAACAAAAAAAACCCCACACATCTTAAGGAGTTCTTCTTGACCTAGTATCCATGGCTTAAGGGGAGGAAATGAGCTTCTTGTTGTTGTCATTAACCTATATCTACAGGACTCTGAGATTCTGGGGGCCCTGGGTTCAATCCTGAGCACTAAAAAAAAGTACAGGTTTCTTAGACTGGGTGGTGGGGCTATGGATGCCAGTATCTAAAAACTGCATTCTGAATGGTGGGGAGATGAAGATATTCACTATTAAGTGCAGGCTGGAAAAAAGTTAAATGGAAATGTTAGATGAAATACTTCTAAAACGTGCTTTAGAGAAATTTTATTTAATGAATTTGAATTGGGTATCTAATTTCAAATTTCTTAAAAAGGAATTGTTGAATTTCTCTTTTTTCATTTTAAAATCAGGATTAAAATTATTTCATTCTCCACATAAGGAAACAGCTACCTGTACAAAGAACTAATATTTAAATCCAGGACTCACAGTTCTTGCTTTAAAACAAAATTATAATGTCTAGTGATTAAAGGCAGATAGAACCTACACTGGACTCCAGACTGTCTAACTAGACTGAATTAAGTCTAACATTTCATTTATTACTATATTTCAGGTAATCAATACCTGTTTTTACCACCAAATCGTTACATTTTCCATGGCGCTGAAGTATATTCAGACTCTGAAGATGACGTCTTATCCTCTAGTTCTTGTGGCAGTAACAGTGATAGTGGTACATGTCAGAGTCCAAGTTTAGAAGAACCCATGGAAGATGAAAGTGAAATTGAAGAATTCTACAATGGCCTGGAAGATGATGCTGATGTTCTGGAAAGAGCTGGAGGAACTGGATTTGCAGCTGATGGAGGCGATCAAGAGGCAGTTAATGAAGCTATATCCATAAAACAGGAAGTAACAGACATTAACTATCCAGCAAACAAATCATAATGTAATAATTGTCCAGGTACAGGAATTGTTCCACCAGCATTAGGAACTTTAGCATGTCAAAATGAATGTTTACTTGTGAACTCAATAGAGCAAGGAAAACAGAAGGTGTAATATTTATAGACTGGTCAAGTAGATTGTTTTTTCATGGATAATTTTTTAACTTCCATTCCTGTACTTGTACACTCAACACTAACTTTTTAAAGAAAGGTACTAAGTATCTTTAGTCAGCTGTTGGTCATGACTTTCTTTTAAAGTTTCATTTGTATGATACATCTGTATGTATGTATAATTTCGTTTTTGCCTAGTGAGTTTCAACATTTTAAAGTTTTCAAAAAGCCATTGGAATGTTAAATTAATGTAAAGGGAACAGCTTATCTAGACCAAAGAATGGTTATTTCACACTTTTCTTTGTAACATTGAATGGTTTGAAGTCCTCAAAATATCTGTTCTGCTGAACTTTTGATTCTTTAGCACAATTACCTATTTTTAAACACTGGCATTTTCCAAGACTTGTGGCAGCTAACTTTTTTAAAATTAAAAATGACATGCAATGTAAGTAGAAAGTCAGAAATATTCGGGAGAGCACTGACTTTGGTGCTAAGAGTTTCGTTTCAGGAGTATTGTATTTATTGTTCAATTGAAGATGGCTTTTGTACTTCCTACAGACATGTAGTGACGTCTATATTGGCTCATAAAACTAACCTAAAAAAAAAAAAAGTGAATGCTTTGGAAATGTTTCAGTTGCTCTAGAAACAATAGTGCCTGCCTGGATCTCCTTAGTTTTGAAATATTTGCCATTGTTGTTTAAGTACCTATCACTGTGGTAGAGCTTGCATTGATCCTTTTCCACAAGTATTAAACTGCCAAGATATGAATATGCAAAGCCTTTCTGAATCTGTAATAATGGTACTTCTACTGGGGAGAGTGTAATATTCTGGACTGCTGTTTTTCCATCAATGAAGAAAACAACAGGTCCCTGATTACAGTTCCAAAGTAATAAGATGTTAATAACAATTCAGCCAGAAAGTACATGTCTCCTGTTGGGAGGATTTGGTGTAACGAATACCAAACTGCTAGCCTGGTATTATGGGGAGGAACTTTTAACTTGTAATAGCAGAATAGTTATAAAAAACTAGTTATTTAAAAGCTTAGCCTGCCTTAAAACTAGAGATCAACTTTTCAATTACAGAAGCTTCTCCTATTTTATAAAGTCACAGAAAACATTTATTTTCCAGACCTTTTTTTGAACATTACCCCCAAATTATATTCTTATGTTGGTTTAGTATTTATTACAATAAAGAGGGTTTGAAACATAGCTGTTCTTTATGAATACAATACCCAGCTAGGACCATTACTGCCAGAGTAGAAAATTATATTGAACGGCCATTTCCCTACCTAAAAGATGTCTCAATCTGAACTTATTTGGCTACACTAAAGAATGCAGTATATTTAGTTTTCCATTTGCATGATGTGTTTGTGCTATAGATGATATTTTAAATTGAAAAATTTGTTTTAAATTATTTTTACAGTGAAGACTGTTTTCAGCTCTTTTTATATTGTACATAGTCTTTTATGTAATCTACTGGCATATGTTTTGTAGACTGTTTAATGACTGGATATCTTCCTCCAACTTTTGAAATACAAAACCAGTGTTTTATACTTGTACACTGTTTTAAAGTCTATTAAAATTGTCATTTGACTTTTTTCCTGTTAATTTACATTGTTTATAAGTTATATAACATTTTTAAATTTTTCAAGATTTATACAGCTTTGAGGACTGTATTTATTAGATGCTGCCTGCCAATTTATAAAAGTCTTGACTGAGCCCCGTACTGACTGTGCTTGATTGTACTATCACCAAAAGTTAGTATTTCAACTGTTGTCTAAGGCATAGTGATGGCACAGACCAGCAGCTTGTGAGGCAGGAGAATTGAGAGTTCAAAAGCAAAAGTGAGGTGTGTGTAAACCCGGCTCAGTGGTCAAGTGCCCCTGGATTCAATCCCCAGTTACCGCCTCCCCAAGAAGTGGTTTGTCCTAAAACCTCTTTTTAGGCTTCCCTCAAACTCCTAGGCTCAAGGTTATCCTTCAAAAGCTGCCTTAGCTTCCAAGTGGGATTCCAGGCATATGACATCATGCCCAATAGCCCACATCAATTTTTGAGGCTTACCACAGAACCTTTTTAGTCCAATCCATTGAAGTTTTTGAGACAGTACTTAAATTTAAGAGGCTGAAAAAATGCACATTAGAATGCATGTAATGAATAAAGACTTGACTGGCAGTTTCCTGTTCTCAGGTGTCATACCTTCCTCCCCAGACAACTTGCTAGGCAGATTTAACAAAAATAGTGCCCTTGTTCTGTCAGCCCTAGAGAAATTAGCTTTAATCCCCAATTAATCCCTGAAATTCCACATATGCACAGATTGGAAAGTATCAATGACTTAGCAATACCTAGTTTAAGCTGTTACTCAACACTATACAGCTATTTTAGTTTCTGTATATACTCTTTCACTTGATAGTAATACCCTATTTTGAATGAAATACGACGGATTTTTTTTTTCTTAGTGCAGTTTTATTTGAAACAAGTCTCAACTCCTAAACCTATAAGCCAGGAGTGTATGTACACCAAATGGACAAAGATCTAAATAAGCCACTCCGCCTTAAACTCAAAGTAGGATACTTCAGTTATGAAGAAATTAATACTCACCTGAGGAAGTTTAGAACGCCTCCCCTCTTAGGAATATGAATACATATTTAACTGGCACAAAGCAGGGCTTGTACTAAAAAGCACCCACCCCCAGGTAGTTCAAAAGTATAGTCAAGTTTGAGAAACAAAGGAATAGAACTGACATTAAAAAATCAAGTTATTGTTTATAATAAAGTTTTTGTTAAAAAAAAAAAAAAAACAGTGCAGTGCTGAGAATCAAACCCAGTGCCTCATACAGTCATGCTGGGAAAGTACTATACCACTGAGCTATGACCCTACCCCGGTCAGTATGAAAAGCAAACACTGGCAAGCGCAAGGAGCTAAGGATATGTGAATTCTTTAGCAGAGGAGATGAGTGAAACTATCACAAGGAGCTTTGGATGGCCAAAATGCACAAGGGCTGGGGAGGGGACTCAGAAGAGGAGATATCCGACCTTGCCTTCAGACAAGTTTACCCATGCTCTTCATGGTATAATTTCACTTTGATTCTGGACCTTTTGCTAAACTAAACAGTAAAAATCTATAAGGGCAAAAATCTGTTAGGAAACATGGATACTACAAACTATATAAATGGATCCTATAAGAAGGCTACCACCCTGACATCTGTGTAGAGAGAAAAGTATTTTCAAGTTTAGCTAACTCAATAACCAGTCAATGACAACAAATTCAATATTTACCTACCTGCTACTCTGATTTCAAAGCAAAGGAGATTTTTCCTAATTTTATAAAACAAATAGCAATTTGAAAATCTTCAATGGCATAGTTTAATCATGAATCTCTTGTTACATTACAGACTTGTTATATTACAGACTGTAACTGAGGGAGAAAAATGTTATCACTTACCCAAGTTAAGCTTTGTACAGGTGTGATCACAGATAAACTGCAATGTTCTTGATACAGAACTCAGTGTTAATCCAAAGTGGCTGCTTTTTCACAGATGAGCTTCATAGCTACAAAGGTTACTAATGAAAAAAGCACCTGACACATAATTTGCATTTGGAAAATCACCACCCTCAAGGAATGGGTGCAGAGAAATGGTAATATTACCAGGTACACGGAAAAATTCCCATAGGAAAGAATGCCATTTCAAGGAAATCACCTTAAGAATATTGTTTTTTAGTGCTTTACCTATGAAAGACGCCTATAGTTTTTTGTTTTTGTTTTTGTTTTTTAAGTTAAACTTCTGAAAAGTATGGGTCCATGATTCCTTACTGAAGCCCTCTGCTTGTTTTATTTTGGAATTATGAATTTTAGCAAATATGCAGTACTCTGCAGGGGTTGCTAGTCCCAATTGGTTAATAGTATAAATAGCCAACAGTTCTGATTAGGTCTGTTATAAAATGTAATAAAATTTTCAGGGTTTTTTTATTTTGGAATTACAGATAGACTGGACCTCTATCAAACACATTTAACTCCCTGAGAGCCCACTTTTTGAAGATTTTTGAATCTTACGAGAGCCACTGAAAGTTTAAATATCAAACCAATAAATTCTTTATTAAACAGTTTTCACGGCATATTTCTATAAATTTAAAAAATAAATATTTGCATTATAGCAGAAAGTCACATGTATTGCATCAACTCAACTCGCTTTTACAATTTAATGACATGAGATAACTAAGCATCAGCACCATAAAAAGATTTGTTTCTGAAAATTCAAGGAAATAGTTCTCAAGTACTAAAAATTCTGACTAAATACTAACCCACAGAATCAATAATTTTGGAAGCTAAAAATCCAGTGACTGGTTTTCTTACTAGCCAAAGTTTCTCTATGGCAACTATAGAGACAAAATTCTTCCATTTCTAAATATAAATAAGCTTTTTGATAACCTCCCATCTATCAGCATCTCAAGATTCACAAAAGAGGGCAGAACTACAAATTTTTTAGTATAACTCCTATCTGTAAACTCAAGTTTGCACAGACATTCCAGGAAAAAAAAAAAAAAAAATCACACTGTGTTAGAAACATGCTTTAAAAAAAAAAAAAAAAAAGTGTAATGGCGATGGAACCTAGGGCCTCACACATGCTAGGCAAGTGCTCTAACACTGAGTTATATATATATGCCCAGCTTAGATAAGATTAATTCATAATTTTTAACCCTTAAGAGTCAGTTCAATTACAACCATAGAAACTGTACTGGTATCAGAACATAACTATTTTATTACAAAACTTAACATTATTTACAAAATGGAAAAATAATCAAATGACTATTTCAGGCCAAAGTTAAAGGCTTTCCACCCAGTGATTGAAGAAAAATTAAGCAACATTTCCATGCACTCACAGATCATTCTTGAAATATGCAAACTCTTAAAATTTATGTTAGTAAAACTTTAATGTATTCACAATATTTGTATGTTCATGAGGAAGATGGGGAAAAATTCATGGTTCTGTACAATAAGTTTAATAACAATTAATTCATTTTTCTTTTAATATTTTTTGGCTTTCATGAATACTCATAGCATTAAACATTTTGCAAGTAGGAATTATAATAGTACCTGACACTTTGCTGAATTCATCACCACAAGAAAAACACAAGTAGTTTAATGCTTATGCACTAAACTAAATACTCTGAAGTTATATTAAACTGAAGCCTTCATTGTGATCAATAGCTTGGATCAGTTTACGGCGTAGAGTTTCTTTTTCTGAGTATTTTGGAAGATCTAGAAGATTAAAACAGGTGTGGGAAACTGGGAGATATTCCTCACCACCTCCTGTTGACTGGATGACTAGTTTCAGACTCTTCATACCAAGAATAGGAATGCGATCGCTACCTGTCAAAAACACTGCCGGGGGGGGGGGGGAAAATCATTCACACAACAGCATATAGTAGCTAAGAATACCTAGTGCAGTTCTATAGCACAACTTTATGTGAACATCTGCTTCCAGAATTTGTGGAAGATTTTCAAAATGCATTCTAATTACCCACCTATACACCTTTTTTTTCCTTTAAAAGAGTAATCTTAATATTGGTATACAGAAAGTATTCAATATTCAATAAACATTTGATGAATTAATGACTACTACTACTACTGACATTCTTTGAAACAGTAATGACTACTGTTACTGACCTTCTTTTGGGAAGAGCCATTTAGAATTAGTTAAAAAGCCAAATAAAAATGCAGGTTTTTTAAAAAATATATTTTTAAAGTTGTCGATAGACCTTTATTTGTTTGTCTATGTTTGGTTCTGAGAATGGAACCTAATGCCTCACACATGGCAGGCAAGTGTGCTACCACTGAGCCCCAGGCCCAGCCCAAAAACACAGTTAAAACAAAAACAAAAACATACCCTTCTCTATTTGTTCCTATTACTTTTGATAGAAAATTGTTAATAGTGAGCCAAAACTCAAATTGTTTTTCCAAAGAATAATAATTTACTATCCTTATGATACAGGATGCATCAAGCAAGATTCATCCTGATATTTGGCAATTCTCAAGAAAAGAAAAGATATCAAGAAAAGATAGCCAAAATGTTCTTGGCAATAGCAGGGAATACTAAAGGAATGTTACTGATTGAGAACATAAATTTTGACAACTTTTTAAAATAGGGCCGGGCACAGTGGTGCACACTTGTAATCCCAATGACTTGAGAGACTGAGGCAGGCAGAAGGATCACCAAGTTTGAGGCTAGACTTGGCAATTTAGCAAAACCCTCAACAACTTAGCGAGATTCTGTCTCAAAAAAATAAGAAGAGATAAGATGTACCTCAGTGGTAAAGTGCCCCGGGATTCAATCCCCAGTACTACTCCCCCCCGAAAAAGGTCAAACTTCAATTGGACTCAGATTTTAACAAGATGAAAAACACAACAGACATGAGGCTGTAGATGAAGGAACTAAGGTCTGGAGAAAGAAAAAAAAAAAAAGATACTTTCTACAGAAATTCCTAGAAATGTGGAATCAAAGAGAAAAAGAAAAGAGCAAACATAGAAAAGAGCTAGATTGTCTAAAGATCTTTTTAGAAATCTAAAAGGATTCTACAATCCCAGTTTATTTTGATTCCTGGTTTTTATTTTTAAATTTTAGTTATAGATGGACACAATGTCTTTTATTTTGTTCATTTATTTTTATGTGGTGCTGAGGACGAAGCCCAGTGCCTCACATGTGCAAGAGACAAGCGCTCTGCCTCTAAGCCACAACCCCAGCCCCAATTCCTGTTTTATTTCTAAAAACCAACAATATTTTGGAGGCAAACTGAACTTGGCCTTTGAGATAAAAGAAAACAAGCAATTAAGATGATAGTTCATATTTTAAAGTAAAAATTATTCCAATTTAAGATTTTTAGAAAAATACTATGAAAAAAAATCTAATCCAAAGAGAACCAGTCAATATTCTATGAGAATTAGTTTAATATTAAGATTCCCACCTCATAAAATATGAAACTAGAAATACTTACACAGGAATTGTTTTTTCTTTTCCAATGGTAATTCATGAAATACTTCCCAAAAAATTTTTATCGTAGGATGTTCTGCCCAATACTCCCCTTTGTATTCTGTATTCTAAAAACAATATAACCTCTTATTAGGATTAAGGAATATTAGTTTTGTCTTAATTTGGCAAATTGAATTCCTTAGCCCATAAAGACACCATGGTCCAGGAATCTGAAATGTGCAATGCAGATGATTACCCAACATTTCCTGGGCATTTTGCAATTTGACACTCTTATATTCCAGGAGAAAGAGAAAAACAGATGAACCACCAGAAACCTCTTCCAAAAACAAGATAGGACTATAATCTTTGTAAGTAATTATGTGAATAAGGATAAACTAGAAATACTAAAATAATGTTCAAGGATTACTGAATTTCCAACATGGAAATTACCTATAATTAAAAATTTTTTTAATTACCTATAATTAAAATTTTTTTTACTCCTGAATAGAAGTCATGTTATTTTTACATTGTATTTTTCCTTTACAAAAATGCTACTAAGAGCAACACTAATAATTTTCTGTGGTAGTTTCAAAGATGGTCCTCAATAAGCCTCCTGGTATTCATGTTCTTGTGTACTACCACATTCCATATTGAATGAGCCTGACCTATGTAATCATTAGGGAACCTGATATGAAAAATGTGTGACTTATCAGGTTAGATCATAAACAATAAAAATAACCCTCTGTGGCTTCAATCACTCTTTCAGATCACACTTATGGGGGGATATTTCGTGAAGACACTCAAATAGCCCTACTATGGACAGACATCATTATGGTGCCAACAGCCATATATGACTATGTATCCTTGTTGAAATGAATATCCTTTATCAAGCCTTTGGATGGCAGTGGTGCCAGTCAATATTGTGACTATACCATCATCAGAAATCCTGGAGCCAAACTACCTAGCTAAACCATTCCTGACACAAACTATGTAAAATAATGTTTTCTCTGTTCTTGTTTTCAAGGTTTTTTTTCTTTTTTAAATAACAGGGATTGAACTCACAGGTACTTAACCACTGAGCCACGACCCAAATCCTTTTTTATTTTAATACAGGGTCTCTATAAGTTGCTGAGTCTGGCTTTGAACTTGCAACCCTCCTGCTGCCTTAGCCTCCAGAGTCTCTAGGATTATAGGCATGTTCCACCATGCCTGACAAATGTTATTTTTGGACATACTGTTCCCTTAGGCATAGGCAATATAGAAAAGACTTCTTCAACAAGCTAATTTCTACTTATTTTTTAGGGCTCAGATTAAAATGTCACCTAGTTCAATCACTGATTTATTCAACTGAGAGTTAAAAGTTTTGGGCAGTGGGGAAATTCCAGTGAATGAAGTCCTGACTTACCTTGCAGAATTTCCCATCTAATGAGACTCTTTTCCACATTTAACAAGCATGTTCCTCCGTAGGTGCCATTCACTAAACCCTTACTCTCCTCTTGTATTCATCACAACGCAATTAAAAGTAGTTAGCTTCCTTATCAGAGGGCAAAGACTATGTCTCAATCTTATTGACTATCATCTCCCCAATCTCTTGCATAGGACCTCATTAGAGGCTGAATAAATATTTGCTAATGGGTTTCTTGAATTTTGGGCTCTTGCTATTTGTAGCTATGACTATCTCAATCACTGAATTCTTGATTATCCAAATGTGCAAAATAATTAATGTACTTCCAAAAAATTTGAGAAAATAACTTGATTTCTAAGTGATGTTTAATTTATTAACTTGTTTGAAGTTAGATTATGAACATGTCAGTGGGGATGAAGAAAGAGAGGTGGAAAGATCACTCTTATACCTCTAAATTGTATGGGGGAATGCTGATTTCCTGGGCTACACTATCTTCCCATTTTTTTAACTGAGTTAAAAAAAGCCATATATTTTAAAACTGTAAGAAATGCATGTATCCATTTATATCTTAAACATCTGTAAATATACAGTTCAGTAACATTAAGTATTTCACACTGTTGTGCAATCACCACCACCATCCATATCTAAAATTCTTTTCATCTTTTAAAACTGAAACTCTGTGTGACCATTAAACAAGAATTCCCTACTTCCCTCTTCATTTACAGATTTTTAGATGAACATAATACTTGGGATTAGGATTGCTAGATCATATAGCAAATACGTGTTAACTGCTAAACTGCAAAAATTATATCAGAGGAGGCTACATTAGTTAGAAAAATGATTGTTAACCTTATTTTATTTTTTTAAATTTTTAGTTGTAGTTGGATACAATATCTTTATTTATTTATTTTTATGTGGTGCTGAAGATTGAACCCAGAGCCTCACACATGCTAGGTGAGCACTCCACCACTGAGCCACAACCCCAGCCCATAACCTTATTTCTTAAAGCTGACCTAATCTAGCAATTTTACTAAATGTTAACTGAAGAAATACTTGAGAATTACTTGGAGAAGAAAATAAAACTTTCCTAATTTTCTCCCTAAACATAAGGCACCAGGGCTGGGGATGTGGCTGAAGCGGTAGAGGGCTCGCCTGCCATGCGTGCAGCCTGGGTTCGATCCTCAGCACCACATACAAACAAAGATGTTGTGTCCACCGAAAACTAAAAAATAAGCATTAAAATTCTCTCTCTCTTAAGAAAAAAAAAAAAAAAAGATAAGGCACCAGAAATGAAGATCATACTCATTATTTCTCTGCAAAAAATTAAACACTGAGATTAATCAGAGAAAAAATCTTATGCATTGCAAATGCTTTTCACAACGGTTTACCAAGACTGAGGCAGAATGAAAACCCACCATTTTGTCTGGGGCTTCTATTCTGCCTGTGGTCCAGATGACATTTTTCTCTATCTCTACCACCAAACCCACAAAATATAAAACTGCTACCCTCAATTCAAAAACAGTTCAATATTCATCGTGGAGCAAAAACAGTAGAGTGTCTTTATAAAAATGAAGTAATTGTATAAAAATGAAAACTAGAAGGGCAGGACTTCTACCAATAAGCCATGGTCTTGGTCTTTCCATTTAAATAATGTCATAGATTTGGTTTTTTCCTACCTTTTCCAGTTCTTTCCAATCATAATTTGTATTTCCAATAACCATTGATTGTAGTTCATTAGGCTGGAAAAGCAGAAGAACTTTTCCTCCACAGACCTTATGAAAGCCAGCGTGAAAGGCATCAAATAAGGAAGCCACTGATTTATTGAATATGTAATCCACATAAGCATCAACAAACTCCTGCCTAGAAATAAAAATATACATACATGCATAAAAATCACTTATGTAGAACATATAACATAGTCTAATTAAAACTGTGCTCCTAAGCCTTTTGCTACTTAACTATATAAAACAGAAAAAACATGAACAGGACTGACTCAAAGGGGACAAAGTTATATTTATAATAATAGATCTATTAAAAATTAAGATATACCCATAAAGCATTCTTAGACTATTCCTAATAGAAAAATATCATTTGCTAATGAACAGAATGATATAAATGGCTAACAAAATAATTTCAAAAGTCACAAATTAATGAAAATTTGTAGTATCACCTCACATGCATTCCTAAAAGAGTGATCTGTTACAAATATTGTGTGGTGAAAAAATGAGAGCTTTGGGACTCAGATTATTTGACAGAAGAGTCTTTCTCCTCGGACTCCAAGGAATCTGAACAAAAATTTATTTTCAAAAACAACCACCACGTAGCAGGTATTAAATATTCTTTTAGGATAATCATTAAAAGACTATAAGTTTATTTTTCTTTAAATGTGTGCAGTATACAGACACACATACACAGTTGATTGTCTTCTGTCTCTTAGGATACAAAAAATACTGTACAGAAAAAAGGGAAACTTCTTTAACTAGAATAACAAAAAATTTTAATCAATTTGTTTTGTTTTGCTATTCACAAACATTTTTATGAAGCAATTCAGTTAAACAAATAATGAGAACAGGCACTGGAGAATGATTTCAGTATTTCATATCCTTGTCTTGCAAATAATAATGTTTCTGTAAATGGGAATATGAGTAAACTTAAGCATCTACAAATATTCTTACCCAGTTATAAAAGTAATCCCAAACTAAATTTATAGGTAGCAGAAAAACTGGCTAAAGGAGGCCATTGTAAAATAAAAACCTGGTGGGCCTAAGGAAAAACTAATAGGATACAATGTTAGAGTCAGATGAGAAAAAATAATTTTTAAAAAATAATAATTTTACAATCCATCCATTTAGAAAGTTAAATTTCATCTATACTAATTAGACCCTCAGCACAAAAGGCTAAATAATTTTACATACTTTTTGTCAAAATTCTTAAAATAATTTCTCAATAATATAAATGAAATAATTTTCAGGAACTTTTTAAAAGCAAGAAAAAAATCTAAACCAAAGTTTTTCAAAAACCTAAAAAAAAAAGCTAGAAGTGCTTCAAAAGTTTTAATTAATTTTAACAACAGTTTTATTTTACAAGGTAAGACATATATGCATAGTTTATTATTGGTAGTAATAATTCTAATAGCCAACATTTACTGAGCACATACATGTGCTAGATAGGTCCTATCTTAAAATTATTGCCTCACCCAAACCTCAAAATAACCCCATGAAGTACATATAATTGAGTATTCTATTTTACAGAAAAGACGACTGAGGCATGGAGATATCAACTATCTATTTAAAGTCATACAGCTTCTAAGTAATCAAGTCAGGATTGCCGCAGTCTGGCTGGGCACAATTCAGGAGCCACTTATCAAGCAAAAACGAACTTTATTTTTAGAACACACGCTGCACCACATGAGCTCTTCAGGAATTCCCTCAGAGTCCAACTGCCACCACCGGCTTCCCACAAGCCTCTCTATGCCCCAACTCCTCCTGCTCTTGAGGCAGATTGGCTGGGTTGCGTGGGCAGAGCCAAAAGAGTTCCCCAATGAGCAGCTCCCTGGTTTGAAAGGGCAGGGAAACAGCCCAATGAGCATCACCGCAGAAGAGCCAATTAGCTGGCAGCTGAAAGTTTGCTGGGGCCGCTATGAGCCAATCATCAGCTGGAAGTTTGCTGAGGCCCCTCTGGCTGTGGCTCTCAACACAGGATTACAATGTTTGGATCATATCCCTAGCCAAACCCACTGTTAGCTTTGTCTAAAGACAAAATAGAAGAAAACAAAGCGCTTTCTGTCCTGCATTTATCTACCAGAAATTCCTGCTATTTGAAGCCAACTCTTTCTTGCTATTCCTTTTGATATTTATCTTCAAGCATCTGCCAACATAGTTCTAGGGTTATTCTTTGATTTTTCAATCTTAAATGTTATATAATGAACTCAATACCTATTAGGAAAGGTAAAGATTTACTTTTTACTTAATTGCTCTGCTCTCATTTTTCTCCCCCAAAATTCTCATTTTATAATGATTTTGGTTCAGTATTCACTATTAACACTTTTATAATTAAAAATATTATTCATAATTGAGCAGCAGGGTATTCTGTTTATCTTTTCTTTTTTATATGTAGTTTTTTAAATTTTTTAATTGTAGTTGGACACAACACCTTTATTTTATTTATTTATATGTGGTGCTGAGGCTCGAACCCAGGGCCTTGCACGTGCTGAGTGCTCTACTGCTGAGCCATAACCCCAGACCCTGTGTTTACCTTTTCTTAAAACAAAAATTATAATGTGTTCCTTCATGTGCTACTTTATCCCTAACTTCTCCAAAACAATTGTCAATTTCCTCCATACTCATTCAAATCATATCAGGTAGCCATCAGTTGGATTTTTCTCCTAATTTCCTTCAAACTCTTGCTCTAACCCAGATTGTTAACTCTTTGAGAAACTTCTACACAGCTTTTGTTCCTTCAAAAGAATCCTCTTTGCCTCTCTCTTATATTGTATCCTGTACCTTCCTCTATCCTGGTTTAATTACTTATTTTGGTTGGTACAACATATCTGAGATGGAGACATCAGAAGTAGGTTCTATGAGAATGTGCACATATGAAAATGTTTATATATAATGACATGATAATTTGAATACAGAATTAAAATGCTTTTTCTCCCAGAATTTAAATTTTCTAGCTTCCTAGAGTTGTTCTTACAAGTCTGATGATGATATTCTGATTCCTAATTCTTTGTATGTCGTCTGCTTTTTTTCTCCCCTGGAAGGATTTAGTTTGTATGTTTTGCCTTGGTATGTGTCTTTTTTTCCTACTTCCCCTGCTTTCAATCGTGAAAGGCTTCCCAAACTTCAGTTCTGGGAAGTTTCTGGGTACCATTTTCTTTGACAAATTTCATTCATTCCATTTCTTCCAATAAATTTTTCCTCTCAGTTTTTAAAAGTATCCATCTGGATGTTGGCACCTTGAAGATACGAACTTCAGTTTCTTTTGAAGTTTATTCTTTATTCTGCATTGTTCCTGTTCCTTGCCATTCTTTTGAACTGTTTTGGTCCTTCCTTAAATGTCTACTCACTGGCTAGCCATTCACATATAAAACATAGGCAGTTTCTTCAGAAAAGAATCTTCTAATACAAAGGGTCAAGAAAGAGGGAGCTGTAGAATTTCACGTCATCTCCCTATTTTCAGTTCAGCTCCTTTCCCATAGCTATGCCTAGGTATCTTAAACCACAGTCCCTTCAGTTGAATGTCTCTAAAAGGTATATTTCTAATCTCCTGCCTAAGCTAGAGAAGGACATTTGCCAGGTTACTGGATATGTTAAGGGAAAGGTTTCTAACTGCTTCTTTTAAAAATAGTTTACAAACTCCATGCACTTTGCAAAAGGATGTTTTTTACTCTTAGTGCTTGGGCCTTTTTCTACAATATGAACTGGTAGTCTTCTTAGCAATTCCGCTCCATTCTACATTGCAGCTTTCTGGGTTTGCAATCTTTATTTTTTAGTTGTAGACTGTTATGTGGTGCTGGGGATCGAACCCAGGGCCTCACACATGCGAGGCAAGTGCTCTACCACTGACCTACAACCTCAGCCCTGGTTTGCAATCTTAACTAAGCACTATTTTCTAGCTTCCAAAACTGCATTTGCTACAATCTCCTCTCACTTTTGTTTTTTTATTTATGATCTTTTCATTCCTTTATTGATGTCTTAAGGGCATTTCAGGAGCAGAGGCATATTAGTTCTTCATGAAACAGTCCAAGTTTTACCTGAGTTAAAAACTAAGGGTTGTGACATGTTTCTCGGGGCGGGGTGGGGGAAGCCCTACAATTTTAATCACTCCCACTGATGCTGCTATAATTCACTTACCGATTTTGTTTGTTAACAGCTGTGTCTGCACCATTTAGAACCAGCTCTTTCACTTCAGTTGCACCAAAGTTTTCAACTGTGATCTATTAATTTAAATTTTTAAAAAAAGTCAATGTCAGACTCAAAACTTAGTATTTTAATAATCTACTATTATATTCTTCCTTTTGTCTCATAGATATAACTAATAAATTTGAGACAAAATTCTGCACCATCACTTATTTATGAATTCTGCTTAAAGCCACAACTAGGAATTTTCATACTCTAGTATTTTGATATCTTACTATGACTAATTATAAATTATCAAATGTTTGGTTACTTAAGCACAGGAAACAGAATATATTGTGAACATATATATTTAGAACAAAATATTTAGAACATAGTAGAAAATTAGGATATTTTCCTTAGAAGAGTGACTGAATCAAACTATCAGAATGTATTCAGCTTAGAAGAGTTATGCATTCTTCCCACATTACTACTATTCTCCCATATTACTCTATCTGCAAAATGTTTAATCACAGGTGTTTGGCTATTTTGCAACTTTTATTTTTCATACTTGTCTAATTATTTTTTAAACAAACAATGCCATTCCCACTTCTATATCCTTCCTTTACTCCTTTTTGGGAATATTATCCTCTTTTATGAAAATCTAGCATCTGTAAAAATACTATGGTAGAAAAGGAAATGATAAGTAAGAAATGAACACATCTCTGCTCTAAAGTTTACCATCTAATAAAAAAGGAGAAAATGTGATCTATAAACAATCATTACAATAAAACAATGCCATAAAACAAAATTTTACCAGACCACACAGGAAGGAAAGTTTAATTTTACCTAAAACTTGTAGAAAGAAGGATGGGCAGTATTCTGAAAGACCAGAGGGGAGCAGGATTTCAGACTTAATACATCAATTTAATACATGGATAAATAGAGTAAACATCAAGTTCTGAAAATGTACGCCAAGAGGCTTAAAAAAAAAAAAAATCAAAGGTGTATGAAACAATTCTGTGTAATATGATACAATTTGGCATTAATGAAGAGATACAATGGAAGTTTTCCCATTGTTCTTTTTTTTTTTTTTTAGAGAGAGAATTTTTTAATATATGTATTTTTTTTTAGTTTTTGGTGAACACAATATCGTTATTTTATTTGTATGTGGTGCTGAGGATCGAACCCAGCGCCCCGTGCATGCCAGGCGAGCGCGATATAGAATGTTCCTGATATCATGTAGCTAGTAGACAGTTGTGTAACATGGAATCTTATTACGGGTATTTTTTGGAAGCTATGCTGAGAATCAGGTTTCTAATTTGAAATAAAAAATATGTATGTAAAAAAAAATTAAAAATAGAATGAAGGCTTTACCATTTTTTCAAGTGTGAAATTCACAATATTTAAATGTTCCCTTCTGAAGTGCCTTATCATCATCCTTGTTGATTTTCTCTTCTTTAATTGCCAACTGGTCTATTTTTGGCAGATTCTCATTTGTCAATGGCTTAGTATGTGACTAGATCAGCCATTCAACATCTCTTTTTGCTAACTTAATAAAATTTTGCATCTTTTACAGGGTTTGCAATTTCATTTCCAAATAACATTGCAATGAATTTGCATACGTATCATACTAAATCATCCAACAGTGAGTAAGACAAAACGAGTAAGAAAACAGAAAGAGATATATCTGGGGAAATTAATCTTTTAAGTTGCAAGGTTATTCATATTACAATAACCCCTTGCTTCTCTGTAAATACAGAATCACAGATTCAAAAACAAACACTTGGATAAGGATCTTTTGCCTATCTTTTTTTTGGTGGTACTGGAGATTAAAGGGGCCTTGAGCTTGCTATGAAAATGCTATCCCTACTGAGTTACATCCCCAAGACCCAGGCTGACCTCAAACGTTTTTTTTTTTTTTTTTTTTTTTTTAATATTTATTGTTTTTAGTTGTAGTTGGACACAATAACTTTATTTTATTTATTTTTATGTGGTGTTGAGGATCGAACCCAGGGCCTTCCACATGCAAGGCAAGCACTCTACCGCTGAGCCACAACCCAGCCCCTGACCTCAAACTTCTGATCTTCCTGCCCACGCCTCCCCAGTTGCTGAGATTACAGGAGTGCTCCACCATTTCAGCATAATAATAAAGTACATAAGGTTTGAAGTCACATAGCTGGATTTGAGTACCCATTCTAATATATAATTATTAATTTTAGCTTCCTTCATCTGTAAAATAGGATGATATTAACCTCACAGGATTATTGAGGATAAAATGGAACAACATATATATTGTGTCTAGCACATAGCAAATGCTCAATAAATGTTAGCTAAAAGATTAAGAGTTGCATCTTCAAAATGAAACTATAAGGCAAAGCTGTTAAATAAAAGGGATGATGAATAATCAGACTAATTTATGTTTTTCATCTTACCGTAAAATTTAGACAAAATGTTTCCTCTATATCATCTTCTGGATAATCCAATAATTGTTGCATACTTCTGTAAAACAATGTATATTTCTTTAAGGTAAAATATCATTAAGTATTTTGACTATTTTGTTTGCATTAAGCACGTATTTCTCATTCCCTTTTGATAAAATCCTTTCATTAATTTGTATTTTTACATTTGTTTCAGAACAGAGTATGTACACTGTCAAACTTACAAATAACATTGGGGGAAAAAACAAGTTTTCTTTCTTCCTCTGAATAAAAACACCATGTATCAACCCATTTTCAGCATTTGTTCTTATTTATATGTAATTTTTACTCCATTTTATGTAATAAATTTGAAAAAATTTTGTATGTTCAAAGTAGAAATGAGGGTATAATCAGAGGTCCAAATAAATTATTTAACCACTCTCAGAAAACACTATCTTCATTCATTTATTATATGGTATATGTAAAGTACTTTTAAATCACTAAAAATCAAGCACTGAAGACAAAACTTCAGACATTCACTGAAAAATTTAGTCTTTATACTGAAGATCAGTCTTTAAGGTAGAAAATTTTGATTTCGGTAATAGGATGTATATTCATTTATTTAGAATGCAATTTATTTCAGAAATTTAATAGAAAAATAATATTAATCCTAGAAGGAAAATTTTCTGTACATTTCCCATTTCTTATCTCCCAAATCCTACCCTTGATACTTTTTTACAACTAACCTCCCAACATCAGGCATTAGTTCCTTCAAATCATCAAGGGATGGTTTCTTTTTCAGGAGTTTCTTATATAAAGCCAAAGGAAAATGGAGGTCCACAATAGTGAAATTATAAATAGCTAATCCACAGATAACACCAATCAAGTGGAACAAATCACTGTCTTCAAATGTCTAATAATAAATATAAGGAAAAAAAGGTTAGACTTATCTTTCAAGTTAAAACATTAAATTTTCTTCTGATTACAAATAGAAGAAAAAGTAATGAACAAGAAAAAAATTTCAAACATTGCATTAGTATCTCCATAGCATAATATCACTATTAAAGTTCTCTACAACATATATATATGACTTCACAACCGTTTTTTTTTTTTTGGGGGGGGGCAGTTCCATGTCATGAAGTAATTAGTCTTGGAATGTATATAGTTCAGTGGTAGTACATTTGTCTGGCATGGGCAAAACCCTGGGTAACCTGGGTTTGATTCTAGGCACTATTTAAAAAAAAAAAAAAAAGCAACACTAAATTAAAGGTAAAATGTGCACTATAACATTTTTTTCCTGGTTTAAAAAAAAATACATATTATTTGAAAAAAAAAAAAACACAAAAAAGAAAATATATCTGCAATCTAGTCAACCTGAAAGTTGAAAGAGGGAGAGGTGGATGCATAGGGTATATGCATATACAAAACCATCACTCTGAATCCATTAATATGTATGTTACTAAAATATTTCCATCTACTATAAATTCAGAGAAATAATTTAAAAATACTATATTCAAACTTTTATTTCATTTTTCCAATTACCCATGAGTATTTTCTTATGTCATTCATTAAATGTTCTTCCAGAACATGTTTTTTTTTTTTTTTTAAGAGAGAGTGAGAGAGGGAGAGAGAGAGAGAATTTTCATATTTATTTTTTAGTTATCGGCGGACACAACATCTTTGTTTGTATGTGGTGCTGAGGATCGAACCTGGGCCGCACGCATGCCAGGCGAGCGCGCTACCGCTGGAGCCACATCCCCAGCCCCAGAACATGGTTTTTAATAGTTGCACATTACATCATGCAAAAAGCATGATGATTTGCTAAATCAGCTATTTTACTACAGTTGAAAATATAGATTAAAACAAAGCTTAAAAAATCAATTAATCAAAGTCTAACTGGGAGGCACACGTATAATCCCAGCAACTAGGGAGGCTGAGGCAAGGAAAATGGGAAGTTTGAGACCAGCCTCAACTCAGCAAGACCCTGTCTCAAAATAAAAAATACAAATGGGCTATAATATAGTTCAGTGGTAAAACATCCTTGGGTTCAATCCCAGCATTGCAAAAACAAAACAAAAAGAAACCTGAAAGTACTTTTTTTCCTCATGCTCAAAGTAGTAAAATATACACATAAAAAATTCTGTGAAAAGAATGATTAAGAGAATTTTTTTTTTTTTTTTTTTAAATTAGACTTGGGTTATAGACCTAGTTCAGTCACTAGCTAGCCTCAGTGTTTTCAAAGGAAGACAAATAGTCATGCATGATAACACACAACAGCAATCCCAGTTAGTCAGGAGGCTAGGGCATAAGATCACAAGTCAAGGCCAGCTCAGGCAATTTAGCAATCCTCAAAAAATGTTCAATTCTCAGCATCAGAAAAACTGGGGTAGGGCAAGAACATCCTTTTTTACTGAAAGGGGTCTTGTTTTGCTGCCCAGACTGGTCTCAAATACATGGGTTTAAATTATCCTCCTGCCTCGGCTTCAAAAGTAACTATGACTACTGGCACATACTACCACACATAGCTTTGCTTCTTAAGGAAGAATTTCTAATTCAAAAGATAGTTAAAACGTTTACTGATTATCTGTTCTAGATTCTTCTACCACTTCAGTCCAGAAAAATGTCACATATACATACTATATACACAATGTCATACATACTATATATACACAATGTCATACGTACTATATACACAACAAATGCTTTTTTGTCATGGGTTTTAAAATGACAATTTACTTTAGTATACATTTTTCACTATTAATGATATTGAACTCATGAAATTTCTTGTACTAAGCCCACTTATTTTGGGGGGAATAATATTTTTCTTATGTATTTGTATTAAAATTGTTCATATAATATGAGTATCATCCTATGTCACATTTATTATTATTATATATATATGCCTTTTGAGGCAGGGGGCATGACTGAGGATCCAGCCCAGAATGTTGTACATGCTAAGTGAGTGTTTTGCCACTAAGCCATGTCCCCAGCCCTTTTATTTTGAGATGAGGATCTCACTAAGTTATCTAAACTGGACTCTAACTTGAGATCTTCCTGCCTCAACCTCCAGAGTAGCTTGGATCATAGGTGTGGATCACCATGCCCAACTATGCTATCTATGCTTTTTAAATTTTATGTTTTCTGTTGGGCTGGGATTGTGGTTCAGTGATTGGGGGGGGCAGAGCACTCGCCTAGCACATGCGAGGCCCTAGGTTCAATCCTAAGCACCACATAAAAAAATAAATAAATAAACGAAATTGTGTCCAACCACAACTAAAAAACAAATATTAAAAAAATTTATGTTTTCAGGGGCTGGAGATGTGGCTCAAGCGGTAGCGCGCTCGCCTGGCATGCGTGCGACCCAGGTTCGATCCTCAGCACCACATACAGACAAAGATTTTGTGTCCGCCAAATACTAGAAAATAAATATTAAAATTCTCTCTCTCTCTCCCTCTTTCTCACTCTCTCTCACTCTTTCTTTAAAAAAAAAAATTTATGTTTTCTGTTATGCATAAGTAACACAGTTTTCAGTGGCCAACTTAAGTCTTTTTCTACCAGGTCGTCTTATATTGTGTTTATGCTTAGAAAGCCCTTCTTAAATTATGTGGAACTTTCCCTTTTGAAACTTTCTAAATGAGGATTACTAGCACTGAAGATATATTAATGCCATTTCGAAACATGAAGGGTAGATGGATTGTTGGTAACTGATTTAGTAAAGAAGAAAACAGAAGTAATCTTATTGCTAATCTGTGCTGCAAACTCAGGAACTAGGAATAAAAATGCCTGTAAAAGTTACAGTTAGCCTAGTAGGTATTAAGAGACTGAAAACAGGATGTTTAGGTGAAAGTCCTTTCTTTTTCTAGAGAGGCTGAACCAAAAAAGCTCTAAATCTAAGACAGCTGATGATGAGGGTACTGCACTGAAAACAAGGGGATCTGATAAGGGTCTATACTATGAACAATGAGAATCACTGCTTTCCCTTCCAGCATTCAGAACACTACTAAAATAGACAGCCAAGGTAACAATCTTTCTTTAAACCTCAACTGTTAAAAAACCTAAATATGATAACAATTGCTTCCGCTTGAAAGGATAGAACCTGTAAATCTATAAATGCATATATATCCACACATCTAAGCTTTCAATGCCACATTCTTAAATGAATAAAGAGACAATGACCACTCAAAAAAAGAAAAACAACAACTACAAAAAACACCCAGATGGGCTGGGCTGTAGCTCAGCGGTCAAGTGCTTGCCTCGAATGTGTGAGGCACTGGGTTCAATCCTCAGCACCACATAAAAATAAATAAAGATACTGTGTGTTAATCTACAATTAAATAAATATTTTTTTTAAAAAACAAGGTGCTTAAAAAAATACCCAGAGGAATAAGAGGAGTGTGGAAAATAAAATAAACATTTAAAATTGGGAGTAGGGGTGGGAGGGCAGAAAGGAGAGCAATAATCACTGTCCTCTAAGTAATAAGAAAAGGTAGTAAGTATATCCTTGAAAAATGAACTGGATTCTATTGTCTTCTACCCAAATAAAGGGTAATGTCACGGAAACTGGCAGAAGAGGGAAAGTAAAACTCCATCCCTTCACAAAAACAATGAATCTTAAGATGGCAAAAAATGTCAGAATGAACTCTTCTGGAATGCTGGAAACTAATAAAAAACTAGCAAGGAGAATACTTTAGGAAGAAGTTGCTTAACCCCTTATCATGCCCCACTCTACAGCTGAGTGGTGGCTATGATGATGGCAACATTTCTTGTAGGTTGCTGGCACTAGACAGAACAATATGGACCTTATTTTCAAAGGACAGTGGTTATGTCTTTGAGGCATCTGGTAGCTCCCTGAAGATTAGCTCAAGGGCTTACCTTTGCTTTCATGGCCTCTGAGGGCCCTCACAGATTTTACGCAGTTTCCCTATTGAGTGCCTATAGTCAAAAGCATTTAAAGGCATATAGTCAGGTGCATGTCCAGAGCTGAACATGTGTTCAAATAAGAAAAGAGAAGACTCTGAGTTTTTACTTAGTTAATCTTTAGAAAATGTGCAAGAAGGAAGTATATGCTAAGTCAAATTTGCATATAGGTTAGCTAAGCACTGAAGAGGTACTCAAGACAGAGGCAGCATGCAAAGACTGGAAGAGTATTTTGCTTCCTCTTCTTCGGCCCAGGTATTTAAGTAAATCTTTTATCAATCACCAGCTGACCTCTAAGCTAACAGAGCAAACATCAGTTGTCATATATAAAGAATATCAGACTTTGCAAACAAAATGATTTAGAAAAGTAATTAAACAAGCAGCAAGAACAAACTCACAGGGAATGGAGAGAATATGACTTCCATAGTATCCACATTGTAACATTTAGTGCTCAGTATTCAACCAAAACATACCAGAAAAAAAGACAAAGATATGGCTTATTCACACACACACAAAAGTATAAACTGCCTTGTAGAAAGCATTAGACTTAGCCAAAGATTTTAAATCAACAATCTTAAATATGCTTAAAGAGCTAAAAGAAACCACAGACTAAGAATCACAGAAAACTGGCCAGTTGTAATGACGAATGTCTGTAAGCCCAGTGGCCTGGGAGGCTGAGGAAGAGTATCACAAGTTCAAAGCCAGCCCCGGCAACTTAGCAAGGTCATGCATCAAAAGAAAAAAAATAAAAAGGGTTGGGAATGTGGCTAAGTGGTTAAGCACAGCTGGGTTCAATCCCTGGTACCAAAGAGAGACAAATAGAGAAAGTTACAGAAAAAATATAACGATGTGTCACTGAATACAAAATGTCAATACAGGATAGAGTGCATAAAAAGGAATAAAAAATTCTGAAGTTATAAAGTATAATCACTGAAACAAAAAAATTGACTCAAAAGGTGTAATAAGAGATTTGAGAAGAAAAAGAATCAGCAAACATAAAGCTAGGTCAATTGAGATTACCAGTCTGAGGGGTGGAAAAAAATTAAAGCCCAAAGAAGAAAAACGAAGAGAGTACTGTGAGGTATCAAATGTTCCATCAAACATAGTGGAAGTCCCAAAAGTGGGAGGATGAGGGTGGGGAATAGGAGGTGGGGTGGAATACTTGAAGAAGTGACTGAAAACTTCCCAAATTTGATAAAGGTCATGAATCTAGATGTTTAAATAAGGCAAAAAGCTTCTATCAAGATGAACTCAACACAAAGCATCAAAAACTAATTACTAAGAGAAAAAAAAAACTTATTGTATACTAATGTTCCTCATTGACATTAACAGCTGATTTCCCATCAAAAACCATGATTGTCAAAAAATAGTGGAATGCCAGGATGTGATGATGCATTCCTATAATCCCAGAGACTCAGGACATTGAGGCAGGAAGGACTGCATGTTTGAGACCAGTTTCACAATTTAGCAAGACCTTTTTTCTAAGATAAATAAATAAATGAATTAAATAAAAAGGCTGGAGCGCTGCTGATTCTGCGGGCTCCTGCCAGCTGTGCATTTGCTGAGCTCGGAGCTGAATTCTGGGTTTGAGATGGGGGAAGGAAACGGTCCAGTTCGGTTCTCCACACCGGTCAGACCACGGAGGAAGCCAGCGGCCACCATCTTGGAGAGCTGACGTCACCATCCTTGTTTTCGACTGATCGCAGCTCTTTCAGCTATAGAACAGGTAATTTCAGGTTGACATTTGTCTGCGTCTCGCAGACAAATTGCTCAGACTTACTGCTAAATAACCCGCGGAAACTGCTTCTTGGAGCCTGCTCCTATCGGAACACACACCGAGCCGGGAGCGGCCGAGTTCCGGCTCCCGGAGCTGCACGGGCCCAGGGCTATAGAACCTGTGGAAACTGCTTCTTGGAGCCTGCTCCTATCGGAGCATGCACCAAGCCCGGAGAGGCCGAATTCTGACTCCCGGAACTGCTCTGGCCCAGGGATAAAGAACCTGCAGAAACTGATTCTCGATCCGGGTCCTGCTGAATACTGTGGAGGCCAGAGGGGAGGAGCAGAGCTGCCATCCGCGCCCGGAACAGGCCCAGCGACCCGCCGGCGTGGTGTCGCGTCGCCCCGGCTGGAGTGGGGGCCGAACAGAGCCGCCGCCCGCGCCCGGAACAGGCTCAGAGACCCGCTGGCATGGCAGTCACGTCACCCCATTTGTAGCAGGGGCAGACCAGAGCCGCCGCCCGAGCCCGCAAGGTACAGACCTGCGACCAACCGGCGGAACAGGCCCAGCGGCCCGCCAGCGTGGCAGTCACGTCACCCCAATTGGAGTAGGGGCAGAGCAGAGCCGCCGCCCGCATCCGGAACAGGCCCGACGACCCGCTGGCATGGTAGTCACGTCACCCCAATTGGAGTAGGGGCAGAGCAGAGCCGCCACCCGCGCCCGCAAGGTAGGCAGACCTGCGACCGAGCGGCGGATCAGGCCCAGTGGCCTGCTGGTGTGGTAGACATGTCACCCCAATTGGAGTAGGGGCAGAGCAGAGCCTTCACCCGCAGCCGGAGCAGGCCCAGCGGCCCGACAGCGTGGTAGTCACGTCACCCCAATTGGAGTAGGGACAGAGTAGAGCCGCCCGCGCCTGGAACAGGTCCAGCGACCTGCCGGCGTGGCAGTCACGACACCCCAATTGGAGTAGGGGCAGAACAGAGGCGCAGCCTGCGCCCAGAACAGGCCCAGCGACCTGCCGGCGTGGTAGTCACGACACCCCAATTGGAGCAGGGGCAGAGCAGAGCCACCACCTGCACCCGCAAGGTAGGCAGGCCTGTGACCGACTGGCAGATCAGGCCCAGCGGCCTGCCGGCACGGCAGACACATCACCAAGTTTGGAATAGGGGCAGAGCAGAGCCGCCGCCCGTGCCTGCGAGGTAGGCAGACCTACAACCGACCAGAGGAACAGGCCCAGCGGCCTGCCGGCATGGTAGACACATCACCCTCCAAGGTAGGCAGACCTGCGACCGACCGGCAGAACAATCCCAGGGGCCCGCCAGCGTGGTAGACAGATCACCCCAATTGGAGGAGGAGCAGAGCCGCCGCCCGCCCCTGCAAGGGAGACTTTTCAATTATACAAGAGCAATATAAATATATAGGGTGAAAATTTCAAAAACACAACAGTTTCACCAAGCAGAAACACGAGCAATATGAAAAGACAAGGAAAGAAAGGACCACAAGCAATGCAGGTCAACTCAACTTTAGAAGAGGTAATAGCTGCATCAGATGGAATGTCAGATAAAGAATTCAGGATATACATGCTTCAGATGATCTGGAGTCTCAAGGAAGACATTAGACAGCAAAATCAGACATTGAAAGATCACTTCGACCACTTCGACAATGTATTACATAAACAAATCCAAGAAGCAAAAGATCAACTATACAGGGAGATAGAGGTAATAAAAAACAAACAAACAGAAATCCTAGAAATGCAGGAAACAATAAACCAACTTAAAAACTCAATTGAGAATACTACCAGCAGAGTAGAACACCTAGAAGATAGAACATCAGACAATGAAGACAAAGTATTTCAACTTGAAAAGAACATAGACAGCTCAGCAAGACTGTTAAGAAACCATGAGCAGAACACCCAAGAAATATGGGATAATATAAAGAGACCAAACTTAAGAGTCATTGAGATACAGGAAGGTATAGAGGTCGAAACCAAAGGAATGAGCAACCTATTCAATGAAATCACATGAGAAAACTTCCCAGACTTGAAAAATGAGACAGAATCCCAAATCCTAGAAGCCTACAGGACGCCGAATGTGCAAAATCATAAGAGATCCACACCTAGACACATTATAATGAAGATGCCCTGCTGGGAGCCATCAGCCAAGTAGGTATGACAAATTCCTTGCCAGCTTACTCCCATGCTGTCTAGTGGAAGGACTTCTGAAAGGTGACCTTGCTCAAGGACCAGGGCAGGATCCGTGTTTAGGGTGTTCCCCCTTTAGAATAGGGCAGTTTAGCATAATAGGAGAGTAGGGTGTTTCCCCTTTAGAATAGGGTGGTTTAGTAATAGGAGATTAGGGTGTTCCTCTTTTGGAATAGGGCGTATCCTGCTGCTGAGTTCCTCTTGAGTGCTTAGGGTCAGACAGTATTTTTTTGAGAGACAGAAGCCCATGCGGTGTGGATTTAGGCAGGAGAGGATTTGGGCAGAGAACGGAGTGGATTTGGGAAGAGAACGTGGATTCCCCCAGAACGTGTTTGTAGACGGCCGGTGTGAGTTCGGGAATAAAGAATTGCTGTTTGAATCTACAAGCTGTGTGGAGACTCGTGATTTGTGCCCAGCGAGAGACTGCGGCATCTGGTGGCCCGTACGCGGAACGTCTGAAACTTGGAGGTAAGTGAAATTGCTCGCCCCTGAGGGAAGGCGAGAGAATGGGTGACCATTTCAGAAAACAATGTGTTCTTCTTTTGATTTATTTTGTTTTTCTTTCAAGCTGCCTATCCCTAGAAATTTCTCAGGCAAACTGGAAAAAATGGTTGACTAAAGGTTTGAAGTTTGTCGGCCCTGAGGAAGAGAAAATTGATACAACGATTTTTTATTCTGTTTTTGCTTCATTCAGTTTCGGTTTTGTTTTGTGTTATCTTATTGGGTTGCGTTATCTTTATAGTAGATTAAAACAAACTGAAAAGATGTTAAGTAAATTGTTAGAGGTTCAGAACATGGTGAAAGACATTTTAGATCAAGCAAAAGAGAAGGTCTCTCCAGCTAGTCAGACAGAGGAAGAAAATTTAAAGGAAAAGGGGTTGTTAGGAAAAAGGCCACAACAGGAGGCTGTTACTAACTCCGTTTTATCACAAGAGGGTTTAATTCAACCAACAGCCCCACCAATAGAGACAGCTGAGTGGCCCTCAAACCCCGTAGTTGATAAATGGAATCCTGAGACAGGACCTCAAAGATTAGCATGCCCTGTACTTGAACAGGTAGGAGGGCAGCGAATTCACCGTGCTTTAGATTTTAAAACAGTGAAGCAGTTAAAAGAGGCTGTAACAACCTATGGTTCCCAAGCTCCCTTCACGGTGAGCATGGTCGAGTCCATTACTAACTTGGACATGACGCCAGCAGATTGGGCTAGCATGTGTAAATCTGTGCTAAATGGAGGACAATATTTGTTATGGAAGGTTGCCAATGAGGAATTTTGTGCAGAGACAGCTAGGAGAAATGCAGCAGCCGGTTACCCTCAAAGAAATTTAGAAATGTTGCTAGGAAAAGGACCTTATGAGGGTCAGCGGCAACAAATTGAATATGATCCTGCTATATATGCACAAATTGCTGCAGACGCAGTTAGGGCATGGAAGACTTTACAAGGACATGGAGATTTACAAGGTCAGCTATCTAAGGTAATACAGAGAGCTAATGAACCTTACGCTGACTTTGTAGATAGGCTAATTCAAACGGCTGCCAAAATTTTTGGGGATACGGAACAAGCAATGCCATTAATAAAACAACTGGCTTATGACCAAGCAAATCGTTGCTGCAGAGAGGTTATTAGACCATGGAGACATGAAGATTTAAACACATATATTAAATTATGTAGAGATATTAATGAACAAGGGCAAGTCTTGGCAGCTGCAGTACAACAGGCTTTAGATACCAGGCCAAAAACATGCTATGATTGTGAACAAACAGGACATTTTAAAAGGAGTTGCCCCATAGGAGGAGGATTTAACAAAACTAGGTATCAAAGAAATAGAATACCGGTTATTTGCCCACGATGCCGTAGAGGGAGACATTGGGCTAATGAATGCCGTTCTCAAACTACCATAGAGGGTACTCCCTTACCAAAAAACGGAAAAGGACCAGGTATTTACCCACGATACCGTGGAGAAAGGCATCAGGCTCCGTTGCCAAAAAACGGACAGCCGGGCCCAATGCTCCGGGGCCCACAACCACAAATATACGGGGCAGTGGAGGAACCCAGCAACACCATCAGAGTAGTGCCCAGGACACATTGTCCATTAAATCCCTCATCAGACAAACCCGAGGGAGCGCAGGGTTGGACATCTGCGCCTCTGCCAGAGCAGTACTAACTCCAGAGATGGGAATTCAAATCATTCCCACAGGAATAAAAGGACCTCTTCCCCAAGGGACAGTAGGCTTATTATTGGGACGTAGTTCATCTACATTAAAAGGACTTATGATAAGTCCCGGGGTAATTGATCCCGATTATGTAGGTGAAATAAAAATTATAGCTAGTTCTCCAAGAGGTATATCAGTAATTTCACCTGGAGACAGAATAGCACAGTTGTTAATAATACCCAGCCTACATAATAAATTTCCTAGTCATAGTGTAGAAAGAGGTTCCAGGGGATTAGGCTCCACAGGTGTAGATTGGGCTATGTTGTCTTTAAATTTAGATTCTCGCCCAATGTTAAAACTAAATATTCAAGGACACGACTTTAATGGGCTACTGGACACAGGTGCAGACCTTAGCATCATATCTAGTAAGGAATGGCCAAAACATTGGCCATTACAACAAGCCACTCAAACGCTTCGAGGCCTAGGAGTGGCTACTAATCCCCATAGAAGTGCAATGATATTAGATTGGAAGGATCCTGAAGGTTGTGAGGGAACTATACAGCCCTATGTATTGGATCATCTTCCTATAAATTTATGGGGACGAGATGTCCTAGATCAATTAGGTTTGACATTAACAAATAACATCAATCCTAATGCGCCCACTACTAGGGCTAGACAAGGTTTTAGGAAAGAAAAAAGATTAGGAAAACAAGGACAAGGTATAGCAGCACCAATTCAAATAGATCAAGGAACAGACAGACATGGGTTGGATTTTCAGAAAGGGCCACTGAGACAATCAAAATTACTTGGAAATCAGAAAGACCAGTGTGGGTTCCTCAGTGGCCCCTGACTAAAGAAAAGATACAAGTAGCCCATGATCTGGTCAAACAACAATTAGCGGAAGGACATATACAACCTTCCATATCTCCCCATAATACTCCCATTTTTGTCATTAAAAAGAAATCTGGTAAATGGAGATTATTGCAAGATTTAAGAGCCATTAATAATGAAATGGTTATTATGGGACCTGCTCAATCAGGGATTCCTCAATTGTCTGCTTTGCCAAAAACCTGGCATGTTTTAGCCATAGATATTAAAGATTGTTTTTTTTTCAATTCCAATTCATCCCGAGGATAGTCCACGTTTTGCATTTACTATCCCTGCATTAAATCATGAAGGTCCTGATCAGAGATATGAATGGAAAGTACTCCCTCAAGGGATGGCTAACAGTCCAACTATGTGTCAAATATATGTTAATAAAGCAATCCAGCCACTTAGAAATCAAAATCCTGAACTACAAATATTTCACTATATGGATGATGTATTATTGGCACATAAAGATAAAAACATATTGCTGGAATGTTATGCCACACTTACAAACTTATTAAAAAATTATAATCTAGAAATAGCAATAGATAAAGTACAATTAAATTTTCCAATTAATTATTTAGGAGTTCTATTATCCTCAACCATGGTCCGTCCACCAAAAATTCAAATACGAGTAGATCAACTCAAGTCACTTAACGACTTTCAAAAGTTATTGGGAGACATAAATTGGATAAGGCCTTATCTAGGCATACCAACAGGAGAGTTGGGACCTTTATTTGATATTCTAAAAGGTCCATCAGATCCAAACTCACCTCGCATGTTAACTCCTGAAGCAAGAAAGGCATTGAAAATTATTGAAACATATATGGAAAATATACATTTGGATAGAATTGATATAAGTTTGCCTTTATTATTTATTGTACTACCAACAAAAAATATTCCTACAGGAGTATTTTGGCAAGAAGGTCCATTATTGTGGATACATTTATCTTATTCTCCTAACACTATTCTTACTAGGTATCCTGAGGCTGTAGGACAATTAATACTCAAAGGAATAAAAGCAGCGAAGGGAGTGTTTGGAATTTCTCCCAATAAAATTATTACTCCATATACTATGGATCAAATTGATGAGTTAGCTAATGAGTTAAATACTTGGGCAATAATCATGTGTAAATCTAATGTTTCATTTGATAATCACTTACCATCTAATCCTTTGTTGTCTTTTTGGTCTAAGCATCCTGTAGTTTTTCCAAAAATGACAAGAAAAACCCCTATCATGAATGCTCCAAATATATTCACTGATGGGTCAAATAATGGTACAGCAGCAGTAGTTACCCCTGATCAAACTTTTACATTTTTAGTACCCAAACAATCAGCTCAAAAGGTAGAGCTTAATGCAGTATTACAAGCTTTTTTAATGTTTAAAGATTCTGTATTTAATTTATTTTCTGATAGTCAGTATGTAGTTAATGCTATAGTATCTCTTGAAGATGCTGGTAGGATTTCCCCTTCTTCTACTGTTTTCTCTTTGTTTTCCACTATACAAAGTCTAATCTGGGACAGAAAAGATCCATTCTTTATAGGACATATTAGAGCACATACAGGATTGCCTGGAGCCCTTAGTTTGGGCAACGATTTAGCAGATAAAACTACACATGACATACATATTTTCTCTACACTAGAAGAAGCTATGAATTTTCATAAAAAATTCCATGTTAATGCTAATACTTTACAAAAGCGTTTTAAAATAACTAAAGAACAAGCCAGACATATAATAAAACAATGTCAAAATTGTGTGACCTTTTTACCACAAGTTAATCTTGGAGTCAATCCTAGAGGACTGATACCTAACCATATTTGGCAGATGGACGTCACACACTTGCCAGAATTTGGAAAATTAAAATATTTACATGTTACAATTGATACTTCTTCCGGATTTTTGATGGGCTCCCTTCATGCCGGAGAAAAAACTAAAGATGTTATAGCTCATTGCTTACAAAATTTTGCCACTGTGGGTGTTCCTAAACAGTTAAAAACCGATAACGGTCCTGGCTATACCTCTACCTCTTTTAAACAATTTTGCTCATCATTTGGTATTACTCATATAACAGGAATTCCATACAATCCACAGGGACAAGGCATAGTTGAAAGAGCTCATCAAACTATTAAAACGTACTTATTAAAGCAAAAAGAGGGAATTGGAAAGGGGTATATATCCCCCAAAGATAAACTTAAAATAACACTTTTTACTCTAAACTTTTTAAATTTGGATTCATCAGGACTTAGTGCTGCAGAAAGGCATATGTATCCAAAAAATGTGCATAAGCCTAAAGTTCTTTGGAAAGATATTCTAACAGGACAATGGAAAGGTCCAGACCCAGTGATTGTCTGGAGTCGGGGCTCTGTTTGTGTGTTTCCACAGGGAGAACAGCAGCCGATTTGGATTCCAGAAAGACTAACTAAAGCAATTTCTACGAATCGAAAAGAAGATGATTTGACTCAAATCCATAACAGCTGATATCCAGAACTCCAGCTTGGCCATTCTTACATCTGCAACAGTGATTAACAAGGATGCTTTTTTCAATATCTATTTTATTATTGCATTTTTCCACATCATAAGGTTCTATTTTTATTTTTTGAGCTCACACAAACCTAGGTTAATGTTTTTCTGATCAGTTTTATTTTTTTTTGACTATAGAGTTTTTAAACATTGCAATGGAGATTTCACCTAGGTAAAGCTACAAGGCCTTTATTATTATCTTATGTGTTGTACGTTTGTTTGCACATTTGTGTTTTGTGTTATATGTCTGTGTGTGCGTATGTTCATATTTCATATATGAGGAGCGCTCATGAGAAAATGGATCCGAATTATTTACTTTTTATTCACGTGATTTAAATGGCTTAATTTAAATTAGGTAAACAGCTGTTAAAGATTGTTTTTAAAGGTGCTTAACATATCTGCTTGTTTACTAATTTAAATCAGGTAAACAGCTGTTAAGGATTGTTTTTTAAGTAGGTTAACAGATCTGTTTGTTTACTTTCACCTTTCCTTTTCATTATATTTAATAATTCTTTTCAGGTTAATGTCTTTTTAGCATCATTGCCAGAATTCCTATCTTCATCCCAATGAATATAACTCAACAAGTATGCTCAATCAAGGAGTCAACTTACTTTGGGAGGAAACGGACTTTGGGAGGAGACGGACAGATTGATAGATTCCTCCCCTTTGAACTGCTTACAGAACTTGCCTGGACTATGTAACTATGTTTAGTGCAGCAAATTGTGGTAATGCTGGCATATCTTTGCTGATGGTGTCACCAGTGATCTTTGCTGATGGTGTCACCAATGATGCAATTTTTCCAAAGGAACTGTCAATTGGCTTGGTGTCGTGGCATTTCTGTATCCTCCTCCCTTCTGCTAGTGATGGTCTAAATTTGGGGGCCAATGGCTATATGCTGGACCAGCAGTCAGTGACGGGTATGATCCAATTGCAATGGTATCAACCTAAGACAGGAGGCTGACGCCTAAAGGTCAGTTACCTAAAGGTCAGTTTTCCGATGACGGGTAAGAACCATATGTTGAATTGGACAACCTACCAGGCGCGGTCCTTAAGCCACATTAACCTCACTCCCCCACTGGCACCAAGGCCAAATTTGGGGGCCAACAGAGGTGAGGCAAAGAACCTCACCCCCCCACTGGTGCATAGACCTATCCACAAGTATGGCTGTATGCTGGACCGGTAGTCAGTGACGGGTATGATCCAGTTGCAGTGGTATCAACCTAAGACAGGAGGCTGACGCCTAAAGGTCAGTTTTCCAATGACGGGTAAGAGCCATATGTTGAACTGGACAACCTACCAGGCACGGTCCTTAAGCCACATTACTTGTTGTTTAATTAATCAGAAGGGGGGAGATGCTGGGAGCCATCAGCCAAGTAGGTATGACAAATTCCTTGCCAGCTTACTCCCATGCTGTCTAGTGGAAGGACTTCTGAAAGGTGACCTTGCTCAAGGACCAGGGCAGGATCCGTGTTTAGGGTGTTCCCCCTTTAGAATAGGGCAGTTTAGCATAATAGGAGAGTAGGGTGTTTCCCCTTTAGAATAGGGTGGTTTAGTAATAGGAGATTAGGGTGTTCCTCTTTTGGAATAGGGCGTATCCTGCTGCTGAGTTCCTCTTGAGTGCTTAGGGTCAGACAGTATTTTTTTGAGAGACAGAAGCCCATGCGGTGTGGATTTAGGCAGGAGAGGATTTGGGCAGAGAACGGAGTGGATTTGGGAAGAGAACGTGGATTCCCCCAGAACGTGTTTGTAGACGGCCGGTGTGAGTTCGGGAATAAAGAATTGCTGTTTGAATCTACAAGCTGTGTGGAGACTCGTGATTTGTGCCCAGCGAGAGACTGCGGCAATGCCCAACATACAGAATAAGGAGAGAATTTTAAAAGCTACAAGAGAAAGGAAGCAGATTACATTTAGGGATAAACCAATCAGGATAACAGCTGATCTTTCAACACAGACTCTGAACGCTAGAAGATCCTGGAATAACATATTTCAAACACTGAACGAAAATGGGTTCCAACCAAGAATTGTGTATCCAGCAAAATTAAGCTTCAGGATGGAAGATGAAATTAAAACCTTCCACGATAAACAAAAGTTAAAAGAATTTGCAGCTAGAAAACCATCTCTTCAAAACATCCTCGGCAAAACATTACAGGAAGAGGAAATGGAAAATAACAATGAAAACCAACAGTGGGAGGTAGGACAGTAAAGGGGGGAAAAATAATCAAAAAGGAAAACAAACCATGTTTAGTAACATAAATAAACAAATATGGCTGGAAGAACAACCCATTTCTCAATAATAACCCTAAATGTTAATGGCTTAAACTCACCAATCAAGAGACACAGGCTAGTAGAATGGATCACAAAACAAGACCCAACAATATGCTGCCTTCAGGAGACGCATTTGATAGGAAAAGACATACATAGACTGAAGGTGAAAGGTTGGGAAAAATCATATCACTCATATGGACTTCGGAAACAAGCAGGAGTGTCCATACTCATATCAAATAAAATAGATTTCAAGCCAAAGTTAATCAAAAGGGATAAAGAGGGACACTACATACTGCTCAAGGGAACCGTACACCAACAAGACATAACAATCATAAATATATATGCCCCAAACAATGGTGCAGCTATGTTCATCAAGCAAACTCTTCTCAACTTTAAGAGTCTAATAGACCACCATACAATAATCATGGGAGACTTCAACACACCTCTCTCACCACTGGACAGATCTTCCAAACAAAAGTTGAATAAGGAAACTATAGAACTCAATAACACAATTAATAACCTAGACTTAATTGATATATATAGAATATACCACCCAACATCAAGCAGTTACACTTTTTTCTCAGCAGCACATGGATCCTTCTCAAAAATAGATCATATATTATGTCACAGGGCAACTCTTAGACAATATAAAGGAGTAGAGATAATACCATGCATCTTATCTGATCATAATGGAATGAAACTGAAAATCAACGATAAAAGAAGGAAGGAAAAAACATGCATCACTTGGAGAATGAACAATAGGTTACTAAATGATCAATGGGTTATAGAAGACATCAAGGAGGAAATTAAAAAATTCTTAGAGATAAATGAAAACACAGACACAACATATCGGAATCTATGGGACACATTGAAAGCAGTTCTAAGAGGAAAATTCATTGCTTGGAGTTCATTCCTTAAAAAAAGAAAAAACCAACAAATAAATGATCTCATACTTCATCTCAAAATCCTAGAAAAAGAAGAGCAAAACAACAGCAAAAGAAGTAGAAGGCAAGAAATAATTAAAATTAGAGCTGAAATTAATGAAATCGAAACAAAAGAAACAATTGAAAAGATTGACAAAACTAAAAGTTGGTTCTTTGAAAAAATAAATAAAATCGACAGACCCTTAGCCATGCTAACGAAGAGAAGAAGAGAGAGAAATCAAATTACTAGCATACGGGATAAAAAAGGCAATATCACAACAGACACTTCAGAAATACAGAAGATAATCAGAAACTATTTTGAATCCTTATACTCCAATAAAATAGAAGATAGTGAAGGCATCGATAAATTTCTTAAGTCATATAACCTTCCCAGATTGAGGCAGGAGGATATAGACAACCCAAACAGACCAATATCAATTGAGGAAATAGAAGAAACCATCAAAAGACTACCAACTAAGAAAAGCCCAGGACCAGATGAGTATACAACAGAGTTTTACAAAACCTTTAAAGAGGAACTAATACCATACTTTTCAAGCTATTTCAGGAAATAGAAAAAGAGGGAGAACTTCCAAATTCATTCTGCGAGGCCAACATCACCCTGATTCCTAAACCAGACAAAGACACTTCAAAGAAAGAAAACCACAGACCAATATCTCTAATGAACCTAGATGCAAAAATCCTCAATAAAATTCTGGCGAATCAGATTCAAAAACATATCAAAAAAATTGTGCACCATGATCAAGTAGGATTCATCCCTGGGATGCAAGGCTGGTTCAATATACGGAAATCAATAAATGTTATTCACCACATCAACAGACTTAAAAATAAGAACCATATGATCATCTCGATAGATGCAGAAAAAGCATTCGACAAAGTACAGCATCCCTTTATGTTCAAAACACTAGAAAAACTAGGGATAACAGGAACTTACCTCAACATTGTAAAAGCAATCTATGCTAAGCCTCAGGCTTAGCATAGATTTTCCTCATCATTTTCCTCATCATTTCCTCATCATTCTGAATGGAGAAAAATTGAAGGCATTCCCTCTAAAATCTGGAACAAGACAGGGATGCCCTCTCTCACCACTTCTGTTCAACATAGTTCTCGAAACACTGGCCAGAGCAATTAGACAGACGAAAGAAATTAAAGGCATAAAAATAGGAAAAGAAGAACTTAAATTATCACTATTTGCAGATGACATGATTCTATACCTAGCAGACCCAAAAGGGTCTACAAAGAAACTATTAGAGCTAATAAATGAATTCAGCAAAGTGGCAGGATATAAAATCAACACGTATAAATCAAAGGCATTCCTGTATATCAGGGACAAATCCTCTGAAATGGAAATGAGGACAACCACTCCATTCACAATATCCCCCCCAAAAATAAAATACTTGGGAATCAACCTAACAAAAGAGGTGAAAGACTTATACAATGAAAACTACAGAACCCTAAAGAGAGAAATAGAAGAAGATCGTAGAAGATGGAAAAATATACCCTGTTCATGGATAGGCAGAACTAACATCATCAAAATGGCGATATTACCAAAAGTTCTCTATAGGTTTAATGCAATGCCAATCAAAATCCCAATGGCATTTCTTATAGAAATAGAGAAAGCAATCATGAAATTCATATGGAAAAATAAAAGACCCAGAATAGCAAAAACAATGCTAAGCAGGAAGGGTGAATCAGGCGGTATAGCGATACCAGACTTCAAACTATACTACAGAGCAATAGTAACAAAAACAGCATGGTACTGGTACCAAAACAGGCGGGTGGACCAATGGTACAGAATAGAGGACACAGAAACCAATCCACAAAACTACAACTATCTTATATTTGATAAAGGGGCTAAAAGCATGCAATGGAGGAAGGATAGCATCTTCAACAAATGGTGCTGGGAAAACTGGAAATCCATATGCAACAAAATGAATCTGAATCCCTTTCTCTCGCCATGCACAAAAGTTAACTCAAAATGGATCAAGGAGCTTGATATCAAATCAGAGACACGGCGTCTGATAGAAGAAAAAGTTGGCTACAATCTACATACTGTGAGATCGGGATCCAAATTCCTCAATAGGACACCCATAGCACAAGAGTTAATAACTAGAATCAACAAATGGGACTTACTCAAACTAAAAAGTTTTTTCTCGGCAAAAGAAACAATAAGAGAGGTAAATAGGGAGCCTACATCCTGGGAACAAATCTTTACTCCTCACACTTCAGATAGAGCCCTAATATCCAGAGTATACAAAGAACTCAAAAAATTAGACATTAAGATAACAAATAACCCAATCAACAAATGGGCCAAGGACCTGAACAGACACTTCTCAGAGGAGGACATACAATCAATCAACAAGTACATGAAAAAATGCTCACCATCTCTAGCAGTCAGAGAAATGCAAATCAAAACCACCCTAAGATACCATCTCACTCCAGTAAGATTGGCAGCCATTATGAAGTCAAACAACAACAAGTGCTGGTGAGGATGTGGGGAAAAGGGTACACTTGTTCATTGTTGGTGGGACTGCAAATTGGTGCAGCCAATCTGGAAAGCAGTATGGAGATTTCTTGGAAAGCTGAAAATGGAACCACCATTTGACCCAGCTATTCCCCTTCTCGGTTTACTCCCTAAAGACCTAAATAGAGCATGCTACAGGGACACTGCTACATCAATGTTCATAGCAGCATAATTCACAATAGCAAGACTGTGGAACCAACCTAGATGCCCTTCAATAGACGAATGGATAAAAAAAATGTGGCATTTATACACAATGGAGTATTACTCTGCATTAAAAAATGACAAAATCATAGAATTTGGAGGGAAATGGATGGCATTAGAGCAGATTATGCTAAGTGAAGCCAGCCAATCCCTAAAAAACAAATGCCAAATGTCTTCTTTGATATAAGGAGAGTAACTAAGAACAGAGTAGGGATGAAGAGCATGAGAAGAAAATTAACATTAAACAGGGATGAGAGGTGGGAGGGAAAGGGAGGGAGAAGGGAAATTGCATGGAAATGGAAGGAGACCCACAGGGTTATACAAAATTACATATAAGAGGAAGCGAGGGGAAAGGGAAAAATAATATAAGGGGGAGATACGAACTGCAGTAGAGGGGGTCGAGAGAGAAGAGGGGAGGGGAGGGGGGATAGTAAAAGATAGGAAAGGCAGCAGAATACAACAGACACTAGTATGGCAATATATAAATCAATGGATGTGTAACTGATGTGATTCTGCAATCTGTATGTGGGGTAAAAATGGGAGTTCATAACCCACTTGAATCAAAGTGTGAAATATGATATATCAAGAACTATGTAATGTTTTGAACAACCAACAATAAAAAAAAAAAAGGCTGGAGATGTAGCTTAGTGGAACTTCCTACAAGAAATGCTAAAATCTTCATCAGGCTGATGAAAGGATGCATCACAGTAATACAAAGTCATAGAAAAAGAATTCTGGCAAAGGTAGCTATACAGATAAATATAAAAGCCAGCATTTTTGCATTTTTAATTTTAACTCCTTTTTTGTATAATGTTTAAAACATATATAAAATAAATATAAATCGATGTTAATGGGCACACAATATACAAAGACGTAACATGTAACAACAAAGTAGGAGACAAAGGTATTTAATAGCAGAGTTCCTACAGACCATTGAAGTCGGAGTTGGTATTAATTCAAACTACACTATTACAAATTTAAGATGTTAATTATAACTCCAAGGCAACAGTAAGAAAATAACTAAACAGAAAAGGAAATAAGCAGGAAATCAAAGTAAGTACATAAAAAAAACAAACACCAAAAGGGCAGTAATGGAGGAATTAACAAAAAAAGTATGATATATATTAAAAAAGAGCAAAATAAAATCATTTCTTTATGAATTACTTTAAATGTAAATGATTAAACTCTGCAATCAAAGACTGGCAGAATGTTTTAAACAAGATCCAACTATATACGATCTACTGACTTATCTTATTATTATTTTTTTAATATTTATTTTTTAGTTATCGGTGGACACAACATCTTTGTATGTGGTGCTGAGGTTTGAACCCGGGTCGCACGCATGCCAGGCGAGCACGCTACCGCTTGAGCCACATCCCCAGCCCTACTGACTTATCTTAGATCCACAGATACAAGTAAAATGAAAATGAAAGCTTGGAAGAAAGATATTCCATGATATTAATAAAAGAGAGTTGAAATGAATATGCTAATAATAGACAAAATAAACTAATACTAGACAAAATTGTTAGAAAAGACAAAGGCATGCTGAGAAAAGAATTCATCAAGAAGTTGTAACAACTACAAACATGTATTAACAACACAACTACAAAATACACTGAAGGGAGAAATGTTATTCTATAATTAGAGTCAGTGGCTTTAAGATCCCACTTGCAGTGGCTGGGGATGTGGCTCAAGCGGTAGAGTGCTCGCCTGGCACGCGTGCGGCCCGGGTTCGATCCTCAGCACCACATAGAAAGATGTTGTGTCCGCTGAAAACTAAAATAAATAACTAAATATTAAAAAATTCTCTCTCTCTTAAAAAAAAAAAACCCACTTGCAATAATGACTAAAACAACTAGACAGATAAGTCAGGAAAAAAGAAAAATATTATAAATTGAGACCTAACAGACATACATAAAACACTCTACCCAATATAGAAGAATACACATTCTTTTTTTCTTATTTTTTGGTGGGGGGCGGGGAGTACTGGGGATTAAACTCAGGGGCACTCAACCACTGAGCCACATCCGCAGCCCTATTTTGTATCAGGTTCTCACTGAGTTGCTTAGTATCTTGCTAAATTGCTGAGGCTGGTCTTGAATGCCCGACCCTCAGAACCATTAGGATTACAGGCCTATGCCACCACGCCCAGCTAGAATACACATTCTTTAAAAGTGTACATGGAACACTATCCAGGCTAAACAATATGCTGTGTCAGAAAACAAATCTCAATAATTTAAAAAAGACTAGAATGATTTAAAAAAATCTCCAACCACAATGCAATGAAATTAGAAATTAGTATCAGAAGGAAATCTGGGAAGTAGAAAAATGTAGAAATTAAGCAATACACTCTTTAAAAACAACCAACAAAGAAGAAATCAAAAAGAAAATTAAAAAATACTTAGACTAGAAAGATGAAAACATAATATTTGAAAACTTATGGGATACAAAGAAAGCAATGTTCAGAAGGAAAAGAACCTCAAGTTAACAACTAACTTTACATCCTAAGGAGCTAGGAAAAACAATCTGTAGAATAAAGAAAATAAAAATAAAAGATTAAAGTGGAGATAAAATATATAGAATAGGTAAATACATTGAAGCAAGAAAGCCAGAAGTTGTTTCTACTAACTAAAAGATCAACAAAATTTACAAATCTTTCAGCTAGAGGGTACAACAGGAGATTGAAACATCAGCAATTACACACAGTAGCTTCTTAGATCCCAGACTTGCTTTTATTTCTAATAATCATGTCTTCATCACATCTCATTCCCATGGTTATACGGAATACTCCAAATCTCAAATGCAAGCTTTCTCTAATTTATCAGTATCTCTGACTTTCTCAGTTCCTCTTACAATTTGATTCTACCAATATCTACAAGCTATTGACTTCAACAATTACTTATTGATATTATCTCCACATCAAGTCCTCTTAAAGCTTAAATTCCATGATACATTAATATAATCATTCTCTTTTGCCATACTCACTTGCTAAAAACCACAACCTTGTTCAAATCAACAGTCTTTGTCTTTACCTCTATCCATGCAAACTGGTTTCATTTTAAATTTAGTAACGTTAAGCTTCAAGTGAGTCTTGAAGATTGCCAGTCTAATCCTACATTTATTTATATGGTTAACTTATTTTTCCATTCCCCTCAGGATAACTTCACACCTTCTCCTTCCTCAAATCTTCTATACATTTTCTGTACCTTAACTCTTTAAAGACTTTGTGTATTATTTCATTGTAAACCAGAATCAGTTCCAAGAATTTTGACAACCTCCTACTATCAAAATTATCAAGTCATCTGTACATACACACACACTCTCTCTCTCTCTCTCTCTCTCTCTCTCTCTCTCTCTCTCTCTCACACTCTCCCCCCAACCCCTCTTGAGCCTTCCCTCCTAATACAGATCTATATATCTAATTATAGTCAATCCTCCACTACTACATAAACCTATCCTTTCTTTGCAACTAAAGGATCTTGCTCCTACAATTGACAGCAGTGTTTTTACTTTCTCAGTAATTAATCACAACATGCAAACATGCTATAATTTCCCACCCAAATTGTTTATTTATTTAGCAGTACTTGGAAATGAACCCAGGATCTGTGCATGCTAGGAAAGCACTCCACCACTGAGCTAAACCCAGCTCTTTTTAAAGTTTTATTTTGAGACAGGGTCTCATTATGTTGCCTAAGCCAGCCTTGAACTAGTCAATTTTACTGTCAAATCCTCCTGAGTACTGGCACGTGCCACCATACCAAGCTAAAAGGTCTCCTCTTGATAAAACATGTACACTATACCCTGATTTTTAAAAATACCAATTTTAAAACACTTTAAAGATTCAAGAATTGCAATACTGGAGTTTCCACATATCCTTCACCTAGGTTTCAGCAATGACAATAGCTTACATGACCACAGACAAAATAATAAAACTGACTTTGGTATATAATATATTGCAGCCTACTTGTATTTGTTAAAAAAAAAAAAAGGGCTAATTCACAAAATTTATTTTAAAACTAAGTTATAGTTTTAAACTAGTTTATAGGGAGTAAATAGGTTAAATTTTAACTTTTTTAATATCTTATTTTATAGATTTAACTTTGGAACTAAATAAATATTTTATCTTCTTCTAAAACTAAATTAAACAAGGAATCCCTGAAAATAAAACACAATTTAAATGTTTTTATTGGTGGAATAACCAGTATATAAGAATTTCAAGTGATATCAAAACATTCTTTAGCTGTGTATCTATTAGCACATAGGATAAGGACAAAAAGAACAATTTAAAAAAAATTTTTCGCTAATCATAATACTGGCAGTATTGTTAGATAATAAATGTTTAAGTCTGGAACAGCTTGTCCAACAAGTACACCCGGCATCAAGGGGTTGCCGAGAAGTACTAAAATTACTTCAAGGGAACTAAGCAACAATTTAGTTTAGTTTAGAACTAAGCAACAAATCCTGGACAAAGACAGGAAAATATGAGCATTAATAAAAATAACATATACAATGTATTAAAAAATACCAAATATATTGAAATCCATGAAAACAAAGTAGTACTTGAAAATAAACCAAAAAATGAATTATCAACACTGAGATCCCTAATGAACAGGCTTATTTTTTTTTTAATATTGTTGTCAATGGATCTTTATTTTATTTATTTATATGTGGTGCTGAGAACCGAACCCAGTACCTCACATGTGCTAGGCAAGCGCTCTATCACTGAGCCACAACTCCAGCCCCCAGACTTATTCTTTTAAAAGATTAGTAACTAAATAGAACCCTTTTCCATACCAACTTGAGAATCAACTCAACCTACTGGAACTAAGGAATCAAACAGTGTAGGAAAATTTCTCTATATAGAAATATCCAAATTAGGAAATAAAAAAGAAATATTAGAATCACAGTAGCAATATTTGCAACCTCTAAAAAATTAATGCTCAGGTACTGAGCATCAATGACTGTTATTATCACACAAGACAGCCAGTGGAAGAAAAACTAAATAATAAAGATTTTTATGACATAAATATTCAATTAAAATACCTTTTAACTGAGTTGTGGCAAACTAAACCATTCATTTTACTTAATCATAAGTCAGCAAATTTTTTTCTGAAAAGAGCCAGATGTAATTATTTTAGGCTCTGTTGGATTATATCTGCTGAACTCTTTCTGTTGTTATAGCTCAAAAGCAGACACAGATAACAGGTAATGAGTATGACTTTATCTATAAAAATATGTGGTGGCAAGATTTTGGCCCATATACCATAGTTTGCCAACTCTTCCCAAAAAGAAACATAAATAACCTCTGATGATAAATTAGCTCTTCCCAGAAGAAAAGTTATTCTAGCAATTATGATTCAATTCCCAAACTGAAGTAAACAGAAGGAAAAGGTCAACATTATTTTCAGGGTAACCATTCCTTATTAAATTTTGTATAATCTGAAATACATGGTAAGCATTAATGTGTTTTGACAACTCTTAATCTAATAGTTTAAAATTTTTCAAATTGTATTAAAGCAGATCTCTGAACAAAATATGTCAGGAATTCAGTAATAACTCTGTTTCTGGGGTAATTTGATTAATCTACACATATATACAAAGTAGTAAATTAGATGGTTGGATATTTTACCTTATCTGAAAACCAAATGAGCCTGGAATCTTCATAATATCTAAACATGCCATATTTAGGATCCAATAATTCCCTCATGATGAGCAAAAAAAATTCTTTTCGTACCCCTCCTGCATCCACAGCATCTTCTCCAACAAATATAACCTAAAATAGCAAAACCCAAACACTGAATAAACTGTAAGAAAATATGGTAAATTGTGGAGGCCTTGTAACATGCTATATATTACTAATAAGAGTTCAGCAATTCACAGGTTTTTATAAATTTTGTAATTATATTATTTTATTTATTAAGTCTCAAAGATACACTAAAAACAAGAAAACTTAAAAGAGCTTCTAAATAAAAGTCCCAATTATACAAAAGAATCTGGCAAATTACCTTGAGTGGCTTTTTGTAATCTATGTTCTTTGTTTTCCTAAGGACTTCCATTGCATCTCCTACAATATTTTCTCTACGCACCACTAGGATTAAGCAGGGATTCACAGATTCAATCACTGGGAGAAAAAGAGAAGAGACGTTCTGTCTGTGGGCCTGGTCAATAGCCATCTAGAAAACAAAAGATTAAAAAATTTTAATAGCAATGCTATGAAGAAGCTACTGTGACTGTACAGGCTAACATCTACTATCGGTTAGATGGTATGCTATAATTTCAAGAATAATTCCTAAATTATTGAATTCACACAGCATCTAGTTATAGCATAAGAACTTAGCAAACTGACCATAAAGCATACCCTTTTGAAAATTTTTATATTAATGCAGAACTCACAAAATTATTAAGGTAAGCAAGCACAGAATCTTGCTAAATCTGAGCACTGTTTTTTCCTAAAGATGTAATAATAACTGCAGGGTCAGGATGGAGAGAGAAGCAAAAAAAAAAAAAAAAAAAAAAAAAACAGAATAAAACAAACCTTTAAAGAGACTATAAAACAATTTGGCCAAGGAAGTACATTGTATCTTGTTCTAAAACAAAATATACCATATTTAAAGCACAAGTCATTAAATTATTTTAAGAAAGAATTTTTTTTAAAAAAATACTGGTTTACTAGCTGTTAATATATACAACCCTACAAAAATATTTTATCTGGTGATGAAAATGAGCACATCTCTAAAATACTCCCTACTATTTATTATTAAAATGTTTGGAAGGACTTAGAAAAACAAATTCATTTATCTGAAAAGAATAAAAATTTGGGTGTTTTTGATTTTTTAAAAGTCTTTTTAGAATATTAAATGTTCAAATCTCTTTTTTAATTGTTTTCTTAATCCTTAGCACTTATAGTCATACATTCTATACCTGAGTAAATTCAACATCTTTTTTATTTACAAGTGATAAAGCAAATCTACTGTAACTCTTCAAAGTCATAATGTAAACTAAAATTAAATGTAATATAAACTAAAAATCTTCATTAGGAATGAAAAAAAATACTCAAAAACAGGAAAAATCAGGAAGAAAGGAACAGGAGAGAGGAATAAAAGATTACGATTACCAACCTCAGGAAAAGATTTTATTATTAAAACTTTATTCAAGGAAATTTCATATCCTCCTAACAAGTAAACAGATGCTTCCCACTTGAATATCAACTCATCTCTAGTTATTTATATTTTTTACTATGTATATAAATGACAGAGAACAAAGATTTTGAAACAAGTTAACAATATCAAGTAAACTAGTAAGAAAAATCACATATTTATATAATGAAAAAATAACATATAATCTTTTAAGGATAAATTATTCTATCTCCATCAGAGCACTTTTTTGTAAGTAGTTCTCATAGGTACACAAGTCTTCTTTCTGGCTACTCAAGGTACTCTGTAAATGACACACTACAATGTTACAAAATGTCCCCGAAGATTACTGATTATGGGAAAGTATCAAATATTTATTTTTTAAAAACATCACCAAAACAATTTTTAAAATATTCTCAAATCAGGTTATTATACAATATTTTACCTGCATCTGTAAAACTGCATCTGTTTGTAACAGAGTAGTTTTTGCTTGGGCATCAAATACAAATGGATATGTACAGATTGTAACAGGGATATCTGCCAACTGGAAATAAAAAATCAATATATTAGTTCAAGTGATTTGTGATATATTTGCTGTGGGTGCTGTAATATCTTGTAAAGATGATCACATTCTTGGTTTATTTAGTTATCTAGTTCGGGAATTACGAAGAAAACATGTTGCTTATTTCTGAATATAGAATTTTTACTGATAATTACATAAAGTACTTGAATAAGTCTAATTCCTAATTTTAGGAGGTAACCATATAGTTAAGAGCCTGTAAAATCATAAATAACAAGTATCTTTTACTTAGCATATGTTAACTCTAAGTTTCAATGAATTAGGTTTATTCTACAATTGAGAGCTCCCATGTTAAACACTATGTCCAGCTCTAACATGTTAGGACAACTATCCTAGCAACTGAAACCACAGAAAATTAATCACCCCATCCTTCATATAGCAGATACATAGTGAGTGGCATTGCCAAAATTATGAACCAAAGAACATTTTCACACATTTAACATTCAAGATAATTTTTCATTAGTGTTATTATTCTGTTGGCTGTTAAAAGTTATGAGAGCTGATCTCAGAGTACCATTAAGACACTTTACATTTATTTATCCTAACACAGTGACTGAATGCTATTCTAACAGTACATAAAAATACAAAGAATTATAATCAGTAATCACACATTCTTGCAGTTAGAGGATGACTATTTCTACCATCTACCCAACAAGGTAATATTTTTGTGTCAGCTCTGAGATAATCTCTGCTATGAGGCTTTCAAAAAAGAATATGAAACAATACCCTTCTTTTTAAGTGACTAGAAAGTTCTTTATATTGTCTGAACCTGTATTTCTATATATCACTTGCCTTTGTTTTGCCTCTGTAGGCAAGTGTACATGGTTTAAATATTTGAGGTCCTAACCATGCTTTCCCTCAATTGTCTTTATTCTGTGCGAAACATTCCCAATTTTTCTGACCATTCTTTTTTTGGGGGGCAGAGGTGTAACCAGGAATTGAACTTGGGGGCCCTTAACCACTGAGCCACATCCCCAGCTTTATTTTGAATTTTACTTAAAGATAGGGATTCACTGAGTTGGCTTACAGCACCTCACTTTTGCTAAGGCTGGCTCTGAACTTGCAATCCTCCTGCCTCAGCCTCCAGAGCCACTGGGATTACAGGTGTGCCCCACTGTGCCCAGCTTAACAATTCTTAAAATGATACTGTTTCCAGCTCTTTCCTATCCTATATCTGTATTATTTTTATTTCTCTCTCTCACCTTGGGCCACCAAAACCAAACTAATCAAATATTGTCTAATCACTTTCAACTTTGTTCTCAATATATAAGACACATGCTAAGTTACATGCATTTTACAGTCAATGATCACTCTTCAATATTTGTATGTGACAAAGTTTGCTTCTATCCTGTATTTGTTTTAACTTAGCTACAGATCATGGAGTCATTTTACTTCTCTGAAACTCAAAAAGATTTAGATATTTCTAAAGTCCCCTTTGGCTTCAAAATAATTTCCTTTTTCTCTTTTTTGTTTTGCAGTGCTAGGATGGAACTCAGGGTTTTGTGCATGCCAGGCAAGCACCCTACCATTGAGCTGTATTTCCAGCCCTGTTTAACTGATTTATGTACTACTTCTGTTTGAGAATGAGGAAGCAAACAATATAAAACGTGTAATTTCAATCTAACTCAAAGTACTTCATTGGTTCAAATGCTGGGAAAAGACTATCAAATACATAAACAAAAAAGCAAAGCAAAACCTAACATCTATAACAGAGAAAAGAAGTGCTATAATGTTCCCAAGAATTAAAAGGTGGTTCAGGGCTACTGATTACTTAGGTCAAATTTGATACATTAAATACATGAGACAAAGTAAAAAAGATGATTATACAAAGTTTAATTTAGTGACCATTTCAAATATCAATTATTAGTTTTAGAAATAATCATTTTACATCTCTAAAGTATTCTTTGCTTTATTAGGTAGCCATTTGTCAAATTTTAAAAGTTTTTCCCCCCCTAAGGGAACATTGCATTTTATACTGGAAGATAAGGAGAAGAGCAACTATTTTTTAAAGCAATCTTATTGAAAGGCATCATACAGAGTAATGTTAACTAAAGTAAGTTTAAATATTCAGAAAATTCTTCTGAAATGTTATACAGAACAATCTGTATAGACAACTTTTAAAAACACACACACACACACACACTTTTTTTTTTTTTTTTTAATCACACAAAGGGGAATTTTTGGAAAAACAGTATATCTATTCTGGACACAAGACTATTACACCAAACTTACCTCAGTTAATCCATGGCTGACATCCTAAAACAGCAGTGCAGAATGCAACAATAATGAGGAAAGATCAATGTTAGTGTCCAAATTTATTTCTATTCAAAGTAGCATTTCATATGCTTTGCTACAGTTGAATATTGAATTAACAAGGTAGAAAATACATCTACAACAAAACTTACCCTTCCCATATGCCCCTTATGTAAGTGTAACAGTTTGTTTTAGGTATCCTGTGATCCTAAAATTATCAAAGCCTGAATATAATAAAATTTGGTTTCAGCAAATAAGTATCCCCATTTGTAGAATTTAGGTAGAATAAGGAAACTAGTCCTAAACCTGATGTCATCTTGAAGAAATAATTTTATGGCTCAGATTCTTTACTGAGAAAATATCTCTGACTTTAAAAGCCTTGGTTAATCTGGACAAAGTCAAGTGTTTAACACATTAAAATGCTACATGGAGACAACCTGAAGGATAATAAGCCACCACTCATTTTTATTTGCCAAAAACAAGTTAAATACAAGATTTTTTTTTATCTTGAGGTATTTATTGAATGTTAAAAAAACAAGATATTTTATATTATGTATTTTTAAAAACAAAACACTGAGGTTAAGTAGAAGAAAATATACATTTATGAAGGTAATAATGGAAATTATAATGAAAGCTTACCATTTCCTTGAAAAGGAAAGTACACTTTCTTTTGGAATGCTTCCATATATGGTTTAGATTCATGAAAAGTACTAGAAACTTCAGATATATCACTAAATCTGTGGATGGTGCCTTATGTAATGAAGAACTAATTTTAACCAAAGATAGGGTATTTGCCCTAGGCTGCTGAGAGGTAATCTATAGGCGTTTGAAATACTAAGTCTGATAGGAGTGTCTTTATTTGCCTAAGGTCTTTATCCATGGACAATATAACAATGTGATTTACCATGGGGCCTTGGGTCATATGATACCAGTTATATCTCTAGAAAAGGTCAGCCACATAAGCAGGATGTGACTGAGTCCCAATAAATACTCTGGGCACCAGGGTTCAGGTGAGTTTCACTGGTTAACAATCTTTTGTGATATCACAGACACCAATGCAGGTAACTAACCCATAACTTCCCGGGAAAGAAAAGCAAGATATTTTGTCTTTGGGACCTTAGACTCTGCTGTATGTGCTTCTTCCCTTGGACATTTTAATATGTATCCTTTCCCTGTAGTAAACTGCAATTATCAGTCTAATAGTTTTCCGAGAGTGCTGTGAGTCTGAGTGTAGTCTGGGGAACACATCCCTTACCCTAGCTGGCAATTGGTATCAGAAGTGAGGATAGTCCTGTGTGGAATTTCTAACTTTGTAGTTGGCTAAATTTTCATACGCCTTGATGAATTTCACTGGAGGCTTTAAGATATTAGCAAAGATTTAATTAAGGTTTCTCACTATACTGTACTTACAGCCAAAGTAGTATAAATATAACCAAACATGACTCTATGCAAATCCTTTTCTAAGAAAGAAAATAACTGACAATAGTTTCTTTCAGGGCTGGGGGTAAAACTCAATGGTAGAGCACTCTCTGGGTTTGATTCCCAGTATTGAAGGGGGAAGATAAAATAAGACAGAATAAACATTAGTGTTGTAAAGTAGCTCAAATATAATTCAACAAAGTAGTACTGTCAAAGGAAATCTGGAAGGAAAGAAAAGTGGTAGTGGTCGTGGCAAAAAAACTGTGAGGTCAACTGAAGGTTTATTGCTAAACTAGCTCTAAATCCACATATGCAGCACTATTAGCTGTTACTTAAGTGAGCAACTTGAAACTGGGTTAAGGTGTGTCTAATTTCAGCTACTTGATGTCCCAGAAGGTGGAATGACAAAGGACTAGATGAAGTGTTCAAAGTTAGGATTTCATGATCTAAACTGGACTTCACTAAGGATGCTTTAAACATCAATGATTTTTTATTTTAGTTTTTGTAAACAAGGGGCATAATACAGAATTACTCTGAGAAGATATAAAGAAAAAATACTGAACATTAATTAAGGCAACTCAAATAAAAAGGGTGGTCTTGGCAGTTAAAAGAGAAATAAATATTTCTAAATTATGTTTGATGATCTAATGCATAGAGCAAGAATATGACATTATGATCACTCCAAGAATTCCTGCAACGTATTAATGTCTTTAAAAATGATAAGGGAGCTTTAAAAAAAGCAAAACAAACATTAGTGTTGTAAATAATGGATTTTTCTGGGAAATACTACAACTACAAGGGAGTACAAATATACTTTAGTCAACATCCTTATTTTATTAAATGGGGAAGAAACTCAACTTAGGCAAGTTAAATACTGGTATATCTTCCCAAAGCTTCTCTATTCAGCTGTTCCACAAGTCTATCTTTTTATTTATTTTGCTGGTGAGCAGGTCATGTTGCTATCTCGGCAGCTATCCACAGACAATATGCAACAAGTTAATTCCATAGCACAAATACAGTGATGATTCAGGCATAGCACCATTAATATTGAATAAGTAAGATTTGTGACATATGTGGTATCAAGGGCTAAAATTCTCACAAATTTACCCATTATTTTTGTTAGTACAAATGGTCTAAGGCAGTTGGGTGCAGAACACACACCTATAATCCTAACGATTTGGGAGGCTGAGGCAGGAGGAATGCAAGTTCAAAGCCAGCCTCGGCAACTTTTAAAAAGGGCTAAAGGATGGGCGAAGTAGCACATGCCCATAATCCCAGGGGCTCTGGAGGCTAAAACAGGAGGATCGCGAGATAAAAGCCAGCCTCAGCAATGGCGAGGCGCTAAGCAACTTAGTGAGACTTGTCTTTAAATAAAATACAAAATAGGGCTGGGGATGTTGCTCAGTGGTCAAGTGCCCCTGAATTAGATTCCTGGTACCAAAAAAGGGGGGGGGGGGTGCTAGAGATGTGGCTCAGTGGTTAAGCTCTCCTGAGTTCAATCTCTGGTACAAAACAAAACAAAGTCTAAAGTCATTTGGATCTGGCATGTGTCTCACATAAGCATATTCCAGTTTTTGAAAAAAATAAATCTTAAAAAAACAACTTGAATCTCACTGTAATTCAAACACGATAGCCCCAATTTAGACCCTTCTATATTTTATGCTTAATGTGTCAATTTTTATTCGCTATATATTGATATGCATGTATAGTAATAAAATGTATAAAAGGGGAAGAAAAATGGCAAAGAGTTCGGTAGTTACCTACTAACTAAGGTGTTTTCATAAGCAATTCAACAGCAAAGTTAAATGAGGGTATGAGATGTGCAAGTCAGTACCGAATCAAGGAAGTAGAAAAAATCACCAAATAGCAGAAGATAAAAAAAGAGAAAAAGACAAAATATACATGCTCCTTTTATGTTGCCAAAGGGTCACAAGCAGAGGGAGATAAAAAGCAAAGGAATCCAATTGCATATTTTCACACATCAAAATCAGAGCCTTGGGAACAAAACCACAGACTAGATAGTAACTAGCAGGAGTAAAAGAAATCAAGCAAAGATTTCACAAAGACATTTAACCAGAAAGACATGAAAAAGGACAGGAGAATGGAAGGGGATGAGGTGGAAAATTAGGAAATCTCAGCAAAACAAAAGGACATATCCCTTAGCTGAAGTGTTTGGGACCAGATTTGGGAATATTGCATACACTTTACTGATTGAGGAAACCTAATTTGAGAGTCCAAAATCCAAAGTGCTCCAAAGTCCAAAACTTTTTGAGCATCTTTGGATTCTGAAATTAACGATGATCAACCTGTTTAAGGAAAGTCAAGAACTATTAGTTATTAAGATTTAGGAATCATAATGGATTCTTGATGGATTCTTAAAAGTCCTTCACTGGAAAAGAAAGGTAATGGGGGGGGCGGGGAGAATCCCAACAAATTATGGCATAAAGACAAAATAATTTTCTTGTAGTATTTAGCACAAGATAAAGCTTTATATTTATATATGTATATAAAATTATGACTTTAAAAATAAATTTTATTATATTTAACATATACAAGATGTGTGTATGCATACAAACATACATAATAAAATGGTTACTAAGAGAAACAAGTTTCTTACTATTGTTCGTCATTATGTTCTATCAAAGAATATTTTAAACTTTTTCTCACTGAAGCAATGAAATTATTTCAAGACCATAACTGTTGATCAATAATAGTACACAAATTTGTGTGTATAAGTATGTAAATACATATGTGCACATGTGTATATTCATATGTATATACAAATACATATACACAAACACTATATTATCACAAAACAGATTCTTTAAAACTTGATTTATAGGGTCAACATGGCATTCAACCCAGTATTAAGACTAGCCATGAAAGTATAATCTTATTTGGGAAGAGAGATCATTAAGAGTTCTCTGTTAAAGTATGTTGCATTCTCAAAAAAAAGTAGCTCTCTGAGGTCAGATGTCATACTATAGACTAAAAAATTATTTAAAAATTGTATGAAGACCTTTAAAGTAGGTTGTCAGTCCTTCATTCCCAAAGAGAGATCAAAACAAACCAAAGTCATGGATTCTGGATTCTGATTTCTATTAAATCCACTTTGAAAATTAAATAAAGAATAAGCTTTCACTGCCACAACCACCTATTTAATTTCATGTCTGTCAGTAAATGGAGAGAAAGGAAAAATGTGTGGGTAATTCTCAAGTGTCTTAACCATATAATAGATTTAAGAGAATGAGAAGGCAAAGAGGACCAGGAACAGAAAGGTAGACCTTAATGCCTTGCTCTTATCAGAAAACAGTAGTGCTGAAATAGCTCCCTAATGAGATTCAATTTGATATGATAATCACTATCACTATATACTACAGTGAATTTGGATGACAGAACTATCAAACTGACAAGTGAACATTCAAACAATACCTTTTCCCCACAGTACAATTACTTTAAAAAAAAAATGTATCACAGGTATCATTTCTATTAACTTGGTCAAATGCATGTTGTTTATGATTTATATTAACAGATATAAATTTTGGTTAAAGGACAAGTGATATAATTCACAGTGCTCTTGGCTGCTCAAAGACCTATGGTGCCCTAGGTAGTATGTCATGGGCAACAATTTTTCTCAGTGTTTCCAACACATGGTTTCTCAAACTGGGTTTGTAGATGCCCAGGAGATATATGCTTAGAGAGTTTATGAGTGCTCTGGGATGGTTTTAAATTTAGTGTTTTTTTGATCAATAACAAAAAATTTTAGTCAAACTTAAAACTAAGACAATTTATATCCTATAAATATATATCCTTTAAATTTATATCCTATAAATATTATAAACATCCCAGTATTATAAAAAGCCAGTACTGCATGAAATTTCAATGCCTGCAATGGTTCTATCATCCAACAAGATGTAATTGTGTAAGACTTTATACTTAAATGATGCAATCTATGAGGAAAAGAAAAATGAATATCACATCTCATTCTAAAGGCAAATGTTTCATTATTGTGCAGACACAGAAATGCAGCAAGAGGACAGTTATCAGACACTTCAAAAAGAGACTACTGCCAAACGAACAGCCTGTGTCAGCCTGCCAGTAGTAATAAGCACCATTTAGTAAGACTTAACTATGTGCCAGGAACTACCTTAAATACTTCAGAGAGATCAGGTCACTTATCTCAACTGTATATAGTAGGTACTATTACCTTAAAGAAATCAGATGATTTCTCCAAGGACACAGAACTGAATGAATGCTTAGGTAGAATTTGAACTTAGACACTCTTAGATTACACTGCTTTCTACCAATGTTTATGTTGTGAGCTGGAATTCCTAATCAGAACATAATCATCCTCCACATCAAATTAATTTGAATTAAAAATATGTAGTGTTATTTACAGTTATAAATTTGTTATGGTTTTATAGTTCTTTTAAGAGCTTAGGAGTAGAGTTTAGAACTAGTTTAATGTGTATAAATATGTATTTAAGATAATCATACAAATATGTAAGTAAACATAGGGCTTCTTAAGAAGTTGTTTTTCTTTAAAAAGGTTTGTCACTACAGCTTCAAAAATGCTGTTCAAAGACCTATGGTGCCCTACGTAGTATATCATGGGCAACAATTTTTCTCAGTGGTAAACAAATTTAATTACTTTTACACTGTAGTTAAGCATCTGTTATGTCCTGTAGAATGCCATTTCAGTATATTCAAAGATAAAATATGAATCCCCAAACAAGTCTTGCTGAGGAAAGGTTAAAAAACTCAAGAAATTAAGTTATTTCTACTTCTCTCACAGGTGCTTTGAAAGAAGAGTTTTGCCTAGGGTAGAGATTTTATTCAAATAGGAAAGGAAAAAGGAAATACTTGTTCAAAACTTTTCTGAGGTTAGTTATTTTCTTGTTTAAAAAACTATCCCTTCCAGGCACCAGTTGACTTTTTTGCTCAACTTCAAAGCAGACCTTCTCAAAAGTATTCCCACAGTTGTTGATACTGCTTTCTATATTCCAATTTTCTTTTTTAGCAATACCCCAACTATAGAATGCCATTATCAAGATTACTTATAACCTTGTAACCAAATTCACTGCTTACTTCTACAGTTTTGTTCTCTTTCTGAGCAGCATTCAACACAGGCTCTCATTACTTTTTAGTTTTGGTTTTCAAAACACTCCTATTTTTTCTCCTACCTCACCTGCCACTCCTTTTTAATACCCTAGTGGATTTCTCTTCTTTCCTCACCTTATAGCCAATTTATCAGTGATTTTTGTCCTGACACTTGTCCCATTTACCTTCAAGAAGTATTCCAAATCCATTTCCTTCTTTAGTCTACACAACTGCTATTTTCATCAAACCCACCATTCTCTCTCCCCTAGTTTTCTTTTCTTTTTTAAATATTTATTTATTTTTTTAGTTTTTGGCGGACACAACATCTTTGTTTGTATGTGGTGCTGAGGATCGAACCCAGGCCGCACGCATGCCAGGCAAGCGCGCTACCGCTTGAGCCACATCCCCAGCCCCTCTCCCCTAGTTTTCTAAAATAGCCTTTTCACTGGTCTCCCACTTTTGCCCTATTTCCCATACTTCATTCTTCTACACAGCCCATGAAGTGATCAAAAATATAAATCAGATTATACTTCCCACCGCTTACCACCAATGGTTTATCATAATAAATTTTATTAGATAAAATTCCAATTCCTAATCCCAATTTACTAACCTCTTCATGATCTAGTCCATTTCCATTTCTCTGACTCCCCTTCATCCCAATATTTTAGCTGTATATACTGACTTTATCTTTTAAACATGTTAAGTTTATTTGCACCTATGGTTTTCCACTAGATTTTCATTTTCTTGAAATTTTCCCTACTCTGATCTAACAAAGCTGATCCTTCTCATCAGACTATTACTCATACTTTGGCAGACAAGCATTTTCTGATGGCCCAACCGCAAAAATATTCTTCACAATGTTCCCTGATTTTAATTCTCTGCATAGTATATATTATTCACTGATATTTTTTGCTTTGATTAATGTTAATCTTGCCCATTAGATTATGAGTTCCATGAAAACTTGGGCCCTTATGTACCTGGTTTACCAATGTATTTCAAATAGTAGTACCTCTTACACAGGAGATTCTCAATAAGTATTTGTTGAATGACAAATAAATAGATCTAAACCTAAAAAATGGCCATAAACCTGATCTCATCTCCCAGTGATTCTAGAGAAGAAAACAAACAAACAAACAAAAACCCAATGAGTCTCTCCTAGTCAAGTACTAAGGAAAGGAGAGATGTTCTACCAGTGTCTTGATTCTTAAAAGTGAGAGTATCCTAAAAATAACATGCAAACCAAGTTCAAAAAGTACTGTCCTTTTTTAAAAATCTCTACCTGACACATTCCAGACACTACCAGAATTGCTGGTGAGTAAACTGCCAAGAATGTTTAATACAAAAGCTTATAGGTGGTGCCCAACAAGAAACAAAAACCACTTCTATAACCACTAGATACAAATTACCTGCTCTGGAAGCAGAAAAGTTGACTTCAAGTATATTAAAATGGCTAGCAAACATAAATATTAAAGCTTCTTTGTATCTAGCTATTTACCCATTTCTAAATTAAAATTACATGTGCCTAATTAAAGTTTTATAAAGTTAAGCTACTATTTTAATGGAATATTGTCTATTTATTAAACACTTAGCTAGATGCAAAGAAGTATGCAATATATGAATATACATAAATAATCTAAAATAAAATTAAACACATAAAAGGAAAAATCAAAAACAGAATCCTAGAGTTTTCTTCTGATTTTGAAGCACTGGTCCCACAACAATAACACCTTCTTAGAGTTCTATTATCAGAGACTCTAGTATTTCAGCATTAGAGAAACAAGAAGCTCATAGAAAACAAATGAGAGTTGAAAATTCATGTCACATTTGCATTTTTCTTTAGAAAAATGTAATCTGTCTCTGTTTTGTCTTTGGTAGAAGAGGAGGATGTTTGCTTACAAATATAGCTACTCCACTGTAATGTGTTTTTATTTGAAAAATAAGCTCTGAAAAAACTTGAGTGTTTCAAAAACACTCATTACTTATATATTAGAGCAAATGACATACAAAAATGAAATCACACAATGCATGGGAAACATACCATTCCATAGGCCTGCTGCTGGACCCAATTGATATAATCATTCCTTATGTCTATCAATTCTTGTACTTCATGGATATAAAATTTATCATACTGTATAATCTGTCCTGCCTTCTCATTTACCTAAAAAAAAAAAAAAAAGTATAATTAAGTTTAATCAATGACAGAGACTGAAAAATGTTTAATTAGAAAAAGCCTTTGGTGGTTTCTTAGCTAATTTTCACTTCCTGTAAAAAAATAATTACTGAGTGCCTACTATATGCAATATGCTAGTTAAGTGCTACCATATTCATAGATGTGACAACTGCATTCAGTACACAAAACTAATAGAAAAGAGGGATGTAAATATCTTTATAACCATAAGATGGAACAAAATATATATAATTAAGGTATATTAGAATAAACTAGAAACCATAAGGACTTCAGGTTAGAGTAAGGGACTTAAATAACAGTAGTAATAGCTAATGCTTGTTAAGTGACATAATCTAACATCTCATTAGAATAAACTTTAAGTGGTGACATACAGATAAGATGTGAAAAATGAAGAGGGCACAGATTATCACCCCACAGATTACTTGATAATTACAAAGGGAGAAATAACTCTTTACAATGTAGAGAATGACCTTAACCAAGTGATCAAAGTAATCATTAACAATACTGGGATAATTAAATGCTGTGTTTCTAATAATAGTGCAAAAAAAGGAAATATACACAACATTACGTATCAAAAGAAAACTTGAATTTAATCAACTCTTGTGATCTAAATTCCAGTTCAGAGGAGAAATAAGGAATTACATCCATGAAAAAACAACCAGAGAAATCCAGATTGTGGGACTTTTACTATTTGCCAGGACTTATAAAAAGTCAAGGTAATGGGGACAGAAAGGAGAGAGTTGTTCCAAATTAAAAGAGAGTAGAGGAATTCTGGGGGTAGATATGGCAGAATAATTTGTAATTAATCCATCTGACAAAAACAATTTACAAACTCTGGACCATATATAATAAAGCAAATACATAAAAATACTGGAGAGCAGCCCAAATAAGGCAAAAAAAAAAAAAAAAAAAAAAAGGCATGGAAACAATTAATTACCTACAGAAAACATATTTTACTCCCAAATCAGCATGAGCAGTAGGAGATAAGAGATCAGGCAGAAAACAGACATCTTACCAGAGAGGAGCCATACATACGTCAGAGAGATAGGGACTGCTGGCCTGGCCAGAGAATGAGGAAGGAAAAAAATCATAGAAAGGAATCCAGAGGGGAAAGCCCCGAAATCTGCATGTAGTTTCCCCTCACCTCTTTGGCAAACTCTTAAAACATGAATACATATGGTGAGACTTTGGGGTGGGGAAGATACCCTCCAACAAACAAAAGAAAGCAATCCAAAGTATATAAAATATATTCCCTGTCCATAATGGAATTAAAAATCAGTAAGAAAAAATATATTTGGAAATTCCTCATAACCTCACTTCCACACAAGACACACTAAAGACACAAAGAAGAATCTGGCTCCTAGAGGGAGGAGGGGCACAACTCTTAAGTCCCATCTTGAGATTCGGGTACACATAATTTAAATAAGAGCAAGAAAAAGAAGACTTTCTCTCCCCTCCCCTCTAACAATCTTGAAAGCACCAAGTAACAATCAACTCAAGTATACTACTGATGAGGGAGAAGAATGAGAAGAGAAATCCCTCTATGGAGCAGGCAAGCAGAACTAGAAAAGAACTCTTTGACACCCACTTTTACTCTAAAACCAAAGCAATATCTGGGGAATCTGAGGCTTGTGGTGCAATTACAGTAACTAAAACAAACAAACAAACAAACAAACAAACACTCAATTCCAGCTTAACTCCTGATTAGACTGACTTAATTGCCACACTAATAGCCAGAAAGATGAGGTGTACCCATTTACAGGCTTTGAGTTTACTTCAGCTCATACTTTATTACAACTCAAACTTATGAAACATACCAAAAAGCAAGTAAACAAAGAACAAAACAAAGTGTCTAGAAACAAAACAATCAACAGAGTCAGATTCAGAGATGACCCAGATGATGAAACCAGAAGATAGGGATTTTAGGAAAATATTTTGAACTGAAAACTAAAAACATACCAAAATTTGTGGGATGCTGGTAAAACAGGACATAAAAAAAAATAAATAAATAAAATAAAAAAATAAATAAAGGACAAATCAAGTGAAAGAAAACATAAATCAATGAAAGAAAACAGAAAACAGAAAGAAAAAAAGAAATAGGTTTTTTAAAAAGATGATATGCCTCTGGCCAGACTGACAAAGAGGAGACACAAATTACTATTGTAAGGCATAAAAAAGATCTTAGCACATAGATGGCTTATCAATAAAAACTGACTCAATGGGGCTGGGGCTGGGGCTGAGCAGTACAGTGCTCGCCTAGCACGTGCAAGGTGCTGGGTTCGATCCTCAGCACCACATAAAAATAAATAAATAAAATAAAGATATTGTGCCCAACTCAACTAAAAAAATATCAAAACAACAACAACAAAAAACTGACTGAAGAAGAAACAGGAAACTTGAAATGCCCTATATTTTAATATAAAATTTTCCTGAAAGAAAACTCTAGAACCAATATGATTTCATTAGTGAATCAGTTTTTTTTTTTTTTCTTTCAGTGCTGGGGATCAAACCCAAGGCGTATATATGCTAGGCAAGCCTCTACTACTGAGCTAAACTACTGGTCCTCTACCAAACATGTCAGGAACAAATAATATCAATATTTTCTTTATTTAAGAGGGATCATTTCTTAATTCATTTTTTTGAAGCCAGAATAACTTTGAAAGCATAAACTGACAATAGGAGAAATAAAAATTACTGATCAACATGCCTCATGAACATGGACAGTCTGTCACAAAATATTAGCAAATTAGATACAACAATAAAGTAAAGCACATAATGCTAAAGTGTAATTCATTTCTATAGTGCAAGGTTGATTTAACCATCTTGATGCAGAAAAAGCATCTGATAAAATTCAATAGTATGCATTCATAATAAACACACCCAGCAAACCAGAACAGAAGGAAACTTCTTCAAATAGTCGAAGCCATCTACCAAAAATCAAAAAACAAAACCCTTACAGTTAAAGTATTTGAAATACAGGTGAAGTATTTAATTCTTTCAAAGATATGGGAAATAGGCAAGGATGACCACTGTAATCATTAAATTCATATTGTATTAGAATCCCTGGTAATTATGGTAAGGGTTGGGGGGGATGGAGCAGAATCCAACCATCCCCCGACACAAAATATATATATGGCAAGAAGATAGCATGACTGTGTGCTCAAATTCAAATCAATCTATAAGGAAACAATTAGTACTTAAATAATTTAACTAGACCACAGGGTGAAAATTCAATATTCAAAAATTCAACTGAATATCTCCATACTAGCAATAAGAAACTGAAAATAAAAACAATTATTTACAATACAGTCAAGAACATAAAATATTTACAAATAATTTTTAATTTTTAAATTATTTATGTATTTGCGGTACTGGGGATTATTTATATATTTAAATTATTTATATATTTGCAGTACCACAGTACTTTACCACCCAGCTACATCCTTTACCCTTTTTTACTTTTTATTTTGAGATGGTCTCATACTAAGTTAACAAGGCTGGCCTCAAACTTGGGATTCTACTGTCTTGGTCTCTCAGGTGTTTAGGATTATAGATATACACTACCACGCTCAGCTTAGGAGTGACTTTTTTAAAAATGTAAAAGACCTCTGAAAACTACAATACATTGTTGAGAGAAAATAAAGAGAGCTAAATAAATGAAGAGATATACACGTTTGTGGATTGGAAAAGAGAATAACAAGATTGAATAAACAAATGCAAACAATGAAATTAACCGGACTCCAGTTTTTAAACAATTGATTGAAAAAAAATTATTACAAATGAGAAAATTTAAATATCTCTGGATAGATGATATTCTAGGACTATAAATTCCTTGAATGATACTACTATTATTAGAAAAATGCCTGTATTCTTAGCAAATGCTGAAGTATTAAAGGGTGATATCTGCTTTATACTTTAAAATGATTTATGAAAATGTATATATAAAAATAGAGAAAAACAAATTTGACAGCAAGTTAACTGCTAAATCTAGAAAGGAAGCATACAGATGTTAATTTTATTTGTCTTTTAATATTTTATTACAAAATACTAACTTGAAATAAAATGAAATATAAATAAATTAAGAGGGAAAGTAAAAAGGATGTCAAGAAGTAAAGTTTGATGGAGACCATTTTAGGCAGAGAATAACATGAACTAAAGGAGACAAAATTTATATATATTTGCCACAGATGAACCGCTGGTCCACAGAATAGGAAAACTACATGGTTCAAAACTGGACCAAAGTGCAACTAGAAGCTAGGATGAGCTAAACAGTCTAGGTTTCAGGCCAAAACACAGTTCACTCTAGTAAGAATTAGAATAAATGCTCACTATTCATTGAGTTTGGGCATGTTTTGTTGTACATCATATTGTGGCAAGAACCAATACATGGGGAAATAAAGTTTGAGTAAAGTGATAGAATGAATGGAAGCGAGGTGTGATGGCACATTCCTATAATTCCAATTACTGGGGAGACTGAGGCAAGAAGATTATAAGTTCGAGGCCAGCCTCAGCAATTTAGTGAAACCCTGTCTCAAAGTAAAAAACAGAAAAAGGACCAAATGCCCCTGCCTCAACCCCCAATACCAAATAAATAAATAAATTTTTAAAAATGGAGAAGTGATGGGTAGCTAAATAAATAGAAAAGTCAAGTGAAGGGTTAAAAACAATTTTAATATTTTAACCCTTCAATAAAGGGGCAGCGGAAGCTGGTAATACACATACAATTACACAGGCCAGGAAAGAAGTCAATCTTAGTGGGGCAAGAGTAGGAGCTGGGAAGGATAAGGAATTTGGTATCAAACTGTTTTTAAGTAATTGGAGGGCTATCAAAATAGCTCAAGAGAAAAATTTACCTCAAAGACCTAACTGAGCACCCTTTTCCTTAAAGGAGACAGCAAAATGATTCATGTTAGTATTTGAATCATTTTGTTTTACTCCTTACCTCACTGTGGCAGCAGCCTAAAGTGAGGTAAGGAGTAAAACAAAATGATTCAAATACTAACATGAGAGATGTTTTACTCAGGAGAAGAAAAATAAATTATCAAAAGAAATAAAGAAAGTTGATCTAACAAACTAAACTAGCTGAGTTTCCTATGGGAAATAACAAAAGCAACTTTACTTTTTTTTCCCCCGAAATTCACATACATACTAACTAAATCAACTAAGCAACGTCTGAACAGGAACGAAAGAAATCATCTAGTAGAGGTGTAAATCTACCCAGACAATGCCAGCTTCCAAACAGTGCTCAATAAATATGAAATGAACATTTGGACAAATAAGAAATATGTATACAGTTTACCCATCTGTATGTCTGTACATTTTTATTAAATGTGTTGTCCAAATTTTTGGTAAAGAGAACAGCTTATAAAATTTCCATGTTTTTCAACCTTTTGTTCTGAAGTCCAAAGGAAAATAAGAACACATATATACTTTCTACCACTACTACTTCCTTCCTGGAGAGGGGAGAAGGAATGTCAGGTCTTTACCCTTCATATCAAGATGGCAAGCTAAAATTTTGAATGAAATTAAACTTTACCTTGAAATTCACTCAAACTTTATGTTCCAATAATGTTAGCTGTCATTATGAAATACAAGTACATCTTCTGTACCCAAACTCATTTAAATAATCCCATGAAATAGAAACTATTATTATTATCATATAGATGAATATACTAAGACTTAGAATTCAGTCAAGTCAACCTAGGTCACATAAGGAAGAGTCACAAGCCTCTCTAACATCAAGCGTTCCCCATACCCTCAATACTGGGGGCTGAAGCTGAGTGTTTCATAATAAGTACACAATCTACGACTGACCTATATTAGCATCTCTCATACAATGCATTCTTAATTCATACTCTCTAATTGCTAAAATATATCCATATCTGCATATATAAATGCATATAATATATATTTAGCACATTTCTTCTTTTATGAATGTTTAAAATGGTTGCTTCTTTGGCTTACTCTTTTAAGTACAGATAACCCAATTTAAGTACAGACTTAATAATACTATTTTTAGTACAAAGTTGATTTTTGTCACCACTCTATTCAGTGACAAAAGCACTTTGAGCTTTTTTTTTGTTCACTGTTTTGATTAATTTTTTACTGTGGCTAAGGTACTCATCTGGAAGAAAGAGACTAGAGTGAAACTTCTATCACTGGCTTTTCAAATAAAACAAAGGCACCTACTTTATGATCAAAATCTTCATCGTAGAGCAAGAGTTCAGCAAACAACCATTTGTGGCCTACATATCACCCACTGTTTTCATAAATAATGTTTTACTGAAAAACATCCATATCCATCCACTTACATGCTGTCTACAGCAGAGTTGAGAGACAAAAACTGTGTCTTGCAAAGCATAAAATATTTACTATCAGGCCCTAGAGGTTTTAGTATTTTGCTTTAAACAATTAAAATCATTAGCCAAACTCCTTTTCCAAAAAATAAAAATAAGACCCCCCCACAATTATACAAAACACGATGGTTTCCCTCCCCATATTCAAATTTATAAATATATGCTTCTAATCACATTTAAGTCACATTAGTCACTCTAAAATTTAATGACCCTGGATCGTTCATGTTCCATTGAACTAGTATATATATTTTATCCTTAATATTTTAATATTTTCTCCTAAAAGGAAAGAAACTATGGTGTAATTGGCAGTCTGCATATCTTGTGAATATTGGCTATGTAAGTTTTCTTAAGAGAAATGCTAATATACTAGAATTAAAATTAATGATGAAAAAACAGGTTTGCTTCAAAAACAGATTAATTTCAAACTTAAAGACTTGTGAAAAGCTTCTGGCTGGTAGTTAATTCAGATCCACTGATTTGATTACTAAAGAGAAAACTAATTAACACTGCTTTTAAAATAGGAAAATCAGATATGGAACATAAGATTAATCCCAGAAGACATACATTACAAATTAACACATAAAAATCAAGAGTTTCAAAAAATAGAATAAAAATCTATAGGTAGATGATTAACAAGACATCCTTTGTCCCAAGAAGTCTTCCTTAACCATTCAGAGTTAGCAACCTACATTTTTCCTAATCAAGCACTTACCATGTATACCATAAATGTTTATTTACTTGTATATGTACAACTCCCCTTGATTTTATAAGCTCAACAAGGGCAGAAATCACATCTTTTAGTTATCATTGCATTCCTATTATCTAATATAATGATAAGCATACAGTAGGCACTCAATAAATATTCACAAAATAAAAACAGAAGAGATCACATGGCAGAAGTTCAAAACAATCTATACATTCAGAATTACTACTTAAAATACATAAAATCTGTATATGTTTTATTATAATACTTTTATTTAATATTTTAATTACAATTTAGAATCCTGGTTTACAAACTTCAGTTCAGGGGTGGTATATTGAGTACATATATTATTTAAGAGGTCCTTGCAAAAGAAAAAAAAAAACTTTGAAAAAAATCACTGATTGAGAAGATCAGCACAATATATAGCAACTAAGCTGGACAGATAGTATAAGGCTTTTCTTTTGTCATACTAGTATCACTACAATGTCCTGTGTGAAAACTCAGAAATAACCCAATTACTTGCCAGTAAACTTATTTCTGATATGTCCATTCCTGACAGCAGGTACCAAAGGTATTTTTCTTATGATGCCATTTGGAGCACAGGAAATGATTTTTAATTCAAAAGCTTTCCAAAGGACATGACATATGGGAGGAACAAGAACATCCACATAACCTATAATGAACAGGAAACACAATATGCAGTTTCTAGTTTCTAATCCTGCTCCAGGGTTAGGTCAAGAAGGAAACAGAGGAATTTTTCCCTAATTCTTAACCATGGAGCAGAAAGAAGAATGTATACGGTTGTCAAACATAATGTATACGGTTGTCAGAGAGTGTCTTAAAAAAAAAGTTTCTGATAAGTAACTTGGGTTTCTTTAAAGAAGAAAATGAATCATCCCTGGTGGCTAATTATCCATAGGTATTTATTTATGGTAGAATAGGATGAAGACAAGTTTTCTCTAAAGTAAGAGGTAAAGATAACTGACTGCATTAAGGACATCCAGAAGGAGATGCTTAAGAGATTCATCCCAGCCAGGCATGGTAGCACACAACTGCAATCACAGCAATTCAGGAAGCTGAGGCATGAGGATTACAACTTTGAGGCCAGCATCAGCATCTTAGTGAGACCCTGTCTCAAAATATAAAAAGGGGGTGGGAATATAGCTCAGTAGCAAAGCATCCCTGGGGTCAATCCCCAATACCAAAGACAGAGGGTGGGGGGAGGGAGGGAAGGAGAGAGAGAGAGGGGGAGAGAAAAAGAAAGAGAGAGAGACTCTGATTCAACCAGTATTATTCTGCTTTAAAGTATTTAATAACAAGAACCCAGTTTCCTTTTAACCCAATAAATCAAATCAAAATAAGTGGTTTTCCACCCAAATGGTGATGTGTCATAATGATGACTTTGGAATGTATAACAACATACATATATTATAATATTTAAACCATACATCAATCCTAGAAAACTACTGGGGTTGGTATTTTAATTACTTTGCATATAACTGTTCATTTACATATATAACGAAGAGAAATACTTGTTCAAAAATCACACTGGTATGAAGCAGCATAAGAAAGGATTAAAACTGTGATCTTCTGATTCCTAATCCAGGTCTCATAACATAATACCATAGTATCTGCCATCCAGAAGATTGAGAGGTTTAACATAAAAGCAAATCCCCTTCCTAAACATGTTACTGTATATACTAACACAGAGAAACACTGGATCCAGCAGGGACACTGGAAGTAGATACGGATTTATATTTCAATTGTGCTACTCACTGGTTCATGATCTTTAATGTTCAGATTCATTTTCCAGTCTAAAAATGGGCAAAATACCAACACTATGGGGTTTTCAAAAGTTAAATGAGTAATATATACAAAGTGCTCACACAGAAGAGGTTCCAATTCTGGACATTGTTAGCAAGCAATAAATGTTAGTTGAAGGTGAAGGGAAAATTAACCTAACAAAAAACTGGATCCTAGTATGGTTCCATCAAAAAAGTTACTGAGGAATACTTATTCTATTCCATGGAATAAAGTGTTGCCTGACTCCAGATTTTAATCTTACCCTCCCCCCACAAAAAAAAAGCCTTTAGAAATAGAACTCTGTATCTTTTTTCCTTGGTAGAGATTGAGGTTTCTGAGCTAGGCAAATAAGTTACTTATTCAAGTCCCTTCCGTAGTTATGAAAGACAAAATGTTCGATTTCCTCCCTTGATCCTCCCTTCTCTTTTTTTTTTGTGGAAAAAGCCACAGCTAAGGAAAAATAGTATTTTTAACAGGGGGAATAAAGATAAGTAAACAACGAAGACAAACAGACTGAGTAATCACTTATGAATAGGTCCACCTGAAAAGAAATGGTTTGCAGATATAGTAGGAAGAAGTTGTTCAGAGGAAAGAAAAAAAAAATCTAATTAATGTCTTGAATCCTAGGCAAAAGGTATATGGAAAGGGAGAGACCCATCCCATGAAGTTAAGAGTATCCTCATTACAGCAGTTTGCTGCAGACCCAGACCCTGATATGCTGCAAGAAAGCTGTGTTCTGGGCAATGACCTGTTCTTTAGGAAAGAAATGGCTTTCATTTCTTTAATTATAATGAGAAATTAGTTTTCTCTAGGAATCTCAGACATACTAAAAAAGGAAAAAGTTCAGAAAGTTAAGCAGTTGAGAAAAATACTCGGGAGCTTCACTAAAAGAATAAAAAGGAAAATAAATTATCCATAAGGCTTTTTTCTTACAGAGAACAAAAGGACTATCTCCTTTATCCCCTTATATACCTGATCACTAGGCAAGAAGAATCTGGAAATACAAAGAAGCTGTTAAGGAAAAGAAACTAAAGATTAAAGATTCATCTGAGGTTTTCAGCCACTCTATAGGCTAGAAACAAATGCTTCTCCCTTAGGTCATGTCTCATCTAAATAATAACTCAAAAATACCAAATGGCATAACAAAGATATACCTACCAACTGTCAGGGATGACTCAAATCCATCTTTAATGAAACAGCTGAGATTCTACTTCTTCATATAACTGTACTGCTACAAGTGTAAAGGGTACTATTTCTTACACTGGGAAGAAGGGCAGGAAAGAACAATAGGCAAATTAATGAATTACATATGGTTCCAATTTCAAATTAGTCATTTGTTTCAAATGAAACATTCTACTTTGAGGCCTTTAGTATCTAATATCAAAAGAACCATAAGCTTAAATATTCATAAAAATAACTAGGGCCCACTCTTTTTCATATAAGAACCACTTATAACTAACAAAAAAAAGTATTATTAAACAAATTATGTTCTTCACAAGAAAAATATAAGAATTCTAATTCATTAGTATGCTATTGTTCTGCCCAACTATAAACAAGTTATTTATAAATGCCTATTGAAGTAAGACCAAAACTCTGAAGTACAGATATACTATTTCATTTAAAACAAACTACAAATGTTTCCAAATTTTTATATTTTATGCCAATCTAAATATGTAATATATTAATGTTAAAATGAACATTATCAATCTGTTAGTAGGAATGGGAAAAGAGAAAAATAAAGGAACTATTGGACATACCCTATGTAATATTTCTAAAACCTTTAATGCAGTATGAAGAAAACTGTTGAAAATTCTTCTTTCAGAAGGGGGAATGCCGATCTTGTAGAGTTTCAAAAGATGTACCACAACTTCCTTAAAAAGTTCTACTATCTTGAAGAATAGTGGAGGTTCAAGTATTGACCACCAGTTTTCTGTTATTAAAGGGTGAACATGCAAATAAAATGAATAAAAAAAATTCACAATTTTCAAAACCAAACTGACTTTCTTCTAAAGCAGGGATTCTTTAACCTTTGAAAATCCCAAGAAGGTGCACATAGCAATATTTTATATAACATGTCTACAGTGTCCAACACCCCCCAACCCAAACACCACCAAGTTAAAATATACTGTCCATAAAAGTGCTCAAAGAAAAAATAAAGTATAAAAAGCCTATGAATTTACACTATTGGTTTCCTACATTATGTTTTAAAATCCACCATATACCTGTACCTAATATTAAAACCAGTTATTACAGTGTTTTGTTATCAGAATTTTGATGTTTAAAATTAAATACACTTAAAAATGATTTTGCTCTAATATTTATGGATCTTTCCACATTTTATCTCTCAGCTTACTATAAAGCTGAAATGTTGTACAGCACCAACTTTACAATGCAAGAAACTCCTGGAAACTTAATAATGTAAAGTTGTAACATGTATGTCGTTTTCCACATTCACAATTTATTGTTAACTATAAATATTACAATCTCATGAATCAAGTAGGGAAAAAGAAATCTTCTGAAATAGGAAAATAATATGAATTCCTGCTTCACTCTTCTATTACTAGCTAATTTCCTCAGATTCCAGTATTCCATCCCTTGCTTGTTGCTTCCTCTGCTCACCCACCATCTTAAAAGCTCTTGTACTTATTTTATTACTCATATATTTCCACTCCATATATTTAGCAAATACTATCAGAAAGGAAAGCAATGGATTAAATGTAGCAAGCAAACTATAAAGATTAGGAGTCAGAAATGAAATCCATATAATTTAGAAAGATTAAAGTGAGAAAAGGTTAGGCCAAAAAAAAACAGCAAATAGAGACAGAACTGCTAGATTAGATGAGGAATAAAATCTTGTCTACAAGCAGAAAAATAAAATCAAACATTAGGAAATCAGCAAGCAAAGAAAACATGAGGCAAAGGGTTGACCATCAGGGTTCAAGGATGATATAAAACCCATGTTTATTCAGTTTTAATTGTTTCTTCCTTGTTTACTTCTTTAATAGCAAGATCACTCTCAAGGCAATGAGGGAGAGAAATAAAGATAACAATTTTTCTTTCTTGATACCAATTCTGCTGCTATGTTTAATTAAAATTCTGTATCTAACAAGTTTTGCTTTCAGCAACTCCAACAATTAGAAGCAAATGACTAGGGAAAAAAAGCGACAAAAGGAAAAATAGCTTTATTTTTCCCTGTAGAACTATGTCAAAAAAGAAAGGCAGCAAAATGTCAAACAGCAAAAAGAACTTAACAACATTTTCCATTTAAAGAGAAAAGGTTTCAAAAGAAAAAATACTGAAATTCTTACCGAGTACTTTCAGTGGTGCCTTTTCTAGGTTCACAAGAGCTGTACCAAAGGGAATTGCTATTGTTGTGAAATTGTTGGAATCACTCATCAGAGGACATTCTGGTAGAGTAAGATAAAACCTCAATGCTTCAACATCAGGTAATGAGCTAGTCAGTTTAGGTATAAGATTCTTTTCCAAACTAGCTGCCACCTATATTTTGACAAAAAGTAAAACCTACTTCATTTAAAATGAATTCACTTAAAAAATTGGTATTATAGCAAACGTGAAAAGGTGAAGAAATAAAAAGATAAGACAATATCATACAATAAATGTACTGTGGAGCACAATGAAAATTAATGCCTAAGCACTGCCAAGATAACTTTAAAAATCTTGTGTGAAAGTCTAATAAATATTCTACCTCTATAATCATAAACAGACTCAACCAAAACAATGATTTTAATTCAGAACCTATTAACATTTGGAAAGATACACAGATCTCTGACAGCTAAATTACAAATGCTATAAAATGAAGCCCAATTTTAATTCTTCTATTAGTGCATGTAATAAAATTACATGAAGGACATCATAAGGAGTCCATGAAACAGTGAAGTTAATTAGGTTACAACACATAAAATAACATGGAATCAAAACCTCAGGTAAATATTATAAAAATGAAATACTTTAAAAACAAACCTGTTGAGATATCTGAGGATGATCAGGTTGTATAAGTTTGTGGAATAAAAGCCTAGCAGCATTCATATCAACCCCTGGAAACCTGGTACCTGTTCTATAGTGATCATCATTGCTAAAGAAGAAAAAAATGACAATTAAAAAAAATCAAAGTTTTATAACATTATTCACCTTAATATATATTTAATACAATAAATTTATAAAGTTTCAGCAAACCAAGGAATTGCCACTTACCTAACAGCTAGAAAACTTCCATTTAGGCAACCAGATGAAGAAAATGTTCCATCTATCTCACTAAAAAGAAATTTTTTTAAAAAGTCACAAAAAATGATTTTTGTTTGCCATTTTTTACAGAAATGAAAATGAACAGTCAATCTAATATTTAACGGTACAGAGCACTCCTCTAAACAACACCCAATTAAAATGAATCAGAATTATGTAACTTACTGAAGATTATGTAATGTCTGAAAAGGTATAATTGTATGCTCTAATTTTCTCAAATGTGCTTTTCATCTTCTAATTTATCAAACAAATATGATATTCTTACATTATTTTTTGCAAAACTGGGGTTTGAACCCAGGGCCTCACCTGTGCTAAGAATGAATTCCACTCCCTAGTCCTTTTGAGACAGGATCTCCCTGAATTTCCCCGCTGGCCTCAAGTTTACAATCCTCCTGCCTTATCCTCCAGAGTAGCTTGAATTGAAGGTATATGCCACTGTCCCTGGCCAATGTTCTTAAGTGTTTTTTTTAAGCATGCACATTTAATTTGTAAAATTCTACATGGTATAATGATAATCTTGGTCACTGGATAACCCTGGATATTTGGTAACCATGGGTGCTATTGTTCAGGCCTACACTGGGATTTTCAGAAAATTTTTAGACATCTAAAATAACAAAACAGCTTAAATAGTCATACATCATTTAACAAAAGAGAATGTTCTGAGAAATGGGGCATTCAACAATTCATCATAGCCTACTACATACCTAGGCTATATAGTGTATATCCATAGTCTATTGCTCTTAGGACTATGATTGACAAAACCACTCAAGATTAAATAAAGCACAAGAAAGAGTGATGCACTCTAGATACTCGGCAAATACAAGATGTATGAAATTACTGACAATGTAGCATAACATACTGTTGTACTGCAAACTCTAAAGTAACAATAAAAGGCACAGTATAGTAAACATTTACACTAATAAAGTCATTTATCATCAAGTTATTAACCACTGTACATAAGTAAATGTGCTATACTTGTATGTAACTGGCAATGCAGTGTTTACACCAACATCACCACAAACACAAGTAATGCATTGTGTTATGACAGCTACAATGTCACTAGACAACAGAAATTTTTTAGCTCCATTATAATCTCATGGGACCAGGGCAGTACACTGACCAAATAACAGAGGTCTGTCATTGACCGGTACTAGACAAATTAATTTATAAGCACAATATTCAAGAAAAAAGAAGTATTCAAGTCTTTCAGAGAGTATAAAAATTAAGAGTGATTATTATGTCGTCAAAGGGGACATATTTCAAATCCCAAAATAGCTAATTCCACAGTTTATCATTTAACATATCTACGTTAGAACTGAAACTTGTACAAATTTAAATGAGATCTTTAAAAAGATTCATTATGGGCTGTGGTTGTAGCTCAGTAGTAGAGTGCTTGCCTAGGGATGGGTGAGGCCCTGAGTTCAATCTTCAGCACCACATAAAAATAAATAAACAACAAACAAAATAAAGTTTAAATTCTTTAAAAAATACTCATTATGAAAATTATAAATATTTAAATTTTATACATATAAACCATGCAGTGAGTGAACTTCAATGAAATTATACTGAAATGAAAATTCCCAGTAAAGGTTACTCTACCACAAGGTTGAGAAGTTGAGTTTGTCTTTGTGTAGGTAATATGCTTTCCTTACTTGGCTATCTCCACAGGAAACCTTCCAGAGGGATAGCTTAGCCATTTTTGAATCAGAGTTTCATTCACTGTCCAGATCTGCTTTGAAGGATCTGGACATCTGAAGTCATCTGGTGGCCCACAAGTCTAAATTATAAAATTAAGGAGATTAGTCAAAGGGAAGGGGTGTTATCTATAATTCAAAACTAAGAACCTCCTAGTATATATTTTTTAACAAAAGTTAATCTCCAGTAAACACATGAAACAAAAAACTTAGCCTATAAATCAAAATATAAATTTTCTAGTCTTGGATAAAAATTAAAGCAACTACTCTGTAACATGTAAAGAACATAAAGTATTTTAAAACTTCCTCGAAATTATTGAGCTACAGCCATAAAAGAATGAAATATTGGCATTTGCTGGTAAATAGATGGAACTGGAGACTATCATGCCAAGTGAAATAAGCCAATCCCCAAAAAAACAAATCCCAAATGATCTCCTATATGAATGCTAACATACAACAAGAGGGAAAGGGAGAACAGAAGTTCACTGGATTAGACAAAAGGGAATGAAGGGAAGGGAGAGGGGATGCGAATAGGAAAGACATTAGAATAAATTGGACATTACATTCCTATGTTCTTCTATATAAATATACAACCAATGTTAACTCCACATCATATACAACTCTATGTATGTATAGTATGGCAAAATACATTCTACTGTCATGTATAACTAAGAAGAACAAATGAAAAAAAATTTTTTAATTATTTAGCTAAATAATTTACATGACTATTATTACCTGGGGACTAGAGTAATGTGAAAAGCTTTGATCTCCACCTGAGAAAATTCTTTTTACACAGAAATATTCTTCAGAATCTGTAATACAAATAAAATGCAAAAATTAGAATCCAAAACACAACATTTTCCAGAACATCACATTACTACTGAATTTGTCATACTCATCTAATTTAATTAGACCTTCCACTCATGAAATATTCTGATTGCTCTGAAGATGAGACAGACCAAAGGATGAATGTTCAATGATTCCACAAGCATAAGCAGCATTTAATAAGTTTACAATTCATCCTTTTGGCATACATGCAAGAATTAGTCTACCTCATTACATTTCAATTTAAACTAAAGATAATATAAAAACAGAATGAAAGCTGCAAGATAGCTTAAAATTAAACAAAGGATACTCAGCTGAGGTTGTGGCTCAGTAGTAGAGTGCTTGCCTAGCATGTGTGAGGTATTGGGTTCGATTCTCAGCACCACATATACATAATAAAAAATAAAGGTCCATTGACAACTAAAAAACATCTATCTATATGTGTGTGTGTGTGTTTGTTGTGTATATACACACATATATACACACAATAAAAATTAAAACTTGAGTGAATACTTTATAATGCAAAATCAGTTCCTCTTTCAATATATACTTAAAAGATGACACACACACAGCTACTATAAATTAAAGCTAGTTATTTCTAAATATAATACATGACCTCCATCTCTTTAGTTTTCTATTTCTTCACCTTATATTATTAGTTACCATACCTGCTACAGAGAATTACAAATTCTCTTCAAGGACCACATCTTAATTTTCTTTATTATTCCCTACTATCAAGTAAAGTGTTTCATTTGTAAAATAACTAAGTAAATATTTGGCAATATGAATAAACAATATAAAATAAATTTCTTCTAGCTTAGCACATAGTAATAAAAGCTTCAGAGTTCAAAACATTAACAAAAAAAGTTTTCACAAGTCACAAGAATGCCCTATGACCAAAATATATTTCAAGAACAGATTAAGCTGATTGTTTAATTTAAAAAATCACATCATTCTCACAAGTATACATGAAATTGTTCCTTCCCCAAAAAGATTTATTAATATGTTGCTTATTTGTCCCTAAGTGATTCTGCTCACTAAAAATTCCCTAGAAGATGGATAACTAATCTAGAAAACATGAATGGGTTGATAGGAGCTGGGTTAGGCACTAGAAATTAGTTTCCTTAATTTCCTTCCAACTGATACTCCAAAAAGTCTGAGAAATCTAGTCATTTATCATGTACAACTTGCTGGAGATTTAATTTGCTTATTATATTTATGGTTTCTCCCAATATTGCTGGGGGCTGGGGATGTGGCTGGGGATGTGTAGAGCGCTCGCCTGGCACGCGTGTGGCCCGGGTTCGATCCTCAGAATCACATACAAACAACGATGTTGTGTCCACCGAAAACTAAAAAACAAATATTAAAAAAAAAAAAAAAAAAAAAATCTCTCTCTCTCTCTCTAAAAAAAAAAAAAGGCTTCAATCACACCTTATTTCAGTAAAACTACTATACTGGGGGTTTGGGGGGTATTCTTCCATCAGGAAACACAATGTCGGGTTCAGTTCCTTTTTTTGTGATTCCTGGAAGCACTCGTGCTCAATGCTTAGAACATTAATTCATTGTGCGTTTAAAATGGTAATATAGGCTCCATTATTTCTTCCTATTTTAGCTGGACAATTAGCTTCCCCCAATCTACTATACAGTAACCCTGTAATAGGAAAGGGAATGTTAGTACACAATCATGTGCGTTTATTAACTATCCGTTTGTTTTTTAAATTTGCATTTCTTTGATACTAAAGAGGTAATAAATTTCTGTATTTTTTATTAACATTAATTTCCTTTATCTATTGGGTATCTTATTAATGTCTTATTTATCTGCTGGATATTTCAATGTCTTCCTCATCAACATGAAAAAAACACTTTTGATATTTACAATACTAACCTTAGGTTGTAATTATTATAAACTTTTTTTTCTAAAAGCTCCTTTGTTAATGTAGTAATGTTTAAAGTTGAAATGATTGGAATTTAAGAGCTGTAACATAATCAGTCCATCCTAGTTTGAATGGGACTGAATGGTTGATAACTGTAGGCAAGTAGGGAGGAGATGAAAGAGATGGGTTACTGGGGGCATGCCCTGGAAAAATCCATCTTCCCTGTGACCTGGCCCTTTCCCCTTTCTCTCTTCCCCTCCTTTCCTCTGTCCCCAAAGCCACTATGAGGTGTTTTTCTCCAACCTGCTCTTCAGCCTTGCTATCTTTGGCTGTCTATGGACTGAGACCTCTGAAATGGCGAGCTCCAAATAAATGTTCCCTCCTCTAAGTTGTTCCTGTTAGGTTCTTTCGTTCACAGAGGTGCAAAAACAAACTAATATACCCATACTGAGGCAGGATGACCCCAACTTTAAAGCCAACCTCAGTAACTCTGTCAGATCCTATCTCAAAATAAAAAATGAAAAAGAACTGGAGATATAGTTCAATGGTAGCTATTGATGGTACAATGGTACCGATGGCTAATGAAACCCCTGGGTTCAATCCCCCAATACCACAAAACAACAAAAGAACTTTACTCTTGATTATATTATATTTATGTTTAAATATTTTTAGTGGTAGTTGGACACAATACCTTTATTTTATTTATTTATTTTTATGTGGTGCTAAGGATCGAACCCAGGACCTTGCACATGCTAGGTGAGCACTTTTACCTCTCAGCCACAACCCCAGCCCAAATATATTTTAATGTAAACTGTGAGATTAGGACCTGACTTGACTTTTCTGTCCCTGCTATTTTCATGTATTGAGTAATTTTTCCTCATTTTCTAAATTTAGTGATGCCTTGTCCTAATGAAAAGGCATTACCTCCCTCCACTACAACACACAATCTAAACAATTATGGCATTTTACCTCTATCCCCAAACTGTTGTTTGACACTTATTCCAAACAGCCATTGAACTGGAGTTTGAACCTGAAATAAGTCCAACATACAATGCATATACAAGGATTCATCGAATGTCTATATGTGTACCAATAATCTGATTTAACTCTTAGTTTTATAGTATATGATGCCACATTTAGAAGGGCTAATTCATTCTCTCCTTACACTTTCAAAATTTACTATCAGAGAAAATTATAAACTGTTGAAACAAACAAACAAAAAAACAGTTCTTTTTTTTCTTTGAAGAGCTAGGAATCAAATCCAGGGCCTCATGTAATCTTAGAACGTGCTCCAATGAGCAACACCTCAAGCCCAAAAAGAGAACAGCTTTGGTCAGGCACTGTGACACATGCCTGTAATTGTAATGGCACAGGAGGTTCACAAGTTCAAGCCCAGTCTGGGCAACTCAGAGGCACCCAGACTCAAAAAAAAAACAAAAGGGTTGAGGTACACCTCAGTGGTAGAGTACCCAGTTTCAATCTCCAGTACTGCAGAATTTTTTTAAAAAGAAAAAGGGGCATTTTGATGGTCTCTGAAACAATTACTCCCTTAGGACTTAATTCAGCATTCCAAATGGCTTTTATTTATGTAATTAATACTTAAACATATTGCAACTTAAAAAAAATTTTAATACTGATTTACTTGAAGATCATCAATAATGAATGCACTACATGTTAACATAAAAAACACCTTTGGGGCTGGGGTTGTGACTCAGTGTGGAGCAGTTGCCTGGCACATGTTAGACACTAAGTTCAATCCTCAGCACCACATAAAGTAAATAAAAATAAACAAAGGCATTGTATATATCTACAACCAGAAAGCTTAAAAATACAGAGACTATTTTGGCCTCATGAACACTCACAAAGCCAAAGTATCACTTTTTTCTAGAACATAAAAGTTTAAAAACACAATTAGGTAACAGGATTTTATTTGCCTTAGAGTTTATATGTGACTCTAAGATTTTAAAATGGTTTAAAATTTTAGCAAATTTCATAAAGTCTGGGGTTTTTATTTGTTTACTGATACATGCCTATAAAATGTTGTTGTACACTTTTGTGTAATCTTCCAGGTAGCACATATTCTGTCTTACTAGAATAATTTCCTATGCTTCATGTTGCTTTTCACTATTTAAGGAGGAAAAGAACAAAGTTTTTCACTTATGAGAGTGCTAAAATTACTTTCAACCATATTATGTATTTTTTGAACCATTTTATTGTCACTTTAGTAAAAAAGGTAAGCAAGTACAATTTTTTAAGTACACATGATTATTTTTTCTCTTATAATTCATACTTCAGTTATTAACTGTTGTTTTTTGTTTGTTTTTTTGCAAAACCATTTAATTACCATTGTTTCAAGAAAGAAAGAGAATATGAAATAAGACAGGAAACAAAAGAAAAACAAGAAATTTTGTAAAGGTAAAAATCATTTCACTCACTTCAGGTCTGCCCATCTACTTTGAAAGTTTTAACTGGAATTTGATTTCTAAATCTAAAACCATTTTTTTCCAGTAAGTTTTTAATTTATTTTTAATAGGGGCATTATAATTACACATAATAGTGGGATCATTATTCCATATTCATACATGACATTACATAATTTAAACAATCTCATCTCCCAGTACTTTCCTTATCTCTCTGCCCCTGTACAGCAAATGGACTGTGGTTGTATGTATCTTAATGAAATGTGCAAATTTCCTCTCACACTGATTTTTGCCTTCCTGTGATGTGCTGAATTGTCCCCACAAAAAGTTCACATCTAGTGGGCATGGTGGCACATGCCTGTAATCCCAGCCATTTGGAAGGCTGAGGAGGGAGGATCACGAGTTCAAAGCCAGCCTCATCAAAGGCGAGGCACTAAGCAATTCAGTGAGACCCTGTCTCTAAATAAAATACAAAATAGAGCTAGGGATGTGGCTCAGTGTTCGATCCCTGGTACAAAAAAAAAAAAAAAAAGTTCACATCTAAAATTCTAACTCCCAATACCTCAGAGTGTGACCATATCTGATTATTAAGTTCTTTAAAAGAGGGCTGGGGTTGTGGCTCAGTGGTAGAGTGCTTGCCTCACATTCGTGGGACACTGGGTTCAACAATTTAGGATGGTAAAAAAAAACATAAAAAGGAAGTACATCTTCATTATAGCATGTAACCAAAGGAATGCAAAAATAGCATCAAATATTTCTAATATTTCATATTATATGTCAATAAAAAACCCAGAACTACTGCAAAAATAGAAATAAAAATAAAGAAATACACATTTTGCTAAAACAAAAAGGGAATAAAAAGAAAATTAAAAATTTACTATCTTGAATAGGTAGACTTATATACTTTAAACTTTAAAAAATTAGTTTCTGATATATAATTTAAATTCCTGTGTACACCCAAAATAATTAAAAGCAGAATCTCAGATATTTGTACACCCATGTTCACAACAGTATTATTCACAATAGCCTAAATGGTGAAAATAAGTAAAGCCTGTAAGTAAAATTAGATGTTGTACAAACATAAAATGGAACATTAAGTCTTTAAAAATAACAATAAAAAACTCTGACACATGCTACAACATGGATGAACCTTGATAACATTATGCTAAGTAAACCAGTTAGAAAAAACAATATCATATGATTCCATTAAGAGTCAAATCTAATTCAGAGAAAGAAAGCACAATGATAGTGGTGGGGGTGTAATAAAGTGCTGGTGTTTAATGGACACAGAGCTTTAATTCTACAAGATGAAGAGTCCTGGAGAACGATTATACAAAATATTAATGTATTTAGTAATTGTATACTGTTGAACTTAAAAATGGTTTAGTTGGTTAGTTTAGTTATTTTTAACTTTACCAATTTAAAAACAAAAACTCCCTCTCATCGATTTCTAGCCACCACTTAGTTCTTATATGATCCACTCTCTAGAAACCACTTTATCAAAAATTTCCTTAACTATATATAATAAACAAATTAAGCAACCATATGCATTGCTCTTAAACTTGCTATTTTAACTTAAAAACATAAAAAGCTTCATCACTTAAGAGCAACATTTTATTGAAAACCTTAGAGTATGTGTAACACAGCTGTAATATATTACTTACCACTATCTATCGAACATTGCCCATTATATGGAAACCAATTTCCTTTTACAGTGAAAGGACTTTTCCTATTGCTTGTTGAACCAGTTCCCAGCTGCCCATTACCACCAAGACCAAAAGAATAAATTCGTCCTGATGAAGGGACAAAAGCAGAAGTATGCTGCCTAAAATGATAGAAAACCTCAGACTTAGTATTACATTCCAAACAATTTACATTAAGAAAAATATAATAACTGAAATTAATTTTTCTCTTCAAAAATAAATAAAAACAATTGCTATGAAACTTTTGTACAATATCAACAACCTTAATCTATAACAAATCAATTCAGTATCACACAGGTAGGTTGCACAAGTATGGTTCAGAAAATGCTCAAGTTTAAAATATTCAAATTTTAAATGTTCAAAGGTTTATACTAAAATCCCTTACAACAGATGATTCAGCACAAGAGTAGCATCCAACTAAGATGTCCAAGGAGGTCCTTCTTCCACTTTCCCTGTTTGTCTTTGGGCACCACTCAAAAAAAAAGATTTAGGCTAAGAACTAAGCAAGTAATCTGGCATCCATCACAACAGCAATAATGTTTCCTTCTTCTAAGGAAACCCATCAATATATTTATTACTCCAGACCCCTATGGAGGTACTATGGTCAAAACAAACTTATGAAACTACAGAATGAAAACCAATCTACTCTCCATGAATCTGTACAACTCTGATATTTTAACTATGTTTACAAATAAGTTAAATATTGTTAAGTAGGCCTTATGGTCTTGGGTTTTATGTCTTTAGTCAGGTCTGAAAAATTCTCAACGATTATTTCTGTAGTCTTTCACTTAGTCATTCCTATTCTTCTAGAGCAGAATTAAACAAATGTTGGCTCTTCCCAAAATATATCCTACCTTTTTATTTTGCTGGTTTTGGTACTGAGGATTTAATCCAGAGGCACTTTACCACTGAGCCACTTAATTCAAAAATGGGTATATCAGATAGACTCTGCCAGTGTAATTGTTATGTAGCCCTTTTTATTTTTTTTAGACAGGGTCTCACTAAATTGCTGAGAGCCTTGCTAAGTAGCTGAGGTTGGTCTTGAACTTGTAATCCTCCTACCTCAGTCTCCCAAGTCACTAGGATTATAGGAATGTGCCTCTCTGTACCCAGCTCAGACATAAAAATGTTTAGTGAGCTTAAAATTTAACTAAAAAGTTAAATTCTTAGAAAAAAAAAAAACACTTCCAAATAACTGACTTAAGAAGAAATAACAAAAGCAACCTTTGAAGTCACCAAAGAAATAAAAGAATGTCTTTAAATTTTTAAAAACAAAAATGCCAAGCCCAGCTGGCTTTAATGACAAGTTCTACCAACCTTTTGGTTTTACTTTTAAAAAATAGAAAATAAGGATACATTTCTCAATTTGTCAGACTAAACTTGATAACCAAATCAGTTACTCCAGAAAAACAAAGCTGTTTACTAGAAAATTTCATTAACATAATTTGCCATAATTTATAGAAATTTAACAGATTAAAAGGGAAAAATCATAATCATCCTGAAATAAGCTGAGAACTTAGCATCTGTTCATGATAAAAAGTAGTAATAAACGAAAATTTCTTAATCTGATAAAGGTTATCTACAAAAATCTTGTAACAAACAATTGTGAAATACTGGAAGTTTTCCCACAAAGAAACAGGACATGATGTTTCTTTGATCTTCAGAACTTCTAGTTAACATTACACTAGTGTCCCAACACATTAAGGCAAGACAATTATATAAATGTTAAATAAAAATAACGGAAAGAAACAACTAAACTGATTAACAGATATGATTATATACATAAATAAGTTATTAGTAGGAGTTTAGTAAGGTGATGGTATTCAAGTTGCAAGTACATACAGTACTTAATTTATGGCAACAGTGGCATGATAAAGCAGGAGGGTGAAGGATTTTCAAAACTGTAGCTAGACAGGAGAATTCTAAGAAAATTATAGCCTAGGACACACCAAGAATCTGTTTTCCCACCTACGTAACAATTACACTGGCAGAGTCTATCTGATATACCCACTGTTGAACTATTTAGCCTATTCAAAGCTGGCAATTTCTTGGAGATGGGTTAGATGGAAAATTGTAGCTAATTCAAGAAAATCTCAGCTCTCAGCACAGCAGTAGCTACTCATCTGGCTTCTCTGCATAACACATCAATGAACATGTTCCAGGATTAGCTTACAGGTGCCAGGGTGGGCAATACGGACCTTATCCAGATACTGGGAATGGAGTTTTGATCACTTATTATCATTTCTGACTGCCAAGATGCAGAAAGGTAGATAGCTATCGTTGTACCCTTCTCATTCTGGCTGAAGACTTGACTTTTCTTTCTTCTTCCCCTCACCCCTTTTATCCTTCCTTCCCTTTTTTCCTTCTTCCCCTGTTGGGAGGTCTAGGACATTCAAAAGCAACCACATATATGGAGGGATATAAGTCACAATTACACACCCAAGGAAAGGTGCAGGATTGTAATTTTCTTGTATAACCAAATTATCTAGAGTTCCAAAAAATTCTTCAGCTGCCTTCACATCAGCACTCACACTTAACTACTTTCACGTGATGTAATAAATAATGATGACTGAATAATTTAAACCACACAGAGCTAGCAATAAATTTATTATAGTCAGGTCTAGCCTTTTCTTTCAGTAATACAAACAAACTTTGCTTCACTCATGATCTTCATGGTGCTGAGAGAGATATGCTTCTGTGTTTGGTCTTCAATCCAGGTCATTAGATGTTTCTCCAGTCACAAATACATACACTTTTTAAATTTCTACTAATCTTTTTGCATTTAATGAAGCAGATCCTTAACAACTTCTAGTCCTTTATTATTTTTTTAAACAGACACACAATGATCATATGTAGTGATTGGGTACAGTATGCTATTTTGACACATACATACAACACATTAAATACATTAAACATGGAAATGAGTATATCTATCATCTCAACCATTTATTATTTCTGTATTGTAAGCATTCACTAAACAGTTTCTTGAAATATATAATAAATTAATCACTATAATCACCTTACTATGTTAAAGAACACAAGACTTAAACTTCCTAATTGCAGCACATGCCTGGCATATACAAGGCCTTCAGCAGGATCCCTAGCATCACAGGAAAGGGGCAAGGAAGGCTCTGTTAACAGAAAAAAATATAAACTAAAAAAAAAGTAATGTGACAGAAAGGGTTATTATGAATGTCTGAGAATGTTTTTTTGTTGCTTAAACAGAGCATCTGAGATTGGATATTTCGAGGGGGGGGGGGAATCCTTGTCAGATTTCTCCAAACACCTCCTAACTAATTCAATGAGGTCAGCACCGTCCTCATAACAAAGCCGAAAACTATAGATCATTATTCCTTGTTAATGCTGATGCAAAAATCCTCAATAGTTTGGAACAGTGGTGAGCGTCTGTAACTCCAGCGATGTGAGAAATTGATGCAGGAGACTTTCAAGTTCTAAGACAGCCTCAGCAAAAAAGTGATACCCTGTCTCAAAATAAAAAATACAAAGGGCAGGGGATCTCCTACGTTCAATCCCTAGTACTGCAGAAGACAAAACAAAACCTTCAATAAAGTACAATAAAATCTTCAATAAAAAAACACCAGCACATTAAGATGATTATACACCAAATAAATCTTGACCAAACAAGATTTACTCCTAGAATGCAAGGATGGTTTAAAATGGAGAAAAACAATGTGGTATACCTTATTAACAGAATGAAGGAGAAAAACAACACATTATAATTCAAATAGCTACAGAAAGAGCATTTGACAAACTTAAACACACTTTTACAATAAAATAAACAAAACAACAAAAACCTGACAAACTGGGAAGAAGGGAAAACTACCCAAAATAAGGAAAGTCAAAAGAAAACCCAATGATGGACTGTCGAAGGTAGGGGCTAGAGGAAAGTTGCATTCCTCATTGCTCTGTGGCTCAGGATTCAAGCAGAAGGAGTACTGCTTCTCAGCGAGGAGGATGAATGCAGGATTTCACTAAAACTCAATATGGGACACAGTGTCTTAAGAGACTCAGAAATTTGGGTACTTTAAACAAAGAAGAAAAACCACACTAGCCAGCAGCAGTGGTAGCAGTAGCTATGCTGCTTCAGCACAGAGAGAACAGTAACAGATTTCGTAAGGAGAAACCTGATATCAGAAAGGCAGTCTGCCCTTAGTCGATTCAGAAGCTGCACCATGTACTGGTGGTTAAAAAGTGCCCAGTGTTTCCCAAATGGCCATGGAGAGCTGAGGCAAGAGCCATCCTGCGGCAGCCATACTGCAGCTGCTGCTGTGGAAACCGCAAGATCTTACACATGCCTATACTGTCCTGGCAAGCACCTATTGTGTGGCCTGGGGTGTATCTCACAGAACAGAAAGAAAACAGGTACAGATAATGTATTGCCCAGGAAGATTCAAGTTGGAAAAGCAAAGGAAGCCCAATTTGCTTCACTCAAGAGTCTGGCAGATAACACAACCAGCTGAAACAGGGTCAGGAATTTGAACAGGTAGGTGTGAATACACTCAGGGACTAAGCCTGGGAAAGGGTTGAAAGATTGGCCCTCATACTCTATGAGTAGAATCCTTGGGAGGCTCTAGAGATCCAGACTTCCAGCAGATATCAGCAATCACCAAGCCCTAGGGATATGTTGATCACATCTCTCCAGAGCAGACACCACCCAACAAAACACCTGAGGCCTGATTAGATCTAAGCCCCACCACAGAATTCCCCTCATAGAATTCTGCAGCAGTACAGGGCATTGTGTCACACGTATGTAATCCCAATGGCTCGGAGGTTGAGGCAGGAGGATTGCAAGTTCAAAGTCAGCCTCAGCAATGATGAAGTGCTAAGCAACTCAGTTGAGACCCTGTCTCAAAATAAAACACAAAATAGGGCTAGGGTTGTGGCTCATTGGTCAAGTGCCTCTGAGTTCAATCCCCGGTTCAAAAAAAAAAAAAAAAAATTCTGCAGCAGACTCACCCTGGGAGTGCATCCATCTGGTCTCTGTAGATAAAACACCACCTGACAATACTTCCCATCCCTTTTATCCTATCCCTTTCATCCTATCTCATACTGGGAGAAGAGAAGCTGAGAATTATTTGAAACAGCTATGGTCTTATGCCACTCCAAGTAGAAACTTGGTGAGCACCACAAAAAGAGGAAGGGGTTAATAATGTTCAATCCTTGTTCTCACTCTAAGCACACAGCTGAAATAAAAACCAAACAGCTGAAGAAGAAATGGAAAGAAAGTCAGGCACAGTGACCATCTATTCCCATCCACTATTTTGACTACCTCAGTGGAAATGATTCCTTAATTTTTCATTAAGAATCTTTTTCCTTTTTCTTTTTTATTTGTGTGTGTGTGTGTTGCTGTACTGATTGGTTCATAGATATATATTACATGTTTTTTCTTTTTTCCTCATTTTTAGCATTTTTAAAACTATTAATTTTTCTTTGCTTTGTCTTTTGAGGATTAGGATTTTTGATTAGTATATTTTGATTTTGTTTTCTATTGTTTTTATTTGTCTCTTTCTCTTGTTTACCTTTCTCTTCTTATGGTAATAGCCAAATTCTATTAATCTTTCGCTCACCCTTCACTTTGTTACTTGTATTTTTTCTACTTCCTTATAACCATCAAATGCTGTTTTCTGCATTTTTGTTATCACTTTTTGCAATTGTAAACTCTTTTCTACCATTCTGTCTCATTTTCTTTTCTGTTAATTAACTGTATTCTTACCACTTTTAGCACTAATTGATTTATATAACTCCTGCCCCCACCATTAATACCGTTCCTATGGATGACTATAGTTGACACCTGCTATTTGTTTTCATGCTAGATAGTTAATGGTTACTTACTGTTTTTGCTGTTTTTACTGTGTTTGCTGTTGGCAACTGGTGCTCCTACCATTTGTTTTTTGTGGCAATTAACATTGTAGATATTATGATAGGAACCAAATATTTAGTTTAATGTCATATACTGTTTGCATTAGTTATTGCTATTGATTGTTTACCCCTACTCTATGAAGTACTGAAACCTACAGGGATATCACAAGTTCACAAGGAAGGAACTCTACTGCTGAACTCAATGAAGTCAGCGCACCTTGCTTCGCACACAAATTAATGATACTCGTTCTTCAGCTATACTTAAAAAAAAAAAAACAAAAAAAAAAAAACAGAAGAGACAAAAACCCAAACTGACAACCAGGCCAAGTACAAATGTCTAGGGGTGGGCCACCAGGTCTGACCTACAGATAGCCAATGCTACAGCTATAGCAAAAACAGAGAGAAATAAACAAAGACTTTGGATATCATACCTACAAATGGGTCTCAATGTAGATTACTCTAGGACACTACAGCAAGTAAAAACTGTGCCAAGCCAGGTGCGGTGGCACACACCTGTAATCCCAGCAGCTCAGGAGGCTGAGACAGGAGGATCATGAGTTCAAAGACAGTCTCAACAACAGGAAGGTACTAAGCAACTCAGCGAGATCAAGTTGAGAAAATATTAGATAAGGTATTCAAAGAATCATTATAAAAATGATCAATAAATTCCAAGGGAACAGAGAAAAATCAGCGAGTTAAAGTCAGTACAGGGATTGTGGCTGTGGCTCAGTGGCAGAGTGCATGCTAGTAATGTGTGAGGCACTGGGTTCAAACCTTAGCACCACATACAAACATAAATAAAATAAAGGCATGCTGTCCATCTACATCTACTTTTTTTCTTTAAAAAAAGAAACAAAGTACAGAATATGAATGAGAAATTCAATAAGGAGATAGAAATACTGAAAAAGAACCAAACAGAAATCTTGGAAATGAATGAAAGACACAGTAATTCAAATAAAATGTTCAGCTGAAAGTCTCTCCAATGGAGTAGTCCATACTGAAGACAGAATCTCAGAGCTGGAAGACACAGTGGCCAGCAATAAACATTCAGACAGTATTCGAAAGAGGGAGAGAGAGGGAGAGAGAGAAACTGTGATCAGACTATATAAGAACTCTGGGACAACATTAATAGATGAAATTTAAGAATCACTGGAATTTAGGAAGGTTGTGAGATATGGGCTAATGAAATGGACAAACTCTTCAGGGAAATAGTAACAGAAAACTTTCCAAACCTTCAAAATTAGATGGACCATACAGATACAAGAGGCATTCAGAACCCCAAAAAGACAAGATCTAAAAAGAACCACAACACATCATAATAAAATCCCTAACATACAGAACAAGGATAAAATTTTAAAATCCTCAAGAGAAAACTATTAGGTCACATTTAGAGGCAAGTCAATCAGAATCAATTCAGATTTCTCAGCATGAACTGGACAAGCCAGAAGGGCTTGGAACAATATATTCCAAATCCTGAGAGAAAATAACTATCAACTAAGACTGCTACATACAACATAACTATCCTTCAAAAATCAAAGATAAAATAAAAACCTTCCAAGATGAAAAGAAACTAGAAGAATTTATGGCTATGGAATCAGCATTGCAGTAAGAAATACTGAACACAAATGAAATAAAAACCAAACATCAGAGCTCACAAAAGAACAAATTTCATTGGAAGGGTAGCTAAGCAAGTGAAAAATAGGACAAAATTAAACATGATAAATAAACCAAAATGGCAGGAATTAATAAACATCCCTCTATTATAACAGTGAATGCAAATGGTCTTAACTCTCCAAATAAAAGACACAGGTTGGCAGAATAGATTAAAAAACTAGACCCAATTATTGGTTTGCAAGATATGCAACTTAGAGGCAAAGACAGTCACAAACTGAAAGTAAAAGGATGAAAATTGATATACCATGAAAATGGAACCCCCAAATAAGCCAAAATAGCTACTCCCATATTGGATAAAACAGATTTCACACCAAAATTCATCAGAAGAGACAAATAAGTTCACCTCATATTGGTAAAGGGAACAATCCAACTAGATAAAACAATAACAAATATTTAATGCCCCAAACATGGGTATAACTAATTACACAAAAGAGACAATACTCAAATTGAAGTCTCAGATATATCTGACACCAGTACAATAATACTGGGTGAATTCAAAACACTTCTATCACCCTTAGATAGGTCATCCAGACATAAACCCAGTAAAGACTCTCTGTACCTGAAAAATATTATAAATCAAATGGACCTAACAGACATCTACAGAATATTCCATCCAACAAAAGCTTAATACATTTTATTCTCAGCAGCTCATGAAACCTTCTCCAAAATAGACCATATATTTAGGCCACAAAGCAACTCTTAGCAAATACAAAACATTGATACAATTCCTTATATCTTATCAGATCACAATGGAATGAAATTATAAATAAATATGACAAAACCCTAAAGAAATCATATGAACATATGGAGACTGAACAAATACTCTTTTGAATGATGATAAAGCGGTAATAGAAGAAATCAAGGGAAATTGGAAAATTACTAGACTCAAATGAGAACAGTGAACCACTTGGACACTATGAAGGCAGGTCTAACAGCAAAGTTTACAACTATGAGTGCCTACATAAGAAAATCAGAAAGATCCCAAGTAAACAACCTAATGATATATCTTAAAGTCCTTGAGAAAGAAGAGAAAACCAATTTTAAAGCCATTAGAAGAAAATTTTTAAGATCAGAGGCAAAATCAATGAACATGAGAATAAAATAACAACAAAGGACAGATGAATCAGAGTTGATTCTTTGAAAATATAAACAAATTAATAAATCCTTAGCCAAAATCACCAAAAGAAAAAGAGAAAAATCAAGTTAATATAACTAGAGATTAAAAAAAAAAAAAAAGGAGAAATCACCACAGACATCTCAGAAATCTAGCAGATCATTAGGAACTATTTTGAAAACTTATACTCCAACACATTGGCAAAATTAGAAGAAATGGATATATTCCTAGAAAAACAAGATGTGCCAAAAACTGAATCAAGAAGACTGCAGGACCAGATGGATTCTCACCTAGTCTAACAAACTTTTAAAGAATTAATGCCAATCCTCCTCAAATAGTCCACAAAATATAAAGGGATAAAAAGAGATGAACACTTCCAAATTTATACTATGAAGCCAGTATGACATTCATACCAAAACCAGATAAGGACACATCAAGCAAAGAAAACTACAGACCAATATCCCTGATTAATTTAGATAAGTAAAATATTAGCAAATTGTTTTTACAACATACCAAGAAGATTGTACACCATGCCCAAGTTGGGTTTTATTTCAGAGATGCAAGGATGATTTAATATACACAAATCAGGGGCTGGGGCTATAGTTCAGTGGGTAGAGCACCTGCCTCACACATGTGAGGCACTGGGTTTGATTCTCAGCTCCACATAAAAATAAAGATTTAAAATACACACACACACATCAATAAAAATAATTCATCACATAAGTAATATTAAGGACAAGATAACTTAGTCATCTCAACAATGCAGAAAGGCCTTTGACAAAATTCAGCTCTCATTCATAATAAAAACACTGAAGAACTAGGGACAGAAAGAATTTCTAGGACAGAAGGAAAAACCCAAAGCCAACCTCACAGTAAATGGGGGGGAGAGGGGACTGAAAGCATTTCCTTTATAGAAATTCTAGCCAGGACAACTAGGGAAGAGAAGGATATAAAAGGGATAAAACTAGAAAAGGAAGAGGTCAAATTATCACTGCTTGCAGATGATGTGATCCTATACCTGAATAATAAAAACAACCAAACACTCTACCAAAGACTGCTACAGCTAATAAACAAATTTGGCAAAAGAGTATTTTACAAAATCAATTTACAAAAATCAATAGCTTTCCTATATATCAACAATGAAACTGCTAAGAAAGAAATTAGGAAAACAATCCCATTCACAATAGCCTAAAAAAAAAGAAAACAAAATAAAATGCCTCAGAGTAAATCTAACCAAGGAGGTGAAAGACCTCTATAAACCACAGAACACTGGAGTAGGCCCAGGCCCATCCCTCCACCAGCAGGCATCGGTTGGAGCCCAGCCTCCAGAAAAGGTTCACACCAGCAGACTAAGGAGGGAGCCCAGGCCCAGCCCAGATCCGCCCATAACATCTTGCACAGGACCCAGGTCCAGGTGTTTTTTCCAATAAATCATTGCTAAATCCCACCCCTCCCCCTGCCAAAAAAACCTACAGAACACTGAAGAAAACCTCAGAAGACTGAAGACCTCCCATGTTCATGAATGGGCAGAATTAATATTGTTAAAATTGCCATACTACCAAAAGCAATATACCGATTCAATGCAATCCCCATCAAAATACCAACAACATGCTTCATAAAACTAGAAAAAAAGGTCTAAAATTCATTAGAAAAAATAAGAGACACATAAGAGCAAAAGCAATTCTAAGCCAAAAAAGTAATACTGGAGGTATCACAACACGTGACTTTAAAATATACTACAGAGAGCTACAGAAACAAAAACTGCACAGTACTGGCACAGAAACAAACATACAGACCAATGGTACAGAATAAAGGTAAAGAGACAAATACACAGCTATAGTAATCTGATCCCTGACAAAGGTGCCAAAAACACTATAGAGAAAAGACTGCCTTTTTTTTTAACAAATGGTGCTGGGGCAACAGATCATCCATATATAGAAGAATAAAACTAGACCCTATCTCTTGCCTTGCACAAGAATCAACAACAAATGGATCAAAGACCGTGGAATTAAACCAGGAACTATCCAACTCCTAGAAGAAAATGTAGGGTCAACATTCCAATTTTTAGACACAGGCATTGAATTTCTCAATAAGACCCCTAACACTAAGGAAATAATATCAAGAGTTAACAAATTAGATGGCATCAAATTATAAAGCTTCTGCACAGACTAAAGAAAACAATTAGGAATGTCAAGAGAAAATCTTCAGAATGGGAGAAAATCCTTGCGAGCTATTGTTCTGACACAGAGGATTAATATCTAGAATGCATAAAGAGTTCAAAAACTTTACATCAAAAAAATCAAATGCCCAATTAATAAATGGGCAAATGAATTTAACAGACAATTCTCAAAAGAAGATATACCTGAAAAAATGTTCAACAAAATTAGCAACTAGAGAAATCAACACTATCTCAGGCCAATCAGAATGGCAATCATCAAGAGTACAGAATACAAATAACAATAAATGTTAAAGAAGATGTGGAGAATAAGAAACACATTTACACTGTTGGTGAGACTCAATTAGTACAATCACTATGGAAATCAGTATAAAGAATCCTCAAAAAATTAGGCATGGAACCACAATATAACTCAGCTATAGCACTCCTCAGTATTTATTTTAAAGAATTAAAATCATCTTACTACATGATACATACACACCCATGTTTGTAGCAGCACAATTTACAATAGCCAAACTATGGAACCAGCCTAGGTATCCATCAATAGGTATCCGTGAATAGATGAAAATGTCGTACATATACAACAGAATTTTATTCAGCCATAAAGAAAAATGAAATCATGGCATTTGCAGGAAAATGGATGGAACTAAAAACCATCATGTCAAGTAAAATAAGTCAAACTCAGAAGATTGTGTATTTTCTTTCATATGTGGAAGCTTGAGAGGAAAAAGTAAACGAAAGGTGGAAGTGGATCTCCTAAAAATCAAAGAGATATTAGTAAAAGAAAGGAACCATGGAATTGGCAAGAGGGAGAACAGAAGAGTAAGTGCTGGGGAGTGATGCTGGCCAAATTATAATATTGTGTGCATAATCATATATGTAATGACAAATCCCATAAATATGTAGAACTATAATGCACCAATAAAAAATGTGGGGGTCAGGGGGGCCTAACAGTGAACATCATATTCAATGATCAAAGATTGTGATCTTCTCTAAGATTACAAACAAGGTAAAGATGCTCACTTTCACTACTTCTATTCAACACAGTCCTGATGTTCAAGCCAGAACAATTTAACAGTAAATAAATGGAAAACTGGAAAGGGAGAAGTAAAATTATATGTGAGGTAGATGAAATCACTGTATATGTAGAACACACTAAAGCGTGCATACACACACACAACCATCTGTTACAATAAAGAAAGTTCTGCAAAGCAGCAGAATAAAAGCTAAAAAAAATAAGCATACCATGTTTCTGGACAGAAGACCGTATTAAGATATGTTTATGACACACAAAGCAATGTTCAGAGTCTGTATAAATACTATTAAAATTCCAATTTTTTTTTTTTTTTTGCAGAATTAGAAAAGCCCACCCTAAAATTCCTATGGCATCAAGAGATTGCAATTAGTTAAGATGATTTTGAAAAAAAAATATAAAAAAAACTGATGAATTCACACTTCCGGATTTCAAAATTTATTACAAAGGTCTAGTAATGAAAACAGAGTGTGCTGGCATATAAACCAATGGAGCAGAATAGACAACCCAGAAATAAATTCTAGCTTAATATGTTCAAATGATTTTTAACAAGTATGCCATGAACATTCACTGGGGGAAAGAACATTCTTTTTTATATAAATGGTCAGGGAAGGGGATCCAACATGGCGGCGGGCAGAGAGGCTGCGCTTTCAATAAACCCCCAGTGATGGGGTCATAAAGTCGCAAGGATAACTCTTGGATTCTACCAACGGAGAATCTCCTAGCAAAATTTCACTGAAAAGAGACCGGCCGGGAGCTACTAGGATTTTTTTGAAGCATCTGTGTGACCCGGACAAGCAAACCCTGCCACGAGACGCGGATCCACCAGCCACAGTCCGCGCACCGCGGGCGCAGCTGCAGATCCGTCCACCCGCCCGCAGCCAAAGTGACTGGGTCCTGCTAGACTCCGAGACACAGCTTGGCAGGAAGAAGTCTTTAGCCAAGCCTCCACCAGCCAGGAGCGGAGACCAACCAGGCCAGACCAGTCCCACCCCTCCCTCCGGACACTCCGCAAGGAGCCTGGGGCGCGCCATAGCAGAGAGGTGACGTCATCAGAGTTCCGCCGGCGGAATTCCTTCCCAGCAGAATTCCTTCCCAGCAGAATCCACTTTAGCAGGTGCGTGACTCCCCATTCTGATACAATCAGCCAGGAAACTTCATTGACTTCTCAGGGGTCGTGTCCGTAGGGAAGCAGAGGGGATCCCCGACCCCCAGCCCCCCATATCATCAGCGGTGACTCCCAAGGTCTTAACCGCCAGTTTACCACAGCACTGGGGCTTAAAAGGGACACGCGGTGGGGCTGCAAGTGTAACTAGACCTTTGGGGAATCACTTCTGGAGAACAGGACCTGGCTGGCAGGCTGATAGGAGGAAGGGGGTTAAGGGCTGGAGAAGTGAAATGGCTCTGGACTGACAAGTCTGAGAGACTCCCAGGAGACGCCTTACAGATATAGCTCTCAGCAGGTAGAGAGCAGAAGCTCCGCTCAGAGGGCACAGCTCCGCCTACTGGAAGAGAAGAAGGTGGATCTCTAAGACTTTAATTTTTTGTTGTTGTTGTTGTTGTTGTTGCTGCTGTTGTCGATAATTTTTTCTCTCCTTCATCTCTCTCTGTTCCTTTCTCCCCTTTTCCTTCTCTCTGTCTATCCCATTTCAAGTTTTATTGTTCCACATATCTCTCTCTCTATCCTTTTTTCTTTTTTAACAGCACCTTCATTCCCCTACCCCACAACTTTCATCCCAAGCATTACATCTTCCATTTCCTGTAATTGTCTAAATGCAAATAGGTGAATGTCTCGAGGCTGTCTATAAGACTCCTAAATACCTAGCTACTACCAACACCCTGATCCAATTGCCTGGTAGTATCCACCTTCAGTGGAGCAATCTTCTAAAGTAGCCAAGACATACTAACCATCGAACCACCAGAGCAGCTAACCTAAACATATAGTCCTAAGAACAAACAGCAAATCATTAAATGCATACAGAACCTAGAAGCCTTATATGAATTGAATGAATCAGCTTTAAAGTACAACAAAGCCCAACATTTCTAGGCATAATCTCCCAACACAAAAGAGAGACAACAGAGAAATACAAAGCCAAAATAAATGTATAGGAGAAAGCAGTTACAAAGCAGTCAAACAGAGCTGGAAAGCAACGTGAACAATATGAAAAAACAAGGGGAAAAAAGGGTTACAAACAATGCAGGACAACCTAAATATACAGGAGGACCTAGAAGAATCAGAAACATGGACAGGGAAAGAAATCAAGGCATACCTAACTCAGATGGAACGGAATATTAGAGAAGACATGAGACAGCAAATCCAAGCATGGAAAGTTTTTTTTGAAAAGGAACTAACCACACAAATTCAATCCGCAAAGAATGAGCTTTACCAGGAGATAGAGGTGTTAAAAAAAAATCAAGCTGTAATCATAGAAATGCAAGAAACCATAAATCAGATTAAAAGGCCTAATGAGAATATTACAAACAGACTAGATCAAGTAGAAGTCAGAACATCAGATAATGAAGACAAAGTTTATCAACTTGAAAAGAACATAGTCAACACAGAAAAGATGCTTAAATCTCACGAGCAATCTATCCAAGAGATATGGGATCTCATCAAAAGACCAAATTTGAGAGTCATTGGGATAGAAGAAGGCACAGAGGTTCAGTCCAAAGGAATGGATAGCTTACTAAATTAGATAATACTAGAAAACTTCCCAGAGATGAAAGATGGAATGGATTGCCAAATCCTGGAAGCTTACAGGACCCCAAACATCCAAAACCATAATGGACCAACTCCAAGACACATAATTATGAAGATAGCTAACATACAGGACAAGGAGAGAATACTAAAAGCTACGAGAGAAAGGAGGCAGATTACATTTAGGGGTAAACCAATTAGGTTAACGACTGATTTTTCATCACAGACTTTGAAAGCGAGAAGATCCTGGAACAACGTATTTCAAACACTGAAAAATAATGGATTCCAACCAAGATTACTTTATCCAGCAAAACTAAGCTTCAGATTTGACAATGAAATTAAAATATTTCACGATAAACAAAAGCTAAAAGAATTCGCAGCCAGAAAACCAGCACTGCAAAGCATTTTGAGCAAAATATTACAAGAAGAGGAATTGAAAAATAGCGACCAAAACTAACAGTGGGAGGTAGCTCAGTAAAGGGGGAGAAAAATAACCAAAGAGGGAAAATTAGCCAATCTAAAATAAATAAATAAATAAACATGACTGGAAGTACAAAACATATTTCAATTGTAACCTTAAATGTTAATGGCTTAAATTCACCAATCAAGAGACATAGGCTAGTAACCTGGATTAAAAAAACAAATCCAACAATATGCTGCCTTCAGGAGACTCATATGATAGGAAAAGACATACACAGACTGAAGGTGAAAGGTTGGGAAAAATCATACCACTCACATGGCCCTCGGAAGCAAGCAGGAGTGGCCATACTCATATCGAATAAAGTCAACTTCAAACCTAAGGTAATCAAAAGGGATAAAGGAGGACACTATATACTGTTAAAAGGAACCATCCACCATCAAGACATAACAATTATCAATTTGTATGCACCAAACAATGGTGCTGCAACGTTCATAAAACAAACCCTCCTCAAGTTCAAGAGTCAAATAGACCACAACACAATAATTATGGGGGACTTCAACACACCGCTCTCGCCATTGGACAGATCCTCTAGACAAAAGCTGAACAAAGAAACTATAAAACTCAATAACGCAATCAATAACCTAGACTTAACCGACATATATAGAATATATCAACCATCATCAAGTGGATACACATTCTTCTCAGCAGCACATGGATCCTACTCAAAGATAGACCATATATTATGCCATAGGGCGACTCTCAGTAAATATAAAGGTGTGGAGATAATACCATGCACCATATCTGACCATAATGGAATGAAACTGGAAATCAATGATAAAAGAAGGAAGGAAAAATCCTGCATCACCTGGAAAATGAACAATATGTTACTGAATGATCAATGGGTTACAGAAGATATAAAGGAGGAAATCAAAAAATTCCTAGAGATAAACGACAATACAGACACAACATACTGGAATCTATGGGACACAATGAAAGCAGTTTTAAGAGGGAAATTCATTTCCTGGAGTTCATTCCTCAAAAAAAGAAAAAACCAACAAATAAATGAACTCACACTACATCTTAAAACCTTAGAAAAGGAAGATCAAAACAACAGCAAATATAGCAGAAGACAAGAAATAATTAAAATCAGAGCGGAAATCAACAAAATTGAAACAAAAAAAACCATTGAAAAAATTGATAAAACTAAAAGTTGGTTCTTTGAAAAAATAAATAAGATCGACAGACCCTTAGCCATGCTAACGAAGAGAAGAAGAGAGAGAACGCAAATTACTAACATACGGGATGAAAAAGGCAATATCACAACAGACACTACAGAAATACAGAAGATAATTAAAAAGTATTTTGAAACCCTATATTCCAATAAAATAGAAGATAGTGAAGATATCGATAAATTTCTCAAGTCATATGATCTGCCCAGATTGAGTCAGGAAGACACACAAAATTTAAACAGACCAATAACAAAAGAAGAAATTGAAGAGGCCATCAAAAGACTACCAACTAAGAAAAGCCCTGGACCGGATGGATATACAGCAGAGTTTTACAAAACCTTCAAAGAAGAATTAATACCAATACTTTTCAAGCTATTTCAAGAAATAGAAAAAAAAGAAGCTCTTCCAAATTCATTCTATGAGGCCAACATAACCCTGATCCCAAAACCAGACAAAGACACCTCAAAGAAAGAAAACTATAGACCAATATCTCTAATGAACTTAGATGCAAAAATTCTCAATAAAATCCAGGCGAATCGAATGCAAAAGCATATCAAAAAAATTGTGCACCATGATCAAGTAGGATTCATCCCTGGGATGCAAGGCTGGTTCAATATACGGAAATCAATAAATGTTATTCACCACATCTCGATAGATGCAGAAAAAGCATTTGACAAAGTACAGCATCCCTTTATGTTCAAAACACTAGAAAAAGTAGGGATAACAGGAACTTACCTCAACATTGTAAAAGCTTATATGCTAAGCCTCAGGCTAGCATCATTCTAAATGGAGAAAAACTGAAGGCATTCCCTCTAAAATCTGGAACTAGACAGGGATGCCCTCTCTCACCACTTCTATTCAATTTAGTTCTTGAAATACTAGCCAGAGCAATTAGACAGACAAAAGAAATTAAAGGCATAAAAATAGGAAAAGAAGAACTTAAATTATCGCTATTTGCGGATGACATGATAATATACTTAACAGACCCAAAAGGGTCTACAAAGAAACTGCTAGAGTTAATAAATGAATTCAGCAAAGTGGCAGGATATAAAATCAACACACATAAATCAAAGGCATTCCTGTATATCAGCAACAAAACTTCTGAAATGGAAATGAGGAAAACCACTCCATTCACAATATCCTCAAAAAAAATAAAATACTTGGGAATCAACCTAACAAAAGAGGTGAAAGATTTATACAATGAAAACTACAGAACCCTAAAGAGAGAGACAGAAGAAGATCTTAGAAGATGGAAAAATGTGCCCTGTTCATGGATAGGCAGAACTAACATCATCAAAATGGCGATATTACCCAAAGTTCTCTACAGGTTTAATGCAATGCCAATCAAAATCCCAATGGCATTTCTTGTAGAAATAGATAAAGCAATCATGAAATTCATATGGAATAACAAAAGACCCAGAATAGCAAAAGCAATTCTAAGCAGGAAGTGTGAATCTGGAGGTATAGCGATACCAGAGTTCAAACTGTACTACAAAGCAATAGTAACAAAAACAGCATGGTACTGGTACCAAAACAGGCAGGTGGATCAATGATACAGAATAGAGGACACAGAAACCAATCCACAAAATTACAACTTTCTTATATTTGATAAAGGGGCTAAAAACATGCAATGGAGGAAGGATAGCATCTTCAACAAATGGTGCTGGGAAAATTGGAAATCTATATGCAACAAAATGAAACTGAATCCCTTTCTCTCGCCATGCACAAAAGTTAACTCAAAATGGATCAAGGAGATTGATATCAAATCAGAGACCCTGCACCTGACAGAAGAAAAAGTTGGCTCCGATCTACATATTATGGGGTCAGGCTCCAAATTCCTTAATAGGACGCCCATAGCCCAAGAGTTAATAACAAGAATAAACAAATGGGACTTACTTAAACTAAAAAGTTTTTTCTCAGCAAGAGAAACAATAAGAGAAGTAAATAGGGAGCCTACATCCTGGGAACAAATCTTCACTCCTCACACTTCAGATAGAGCCCTAATTTCCAGAATATACAAAGAACTCACAATAAGATAACAAATAACCCAATCAACAAATGGGCCAAGGACCTGAACAGACACTTCTCAGAAGAGGACATACAATCAATCAATAAGTACATGTAAAAATGCTCACCATCTCTAGCAGTCAGAGAAATGCAAATCAAAACCACCCTAAGATACCATCTCACTCCAGTAAGATTGGGAGCCATTAGGAAGTCAAACAACAATAAGTGCTGGCGAGGATGTGGGGAAAAGGGTACACTTGTACATTGCTGGTGGGACTGCAAATTGGTGCGGCCAATATGGAAAGCAGTATGGAGATTCCTGGGAAAGCTGGGAATGGAACCACCATTTGACCCAGCTATCGCCCTCCTCGGACTATTCCCTGAGGACCTTAAAAGAGCATACTATAGGGATACTGCCACATCAATGATCATAGTAGCACAATTCACAATAGCTAGACTGGAACCAACCTAGATGCCCTTCAATAGATGAATGGATAAAAAAAAAAAAAAATGTGGCATCTATACACAATGGAGTATTATGCAGCACTAAAAAATGACAAAATCATGGAATTTGCAGGGAAATGGATGGCATTAGAGCAGATTATGCTAAGTGAAGCTAGCCAATCCTTAAAAAACAAATGCCAAATGACTTCTTTGATTTAAGGAGAGTAACTAAGAACTGAACAGGGGGAAAGAGCATGAGGAAAAGATTAACATTAAACTGAGATGAGTGATGGGAGGGAAAGGGAGAGAGAAGGGAAATTGCATGGAAACGGAAGGAAACCCTCATCGTTATACGAAATCACATATATGAGGTTGGGAGGGGAAGGGGGGGGGAAGGGAGAGAACTGAACAACAACAGATGAGGTAGAGAGGGAAGATGGGAGGGGAGGGGAGGGGGGATAGTAGGGGATAGGAAAGGCAGCAGAATACAACAGTCACTAATATGGCATTATGTAAATATGGTGAATGTGTAACTGATGTGATTCTGCAATTTGTATTTGGGGTAAAAATGGAAGTGCATAACTCACTTGAATCAAATGTATGAAAGATGAAAAAAAGAAAATTAAAATTAAAATTAAAAAAAAAAAAAAAAAAGACTGGCACTGAGGCCAGTGCCATGGCACACACCAGCAGCTGGTGAGGCTGAGGCAGGAGGATCAAGAGCTCAAAGCCAGGCTCAGCAACTCATGAGGCTCTAAGCAACTTAGCAATACCTTGTCTCTAAATAAAATATGAAAAGGACTGGGGATGTGACTCAGTAGTTAAGTACTCCTGGATTCAATCCCCAGTAACAAAAAGAAAAAAAAAAGAAAAGAAAAAGAAAAAAAGACTGGCATTGAGTTCAGAAGTATGTTGGATTAATTCCTTGTTGAAATAATTTATACATTTATTTCATCATCAATTAGTGTACTTATTTTTTCTTTTGTGAAAGTTTGCAACAATGCTATATAATCAACAATCACAGTTATAGTGGTGTGCAAGAAGCATCTACCCTAAAGCTTAGGAGACAGGTTAACTGTGGTTCATCTGAACAATATTGGGTTCTTCTTCAGGTTGCAGCTCAGAGGACTTAGCTACAGACAAAGGCAAAGTTAGGTTTTATTCAAATGTGTTGCTTCTTGGGGCCAAAATAACATTGTACTAACTACCTGAGGCCTGCTTTTCTCTTAGCCTATCATTAGACACTCTAAGAATATGAACTGTTTCATTACCCTCTATGTCCAATTTCATTGGCCAAAGGAAATAATTGCAAAACCTCTATTATTACTTCTAGTGGAAGAAGTTCCAAAGTCTCATAGCAAAGCGCATGGAAGCACCAGAAAGATGTGAAGATTTGAGAATAAGATCTACCTACCTCATGTGTATCTACAGTTACTTTCTACTCTGCATATATCTATATAATATCTGAAAATGAACATAATATTTCAAAATAGTTTATTTTTAAAATTAAAATCATAAGTATTCCTCATTATAACAAGTGCAATTTGTAAGAGAGTAAGGGAAATTAAACCTATAGAAATGTATATTCCATGTACCCATTATAAAAATGACAAATACATACAGTTTTGATTTCATATTTGAAAAATTGTATTTATGACTGGTTATACTAACTATTCTTTACTACTCATAGTTGTCATAGTGTGAGACATTACAATAATTTCTTTCACAGCAGAAATTGAAATGAGTAAAATTATGTTTAAAATATTAAAAAAAAAAATAAAATAAATGGTCAGGGAAAATTAGACATCTACATACTAAAGAATGAAGGTGAATCCTTATTTCATACCACACACAAAAATTAAATTCTAATGAGTCATCCATCTAAATCTAAAAATTAAACTTATAAAACTTAGAAGAAAACAGTGCAAAACTGGATTTGGTGATCATTTCTTGGATATGACACAAAAGACCCAGGCAACAAAAGAACAAAGTAGATGAACAGGACTTCATAAAAACTAAAAAATTTTGTGCACCAAAAGACACTATTAGGTTGTGGCTCAGAGGTACAGTGCTTGCCTAGCACATGTGAGGCAAGTAGTTTGATCCTCAGCACCACATATAAATAAATAAATAAATAATAAATCAAAATTTTTTTTAAAAAAAAGATATTATTAGGTGTAGGGGTGCATGCCCATACCTATCTACTCAAGAAGTTGAGGACAGAAACCTGGAGTCAGCCCAGACAATACATCAACACCCTCATAAAATATATACTGTAAAGATAATAGTATACAACCAGAGATATGAAAAACAGTGCTCAATATGTGTGATAAGAATTGTAAAAACAAATGCCAATGTTTTCTCTGATATAAGGAGGCTGACTCATAGCGCCCTAGGGAGGGGGAGAATGGGAGGATTAGATGAATTCTAGATAGGGAAGAGGGGTGGGAGGGAAATGGAGGGGGAAGGGGATTAGCAAGGATGGTGGAATGTGATGGACATCATTATCCAAAGTACACGTATGAAGACTCAACTGGGTGTCAACATAATTTATATACAAACAGAAATTTGAAAATTTGTGGTATATATGTGTAATAAGAATTGTAATGCAAAAAAACCCCCACAAAATACATGTATAAAGACATGAATTGGCGTGAACATACTTTATATACCAGATATGAAAAACTGTGCTATATATGTATAATAAGAATTACAGGGGCTGGGGTATAGCTCAATTGGCAGAGTGCTTGCTTTGCATGCACAAAGCCCTGAGTTCAATCCCCAGCGCGCGCGCGCGCGCGCGCGCACACACACACACACACACACACAATAATAAGGAAACAATTCAATTTAGCCAAAGGAATGGGAGGAGTCGCTATCAACATAATACAAGGGCAACCCCCAAAAAAACAGAAGAAAATAGCTCTAAATCATGAGAGAGGATTAACATCTAGAACACAGAAAGAACTTTTATACAAAATCCAAACCTAGGTTCAAAAATGGGAATAGAATTTGGACAAACATTTCCCCAAAGGTGTACATATAGTCAGTAAGCACATGAAAAGATACTCAGTATCACTAAACATCAAGGAAATTTAAAGAAAAACCACACTGACATACCACCTCACACCTACCAGGGTGGCTACTTGAAAAAAAAACAACTGGGGGAGTGGGAGGAAGGAAAGGGGAGAAATGGGAAAGACTGTAGAATGAATCAGACATAACTTTCCTATATTCAAATATGAATATGCGACCAGAGTAACACCATATCATGTATAATCACAAAAGTGGGAAGTTATTCTTCATGTATGTATGATATGTCAAAATATATTCTACTGTCATGTATAACCAAAAAGAACAAATAAAAACATAGAGAAAAGAAAAACTAACAAGTGTTATTAAGAATATGGAGAAAATGGAAATCTGTGCACTATTGGTGGAAATATAAGATGATACAGCAACTATGAAAAACAGGAGAGCACTCCCTTAAAAAAAAAAAAAATATATAACCACTACATAAAAGATGGTTTTCCTATACTGATGATTCCTTAGCAGCAAATTAAGCATTTAGCAGGAAATGTTTCATTTCAGATTATTAGATACCTAAAACAATTTACTAAACAAACCCTAAATAATAATAGCATCAAGACCAAAATGCTCTTTTCTAGAACACCTTACCTTCCACAAGCAATCTGAGTGACGATGCTTCCCATAAGTTCAAAAACTTTCCTTGGGTTTATTTCATGACTGGTAGAGTTATGACCCAACTGACCATATCCTCCAGCTCCAAAAGTAAACACTCCACCTTCCTAAAAAAAGACAAAACCATTTATTAGAAGGCCTAAATCAATAAAATAACTGATTTTCAGAAAAATAAGCCGATCTTACATATGGACTCAATTTTGTCTCTTATAATTGTCTTCAAAATTTAACAGTTAACAGATGATTCATTGAAGAAAAAAATGTCTTCAAAATAAGAGAATTCCAGTCCAAAAGGTATATAATTTTCACATATTTTACATTGAAAGACTTAAAGTTTGGGGGATTTTTTGTTGTTGCTGATTTTTTTGCTAAATGATTACTTATTTGCATTGCCTTTAACCTCATTATATTCTTGAATTTGAAGTACACATTTATAAAATTTCACAAATACCTAAAGATAGTACCATAATAAAATTTTGCAAGCTAATTATGCTTTGAAAATAAATCTCTGCATAAAGTACATGCAACCAGAGTGCACAAATAGTGATTTTAAGCAGATAGTGCAATGTAAATGTTCTTTATAAACAATTTTTTTTTCTTTTTAAAATTTATAGAAAGCACCAAATGTAAAAAGTAGAAAGAAAATACAATTATTATACAGCCACTGCTCAGTTACACTAACTGGCAAAAGTAACTGGAAAAAGAATGGACATCTTATTATATTTATGCCTCCTCTTTACCTTTTTTGAGAAGTACTTTATGTGAAAATTTTAAAAAGCACTGGAATGCTTTGAAGTAAATTGTGGTCATCAAGTCAATTCCCACATCAAGGTGTATATATATTTGATGGCTCAAGTCTCTAACAAAAAATACAGAATCTTAATACTATTACCACACTCACAAAATTAATACTAACTTCTTAAGTCATCTAAAATCCAGGCCATGCTTTGTTTTGAATTTTTGCTTTTTGCAGTAATGGGGCTCATTCCTGGAGCCTCATGGATACTAGGCAACTACTCCACAACTGAGTTGTATCTCAGTCCTTTTTAATATCTATTTTCAGACAAGTTCTCACAAAGTTGCCCGGGATTGCTTCAAACTTATTATCCTTTTGCCTCAGTCTCCTACCTAGCTGGGATTACAGGTGTGCTATTGTGGAATTGTTTTAATAGCAAAACTATGACCTTTGATGTAAAATTTCATTATCTCTGGGGTAGATTCTTAAAAGTGGGATTGCTAAGTCAAAAGGTATATTTATATGTGATTTACATAATTAATTTGCAAATGAACTTTAAAAAATCTGAATGTTTTGGTGGTATCTCCATACTCACTAATACTACATGTCTTTCCATTTATTGTATTTTAAAAATCAGCTTTTAAAACTTTCTTAATGCAGTTATCCTAATGTAGGTATTTACATAAGAAAGCTGCTTCATAAAGCAATGCTAATCTATGCACAAGAAATTCTTTCACAAAAGTAGAAGATATATAGATATGAGGCATATATTCTAACTTAAAGGAAAATAAATATTTACTTTTGGAATTTTAAAATCTAGTTTTCTTTAAAATAATGTATGCCAAAAATTCTAGTGAACAAATATCACCAATTATTGTCTTCTGAAAGATAAATGCAGAAGATTGGTAGAAAACATTTTTTAAAACTTTCAATGGATAGTAAATGGGATAGTAAATGGTTATTTGATAGATTCAATCTGAAAAGTATTATTAGTTTATTACAAATTACCACACAAAATTAGATACCATATGAAACATATTTTGACACAAAATATTTTTGTTATTTCTATATAGAATTATTTCTTTCAAATATCAAAGACAGAATGACTAAAATTTATTAAAAAAAAGTGATTAAAAATAAGACTTTAGTGATTACAATTGTAATTTGAATGATAAAAAAAACAACAAAACATAACAGGATTGGTAAGTACTTACAGTAAAGACTTCCTTACTAACAGCAAGTAAGATTAAATATTTAAAAATTAACTTACTATAATTGGTCATTTTTTAAAATTCACTAAATTTGACAATGATTAAAAACAATCTTCGTCATGCCAAAAATTCTCAATATGAGAGAATAAAAGTACAGAATTTTAAAAGTCTATTAAAAGATAATTTCCTTCTTAATTTTATCTACTTGCAGGACAAAGATAAAGAAATAAAAACACCATTTTCTAATTTAGTCAATGAAAACCTTGCCAAATTCTTTATGTTCACATGAATGACTATAATAAATATTTTTTCAGTTAAGGTTAATAGAATGGAGTTTTTTGCTATTGCTTTGGGTTTTGATGCTGGGGATTGGTGCTCTCTCATGCTGGGAAAGAACTCTAACACTGAGCTACATCTGCAGCCTGAATATTTTCATTTTCATTTAACTCCTAGACACTAAAAAACTAAGCAGTACTGATAGTGAGTTAGCACACACCCAAGAAACTGAGAGATGAAAAAGTTAAAGCCATCGACAAACTGTGTTGAAAGTTCACTATAATTGTCCAATACTCAGGCTATAAATAACAGAAATTAAGTTTCCTCTACTACATGTTCTAAAATGTTTATAAGTAAATAGAAGGTAACTTCAAATTAGATAAAGCTATGTAATATAAACGGGACTGATACACATAGCATGGCAAGTCTGATGAACTAAAATGGGATAATTTTTTCAAAAATATTATTCAATCAGTTATTTCATGTAACTGTTGAGAAACACAATATACATAACATGTAAGAAGTATTTCATAATTCATATTTTATAATGTTAAGGCTGAAAATTAATGCAAATTGTTTTTAAGAATAAATAATAATCTAGGTCTTTTTACTAGTTATTTTTGAAACATCAACTTCAACCTAAAGTTTTAATATAAAAATCATGAAACATTCACTAATTATGAAAGAACTATTATGAGTAATAATAAAGTTTTAGGAGTATAATACCTTGGTTAGCGCAGCTGTATGATCTTCTCCGCAACAAATATAAACTATTTTCTGAGATCTTAGTGACTTTAGTAAATTAGGAACATACCTATCTGAAAATTCCAACAAGAGATGTTAACAATATTCTTTAAATTGAAATTCTTTTAAATGTGTTTTCTACACAGCTTCCCAAGCTCAACACAGTGATGACTGAATAATTTTAACTAAGAGTCAATGATTTTATAGTACGAGCCTACTATCTATCCATTATACTGTATAAAGTAAGGATTTAAATACTTAAGTGTTAAGCAACCTATATGCCAATAAGCACAGGACTAAGCAATCAAGGAAGTTAAAAAATTTATTTAACTGCTTCTAATTTTCTATATACACATCATTCTTTATATATTTACCTTGTGATTATGCTCACAGGATTCTACTTAGTAGATTGAAAACTCTATTTTCTGCTATTTTTGTAGCAGTAATGATATATACTGTTGTATCATGGCACATTTTTCTTATATAGATTTATTTGTTAATTCTTTAAGAATATTATTTGTTTATCATTAGCAGTTGTTACTAGATCAACAACTCACTTTTGTACATTTCAGTCATCACAATTATGCTGAACTTCATGAAATTACCATTTCTGTAATGCACCATATTGGCTAATCAACTGCAGTTATGAAAAATCATATCCAAGATCCTGATTGTTTCAGATAGTTAAAATTTCTTATGATTCAAAGTATTTTATTGTCAAGACTCTAGCATCGCTGTCAGAAGAGAAAGCAACCAAAAAATTAATTTAATGACCCAGATCATGTAAGTATTTCTCTGAAATACAAATTTAAAACTTCAGGTTACAGAAGTTTTTGTTTTGTTTTCCTTTCTTGAGGGGCAGTATTCTGGCAAGCACCCAGCCCCTTCCCAAAATAATTTTACGGCTTCTTTCAATTGATGGTGGCCAATAATGAAACATGCTGATTACCAATCTGAAGGAATGCTCTTCAACTGTCTTTTAAGGAACATCCAAAAATGTTGTTCAGATATAATTTCTATAATTTACAATAAAACCTTTTTTGCCTCCCACCATTCCTTCAAAATGCTATCAAAAGATATTTTTAAATTAACATATCAGTCTTATCCTCTGAAAATATGAACACATTTTTTTCTGACACAATAAAAATCATTCAACTCGAAAGAGCATGTCTTTTAAAAAGTACATTTGAACTATAATGAGAACCTACCATTTTCATCATTAAGACCTAGCTGACCAAATTTGTTGCGTCCCCATCCAAAGATAGCTCCAGAAAGAGTAAGTACAAAACTATGGGCTCCTCCAGCTGCAACTTGCATGAAAGGAATTCCAAGCAAAGACTTAATCAATTGTGGTGAAGCTTGCTTTTTACATTCAATGCCTAAACCCAACTGGCCATATTTATTCTGTCCCCAACAAAAAACTTCGCTTGCTGTAAAACAAAAATAAAACAAATAACAAAATCACAAAATTATTATTAACATACAAAAAAAATTGATTTGAAGATCATCTGCTATTTTGGGACATTGCTCCTCTCAGTAGATGGAAACATTCATGATCTTTTTAGCATTTAGATTTATTTCATATAAACATAAAAAACATTTATACTACCTAGAGTATTATCTATAAGAACATTCTACATTTTATTTTGATTAATTACACTGATGGAGAATTATCTAAGTAAGGATAATCTTGTCCTTACGATCCTTCACAATAGCTAGCTCTTTTTAATATTCTTCTATTTTAATATTCCTCAATATCTAAAGCTCAAAACTTCAATTATCAATTGTATGCTGATCACATTCAAAATCTATCATTAGTTCAAATCTCTCCTGAGCAAAATCCATATAACCCAGTGTTGACCTGACGTTCACACTTGGATATGTCAAATGCACTTCTAACTCAGCATGTTCCAAACTGAATTCATGATCTCCACTCTATCTTCCACACCTGTACCTCTTTTTAGTGTTGCCCATTTCAATAAATAACATAGTAACTTATTCAGTAATACACTAGGGAACCATCATTAATAACCCCTCCTCTCTTATATCATACATATCCATATCACTAGATAATATATAATTTCCTTTCTAAAGAAAAATATGACAGATCTGTTCTTCACCATTGTACCTGGCTATATAAGTTTCCCCAGTTTGTTTGTTTTACTCCCCCAGTGCCAGACTATTTCATAACTTCAGACATCTTTTTATCTTTATTAAACCAACAACTGGCATTAAACTAGTTAAGTGCTTCAGTGCACAAATATTTATTTGTTTGTTTATACGTGGTGCTGAGGATCAAACCCAGTGCCTCAAGTGCTAGGCAAATGCTCTACCACTGAGCCACAACCCAAGTACAGTACACAAGCATTTTTTAAAAATTCCTACTACAAAATCGTACACACTTAAAAAGCAAACATCTATAAGGTACAGCAGCATGTGTCTATAATTCCAACAACTGGGGAGGCTGAGGCAGGAGGATCATAACTTTCAGACCAGCCTTAGCAACTTACGTGAAGCCCTAAGCAACTTAGATCTTGTCTCAAAATAAAAAATGGAAAAGGACTGGAAATGTAGCTCAGAGGTAAAGAGACCCTGGGGTTCAAGTCCCAGTATCAAATTTTTAAAAAAGTAAGCTTCCCTCCATAATTTAAGTCCCTAAATTCTTCTTCTAAGACAACTATTTCTACCCTTTACTAGTAAGTCCTCTCAGCCTCTCAGAAATGTTCTATATACATACAAGACATTTACATATTTGCATAGCAATATTATAAAAAGGCAGATCTGGTAATTTTGTTTGCCTGAAAAAAAAATTTGGTGTCTTCTAATTGCTCTTGGGACAACACTTTGAAGAATGTAAGGCTTTGTATGATCTACATGTTTCCAATCTCATTTCGTATCTTCCTTCACTCACTGTACTCTAATCCCAGTTGTCTTCCTTTGAATTTTTCAATAGCTGCTCCTCACACATTTGTTGTTCCCTCTGTTTAAACCTTCCCCTCATCTTTATCTGGTATCCTTCTACTTTCTATCAGGAGAAGTCTTCATTCCCTGATTACCCAGATTAAGGACAGTCCTCCCTATTAAATGTTCTAGATACTTCAAACTTTATTTTATTTTATTTTTTTTTACAACCATATGGTAGTATGTATCATTATTGTATGGCTGTATCATGAGGGCCTATGTATTGCCTATCACTATATACTACAGTGTACCTAGTTCACACTAAATGTTCAACGAATTGTTAGATGAATGTGATACTAAAGCATAAAGCTGTGTAACACACACACACACACACACACACACACACACACACCAAAAAAAAAAAAAACAAGGTCAAAATGGAAAACTGCCCTCATTTGTATATTCTTGGGGTCTAAATATATGCTGGATCTACATACCAAAATATCAAAAAAGAAGGCAGTAGAGCAACAGCAAAGAATACAGAGATGCCTCGTTCCTTGATGCCTACAGAAATCCAAATTCCTTAATACAACACTAAAGGTCCTTTTTTGTAACACATTTTTGTTTGTATTTCAGCCTCAACTGAAATATATCTCCCATAACCTTCACAATTCATAAAACCATATGCCAATACTCAATTACAACACCTTCTTGGCTCCATGTCTTTACTAGTACTATCCCCTTTGTCAACACTCCAACCACTTAATAATTCTATATTTCTTAAATTCTATTTATCTTTGAAGACTCATACCAAATAGCAATCTTCTCCTTATGCTACCATTCTATTAATCAGAACCAATGACTTTTTATTTACCTCAAAGGATTTTACTTCTATCTTGATCAAAATATTAACTATTTTTTTCCTTCCTCAAACTATTTGGATATATGCCTCTCCCACTAGACTTTAAAGCCCCTAAAACTGTCTTGGTTTGTTTGTTTCCTCACAATTCTATCCCAGTGTTTTATTCATAGTAGCTCACCCTAGACATTCACTGAATTTAATAATATAATGATGATGATTAAAAAAAAGACCCAGGAACTTATTTTCATAAATGGTCTTAAAAAAGAAAAGAAAAAGAATGGCAGATTCTTTACTAACCTATGTCCTAGTTCTCAGCTGGAATATAAAGATTAAATTTAAAAAAAATTAATAAAAAAAAAAAAAAAGATTAAATTAAATCAGTAAAAGAGCTGGGGCTATGGCTCAGTGGTAGTACACTTGCCTGGCATGTGTGATTCTCAGCACCACATATGAATAAATAAAGCCTATCAACAACTAAAAAAATCAGTAAAACAGGAACACAAAGCTAACAGTATGTTTAAATACTTTCTCTACTTTTAGTCACAAAAAGTTTATCTGTGAGCTTAAAATGAGATTGGAGGCCATTCTTCCCCAGCTATGAAAAAATAGTTTTTAATTATGATGTGAAAAGTTAAAAACAAAAATAAATTTCGTCACTATAATAAACAACTAAAAATGACACCATTCACAAACAGAAAAAAAAAAAAATGCACACCTAAGAGGGAAAAAAAAAAATCTAATAAAAGGGCTGGGGTGCTGGTTTAGTGATAGAGTGCTTGCCTAGCACATATGAGGCACTGGGTTCAATCCTCAGCACCACATAAAAATAAATTATACAAAGGTTTAAAAAAAACTAATTAAACAACGTATAAGATCTCTCCACATAAAACAAAATACTAAGGAAAATGTTAAAAGACTTAAAAAACAGAGAGAGATGTTCAAGATCCCAAGACTCAATACTATAAAGATTTTTCTCGAATTCATTTACAGACAACAAAATATCAAAATTCCATCAAGTTCTTTGTTTAAAAAAACTGACAAGCTAATACTAAAATTTATATTGGATGAAAAGGATCAAGAAAAACCAGGACAATCTTGGAAAAGATTAAAAAGTCAGAGCCCTTTCTGCTCAAAGCATCAGTAATAAATTGGAAGAAAATAAAAACAATGCTTACCTTTAGAAAGTGCAAGTGAATGATAGTAACCGCAAGCAACCTGTACTATCTGGATATCTGACAAACTTTTAATATTTCTAGAAAAGAAGAAAGAGCAGGATCAATTCATTCCATTTAACACATGGATCTTGAATGTCACTTACTCATGCTATTTACTGAATACGTACTATGTGCAGAGTTTCATACTGACCTCAATTAAGGCCAATTTACCAAAAAATTTATATTAAAAAAAAATCAGTAATCAAGATCTAAATATAAAAAAAGTAAAAGCTATGAAAGAAAAAACCCTCAAAGAAAATACTTAAGCAAAGTGAACAATGTTCACATGTCAAATACTCTTCATAGTGCTCTGACAATTCAGAATTTCCTTTTATTATAAATTTTAAAAAATCTATACTGTGTGAAAGCAATATATTTGTAAAATAAATGTACATGATTTAAATTGGTGTTTGGTCTAGTTTAATACATGTTCTTCTCTATTAGATTCCTTAGAACCAATAAGGATTCCTATCATATTTTCTACCAATTCACAAATTATGAAATCTATTCCTTTTAGGTCATCCTTTTGTTTACATATCAATCAATCAGTGACATCTAACTTTCTTACTAGGAAAATTTAATCAACTCACATTTATGATTATCACTGATATGTTAAATCTTATTTTCTGTCATCTGTGTTTTGTTCTAATACTTCTATAATCCCACCCTCCCTTTCTAATGTTTGCTTAATTGCAATGCAATTCTAAAGGCTAACTGGGGGAGAAAAAAAAAAAAAAAACCACTACAAATATCTATTAACCTTGTGCTTCAAACCATCCCAAATCATGTTATATACTTCCCCTTTTCCTGGTCTTTCTACTGTTTTTCCTGAGTGAATGCTTTCAAGGAAAAAAAGGGGAGGGGCGGGGGGGAATAAAAAACATGTTTCTTATTTCCCTTTACCTGATACTGCCATCTGACCTGATTCTGCCAAATGAGAGTCCAGAGCAAGTTCTGAATAGAGTGTCGATACCCATGATTTTCGGGAAGCAGCTTCAGCAAATCAAATTGTGAGCAGGAAAAAGGAGAGTTACTCTAATTCCATATTGTTCTATTAGATATATTTTTATTTAGTGGATTTATGTTCTTAACTACAAAGCTTGAGAGTCTGTAGTGCTAAAATTTAGCAGAATCCAACAAATTAGCAGAATCCAACAAATTAGCAGGATCCAATGTAGCTTCATATTTTCAAATGTAACAAAATGTTTTTTTTTTCCAATAGCAAAATTAAACACTGGTAATGCAGAAAGAATTAGGAATGAAAAAACATGGAAATTACAACTATGCCGTTTATTCTTAGTAAACAGTAAACTTACTATTATTATGTGCACTAAACACGTCTTTCATTCATCTGTTCATTATATTTAATATTTTGGGGAAAAAACTATTCCAGTTATCTACTTGAACTTGCAAAACCAAACATTTCAAAATACTACATTCTCATAAAACACTATGCTTTTCTTCTTCACAGCATGTTATTACTAATTACCAGTGTACATAGTATTCATTTAATGTTAATCTCCTCTGCTAAATAATAAGTTCTATAAAGGCCGACTATGTAACTTATATGCATTAGAATCCCTAATACCTACCATAGTGCTAGGCAAATACTATGTAAGGAATGCACTGTTAAAGGATAAATGAATCTGTAAAGTCTCAGAAGCTTTAGTATTAAATCAGTCATAAAGTTTACCCAAAATCTTCTAAATTTGCAAAGTAATTTAAACTCAGTGACCCTCCTTTCCAAAATACTGCCCTATAACACAAATGCTAATTTCTTGAGTACATATTACACAAAGAAATACATTCTACTGTGGCATTACTATGTTGAAGAAAAAAGTATCTCCTTTCATCTTCCAGTAGATTATTAAACACTAACAACAGAGATAGGGATCTGCTTTGTTTCCTCAGCTTTCAGAAATTAAAAAAAAATTATTCTGAATGGTAACAATTTACTACATTGTTTTCCCAAGTTCCATTTTTTCACAGATAACAAATTAGAAAATACTTAATCACAACAGAATGTTATAGAATTCATCACAAGTAACCTTTTCATATTTTTAATATGAAGATGAAAACCAAAACCATAATGACCATATTAATGTCAATAAATAAAGATGTAAAATGAGATATGAAAAATTCAAAATGTGCAGAGGAATGGAGTCAAGTGTAGTATTTTTTAGTAGTGGTTTTTTGTTTTGTTGTTTTTAATCTTACAATCTTGTTAAGGTGCTATTATTTCAGCATAGTTGCTATATCAAAAGATTTTTTTTGTAAGCCTTATGGTATCCACAAAAATCTGCAGAGACAAACACGATTAATAAGGAATCAAAACATACTACCAGAGTAAATGACAAAATCACAAAGGAAAACTGTAAAAGTAAGAAAGCAAAAAAAAAAAAAAAGAAGAAGAACTACAGTAACACCAGAAAACAAATTACAATATGGTTGTACTAAGATCTTGCCACCTATCAATAACTACCTTCACTGTCAATGATAAAAAAATTCTCCAATTAAAAGATACAAAGTGTTTGAATGGATTTTTTAAAAAAAAGGAAAAAATAAAACCCAATTAAATGTTTGTTAAAAAAAAAAAACAAAAAAAACAACTTTACCTCAGAGGACACACATACAATTAAAGTAAGGGAATATAGTAAGGTATTACACAAATTAAATCCAGAAGGAGCAGCAGCCATAATCCTATCAGATAAAAACAGACTTTAAATCAAAAGCAATAGAGGCAAAGAAAGTCACTGTACAATGATAAAGGTGTCAACTCATCAAGAGGAAATGATTCTAAATACATATATGCATAATATAGGGGCACTAAATGTAAATCAAGTATTAAAAGGGAAAGACAGACTCCAATAAAATAATAGTAAGGGACTTTATTATCCTACACAATGGATATCTCATTCAGACAAAAAGTCAACAGAGAAAGAGCAGAATTAAATTGCACCACAGACCAAATGGACCAGACCTAAAAGACTTCTACAGGACATTCCAAACAACACATGCAGAATACATTCTTCTTATCACTAGGTGGAACAGCTTCCAGAGCAGATTATATAATAGGCTATAAAACAGGTCTCAATTTTTTTTTTCAAAACCGAAATCAAGCTAAGCAAGGTAGCATACACCTGTAATCCCAGCAGCTCAAGAGGCTGAGACAGGAAGACTGCAAGGTCAAAGCTACCTCAGAAACTTAGCAAGGGCCTAAACAACTTAGTGAGACCCTGTCTCTAAATAAAATGCAAAAGAGGGCTGGGGATGTGACTCAGTGGTTAAGTGCCCTTGGGTTCAATCCCTGGTACCAAAAACAAACACAAACAAACAAAAACCTAGAAATCAATAACATGAAAAACTTTAAAAACTCAAACAAGTAAAAATAAATCTCAACATTATGTACAATTATAATGCACTGAAAAACATGTATGAAGTAAAATAATTTGGAAACTATATAAACACACAGAAATTAAGGAACTTTTGGGGGGGGGATGCAACATGGGGGATTGAATCCGGGGCCCTGCACATACTAGGCAAGCACTCTACCACTGAACTATATTCCCAGTGCACAAGTTTATTCTTGAACAACAAGAAAGAAATCAAAAACCTCTTCAAACAAATGAAAATCAAAACACAACATGTCAAAATCTATGTAAGACAATAAAAACAGTACTAACAGGGGAGTTTTTAAGCAATCAACATCTATATTTAAAAAGCAGAAGAACTAAAAAAACCCATCATTGCATCTTACAGATTAAGAACAAGAGGGGTTAAAACAAAAAAGCTGGGCCAGGGTTGTAGCTCTGTGGTGAACTGCTTGCCTAGCATGTGTGAGGCACTAGGTTCAATCATCAACACCAAATAAAAATAAATAAGATAAAGGTACTGTGTCCATCTAAAATTAAAAAAAAAAAAAAAAAAAAAGGCTGAGCAGAGATAATGAAAAAAAAATGAAGAATTGGTTTTTTGAAAAAAACAAAGCTAACAAACCCTTAGTCAAAATAACAAAGAAAAGACAAATCTTTAAAAAAAAGGAGACATTACAACTGAGGGGCTCAAAAGAGATTATTATGAATGACTCTTCACCACAAAATTCGATAACTAGCAGAAAAGGACAAATTCCTGGATACAAACAGCTTACCAAGATTAAACCATGAAGACAGAAAACCTGAACAGATCAATAACAAGTACTGAGATTGAATCAGTAGGGCTGGAACTCAGTGGTAGAGTGCTTGCCAAGCAGGGGCAGGGCCCTGGGTTCAATCCTTAGCACGCCCAAAAGAAAAGTCTCCCAGAAAAGAAAAGCCAGGAACAGATGGTTTCACTGGTGAGTAAACTACTGCCAATTCTTGTTTTTTTGTTTTTGTTTTTTTATGGCAGTGCTGGGGACTGAACTCAGGGACTAATGCATGCTAGACAGCTCTCTATCACTAAACTACATCCCAACAATTCTTAAATTATTCCAAAAAAATTGAAGAGAAGGGAATTAATCCAAATACACATTACCCTGACACTAAAATCAGACAAGGACACAACAACAACAACAAAAATACTACAGGACAACAACTTTGAGAAGCATAGATGCAAAAATCCTCAATAAAATATTAACTGAAGATAACGGCACATCAAAAAGATTCATCCCAGGGATGCAAGACAGGGTCAACATATTCAATTTGATAAATGTGATATACCACATTAACAGAAAGAAGGACAAAAGCTATATGATCATCTCAATAGATGCAGAGAACTCATTTGATAAAATCCAACATCCCTTGATGATAAAATTGTTAAATCTAAGAGATATGGAAAAAACATACCTCAGTATAATAAAGATCATGTATAAAAAGCTGGGCTCAGGATATAACTAAGTGGTACAGTACTTGCCTTGTATATATATGCACAAGACCCTGTGTTTGATCCACAGCATGGCACCAAAAAACAAAAACAAAAACAAAACTATCATTATACTGAATATAGAAAACCTGAAAGCTTACTAAGAACTCAAAACAAAACAAGGATGCCCTCTTTCACCACTTTTATTCAACATAATACTAGAAATTCTAGCCAGAGCAATCAGGCAAGAGAAATAGAGGCATCCAAATTGGAAAGAAGGAAGTCAATTTGTAACTGTATACGACATAATCTTATGATATAAAGACCTCCAAGGAGTCCAACAAGAAACTATTATAATTAAAGAATTCAGCAAAGTTGCAGGATACAAAATCAACATATAAAAATCAGTAGTGCTAGTTGGGCATGATGGCACACACCTGTAATCCCAGAGACTGGGGAAGCTAAGGCAGAGAATTACAAGTTTGAGGCCAGGCTCAGCAACTTAGCAAGACTCTGTCTCAAAATGAAAAATAAAAAGTAGAAATTGTAAGAGAGCTGGGAAAGTCTCTCAGTGGGAGAGAACCCCTGGGTTCCATCCCTACTACCAGAAAAAAAAAAAAAATTAAAAAATAAAAACAGTAGCACTGCTATACATGCCAACAACAAACTACCTGAAATAGGTATCAAGAAAGCAATTCCATTCCCCGCCCGCCCCACACAAAGTTAAAGACATTTGAATTCATGATTGAGGAAAAAACAAAATATTGTTAAAATCTCCATGCCATTCAAAGTGATCTATGCATTCAGTGCAATCCCTATCAAAATATCAATGACATTCTTCAAAGAACTTAAAAAAAGCTAAAATGTGTATGGAACAACAACAACAACAACAAAAAAAAAAAAAAAAAACAATTGTCAAAGTATATTACAAACAAAGCCATAATAATCCCAATAGCATGTTTCTGACATAAAACAGACACACAGGCCAATGAAGAAGGATAGAAAGCTACAGTCAACATTCAACAAAGGTGCTAAAAATATACATTAAACAAAAAGACTTTTCATTAAATAGGTGCTAAAAAAATTGGACAACCACATGCAAAAGAATGAGACTGACTAGCCCTCTATCTCACCAGTTACGGTGAGGGGAATCAACTCAAAATGAGTTAAAGATTTAACCATAATCCATGCATGTATGATTATATTAAATGAAATCCTCTCTCACAGATAACTATACTACACAAATAAAAACATTTAAGAATACTTAAATATAAAACCCAATATAATATAGTACTATATAAGAAAACATAGAGAAAATGCTTTAGGACACTGGAATGGGAGAAAATATCTGACAAAGGGTTACTACCCAGAACATATAAAACTCAAAGGCAAATAACCTGATTTAAAAACAGGCAATAGATATAAATAGACATTTCTCAAAAGAAGACTTAAAAATGACCACCACTTATGTAAAAAAAATGCTCAACTCACTAATCATCAGGGAAAAGGAAATCAAAACCACAATGAGCCATCACCTCACTCTATTAAGAATGAGTATTGGGGCTGGGGTTGTGGCTCAGTGGCAGCACGCTTGCCTAGCGTGTATGACACATTGGGTTCAATTCTCAGCACCACATACAAAAAATAAAATAAAGGTCCATCAACAACTAAAAAATATTTTTAAAAATGACTATTATTGAAATGACAAGTGCTGACAAGGATGTGGAATAAGGTGAACACTTACACACTGTTGGTATAAATGTAAATTAGTATAGCCATTATGAAAAGCAATAAGGATTTAAAAATTTAAAAAATGAACTATCACATAATCCAACAATCCTACTTCTGGGTATATATCCAAAGGAAATGAAATCATTATCTCTAAGGGTTATCTGTATTACACAACACTACTCACAACAGCCAAGGAAGTGAAATATTCTAAGTGTCCATCAGCTAATGAATAAAGAAAAGGTAGTACATACACACAATGGAATACGATTCAGCTATTAAAAAAAAAAAAAGAGGAAGGAAATCCTGTTATTTGTGACAATATGAATGGAACTGGAGATCATTAATGTTAAATAAAGTAAGCCAGGCATAGAAAGACAAGTACTTCATGATTCACTAATGTGCAATATAAAAAGCTGATTTCATAGAAATTGAGAAGTAGTATGATGGTTACAAACTGGGGAAATTAGAGGAAATAGAAGAATTGGGAAAGGTTGGTCAGTGAGTACATTATAGTTTCAGTGTGTTACTGGATAGTAGAGTAATCATAGAGAGTAACTATATAATGTCTATCTCAAAAAGCTGCACAAGGCCCTAGGTTACAAACCCCAGCACCACACACATACATTAAAAAAAAAAGAAAGAAAGAAAAAAACCTAGAAGGATTTTAATGTTTCTGCCATAAAGAAATGATAAATGTTTGGGGAGAAATGGTTAACCTAATGTACCAAAACACCGCAATACCTCATTAATATGTACAATTTTGTTTCTATGTATTGATTTTAAAAATAAACTTTTAAAAAATTCTTTATCAAGCACAAAAGATATGCTTAATGTTTTCAATTTTCAAAATAAGTTAAATGCACTTAATAGGCAAATAAAATAATAAAATTTATAAATAAGTATAAATGTATACATATGTATGCACACACACAACATGAAAATTCCCAAATAATCATCTCTGAAAAGACATTAAGAACTCAGACTCTAGAGCAAATATTTTATTCTGCTTATAAATTTCAAGTAACTAAAGCTTAGAGCACATCAAACATTTTAAATGATATCACTAAAATAACCTACTGCAAAGAACTGAGTGAATTATTGAATGAATTTTGAAGTGGTTTGAAATTTTAAAGAAAAGATTAAATCTCAGAAATCAGATTTATACATCCTTGTCTTGGGGTATGGGTATTTTTGGATTTATTAAACACATCTGAATTGCCATCTTGGTCCAAAGTAAAATTTTCTTGACAGTTTGCTAAATATGACAATATGCTCTAGCATACTTAATATGTTTAGTACTGCTGTATTCTTCCATTTGTCCAACAGTTGTACAATGGCAATATAGACAGCAACTAAACATTGCTACTAGCTGGGTTTCTAAAGACAAAATTCCAATCACTGCTAACAAAGACTAGTACAAAGTTTTACATTATATTATTAAAATGTTGAAGAAGGCAGACACAGTAATGCACACCTATAATCCTGGCAGCTTGGGAGGCTGAGCCAGGAGGACCGGATAGCACATGCCTATAATCCTAGTGGTTCAGGAGACTGAGACTGATCACAAGTTTAAGGCCAGCCCAAGAAACTTTGTAAGATCTTGTCTCAAATAAAAAGGGTTGGGAATGTCAGAGGTAGAACTCAGGTGGAACGCGGCCCTGCATTCAATCCCTAGTATCAAAAAAGGAAAAAAATAAAAAAAAATTGAGGAACCAAAGCATTAAATATTTTTCCCATAAAACACGGGGGGTGGGGGGTGGGGGGAGAACTGGGGTTGTAGCTCAGTGGTTAGAGAGCTTGCCTAGCATGTGTGAGGAACTGGGTTAGATTCTCAGCACCACACAAAAATGAATAAGTAAAATAAAGGTATTGTCTCCATCTACAAAATTACACAAATGAACAATTTTCTTTTTCCCAGGTAAATAGCAACTTTCCTAGTAATTTTAGGTTTAAGAAAAATCTTAACGTTGGGGCTAGAGAAGGTGTATCTGAGGAACAGAAGAAATATCTGATGCCCTGCGTTCAATTCCCAGATTGTCAAAATATTTTTTTAAACCTTAACACCAACTTTTTTTTCAACTTTAAAAAATTTAGGCTAACAACTAATCTATTTCTACCATTAAGATATACACTGGACTGTGGGAATAGCTCAATGGTAGCTTACCTAGCATACAAAAGGCAGGCTCAATCCCCAGTACTGCCAAAATAAAACAAAAAAAACAATTTTTCCCTTTAATCTAAAGTGTTTCTGAATTTTCAAATATCAAAATCAGGCAAAGATACAAAATATTTAAAAGAGTCAAGAAAATAAAATTTTTGAACAAGATGACAATTTGAACGTTTAATTAGTCCAGAAATAGTTTTATATACTCATGAGAATTATCATTACTATCATTCTGCTATAATTTTTTGCTGAAAGTCTGAGAGGCTGGACTTAAAAGGCCAGCCTCTGCAATTTAATGAGACTGTCTCAAAATAAAATATAAAAAGGACTGGGAATATAGCTCAGTGACAAAGTGCCCCTGGGTTAAATATTTAGTACCCCTCCCCCCCAAAAAAAAAGAAAGAAAGGAAGGTAAAGTTAGATTTAAGCTTTTTTCTATATACAAGTATTATGTTCTCCATTTTTTTTAAAAAAAAAATCTAGCCAGAAATCAAGTCTACAGGGAACTCTATAGATGATATAATTGACTAATTCCACACCTTCCCCAAAAAGTAGTGACTTCAAAACCACACAAAATTATAAGTAGGAAAAAATTAGCCAACTAGTAAGAATTTCAGATGTAACCTATTTATTATTGTCATATTCTTTTAATTTTGAAATGTTGCTTAATTTTGCTTAATTTTCATGTTCTTATCTGCAAGCATGAAAATGGTTTTGGGGGCTGGAAATGTAGCCCAGTGGTAAAGCACTTGACCATCACACATGAGGCCTTGAGAACGATCACCAGCACCAAGCCAAAAAACAAACCAAAATTGTGTCAAGAAAGTAATATCCTGCCAGGTATGGTGGCACACACCTGTAATCCCAGCTTCTCATGAGGCTGAGGCAGCAGGGTAGCAAGTTCAAGGTCAGCTTGGGCAACTTAGTGAGTCACTCTCAAAATTAAAAATAAGGAGGGTAGAGATGTAGCTCAGTAGTACAGGGCTTCCCTAGCATTCCTGAGTCCCTGGATTCAATCCCTGTAGTGGAGGAGGAGGAGAAATAGCTTAATGTGAATCTTCAGTTTTCTGATTGTTCATATGGAAATTTATCAACACTAATTTTTAGAAATCCCCTTATAGATAATGTGCATGAAACTTACAAAACTGGTTTAACATCTGGTACTTAGAAAATAAGTCTTATATCTAAAAAATGATTTGGTACTAAAATTAAAAAGAAAATTTCTGCTAATCTTTTATAAAACATAGAATTAGTGAAAACTATGTATATATGTTCATACAAATCAGATCCAATACATAAAAATTTGAAAACCTGAGAAGGATAAACAGTATAATACCTAAGTTAATACAGATGTTTAACATACAAAGTCAGATATTTAAACAACAACAACAAAAAAAAACTCAGTTCTTTTTCAGGTGGCTCAGTAGTAGAGTCCTTGACTAACATGCATGAGGTCTAGAGTTTGATCTCCAGCACTGCAAAATCAATAGGCAACCTTCAAATAAAATTCTCACACAATAAAACTATCTCCTTTTAATTACCTTTCTTTCTGTTTACTATTTCACCTACACAGTACTGAAATGCCAGAAGTGAACCACAACAAAATGAGGATTACGCAACTGGTAGAGTAAAAATAAGGGAAACTAGAAAGCTCTGCTATGAATCAATTAAGATGATTAACATATAAGTCCTTTTTCATCTGAAAAATACAAATATTTTTTTAAAACTTATCTTAAAAATCCTGTTCTATAAAAATTACTTGGAAGAAGCAATGAAAGCAGTAAAGGGTAGGTTAAATTTAAGGTCACTGTTTCTACGGTTGCTCTATATTATCTAGTCAATAACCATCTAATTAAAAATTACCATTTTCTGAAAGAAGTCAAAACTAAACTGTCTGAAGAAATTTAATTTACTCAGTTTAAGGAAAAATATTTTTCTCCCAACAGCACCATCATTAAGGGACATCATAAGCAAACTGGGAATTACGTTATTTAGTTGTTATTGCAGAAGAAACAACAGGAACCAAATTTTAGGAGTTTTGCAGGATTTGGTTATATGTTGACTAAGGAAAACATACGAATATGATGTATCCAAATGTCTCAATGGATAGTTCAATAATAGAACAAACATTAAATTTCAAACTGCAAATTACTGTTCTGAAATATATCTTCTCCTGTGTTCTACTTTACCCTAGTAGTTGCAACCTTTTTTTTTTTTTGGATGCACTGGGGATTGAACCTACTAGGCTAGTGCTTTACCACTGAGCTACACCCCCAGTCCTATCACAAAATTTTCCTTAAATCAAAACAAACCTTATCAATGTCAAAAACAGAACACATAAATGTGTGCAAAAAAAAAATTTTTTTATTACCTAGAATAAATCTAAAAATAGTTATAAGAATATCTTGGGGTTCCCTGGAGTTCTTTTGTCCCTAAAACTATTACCACCAGGAAGAAAGAACAAAAGGGTTTAAAGAGACCAGAATTTGTATAATATAAAAATCTAAGTATCTTAAGAAATAAATACTTCATTTAAAATCTTTATATTTTTATCTAGATTTGTTTATGCTCAGTTTTTAATATTAAAAAAATGATTATGTCCTATACAATTCTGTAAGACTATAATACTGATCAGGCATCATTTTTAAATTGTGAAATAATTCTGCAATTCTACATTAATAATATAAATTAAACTGTGATCACTGTTAAGTAAAACAAAAAAGTGGAAAGCAAATTCTTTTTATAATAAGCATGTTTAGACTGCCATAGTTAATAAAAACCACACTGAAAAAAAGAGTATCGTGAACCAACTGATATTTAGTAAATATTTCAACAGCTGGGATATTCAAGACAGTATATTTAGCTTAAATCAGTCCATGCTACTAAGATAAAAGTTATTTTAAAGTAGGAATTCCCTGTCCCTTTTCTTTATGAACATAAAATCTGTTGAATGTGAGGAATATAAGAATATATTTTAAAAAGTAGCTGATCAATAAATAGTTCAACCCAAGTGTGTCAACTCAAATTTAATTTACCTAGAAAATTCTTAAAGGATTCAAAGGAAAGAAATAATTAGATGACAATGCTTACATGCTCACAGTAAGCAGAATGATTTAAATAAACAAACACATTTTAAAAGATTAAGGACCTCTTTGTGGTCACCTTTGTTACCTGGGTACTCTGATACATTCCTCTGATCCTAGTAGGCCAAGTTGTCCATCAGAATCGAGACCCCAAGCATACACCTGGCCCTTGTCATTAAGTGCTAAAGTATGAGCTTCTCCACATGAAACAGCTACGATATTTTGGGCATCCAGGGCAACAACCTGCTCTACAGAACAGAAGTCAAGAAGAGAGACGTTACATTCTAATTTTGAACTTCCAATGATAATATATTCAATCTTCATTTTACATTTAAAAAAAGCTAAGGTAATGTTTAAATACACACTAAAAATAATCAGTTATTTTGAAAAATCTAACAAATTCATGCTCCATGTGTAATAATTGTTGTGGTAAAATACAGATAATTTTCTGAGTGGATACATAATGTCAAGAAGAGTTCACAAAGATTCTCTCATAATGTACACTCTATTCAAAACCATTATCAATAAAAGAAGGGTCCAGGTTAAAAAAAAAAGAATCATTTAAACAACTTGGCTGTTTGACTTTAACAATAAAACCATAATTGACCCACACATACCATACAGACACTGCAGTGAAGTGATTCTGAAATTAATGTTATATGAACTGGTAATTTTTGAATGAAAAATAACTTCTTTACATATGTCATTAAAAAAAAAAAAATGCATCTGTTGGATATGCTGAGTAAAGAACAGAAAGGCAACATGACCATAACTGATAGGTTCTTTTGTGGACTGCCATTTTAACATCAACAAATATGAAACTCCATATGTGGTTAAAATGTGTTCAAGTTTTAAGCCAGAAATTCATTTAAAATACTGGACTTCAACAGACTGTAAAGGAGACAGCCACTGACATTATCAGTATGGAAATTGTTTCTCTAGTTTCCTTGAGATGTGCAATGTTTGTGAGTGTTTCACTAGTACCATTAAAAACTTGGGGTTTTTAAAAATACCATTTAAATTAATATTTTTTAGTTTAGTAAGAAATTTATAATTACTGACTTCAGTAAACTAAAAGCCTAGTGTCAAAGTGATTAAAACTGGATCAATTAGGGTTTCTTGGCACATTTTAGCTCCATTTACAAATGTAGCAATTCAATAATGGAAAAAACTGCAACAGGAGGTTCACATTCTTTCATGTAGAGAAATTCAAATTGTTTCTAGATTACTACATCTAGATTTCTAGATGTAGTGAGAGGTTAGCCCTAGATATCTCCTCTAAGAAACTACACAACTCTATAATGATTTATTATTGTAGTTACTTACCTTAAAGTATTGAGTTAATAACTGAAAGCTTACACTTAATCTCATTTTTGTATGTAATCTAAATGTTTTTATAAAATTACATTGTAGAAACACAAAAAAGGAAAAAAAGATATAAAACACTGTTTTCCCTACCACCACCACCACAAAAAAAAAAAAAAAAAAAGAAGAAAGAAAAAGGACTTGGATCTGCTTCCATCAAAACACTCCTACAAATCTAATTATGAATAAAAAAGTGAAACTTAGAAAAGATCTTATGTCTCACAAAGGTTCCCAAAATAAATCAATTTCTCTCCAGAACAACCCTAAAAGGAAGTAGCAAAAAAAAAAAAGACAGGTAAAACTAATGTTCATCAATAACAAAGTAAGAGTACTTAAATTAGATAGCAATGGTTATAAAATCAAAGTCCAGGAAACAAAGAACAATCATTTATATCAAATATTAACATTGTTATTAACATTGTTCAGACACTAGATACACAAAAATGAATAAAACAGTTCTGATCCTCAAGGAGTTTACAATTTGTGCATAAACAGGTGAAATAAGGATGTAATTAATGGTAAGACAGAAAAAAGACAATAGGAACAACAGATACTTATGTTATCCTTAAAAACATTAGGAAGACTTTTGGAAGACAATAATTCTTAAGATAGATCATTAGCTGAAGAGATTCCCATGTATCCAATTTGAGGGAATTAAAATTACTTGTTATAGCAAAACTAAATATAAAAGCAAAGTTGAGAACCAGATTTAAAAAATCAGGGAAAAAATGTTCCTCATCTGGGCAAAACTAACCTCCACAATTTTTAAAGACTTCTGAGAGGCAAAAAAAAAAAAAAAAAGATTCATAATTTACATCAGTGGCTATAAGATGTGAACTGAATGAAAGTTCTCAGAAAAATAGAAACAGCACTTAATCATATCAAAGTTGTTCAACTTCACTAATGAAAGAAATATACATTCAAACTACACTGAAAAGTCAAAAATATACTTTTCTATATGGGCTAACCATCAATAAAGTTTTATCAACAGAATGAGGTAAGTCCCAGAGCAGAGGAAAATATTTACAAAGACAGTTGATAAAGGATTTATCCAAAACATACACAGAATTTTTGAAATTCAACAGTTAAGAATACAAACCAACTCAATTACAAAATAGCAAAAGATTCAGACAGGTATCTATCTCACCAAGGAAGATGTACAGATGGCAAGTAGGCATAAGATCAGATGGCACAATACTGGATGCCATCTGGGCATTGCAAATTAAAACAAGAAGATACAAATTACACACCTATTAGAATGGCCAAAATCTATAACACTGACAACACCAAATGCTGGCAAGGATATGAAACAACTTGAGTTCTCTCATTGGTGGGGGCCAATCTCAACAATTTAGTGAGACCCTTAGCAACTAGGCAAGCTCTTGTCTCAATATAAGAAATAAAAGGGTTGGGGATATAGCTCAGTGTAATTGGAAGATAATTTGGTGGATTCTTACAAACTATAATCAAATACATGATCCAGTATTCCAACAATCGAATTCTTTGGTACTTAACTATGTCCACACATGGATGTTTATAGCAGCTTTAATCATAATTTCTGAGACTTGGAAGCATACAAGCACGACCTTCACTAGTTAAATGGATAACAAAATTGGTACAGCCTGAAAATAGAATATTATTCAATGCTAAAAACGAATGGGCTATCAAGACACAAAAAGACATGTAAGAAACTTAAAATACATATTGCTAAGTGAAAGAAACTAATCTGAAAAGACCACATACTATGAGATTCCAAATAGATGACATTCTGGAAAAGGCAAAACTATGGAGACAGTAAAAAGACTGACTGCCAAAGTTTGGGCAAGGAAGGGATGAACAGGTAGAGCCCTGAGTATTTTTAGGGCAGTCAAAACTATTCCTCATGATACTGCATTGGTGGATACACACCATTATATGCTTGTTAAAACCCTTAGAATAAGTCACACAAAGAGTAAACTAAAGGTAAACTATGGAATTTAGTGATAACAACATGTTGATGTAGGTTTATTGATTTTAACAAATGCACATTGTGATGCACAATATCAATGGTGAAGAGGTAATCCATGTATGGGTTTGGGCATAGGGGTAATGAGAACATTCAATGTTGCTGTGAACCTAAAATTGCTATAAAATAAGGCCTATTAAAAAAAAGAAGAAGAACCACATACCTAGGTACCCGTTTTCACTTCTGGAAAAGGCACAGTTGCATACTGTTAGTGGGAGTACAAAATAGAACAACTTCTATGAAGAAAACAGCCATGGCATTATCTAACAAAACAGGAGTTTTCCCTTTCCACCTACCAATTCCATGTTCAGGAATTTATCCTACAGATACACTGAACATGAGTGTGTGCGAATGCATGTGAATACACTGCCTATTCAAAACAATTTAATTTAATTTTCAACACTATATAAGAGTAAAAGCCTAAAAATTTTCTAAATATCCGTAAAAGGATTCCTTGTACACATTGAATAGTATACTGGTAGGGTATACTAAAGTAATGCAAACTTTACTTTGCATTCTGATATGGAAAGCTCTCCCAGGGTATATTAACAAGATAGGGGTGGCAGGATGTCAAAAGAGAATACACAATTTGCCTTTTTTTTTTTTTTTTAATAAGGTAAGGGGGAATAAGAATATATATTTGCTTATGTCTACATGAAGAAACTTTGGAAACACAAATTAAAAAATTAACAAAGACAGTTCTATAAAGGATACAGGCAGAGGGGAAATTTTAACAGTCAAATGCAAAAGCTTCTCAATATATATTGCTTTGATCTGAACCTGTGAATATACTGCCTATTCAAAACAATTTAATTTTAAAAACATTTGGGCTATGGGTATAAACTCAGTGGTAGAGCACTTCCATAGCATGTGTGAGGCTCTAGGTTTGAGCTCTAACACTCAAAAATTAAATTAAAATTTTAAAATACTTTTTAAAATTAGAGCCTTAGAGAAATACTTAAAACAATGTATTAAAAATCAATATTTCCACTTTTGAACTGTTCTGAGCTCAGTGTCCTTTTCTGCATACTAAAAAAGCCTAAACAATTTTTGTTCTTCCAGAATTCTAGCCCCATTAAATTACTGTTACCAACTTTGAAAACAGATAACTGCTTCAGAAATTCAAAAACTAGGAAAAGAAATAAGATTAGAAGAATTAAAAGGTATCCATATTGGAAAGGAAGAAGTTAAACATCTTTATTTGCAGATGATTTGATTCTACATGTAGAAAATCCCCCCAAAATCATACAAAAAAAACAAACAAAAAACAAAACAAAACAAAAAACCCAAAACCCCCATTAAGACATAATAAATGATCCAGTCCAGTTGAAGGATACAAAAATCAACATACAAAAATCAGCACCATTTCTATACAAAAATAATGACCTAAGTCAGGCTCAGTGGTACATGCCTGCAATCCCAGCAACTTGGAAGACAAAGGCAGAAGTATCACAAGTTTGAGGCCAGCCCTAGCAACTTAGTGAGGCCCTAGGCAATTTATCAAGCACCTATCTCAAAATAAAAAGGGCTAGAAAAGTAGCTTAGTAAGCGAAGCACACCTGGGCTCAATCCCTAGTACTAAAAAAAAAATTTTTTTTAAATGATAATGACCTAGCTGAATAATGAAGACAGGCATGGTGGTGCCTGCCTATAATTCCAGCAACTTGGGAGGCTAAGGCAGGAGGATCGCAAGTTCAAAGCCAGGCTCAGCAACTTAGCAGGGCCCTGTCTCAAAATAAAAAATAAAAAGGTCTGGGGATATGGTTCAGTGGTTAAGCACCCCTGGGTTCAATCCCCAATACTCGCCCCCCCCCCCAAAGTGACCTAGTTGAAAAAGAAATCAAGAAAACAATCCCATTTATGGTAGCATAAAAATTATTAATAAAATGCCAAAGAATTTAACCAAGGAGTAAAAAAAAAAAGTCCATTGAAATATAAAACACTGATTAAAAAAAAAAATGAATATAGAAAAAATAAACAGAAAAATATCCCATATTAATAGAAAAGAATGCCCATACTATCAAAAGAAATCCCTAACCAAAATCCAGTGGCATTCTTTACAGAAATAGAAGAAACAACCTTAAAATTCATATGAAGACATACTCATAAATATCAAAAACAAAGAGTCAAAATAATACTGAAAAAGAAAAAACAAAGTTGGTAGCATCACACTTTCTGATTTAAAATTACATTACAAATCAGGCACTGTGGTGCACACCTGTAATCCCAACTACTTGGAGAATAAGACTTGAGGATCACAAGTGTGAGGCCAGGCTCTGCAATTTGGCCATCAGTGGTAACATGCTTACCTAGCATGCACAAGGCCCTGAGTCCAATTCCCAGCACCGTAAAATAAGTAAATGGATAAAGAAATAAATAAAAATGAGTATTTTATTCTGAAAACAATAATAATGAACAAAAGTGGGCCGAATGTTCTAATAATGAACAAAAGTGGGCCGAATAAGTGGATGCTGATCCATAAATGGGGGAGGGGGATATGGGAAAAATGGAGGAACTTTGTGCAAAAGGGAGAGAGTGGGCATGGGAGCAGGAAAGATGGTGGAATGAGATGAACATCATTACCCTAGGTACTTGTATGACTGAAAATATGGTGTAACACTATATCATGTACAACCAAAAAAATGAAAAGCTGTGCTGCAATTGTGTACAATGAATCAAAATGCATTCTGTTATATAGACCTAATTAATTAATTAAAAGGGGGTGTGGAGGGCTGTAGCTCAGTAGTAAAGTGCCCATGGGTTCAAACCTAACACCCGGGGAAAAATTGTTACAAAACTATAGTAATCAAAACAGTATGGTTCTGGCATAGAAACATAAACTTACTGAACAGAGAACCCATAAATAAATCCAAACATACACAGTCAACCAATTCTTAACAAGGCCACCAAGAAGACCTAATGGAACAGATATCTCTGATAAATGGTGGAGGGAAAACTGGATTTCCACATGTAAAAGAATAAAATTGGAGCCTTATCTTATACCACACAGAAAAACCAAGTCAAAATGGTGTAAGAGATATAAGTACTGAAACCATAAAACTCCTAAAAGAGCTGGGCACGGTAGCATACGCCTGTAATCCTAGCAGCTTGGGAGGCTGGGGTAAGAGGATTGCAAGTTCAAAGTCAGCCTCAGCAAAAACGAAGTGCTAAGCTATTTTATTTAGAGACAGTGAGACCCTGTCTCTAAATAAAATACAAAACAGGACTGGTGATGCGGCTCAGTGGTCGACTATCCCTGAGTCCAACCCCTCTAACCCTCTAAAAAAAAAACTCCCAGAAGAGAAAAATTCCTTGATATTGAATTTGACATCATACCAAAAATTCATACTACAGAAACAAATATAAGTAAATGAGACTATATCTAATTGTAAAACTTCTGCACTGCAAAGGATACAATCAAAAACATGGACTGGGAGAAATAATTGCAAATCACATATCTGATAGACAGTTAAGATCACAATTTTATAAAGAACTCTTACAACTCAAAAGCAGAAAAACCAATAACCTGACTAAAAATGGGAAAAGTACTTGAACAGATATTTCTCCAAAGATGACACAAAAATGGCTAACAGATATAATGAAAAGGTGTTGAAGATGACTAATCATACAGGAAATGCAATTAAAATCACTCCGAAACATCCCCTCACTCCTGTACAGGTGGATATTATTAAAAAAAAAAAAAAAAAAAAAAATGAGGCTGGGGTTGTAGCTCAGTGGTAGAGCACTTGCTTTGCATGTGTGAGGCACTGGCTATAATTCTCAGCACCACATACAAATAAATAAAATAAAGGTCCATCAACAATTAAAAAATATTTTTGAAAAATAAAATAACAAATGTTGGCAAGGGTGTGAAGAAAAGCGCATTCTATTTATTGTCGGTAGGAATATATATGGTACGAGCATTATGGAAAACAATAAGAAGGTTGCTGAAGAAATTTTAAAAATGTACCTATTGTATGATCTAGAAATACCTCTTCTTTGAAAATACCCAAAAGAGATGAAATCACCTCATAAAGATATCTACACCCTCATGTTCATTGCAGCATTATTCACAATAATCAACATGATATGGAAAAATCCTAAATGCCTACTGACAAGCAGATTTTTAAAAATACGACACACACTCACATACACTCATACACACACACACACACACACACACACACACACACACAATGAATATTATTTGACCTCAAAAAAAAAACAGAGCTTAAAACACAAGAGAATGAAAGAGATTACCATGGAAGAGGTAGATAGGGAGATGTAGGTTAAAGGATGTAACAGCAGATAGGTAGGAAGAAGAAAGTCTAGAGATTATATGTACCAAATAAGGACTAAAGGTAATAAAATTCTATTATATTAAGGATTTTTGTTAAGTGGATTTTTAACTTCTCTTTGTCATACACAAAAAGTAACTATGTGAGATAGGTAGGTTAATTTCTATATAGATAGATAGATACTCTATGTAACTCAAAATATCATGTTGTAAACTTCAAATATACACAATAAAATCTGAAAAAAATTAAGAGGAAATCAAGCCAAAGTTTTCTAAAAACATAATCAGTTCATTAAACAGGGACTATCTGGTAGAAAACTACAGTTAACAAGTCTGACCCAAGTCCATAGTTAATCTTAACTTAGTGTATCAATGAATTTCATGAAGTCCTAGGGTTTTTTTGGTTGTTTGTTTTGTTTTTTAATTAAAAACAAAAAAAAAGAAAAAAAAAAAACAGCTCAGTGGTATAGCACTTGCCTAACGTGTTAAGCTCTGGGTTGAATCCCCAGCACAGCAAGGGAAAAAAAAAAAGAAGGAAAAGAAATTATCTTGATGGGCTACAGGTAGAACACTTGCACAAAGAAAGGAGGAGGGACTCTAAACTCCAACAAAGTATGAACAATAATCAAAGATATTGTTGATTCTATATTCAAATTATCGGGATATAGGAAACATTATTGCTATGAATAGTAACAAACAACCATCTTGATAACTACAACACTAAAAGTCAAAAGAATATACTTTGTTAAATACCTATATTATGTTTTTTTGTTTTGCTTTGTTTTGTTTTGGTTTGGTTTTTTTGAGATGTTCAGAGCTTAATTCTGTCAGACAGTAAGTTTCAAAATCTTATCCTACCGTGCCTCAATAGTTGCTAAAAATAGATGTCCTCTTCCTTTCTCTCTGAACAACTCAAAACTCCAAATGGAGCAATGTAAAGTGCACTTAAGAGTCACATCTAAAAATTTTAACTTTTAAGGTTCACAAGATACCATCATGAAATTTGAAGTATTACTAAATTCCATTTTTTTAAAAAAAGATGTTACACACAGTCTTATTTTCTATAGATATAAAAGGAGTATAGTCAGATTTATTTTCCCTTGAAGAATCATATTGTTAATTTTATTTCAAAAACAAATTAGCAAAAGATATTTCACTGAATACACAAATTTTTCTGTTACTGAAAAGGAAAAAAAATATTGTTTAAGTGAGATGAAGTAAAAATTATTTGACACATTTGAAAGAACCTCTAATATCCAGCTTATAATGACCATAAGCTATACTGCAAAACAAATTCAGAATTAAAGAAAAACTAAAATCTCAAAAATTAAATGAAAACTTCTGTTCTCTGAAATTACCAATAGTTACCAAAAGGAATTTGGAATGGCATGACCCATACCCAAAATATAAATTTCCTTATAAAATTTAAAGTTAGGGGAGAATGGTATGGTTCAGTGGTAGAGCACTTGCCTAGCATGCACAAGGCATGATCCCCAGCACCACAAAAAATATTTTAATTTAAAGTTAATTTAAAATAACTTACATATGTTAGTTTACAAGCAAAAATTTTTAAAAAAACCTTATATGGAGAAACATCTGAATTATGAAATTCACAACTGATATATTCACAAGTTCAAACCCCTATTACATATTCTATTTGCAAAAGACAGTTAACATACATATAGATTATATGCTAGTACTGTACTAAAGACTAATAATTTAATCCTCATAATACCATGAGTGTGCCCCATGCCTAATTCACAGAAAAACACAGTTATAAACATTTCCCTATTTACTGACCTGATAGTCTTTTGCTAATATGCAAATATAACAAGATTATGTTTTAATAACTTGTTTTCACAATATGCTTATTTTATAATACATAGGTCGTTGTTATTTTTTCTTTTAAGTACTTATAAGCGTGACTAGGTAGTATAAAGGAGATGGTATTTTAACTGAGAAATTTCAAGAGACAGAAATGAAAATATGCCATAAGAAAGACTAACTTGGAATAATAAGAAGGGTAAATTGGAGCAGGGAAATCAGAACTGTTGCCACAGTTTTTGCATAGACTACAAATGATGTAAGTAGAATGAAAACAAAGAATATTAGACAGAGATAGGGCCCAATAGTTCAACTAGCTCGAATTCAGAGTTAACCATTTGCAAAAATAATAAAGACAAAAGAGTTACTAAGAAAATAGGTGACAACATTTTAGCAATTGATTTAATGTTTGAGTTATAGGCAAAGAAGCAGACCACAAAGTGAATCTAAGGTTTAAACCTAGGTGAGTTCAAGAAGCACTAACAAAAACAAAAAAGGATGAGTGACTTTGTTGTTGTTATTTTATATTAGTACTGGGTTCAAATCTAGGACCTCACACATGCTAGGCAAGAGTTCTACCATTGATCTAACACCCCAAAGATAAGTTATTTTTGCAGTTTTGAAGAGAAGGAGACTGGAGAACCTAGATGGTTTTCATTATCTTTTCCATTTCTCACAATGGTTTCCATTTCAAACGTTCCTCATTTGTTCTCCAAATTTATTAATTTTAATTTCAGTTATAACTATCTTTTTTATTTTCTTGATGTTTAAATTTTTCCCACAGTCTGTATTAATAAATTCATACACAAAGCAAAAAATTTACTTAGATTCATATGGAAATAACTACAAATGCAAATTAAGAGTAAGAAGGTATAATCAAATGCATTTATTTAATTAATTAATGCATTTTATTTATTTATTAAATATAATGCTTGCCCCCCAAGTACCTTACCATTGAGCTACATCCTGTCCTTTTCATTTTGAGACAGGGTCTCGCTAAGTTGCAGAAGCTGGCCTTGAACTTGAGATCCTCCTGCCTCAGCCTCCCAAAGTGGCCATTGTACCCAGCAAATGCATTTATTTTAAATTTTAAGGTCAATTCAACATTTTGGGAGGGGCAGGGCAGGGTTTAAAAGTGTATGCAGTACCTATGTACATGAAAATATCAGCACACCAACCATACCTTATAATTAGTCATCATGAAATAATCTATTAAAATCAATAACCAACCTAATTTCCATTACTTATGTTCTTCTCACAAGAAAAATGGCATCTTTTCTTGTTCTGTATCATTTTTTAAGTCTGAAGGTAAAGGAACCCATCCATTGTATGCCTTATTCCAAAATACCATCACAAGTTTGTTTGTTTGTTTGTTTTTTTAATTTGGTATAATCCTTGAAAAAGAACTCAAATAAGGTATTTAAACTCTAAATGCAAAGTTCTTTCATGCCTAGAACTTGTTTGTTGAGTAAAAGCCTGAACTATAGCTACTAAATGAAAAGACAGGCATTGTCTATCTAGAGGCAAGCATGTAAATAGCATAGTCTATACTGAACAGGCATTGTTTCTATATATAACAGGCATTAGGCAAATATAATAATACTGTTATTAGTATATGGCACACCTAAATTTAAATTCTCACTCTAATAGCTTTTTTTTTAAGGAAACATTTATTGAATACTTACCATATGCCAGACATTATTCTTTGTACTACATGTTATCTTAATCCTTACAACCACCCTAGTTAGTACGATTATCCTAATTTTACAGAAGAGGACACATAGGCACACAGAGAATAAGCAATATGCTAAAAGATAACAAACCTAATAAGCAAAAGAGCAGGATTTGTATATAAGCACTTTAATTCCAGACTCACCCCTTACAAAAAAAAGTAGATAAATGAAATAAAAAATATAGAGAGAGATAGTAATACATTTATGTCCTCCATCAACGTAGTTCTCACCAATTTTTTTCCTACCTCTCCACCAATAGTAACCAGTTATTAATTATATGTATCCTTCCAGAGTTTTTATTTAATGTATCTAAATAAATATAAATGTATACTTTTCTTTTTGACTTACCCAAAATACAGTTTTCTACACAATGTTCTACACTTTGCTCTTTTTAATGTATATGAAAATTCTTCCTGTGTCAGTCCAAGAACTCTTTCATCCTTTTCAAAACTTAGACAGCATTACACTGATCAGGTGGACCATAATTTATTTTACCAATTCCAAAAAGACATTAAGATTGTTTCTAATGTCTTGTCATTATAAACAATGTTGCAGTACATGTTATTTTACAAATACAGCTAATAGACAATTTCCTGGAAATGGAACTTTTTAGATAAAAAGATATGCTCATTTGTAAATCTGACATATGCTAACAAATCGTCCCTGTAGAGATTTCTCAATTTACATTAACACAAACATATAAATACTTGTATACTGACAATTCTGACAGTGTTCTTTTAAAACTAAGGATTTTTGTTAACCTCATATGTGGAAACAATGGTTACCTTAGCATACTATTTTGTATGTCTCTTAATGTGAATGAGGTTAAACTGTACTCATTAAAAAACCATTCGTAGCTGGGCGTGGTGGTCCTTGTCTATAATTCCAGCAGCTCTGGAGGCCGAGGCTGGAGGATCACAAATTCCAGAACAGCCTCAGCAGTTTAGTAAAACTCTTAAGCAATTTAGTGAGGCCCTGTGCTGGGGATGTGGCTTGATGATTAAGCACCCATGGGTTCAATCCCTGGTACCAAAAATATAAAAATCAAAAAATTAAAAATAAAAAATATTTTTAGAGTACAGCAAGCAGACAAGGGGAAGAAGAGTGGAGGGAAAGGGAAAATACTAGGGGGTGAAACTGATCAAATTATGTTATGTGCATATATAAACATGGCATAACATATCCATTATCTATAATAATGTACCAATAAAAAAATGGAAAAATAAAAGAAAAAAATCGTATCTCCTTTTCTGTAAAACTGCCTGTTTCATATCCTTTGTCCATTTTGCTATTGGGTTGTTTTTATCCCATTAGTTTCCAGGACTGCTTTACTTCTTTAACAAAAGTCATCAATGTCCTTCTAATTGTCTTTTTAACTTTGTATACAGTAATTTCAGCTTAGCTTATTATTTTTCTTTTATAATAATAGTTTAGTTTTTTTTTATGTCTATTCACATTTTAGTTAGGAAGGCTTCCCTGACCCCAAAATAAATTTGTCTGTTTTCTTCTAGTACTTTTATTAGTCTTTACATTTAAATATTTGGCTTATTGGGAATTTATCTAAATACGTACTTGGAATGAGAAATTAACCCAGCATTTTTATTCTCTAGATGTCATTCCTACATTCCAATTCCATTTACTGAATAGTGGCCACCTAAATCTATTCCCTATTGATTTAAGGTGATATAGGTTTATGTCTTAGCTTTAATATTTGGTTGTTGGTTTAATACATCTATTTGGAATAATTGTAACTATTACAGTTTTTAAATTAAAACATGTTGATATTGAATTTAACATATTACTGCTCTATTTTTCAGAGTTTTCCCAGCAACTTCCATATAAATTTGAAAAACCATGTCTGGTTCCCAAAAAACCAACTGGAATTTATTAGACCCACAATATTTTACAAACGAGAGAAAACAGATTAATGTGGCTGAGCATCCCTATTCACAAATGTGATTTTCATGTGTTTTAAGTTTTTGTGTTCTCAGTAGTGCTTTTAATTCTTCATACAGGTCTTGCATATTTTTTACTACTCTATACCTGGGTTATTTTACATCTTTCTCTTTTTTTCCCCCCCATTACAAATGGTGTATTTTCTTCCATTGTTCCAACTGCCTATTGTTTCTACTAAGTGTTAATTTTAACTTTGGATGAGTTATATAAACTATCAAAGTATTATATTCCTCACCTATAAAACTGAGCAAATAAAGCTGGGTGTGGTGGTATATGCTTATAATCCCAGTGACTCCAGAAGCTGAGGAAGGAGGATGGAAAGTTTGAGGCCAGTCTCAATAACTTTGTGAGACCCTCTCTCGAAATTAAAAAATAAAAAGGACTGGGGTTACAGCTTAGTGGTAAAGCATTCCTGGGTTCAATTTCCAGTACTATAAATAAATAAATAAACAAATAGATAAATAAATCTGCACAAATGCATACTTTTCAAGGGTTATAAGACTTTTAGATAGGATGTAATCAATTCATCATTGTTCCTGACATATTTCTTAATATCAGCAGTATAGTTTCTCAATATTATAAATTAATTATAATTACTAATTACTAAATTTTTCTCCAATACTACGGTTTGTATATTTCTTCTCATATACACAGTCATACCAACTTCTAAATATACACTTCCCCCCTTATTCACAGTTAAAGGGACTAACTCAACTTTTGAACTGAATAAACCTCTGTTCTGGTAACACCCAATCAGCATTTTACCTAATTACTCTTCAAAAATTCATAAAGTTCATTCCTGTTAAGAGAGCCTGGTTATGAAATCCATAGTCGAGTTATCCTTGGATCAGAAAGTATACTTGCACTATCTGTAAATAGATGGAATCAACTGTAGGAAGCAATCTTAGCTCTACTTTATTCTCATCATGCCATCCTTAAAATTAACAAAATCAGACTTCTAATAACTAACAGGTGAAATAAAACACTTTTTTCCAGTTGTTTTCGGATACTCCTAATGCTGCTCCTTAGGACCTCTTTTATAGCCTATTCCTTCCCTGCCTTCCATTTCCCTATCACAAAAATAGCACTGCCTCAGAGAACATATTTCCCAAGAGATCTTGCTTAAACTGCCAGCACATATCCAATTTATAGTTAAAATTATTTCTATTAGTCAACCAAAACAACTTGTATCTATGTTATTACTTATAACTTCAAAAAGCTTTTTCCCTAGAAAAACCTGGAAGTAATGCAAACATAGTAATTAACAGGTTGTATCCATTAAAGTATAAGCAAATAAACCTATTAACAAAATCCAAATGATCATATCAGAAGGCACCTGGCAAACAGATATTTTCATTCATCTGTATATAAAAATTACAAAACAGATGAAGCATAATAGGCAATAATTCAGGTTACCTTAAATTTACAAAGACATCCTATTTGCCAGGCATTTTAAACAGCTTCTCAAAAGCGCAAAATTAAATATTGTTAATAGATTATTAGTTACTTGATACACTGGATCAAGGAGAGAAATCTACAACTGGAATTGTCAGCCTACTCCAAACTTGAAAAGCAAAACTAGAAATGAAATATTTTGTGCCTTTAGCCCTAATATATTCTCCTCGAATATGGTACTAAATTCCTTACTACCTACTGAATATTGCTACCAAATCTACAACAAAATTTAGTCATCAGAATCTTCTCTCCCCTCCTAAAATAAAACTAGTTCATATTTCTTCTCTTCCTGGATTCTCATTTTTATTAATGATTACACCTGGAATCATATCTGGTTCTTAACACTTACTATTCTTTTTTCCTTTTCTTTTTATAGCAGGGATTGAACCCAGGGGCATTTAGCCACTGAGCCACATCCCAGCCTTTTTATATTTTATTTTGAAACAGGGTCTCATTAAGTTACTTAGGGCCTTGCTAAAACTGCTGAAGTTGGCTTTGAAACACAGTTCAAACCTCCCAAGTCACGAGATTAAAGGCGTGAACCACATTACCCATCTTACTACTCACTTTTAAATCAAAACCTGTCCATTCTTTCTGCTTCCCAAATCTCTCCTCCATTTACCTGCTCCTTTCTTGTTTTGAAGGACTATTATCACAGCCTAATTTCTTTACCCCAAATTCTCTCCTTTCTAATCCTTCCTTTTGTAACCCATATTAATTCCCATGACCAACTATCTGTGTGGATATTAACCAAATTAAATTCAAGCTCCTAAATTTAATTCTATAATCTGACCTCAATTTTGTCTTTTTACCTCCCTCCCCTCACCCTGTACTGAGTATTGAACCTGAAGTACTACATCCCCAACCCTGCTTATATTTTTTTTTAAAGAGAGAGGAAGAGAGAGAGAATTTTAATATTTATTTTTTTTAGTATTCAGTGGACACAACATCTCTGTTTGTATGTGGTGCTGAGGATCAAACCCGGGCCGCACGCATGGCAGGCAAGCGCGTTACCGCTTGAGCCACATTCCCAGCCCCAACCCTGCTTATTTTAAGACAGGTTCTCACTACGTGGCCCAGACTGGCCTGAACTTGAGATCCTCCTGTTTGAGCCTTCCAAGTCACTGAGATTACAGGTATGTGCCACCATGCCTGGCACATGGTGATGTGGGCATGGTGATGCACATATATAAGCCCAGCAATGAGACTGAGGCAGAAAAATAGCAAATTGAAGACCAGCTTGGACAATTTAGCAACACCTATCTCAAACAGGGCCAAGGAAGTAACTCAGTGACAGAACACTTAGCTAGCATGCATAAGACCCTGGGATTCAATCCCTAGCAACACATACATACGTTAAATTAAATTCAGTTATTGTTTCTTCTAGACTAGCTAAAATTAAGACTTTCTTTCCTTAAGAAATAAACAGATGCAAATAAACACTAAATTAATATATACATTCATGGCAGCATTACTTATAACAAAAATTTGAAAATAAATTAAAGAAACCCAAATTTTTGGTATATCTAAGTAATGAAATGTTAAATGATCATTCACAATATCCCTCAATGATATTTGAAAATTGAAAAAAATACTTTTTATAAAAAAAAAAAAAGTTGCATTAGAATTACACACTCTCAGACTATAATCAGAAACATGAGTACAGAAAAGGTCCCAAAATTTTATTATCTATGCATGATGGCATTAGGGTCAATTTTTATATTCAAATGCTTTCCAATTTTTGTATCACAAACATGAACTATTTTTATTTGTTTTGTTTTGTTTTGACTTGATTGTGGTACTAAGGAACCAACCCAGGGTATACTAGGCAAGAAGAACATGTTACACTTTTATAATAAAAATAAAAAATTATTTAAAAAAAAAAACTAAAAATGTGTATTTCAGAATAATGACACCTAGCAAAGGAATAAAATGAGGCTAAACTTGATATTAATAAGAAAGTAGAACTGGAGATGCAGCACACATGTAGAGCACTTGCCTAGCAAGCTTAAGCTTAAGTCCTTATGGTTCAATCTCCAGCATTGCAAAAAAATTTAAAAATAAAAATAATTAGGACAGTTCCAATTAATTTGTGGAAAACATTACTAAAGGCTTCCAGAATATTTTCCTCACCATCAAGGAAGGCTAAACTGAAATCCTACTGTGCTAAAAAGACAAAAGAGTATACGCAGATTAAAAAAAAAAAAATTATATATGTATATATATATATATATATACACATATATATATATTATACGGTTTAAAGAATGATAGAAATTTCTTTTGCCTATAGTAACTTGAATAAATTTTTGTATATTGATTATACAGTATAGCCTTTAATGCACATAAAAAACTGTCATAATTCATTAATATTTTAAAATTACTGCTTTTTAATTCCATCAACATGAAAAACAAGCCCAGAGAAGCAGAAATGAAATAAGCTATGGGCTCATTATGTGGTTTCTTCATAAACACTATCCATTTTACTAACACAATTTTAATCTATGAGTTCATTGAGTACATGTCCTCTGTAAGTTTTTTAATATATCACCCAAGTACTAAAGTAATTTTTAAAATAAATGGGGTTTGTGAGAATGAACTTAACAGCACTACATTCATATAACATACTAAGGACATGGAATGCTAAGAACCTCCTAAGATGATGGACACTGGACCACCTAGGCTGTCCCTTCCAACAAGAATCCTTGATAACTGCCTAAACCCTGAAACAGAAATCTATGATATTCCTGTTATTAAGGAAAGTGATTCACATCCAACCCTACAAAAACACAAAGAGAAAACCCTCTAAAGAAGCTGCCAGTTGTTAAAATCTGCTCAGATCAGGCATCTACTGTTATTACTATTTTTTGTTTGGTTTGAGTTTCATAAAGCATCACCAAACCAATACATCCCAAAGACAGATAAATGTATATACATGATAGCCTTGATACAATATAAGTGAGAAATCCAAGTTCCAATGTTTGCCACCAAATCAATCCTGCACAGCAATTTCTATAGACCTTGGACAAAAAGCTTAACAGCGTAGCAGTTAAGACAACAAAGGGAAATACGCACATAGAGAAATGAGAAAAGTCTAGATGTTACCACAGTAAGTTTATGTTTTATCTAAATATTCTTGGGCTGAGGGATGTAGCTCATTGGTAGAGTACCTACTTCATGTGCAAGAAGCCCTGGGTTTGATTCTCAGCACTTAAATTCAGTATTCCTCATACCACACAGAGTCATGACCATAATGCTATCATCTCAACAATTTATTTTGATAAGCCATCAAGCAGAATGGCAAGGAAAACAACCTGTGCATTAATATTTGATCTGCCTCAAATAATTCTAAACATAAGTATAATTTAGAATAAGGTAGGAGGACTGGTAGGTTTAACTTTCAGACTCAATTTACAGCTGTTCACCAGTCACCTGCTATTCGACAAGTTACTTACCAACTTGTGCTGCCATTTCTCCGTAAATTTATCCCCTAAGATGAGGATAATTCTTGCAAACTGTGTCACAAGCATTTTGAAAGGAACCATGAATTATTGTGTAATGCTCTTGATATTCCTCAGATGTAGGGTCCTACACAAAGTAAAGTATTATTATACATCTCTCTAACAGTAGTATCTGTTTGCATTATGGGTTTTTCTTTTCCCTACACTTGACAGATTCTTGCCTACTAATGTTTCTCAAGTGTCCAAAGCAAGCTTGCAGTCCTGACCCCAGTAATTACTTTTTTTCAAGTCATCATATCACCTACATCTTTCTCTTCCTTAGAAGATATTGTGAAATTTGTAAGTTATAAAACATAATGAATTTCTTTGGTTCAGTAAGAAATATTTGATATTTTTTAACCCACTCTCCAGTAAATAATTTCCCATGCTTATACTTTTTAAATTTCAACTGTATTTTATAGAACAGTTGATTTGCAGATTTTTATTTTGTGAATAGAAAGAACAGAACAGAAAATAAAGGCAGAAAGTAAGTTATTACTGCTGTGAGATTTAATTACTGGACTGATCAACAGAAATTACTGTTACAGTAATACAGGAAACAGAATCAATGTTCATTATCTTTTTATCTTCTATAAATGCTAAGTATAAACTATAATTAATTTTATCACATTATTCAAAACTTTACCTACTACTGGCTTTGCTAATCAAGTTAGTCTTCCATCCAAGAATAAACTATACATACTTGGATTTTTAGTTTGTGATGGCACGATATTACATCTTGAAAACAACTCTCAATCTTATGTGGTTCTTAAAATGACTTGAATTTATGCAACAAGGGGTAATAGAACATGGTGTCTTAATTGTATAACCTTAGTTACAAAATAGTAATTAAAAAATTTTTTTTCCTACCTTCAGAATTACTTTAAAATACCAATGACAACTATTTTCTTCCTAGGTGAACAAATATTCTACCGTTTCACTATGGCAGGGTAAAATCTTTGTGGATAAAAGTAAAACTACAGGATTTAGAGTGGTGTCTTAATGTCTGCTAGTCTAGTAACCCTGTTTTTAGTCTCAACTTCTTTTAACTTCAGTTTCCTCTCTGTAAAATGAGCAACACAACACTTGCACTACCTAAAAGACTATTGAGAGGATTAAATGAGATAAACCATCTGAAAGAACTCTGCAAAGCACAAAAAGCTACTGAAATAGAATTATGACACAGCATTTACAAATTATGGTCATAAAAGTTTAATATCACTTCTAAAATGAAATAAATGGAAATAGGTGTACGAAACATTTAGGACCATGGTCACCAAGTTATAGCTATGACTGGATATATACTCCATAAAGAAACTTGTTAAGAAAAGTATACTTCCTACAAGTTATCTTAAAATTTTCAGAAGTGAATTTGGAAGAAAGTAAAAAAACAATTCATTTAAATGGACTTATATGTCTTGCTGAAAGTTAGATTTTTTACTTGTTATGAATTAAGAAATTGAGGGGCACAGCAGGGCATGGTGGCACACACCTACAATCACAGGGATTTGGGAGACTGAGGCAGGAGAATGGCAGAAAGATTGTTAAGTTTGAGGCCAGCCTGGGCAACTTAGTAAGATCCATCACAAAATAAAAATAAAAAGGGCTAGGAATGTAGCTCAGTGGTAAAGTACCAGTGTTCAATCCCCAGTACCAAAAGAAAAAGATTAAGAAACCAAGATGCACAGTGGCTCATGCATGTAATCCCAGAGACTTGGGAACCTGAGATAAAAGGATCACAAATTCGAGGGCAACTTTGGCATCTAGTAGATTCTCAACACCTTAGAAGACTCTGTCTCAAAATAAAAAATAAAATGAGGATATAGCTCAGTGGTAGAGTGTCCCTAGGTTCAACTCCCAGTACAAAAAAAAAAGAAGAATTTTAGACAGTACAAAAAAAAATTAAAAAGGAAAAGGAAATTGAGACACTAGCTTAAAAAGATTAATTAGAAAGTTCTGAATATAGGCCCTAACACTCCCCACCTCCCCCAAAAAAGTTCTTACACAGGAAAAATACATGTAAATGAAACAGAAAGTCTCTCTCTGGATGTAATTCAGAAAAAGCTAGTAGTCATAGCAAGGGGAATACACGTACAAGAGAAATGAGGTGAATGTGAACTTAATCTACATTCTTAGTATAATAAATCAGTTAAACTTTTCTATGTGGGCTGGGGATGTGGCTCAAGTGGTAGCGAGCTCGCCTAGCATGCGTGCGGCCCAGGTTCGATCCTCAGCATCACATACAAACAAAGATGTTATGTCCGCCGAAAACTAAGAAATAAATATTAAAATTTCTCTCTCTCTCAAAAAAAAACAAAAAAAAAAAAAAAAACTTTTCTATGTGGATCAGAAAATGTCCAGAATGGAAACACTCTCCTAACAGACCACAGGCCAAATCTACTTACTAAACTACAAAGCCAAGTACTCTAGTAAATTATTGTGACTCAAGAATAACTTATCATTAATGAGGTTTACTCTTTCTCTTTCACTCCTTATTAGTTACAGGATACGTTTATAAAGTCAAACTATGTTAGAAATAATTCTTAGTTCCATTCTTTCTGATTTCTCTGACAAATTTAAAGCTCTGATGAAATGAACCATGCTTACTTACTACATGATCCTAGAAATACAACCAGACTGGTTCAATTACTAGAAGACTTTAAAATCCAGTAAGATCCAACAACTTTTTATCTTCTAATCCATTCCTCGAACTCATAAATTTAAAAAAGGATTAGGAAAGGGGCACATTTACAGAATTTAGGAATTATTTCAAACACGTAATTTACTACTAAAGCAGCTTAAACCAAGACTGAGGTTAAAAAATGAAATCCCTATCACAATCAACTGTCCTTGAACTTTCACTTTTTCCTACCTCTGAACCCTAGGAATACTTCAATATATCATCACTGAACCAGGACTTCTAATAATAAAAGACTTTCTTCAGGATCAGAATCCTCCCTGTATAAAACTAAGCAATTTCAGCTCCAGACTTTTATTTTTTTCGGGGGTGGGATGTGCCCAGGATTGAATCTAGGGGTGCTTAACCCCTGAGCCACATCCCCAACCTTTTTATTTTTTTACTTTAAGACAGGGTCTCGCCAAGTTGCTTAGGGCCTCTTGCTGAGGCTGGCCTCAAACTTTTGTTCCTCATGCCTCCCTCCCCCAGCCACTGAGATTATAGGCATGCACATGCACTACCATACCAGACTTATTTTTCAGCTATTGTTGACAATATTAAACTTAAGCCCTCATTTTCTCCCTGAACTCTTATTTTAATTCTATCCCACAGTGACATTTCTCATCATTTAAATTTCCTGAACTGAAAGTATTCAGCACATCATTTAAAATTTTAATTCTATCCAATTGTTTCATTTATGTTTGCTTTTAACTCCCAACCCAGGCTCAATTTCTGAAAAAAAAAAGCTCATTTTATCATGTTTCTATTCCAGACTGTGGTACATACCCTGGACAACAATGAGGTAATCCTAAAGAGGTTTCCTAAGTTAAGGAAATCCACACTCCTAACTTCGTATTATCACATAATTCTTCAGGATGAAAGTATAGGATGATATAGATGTCACGATGCAATCAACACAATGTCAATAAAACCACAAAGAAGTGGCTAGTTAAGTTTCTCAGAATCTCACCTATAAAATTAGAAGCTATTTCAGGCATTATCATCATGCTATGCATACAGTGTCTACCCTTGTCCTGGACACAGAACAAGTGTTTAATAACATTAAATCTTCTTAATCTTAGAAAACTGCAGTAACTGTATTGACAATTTTTATGTGCTGGCTTTGTATTTTCTACTTGCCCTCACCCTTTCCGAAATTATAGATATACAAAGTTCAGTTATTTCTATGGAGCATGGTAAATATAAAGAAGAGCAGACGCCCCAATACCATGAAAATTTCCAAAGCTAAACAAAAAAAGTAAAGGGCCCATTTGCCTCTACGGCACAGATAAAAATCAAAGCCGTACCATTCATTCATTTCTACCAAGTGACATCTCAATGCCTGAAATTATGAAAATCTGGTAAGATTCCATGAAATATTCTTAGTGAGATACAAGGAACTTGCCATTTACCTTGAGTTCTACAATAATTAAACCAACTACATTAAGTACCATTATCATTCATTAAAACTAAATTACAAATTAAAGCAGAAGAGACAAGAGAGATTAAGACCCTCACAACAAAGGATAAAAAACTACATTATTTACAATTTTCATTATCGGAAGATTGAAGTTTGGCATGGTGTTGAGATGATATGAAAGCTGAAAGGTGCCTGAATATATTATATCTGTATTAACTCTCAAAAGTAACTAACAACAGAAACCACTTAAAAATGAACTTATAAAAAATAACTGCGATAGAAAATAGAAAATACTTAAGTGTCATTACTGCTAAAGTCTAAAGAAACCAAGTCAATATAGTTGCATTCTTACCCATATTTACCACCTTAAGATACTAATTTTTGTTATAATCAAAAGTTAAACATAGTAATATTCCTAAATATAGAAATATTTAAGATATCCAGCAAAACAGAACATGAAATGTTACCAAATTCCTCAAATTTCTCATTTTCTTAAAAAAATTATTTTAAATTCTGCTTGATCAGCTACTGAAAACTCAGAATACCTCATATTCATGAAACCATCATAGACAGCATTGATACTTGAAAGTAGCTAATTATGGTAGTAAAAATGATATTTCTGATTAAACCAAATAAAATTATCTTATGGGGTTCCCCCCCAGATATACAAAAACATCAAAATAAATTACAAAATTAAAATCTGTTAAGGGTGACTGAGCTTATTAAAGAGTTCTATATTCCTTTATACCAAAGAAGATGTATATACACTGCAGGCTGGTTTTCTCTATTTCACTTTTTACACACCATACTATAAGGGTTTATAATAACAGTAAAAAAAGAAACCAAAAGAAGCAAGCAAATATTAAGGATATAATTAACTCCTGCTTTGCTTTTAAAGTTTGATAAAGAATATAGATTTAAGACTACAGAAATACAATACTTCAAACTTAAAAATAATTATTAGAAATAACAAAAGAAAATGTTTCCACTTACCTGGTTTTTTTCTGGATTTTTCATGGCCTAGTTGTCCTAGATCATTACATCCACACGTATACACAGTTCCATCATCCAGAACAAATACAGTATGTCTGAGTCCACATCCTACATCCCGGACTTTTTTATTTACAAAAAAGTCACTTTTTCTGGGCTCTAATACAATTTCTTCATCGATTCCACCCAAACCTAGTTGTCCAAAGGATGCATTTCCCCAGCACAACATGCTTGTAATTATTTTGGTCTTCCAGTTTCAATACAAAACTCACTTCTGAAACACTGGGAAGTTGGAGGTACCCTATGTCTGAGGAGACAGAAAAAAGTTAACATGACTTCAAAAGGAAACAAGATATATAACTGCTCTTTGATCAAGTGATAGGCTACAATAATCACTATACAGTAAACACTAAACATTTTAAACTATGCTACATAAGTATCATTTAGCTTCTAAAACCAATTAGTTGTTTTACTTTTAAATGCTCCATACAAAAATGCTTTGGGAAAATTCGTCACTTTCTATAACTCTTTGCAAAATTTAAAACACTAACCAGTTTTGGCTTTCTGTTGTCTTGTGATAGATTAAACTTATGAAAATAACTGTGGATGAAATTAATCAGTTATTTGTTTTTACTTTAAATAATTTCAATAAGAGCAGGAAATAAGATGTTTTTCTAATGCCCCTCCAAAGTCAAGTATACAGCCAACTGCAGAAGCATAACCTTGCAATCTCCCTCAAATCATAGCATAATTAAATAATACAACACCTACCTCCACATCAACAGAAAACTGAAGTTCTTTTCTGTAAAAGAAATAAAACCAATAATGGAAAAATTTAAGTTTCCAATAATTTAAATGACTTTCAGTTATTCATACTAATAGGCCATACAAAAAATTCTATTAAGTCCTAACTTTAAAACAATCACCTCCAGAGATCTTAGTCAAAATACTAACATTCCAACCTCACTGCAAATTAAACACTAAACTAATGTGATTATAATAAATACGCAATTTCAATATCAAGACCTCCCCAAAATTCAACATTTTGTGTTAGGAGCGGCAGTTGACTCAAAAATTCTCCCTGGGCAATCCACGTCTATGTGTACGTATACCTCTGGGACAACTATTTAGAGACGGGGGAAAAAAATTGTAAAATCACCCCACCAGGACTGCTGATTTTTCAAGAACAGAAATGGGGGCTGGGACACTGATAGTTTGGTGGCGAAATCTGTAGAACTTTCCAGTACATTGACTGAATATTTCTTCGCTTGCAAAGAAATAAATAACAAATAGTCTACTCAGTCTAAACCTGCACAAATTTTCAAATGCACTACGTTATTAAATAATACCGGTACTACTACATTATTCCTGTTGTAATCACCTACATTTCTTACACCAAAACTTCAAAGTTTCAAAACCAATTTTTCTACATTATGGCTAGCAAGTGCCGAAGGTGTCCCATTCCATGACCCATCCATTAAAAGAAGTTTGATTTCATTCTTTTGGGGCATCAGAACTCTACAGTTCCCGAGAGTTCTGCACTGTCTTCCAGTATTTTCCCCCCGTTTGTTTTAAGAGGAGGACAGGAAAATATCCTCGATTTCAGCGCGCCTAGATTTAACCACTCTTCTCTTAAAAGTCCTAAAGGGATACGGGAAAAGCGTTCTCTCTCCAGCAACAGGTAGGAGAATGAGAAGCAGTTTACTCCCATCCTGTCCCTCAACAGGCACCTACACCAGCTCACGCGGGTCGGGGAAGGGAAATCGTCTGCACACTCCCAACCTCGCGGACCGACCAGTCAACTACCGCAGCTTCCCAGACGCAGAGGCCAGTAGACCAGTCTGGGCACCCGGCGGCCTCAGCCCAAAGGAGGTCTTCCCCAGGGAGGTGCGACATTCCAGCCAGAGGGCCACGGAGCACCGACCCTTCCCTACCCCCCGCCCCTCACCCCCAGGAAGCGCTGAGAAAGCGCCCTTCGCCTAGCCGGCCTGTATCCGCCCAGCCCAGCCTGCCCCCTCCCTAACGCCACCACACGCCCCCCGAACCCACCCGGGCAACGACTCACCCGGCCCCTCAGGGCAGGGAAAGCCCAAGGCGACCGAGGGCGGCCCCTCCCCAAATAGCGAGGCTGCGCGACTGCTAAAGCACGTCTCCAGCTCCTGGGACCCTCCTTCAGCCAGTGGCGGCGATCACCAAGGCTCCTCCGGCTTCGGGCCGCTGCTCCGCTGCTCCCCGGTCAGGTCCCTGTGAAACTTTACCAGGTTCCTCAGAGAAAAGCAGCCGCCACCACTGTCCAGTCCGGAGACAGCAGTCAGCGACCCGGATGGAGCGGGAGGGGAAGAACTGAAAGCGAGCAGGGCGGAGAACGTAAGGGGTGGAGAGTTGAGGGAGAGGCCAGAGAGGAGAAGGGAGGAGGAGGTGGCTACCCGGGGGAGGGGGAGGGGCCTGCCGGAAGTGAACTGCGGAGCACGCGCGCGAGTCCGCCCACTTCCCGGCACGCGCGCCTGCGCCAGAACCCTTCTAGGGTACACATGCGCCTGCGCGGTGGGCAGCTTTGCGTTCCTTTGACTAATGGGAAGCGCCAAATACAGAAGCTGGAGTTTGTGAAGACAAGAGAAGGTGTCTGTGTTTTTATTAACGCTCTGCGTGCACAAGGGCCATTTTATGAAAAAAAAAAAAAAAAAAGAAACCTCTTTATTTAGTCTTTCTGCTCCACATTAGTATTTTCGTTGTTTTATTCTGCCTTTCCCCTTCCCTAAGGAGATTTTGAATAATCAGATGCAACCCCAAGATGGGGTTGCATTTTATGTAAAGGCGGACGGGTCTAGACTCAATTAGAGCTAATCTGAAGATGGGAGATATATTGATAGCAATGGCTGAAGCTTATCGCGTTAATTATCATCAACACCAATTCAGGTTCCTGATATAGCGTTGGCTCAGACTTTTTGAGTTCTCCCTGGGAGAGCTCAATCAGAAAAGTAAATAAGGCATATAGCTAGAGTTCCTGCTTCAAAAAAAGCTGGATTTCACGGGCCAGTGTTAACACCATCTTGTTACCAAAACCGAGTCCGTTTACTCACAACATGAAAAGGTCCTATGGAGTGGACAGCAAGAAAAAAGGATTTGTTCAGAACCAGATGTGGTGGCCTGCGCCTGTACAAGTGCCTTGTATATGTATATGTAGAGCCAATCCCACACTCAGGAGGCTGAGGCAGGAAGATTCTTTGAGTCCAGTTGGAAATCGGTCTGGGCAACATAGCGAGACCTGAGTGGGGGAGAAAAGGTAAGCCGATAATAATCAAGAAAAATGGCAGACTCTCTTCCTGAGAAACCATTAATACCGCTTTCAACTTTCTTTTATCCTTAGGAGGAAATAGTTGAGGAAACCTGGTAACTGGTAATCTGATCATCGTCAGTCTCGAAAGGAGGAAGACCAACAAAATCTCATGCAAGTCATCCCTGTCTCTCAAGTTTAAATGATTAATGAGGGATGTATGCTCAAGGATACACAGACCTTTCTAACAGGATAACCAGGGGAGTGGCTGCAATCGCTTTTAAAACTGGAGAACTTGCCACAAGGCATTTTGAAGTTAAGATTTACCAAGACTTGTGACTTTAGAGTGAATGTTGAGATCCTAGAAGGAATCCACAAGGCTGTATATCTTTTACTGAGAAATATATTTCAAATTATGAAGTGTCTATATTAGAATATGTTTAAATATGTGTTAGTTTCCTGGGGCTGCTATAACAAATTACCACAAATCAGTATATTAAAACAGCAGTATTTATTGTCTCACAGTTCTGGAGATCAGAAGAACAAAAATTGACAGCTGGGTGGTTCCCTCTTGGAGTTTCAGGGAGAAAAGTTTTCCCATGCCTCTTCTAGTTTTCTTGACAGTATTTGTGGAAGCATCGCTTTAATCCTGCCTCCATCTTCTCTTGGTGTTTCCTCTGTGCCTCTGAGTCCCAATATCCCTCTTTCTATAAGGATACCAGCTATTGGATAGGATCCACCCTATATAATCCATTATGAGCTTATAACTTAATTGCATCTACAAAGACCTTGTTTCCCAATAAAGGCACACTCACAGGTACCTGAGGTTAGGTTAAACTTGTGGAGGAACCAAATTTAACTGATAACAGTATGTTACAAAAATAAGTATAAAAAAGATGCTTAGCAAAGAAAGTGTAATTTCAACATTAGGAATGGAGGGACTACCCACAAAACATACTTTATTCTTAACAGCCTCCTTTCTTGTGGGACTGGTTTTTTTTTTTTTTTTCAGTCTCAGTATTGCCTGTGTTACCCAGTCAGGTTTCAAACTTGAGATTGTCCAGCCTCCACCTCCAGAATAGCTGGGACTATAGCTAGTGTTGGTTTATCTGGATTCAGAGCCTAAACCTTACAGCTCACTTCAGACTTCTGTCCTTCTAACTCCCCAAACACATTTACTTACGTTCTGCGTTTCAGAAAATTACTTAGTCATAATTCCTATGTTAATAGTACGAATCTAAGTGGATTGTTGTGAGAATTTAATAAGATAAAATGATAGGCTCAGTGGCCCCACTTATAATCCTAGTTACTTGGGAAACTTAGGCAGGAGGATAGCAAGTTTGAGGACAGCCTGGGCAATTTAGTGAAACCTTGTCTCAAAAAATCAAAAGGACCGTGGATACTCATAATAGAATGTAGCTGGGTACAATTCCCAATAGTGCAAAAGACAATAATAATAATAAAATCACATGTAGTGCCTTGTATATGTCAAGAATCTTGTAAATGCTAGCTTTTACCATTACTAGTAGCCTCTCCCAAACTAGAAGTGGTAAGAAAATATTGGGAAATGCATTCCATAGTACCAGGGGGAAAAAATTAGAACAAGAGTATAGGAGTTTCGTTTCTTTCTTTCTTTTTTTTTTTTTTTTTTAATGAGTACAGTGATTTTTTTTACAGACCATTTTCAAATTAAAAAGATAATGTTCAGATGGTTGAGAGATCCTTTAAAGAGTTATTTATTCTTGTCTCACTGTTCTTGTTCCTTTCCATCCACCCATACTGTTCCTGCTATATCTTGTCTCACTTCATTCAGGTCTCTACTCACAAACTTCCCTGATCAACCTGCACAAGAAAATCACTTTCTTGTTCCCTGTTACCTTATCCTGCTTTATTTTCCTTCTTAGTCATATGACATTTTATTATATAACACATAACTATACAACATTACGTTTATTAGTTGTAACATATAGATAAATAAGAAATAGATGAGCAATTACATTTAATCCATACATTATATTCTATATATTATGTAAATAGATGTATAACTTTATCTCCTACACTATACTGAAAATTCCATAAATGCAGGAATTTTGTCTATTTTGTTCAGGGCTCTGTCCTTTAGCATCTTGAACTGTTTCTGGACTACAATATGTACTCAAGAAATGTTGAATTAGCCAGACATGGTGGTCCACACCTGTTATCCCAGTGGCTCAGGAAGCTGAAGCAGGAGGATTATAAATTCAAGGCCAGTCTCAGCAATTTACATGCACGTCACCTGCTCAGCCCTAGACCCTCTTTAAGTACTTAACAGGGCTTTAAACAACTTAGTGAGACCTTATCTCAAAAAATAAAAAGGGTTGAGGATGTGGCTCAGTAGTAAAGCACCCCCGGGTTCAATTCTCTGTAACAACCAAAAAAAAAAAAAAAAAACGAGAGAGAAATAGTGAATTAATTAATGGTGCTGACAGCATTGTAAATTATCACAATTCTTTTAATAAATAAATATATTTGACAATATATTTTAAGAGCCAAAAATTTTTCCTTAATATTTTTCATGATAATAACAATATTTATTGTGAGATATTGCACAAGTAAACTGTTTACCTGTATTATATCACTTCTGAGTTCCAGCCTAACAAAATAGAAGATGCATTTAACAAAATTTTATTGAGCATCAAGTATATGACGCCCTCTCAATTCTATTAGGAGAGATAAAAACAAAAAGGCAGCAAACAAAAATATGAATAAGATTTTTATTGTAGCATTATTTCAAATAGCAAAAATGAAAAGCAACCTGAATTACAATATTAGAGAACTGCATAAGCAAATTTTGATATGTGGTTGATAAAATTGTGATTTTAAATACAAATACAAAATGTATATGATTCAATTTTTTAATGAGGCTACAAAATTATATGTCCTACTTGTAGCCATGTTTTTTAAAAAAATGCAAAAGAACCCAGCCACAGTGGCATATGCCTTTAATCTCAACCACTTGGAGGGCTGAGACAGGAGGATTGCAAATTTAAAGACAACCTGGCAATTTAAAGACTGGTAAAAAACAAAAAAACTGAGGCCTGCAGGGGAGTACAAGGGCAGGTCTAGGGCTGAGCTGGTGATGCGCATGTAACCCCATGACTGGTGGCTGAGACTGGAAGATTGTAAATTCATGGCCAGCATCAGCAATTTAATGAGGCCCTAAGCAATTTAGAAAGATCCTGTCTCAAAGGTAAAATGCTCCTGGGTTCAATCCCCAATACCAAAAAAAAAAAAGTGACTCGGGGTGTATCAGTGATAGAATACTCCTCAATCCAATCCCCAATACCACAAAAAAAAAAAAAAAAAGAAAGAAAAAGAAATGTGCTAAAATAGTAGAAATCATTACATTGGAGATTGGAGCAGATTTTTTCTCTATTTTCCAAATTTCTATAAACAATATTAATCTTATGGTTTTAAAATGGCAATGATAACCAGGCACAATGTCCTGTAATCCCAGATACTCAGGAAACTGAGGCAGGAAGATTTAAGTTAGAGGCCAACCTCAACAGTTTAGGAAGACCCTCAGCAACTTAAATTCTGTCTCAAAATAAAGAATAAAAATGTAAAAAATGGGGATGTAGCTTAGTGAAAAAGTGAGTTCAGTCCACTGGGTTCAGTCCTGGATATAAAATGAAATGTCATTGGTAAGAGAAATATTATTTGCTTCCAAAACAAAATAGGTTCAAAATGTAGAAGTACATAATTATTATATTCACCTAAAATTCAATGTAGGAATTTTAGCTAATCAAATATTCCTTTCATCTGCAAAATATATATCCATGTTTATATATGGTTTAAGTCAAGCTATTCATTTTTTATGAAACTTTTAAAATATTAATGCTTGGAGGATCCGCATTTTATCAATTACATACCAAATTATTTGGTCCCCTAGAGTGGATTAGAAGTTTCTGTTTTGATAAACATAGTTTGAGAAATGGCAAACATTTTAGGGCTAAGTATCTAAGATTGCAAATTTGGGTTTATTTGTACCACTGAAGGAATGGAACAAATAAATGGCACAAAAATTAAATTACTCCTTGATTTTCTTTTGATTTTTGTGTTTAACTTCCTAGGGCTGCTCTCACAAATTGGGTGACTTATAACAATAGAAATATTTCTCACAGTTCTTAAGTCCAAATGTTGAAAATCAAGATGTCGGTGATTCCATATGCCCTCCAAGGGTTTTAGAAAAAAAAATCTTTCCTTGATCCTTCTAGGTTTTGATGGCTATGGCATCCTTTGGCTTGTGGCAGTATAACTACAACTTCCAGTTTCATACAGGCTTCTTCCCTGTGTTTCTATGATCTGCCTCTCCTTTCCCTTATAAGGACACCAGTCTTTGGATTTAGGGTCTGCCTAATTTAGATCTATAACTTAATTTTATCTTTAAAGCCATAATTTGCAAAGAAAAAATCTGCAAAAGCATTTCAAAATAAGGTCATAATTTGAATTTCCAAGTGGACATGAATTTGGAGAGGAACACTATTCAACCCACTACAATCCTTTTTCAAGAAGTCATATCTGGGGACTGAAGTTGTAGCTCAGCAGTAGACCACTTGCTAGCTGTGTGAGGCACTGGGTGCCTCACACCACATATAAATAAGTAAATAAAGGTCTATCAACAACTAAAAAACATTTTTTAAAAAAAGAAGTCATATCTGTTCTTCCATTTTCCTAATTTTCTGTAACCTTAATGTGGTGTCTCTCACCTACCTTCTGGTGACCTATGGAGTAAATATATTTTGAAAATCTCTTCAGATGAGTGGAAGACCAACATTATCTATGTATCTTCTGCCTGTAGATAATCTTTTTAGTCTAGAATTTTGGACATTTGTTAAGCATACAAAAGAACTTGTCACCAATTGTCACATCACAGGTTCCATCTTGAGTGTGCAACTGGAAAGCCTCTAGTCACTTTTTTCCATTCCTGCTTTAGGAATCTATCAATAGACCTAAATCTAAGTTTAGGTCTATTGAATTAAGGAATTGTTCAGCCATATCTTGTTTGTCCCTCAATGAGTCCCTCTAATCTGGAGAGTTTCCTTCTTTTCATCCTGTCTTTAAAATTCCAAGGTTATCTTTTTTCTTGGCTTTTTTTCTAGCATTATGGCATCAGCCTAAAACATACACAAGGCAAATGTTTCACCAGATTCATTCAACAAGTCTTTACTGAGCACTTAAGCTGTGCTGCTCTCCAATTCTAGTAGAGACAGACAAAATCAATCAGGTAGGCAAGTAAAAGTATATTGTAAGTTGTAATACCAAAAAAAGAGTAGAAATAAGAATAGTGAATCCTTGAAATAGGATGGACAGTGAAAGTCTCAGTGGAGGAGTTGTCATTAAATATGAAAATAAGGAAAGAAGGATCAAGCACTATGAAGAGATGAGAAAACCCTGTAGGTGAGGGGAACAAATGAAGCCCTTGAGGAGAAAAGAACTTGACATTTTCTAGGAACTGAGAGAAAATTAGTGGAGGTCAAGCACAGGTATACTAAATATGCTTGGAAATAGGATGGATCAAGTAGGCATGCCCAAGAGTTCTATTCCAAGCGGGGAGAGAAGTAGTTAGTGTATATGCTAAAAGAACAGATAACTTCTGATGCTGAACAGGACAGGATTGCTGAATTAGAGGAGTAAAAATTGAAGAAGTTATTTAGAAGGCTTTTGTAAAAAGCCAAATGGGAGATAATAATGGTGGAGACTAAGATGGTAATAATGGAAATAAAGTGAAGAAGGTAGATTCAGAACACATTTTGGGGATAGGATCAACAAGGTTGTAATATGGGTGGCTCACACAGGATTAGAGCCACTGGTAACTTTTTGACTTGTGCAATTGATGAATAGTAGTGATATTTACAGATAAGTTTTGACCAGGAAAAATCAAGTGTTTTGGTTTTTTTTGTTGTTGTTGTTATTTTCTGGTACTGGGGATTGAACCTAGGGACCTTCTACCACCGAACCACACACACACACACCATTCCTTTAATTTTTAATTTTGAGACAGGGTCTTGCTAAATTGTCCTACTGGTCTCAAACTTACAATACTCCTGTTTCAGTCTGTGGAATTACCGGAATTACCAGAATTACATATGCTACTGTGCCTAGCCAAATGTTCTGTTTTGTCTTTAAGTTTAAAAAAATCAACAGTGTGTTTCTGTGTTAATTTGCTATGGCAGCCATAACAAAATACCACAGAGGGGCAGCTTAAATAAAGGGACTTATTTCCTCAGGGTTCTGGAGGCCAGAAGTCCAAGATCAAGGTGTTAGTCGGTTTGATTTTTTTCTAAAGGTCTCTACCCTAGGCTTGTAAATGGCCACCTCCTCACTGTGTGTTCAAGAGGTCTTCCTTTTGTCTGTGTGTTCTCTGTGTCCTAACCTTGTCTTTTTCCTTATAAAGACTTCAGTCATATTGGATTATGACCTATTCTTGTGACCTCATTTTGCCTTAATTGCCTCTTTAAATGATCTATCTCCAACTATAGTCACCTTCCAAAGTACTGGGGGATAGGATTTTAGCATATGAGTTCTATGGGGGATATAATTCTTCCCATAGCAGTTTCTTTCTTTCTTCTGAATTTTATCAATAAAAAAATTTTTTAGGGGCTGGGGTTCAGTAGCAGAGTTCTTGCCTAGCATGTGTGAGGCACTGGGTTCAATCCTCAAAAGCACCACATAAAAATAAATAAATTAAATAAAAGCATTCTGTCCATCTACAACAAAAAAATAAAAAAAATATTTTCACTGTTATGTTAGATGGGTATGGGCCAGTCCCAGGAATAAATGAAACAGGAGAAATAACTCTCCTGCCACATAAATGAGAAAGCAGAATGGAATATATGGACCTTTATTTTAATACATGCAAGCAAAACAATTGTATTGATTATATTATATGCTATGAAATATGTCAATCTAAACATAAAGAATAATAATTCTGAGCATTAACTGTAGGAATCCTTCTCAACTTTCATTCTCACAATCATCCCAACCTCCTTTGCCACTCCAAATTTATTTTCTGGCTTCAGTTTCCTTCTCAGTGTCTCAGTATAAAACAATAGTATCTTTCGATTTTGAATATTAGAAATATGTTAAATGCTCTCTTTTTAATTACCCTGTGATTATTTGTGTTTGTTTTCCATCCTCTAATTACAGGAATTGAAATGACATTAAAACAGACATAAACTTGAAAAATCACATGTAATGTGGACCTTGACCAGTATGTGGGGATGTATTCATGCATTTGAATTGTAATGCGATTACTCTAGTTACTACTCTTTCTCATCAGAAAATGTTCTCAAACTACTTTGTTTTTGATATCAGTAAAGAATAAAATTGCATGAAAAAACTGTGCTTTCAAATTAACTATCTCACAGTAATCATAAGATGAGGATTCTATGAGTTCTAATTAATACTGAGCATTACTAAAGTAATAGTGTGAGATCCATACTTATATGAATCCATTTATTTATTTGGGTATTTGATATTGAATCCAGGGGCACTTTACCACTGAGTTACAGCCCCTGCCTTTTGCATTTTGAGACAGGGGCTCATTAAATTGCTGAGGTTGGCCTCAAACTGGCAATCCTCCTGCCTCAACCAGTTGAGACACTGGGACGACAAGCATGCACCATTGCGCCTACTGTGAATCTTTTAAATGTGTTTTCTTTATAAAAAATTAAGATGGCAATAATAAGGAGGAATCTCAAATTTTAGAGCTAATCAGTCACACTTTCATAAAAGTCATGAGACCTTTCAAAAAAGATATTTGAAGTTGGAGGCTGGTGGAAGTATAGCTCAGTGATTATGTGTATGTGCCCTGGGATCAAACCCCAGAACCAAAAAGATAGTTGAAGCGGGAAAGTTCTAATTAGCTGTCAGATATATACAGTCTGAGAAGATTGTTTGTGTATATTTTCATTTTTTATTCTTCCTTTTTTTCCAAGTGCTGAGGATCAAACCCAAAGCCCCTTGAAAGCTAGGCAAGCATTCCACCACAAAGCTAAATTCCCAGCTCCCTTTATTTTATTTTTTTTATTATTATTATTTTTTTAGTTTTCAGTGGACACAACATTTTTATTTTTATGTGGTGCTGAGGATCCAACCCAGCACCCTGCGCATGCCAGGTGAGGGCGCTACCGATTGAGCCACATCCCCATCCCCCAGCTCCCTTTATTTTTAATGTATATTTTTTAAATGGCATGCCTCCCTGCCATCAAATAGGATCAGGAATGAAATTAATTGTAACTACACGTCTTTGTAAAATTAACAATATTGCTTTTTTTCTTTTCTCCAGTGTTGGGGATGGAACCCAGGCACTCCTGCATGCCAGGCAAATGCTTTACCACTGAGCCACATCCCCAGCCCCAGTGTTGCTTATTTTTTTTTTTAACAGAAATTAGCCAGAGCATGAATACCTTCATCTATTGAATCCTTTATTAATAACTTTCAAAATAATGTTATAAAGGAAACAGCCTTGCTAAGCATCTTATTTGATCATCACTTTTTTATAAATAGAATTGACACATTCAAATTCTTAGTTAAGCATTGAAAATTTTATGAAAGCAAAACAAAGGACCATAAAAGCAAAGAAATAGAAAAACTTTTTAGCCCCATCCCCCAGAATTTTTCTTGTTAACTATACATTCTATGTTTATAGAGTCAACTGTTAGTTGCCTTTAGCATACAGATATTTTTATGCATATTAAATGCAATTTTTAAAAAAATGTTTACTGTTACTTATGCTTTTTTTGGAAAAATATGTTTACTGTTACTTGTGCTTTTTCTGTCCTAATAACTGGTATCCAGAAATAATTAAAGCACTGACATTTTTATGGACAGTTTTTATTAGAGTTTTTAAAATGTGTTCTTATAATCTTGCTGTAAGATCTGATAGCCTGAAGGAACAATTGAGCAGTAGTCACTAGAAGGACAGAATGTTCTTAGAAGATAAATTATAGTTGCCACCTCCATGTTGACTAAATACAGTTTAACCATATGAAAAATGACAGAAATGTTTGCCCAGGAAAAACACTACATAATCCAAGATGTTTTTAAAATATGTATATATATGTAAATATATATGAAGCCAAACAAGAAACACTACTCTTTGTAAACATGGAATCTTAAGAAGTAAATTGAGGGGCTGGGGATGTGGCTCAAGCAGTAGCGTGCTCGCCTGGCATGCGTGTGGCCCCGGTTCGATCCTCAGCACCACATACAAACAAAGATGTTGTGTCCGCCGATAACTAAAAAATAAATATTAAAATTCTCTCATATCTCTCTCTCTCTCTCTCTCTCTCTCTCTCTCTCTCTCTCTCTCTCTCTCCTCTCTCACTCTCTCTTAAAAAAAAAGAAGTAAATTGAAGAATCGTGTACAGTTTCCTCTTAACAACACACAACTTCATTTGTTCAACCTTTAAAAGAAAGTATTACCCAGCAAGCTAAATTCTAAACAATAACTTTCAAATTGCTTCCATCCACAAGTCTGACAGGTGTTGACAATAAAATAAAAGTCCTATGGTTGGGCTGGGGTTGTGCTCACTGGTAGAGTCCTTAACTACCTAGCATGTGTTAAGGCATTGTGTTCGATTCTCAGCGCCACATATAAAATACAGGTCCATCAATGTCTAAAAACTATATATTTTTTAAAATCTTGTGGAATTGTACCTGTTAGAATTATTCTTAGTTTGAAGCATTTTTTAAAAGTATTGCAAGTCAGATAATTTAATTATATACTGAAATTAATCTATAGTAAGTGTGAAACATCCTATCATCCTTTTCTCACTCAGTTACCAATAAACTGGATAAAATGGTTTCTCTTTTTTGGTATAAAATTCTTCTGTTTTAAATTTAAATTTTCTTAGTTCAGGGAATTCCCATTTTCAAACATTAAAATAGCTTTTATTGAAAGATATTAATGCTTATAGCAATTTAATAAAGTATAAAGAAGAAAATAACAATAAAAATACCACCAAGAGATGCATACTGCTAACATAACATTGAACATTATTCTAGTATTTTTTCAAGAATATTGTATAGTATATACCAAGTTTACTCCAAACTGTATTGAACACATATAGAGGTCAAAATAATTTTACTCAGTGAATCTTGGGGTTTTCATTTTTACTCAGGATCTCTTCCCAACTACTCTTTCCAAATGTCTTGTTATCTTGATAGTCATCATCTGTACTTTGAAATCCTAGAATGCTTTCTCTAGGTTTTTCAATTCCTCTATCTCCATAGAATAACAAAATGTTCAGGTGGGTATAAAGGAAAATCTCAAAATATTGCATAGAGCTTCCATATTGTCTACTGCACTTGCATACTTAGATCCTTTAAATTAATAAACAACTTTTTGTTTATATCAATAATATATGAAGACAATGTATGCTTTTGCTTTTGGATTTTAATTATTTCAACCCTCATCTCTCCTGCCATGGTCTCAGTTCAGGTTGTCATTAATTCAACCCTGAATTTCTGCCCCAGCCCATGAACTACCTATAGTCTTGACTCTTGGGTTCACCTCCCAGTCACTGAGGTGGATCTTTCTTAAATGCTGATTTGATCATAGTTCTTTAAAATCTTTATCATCAGCATTCAAAGTCCTTCATAATCAAGTCTTTATCCTCCTCTACAACCTTATCCCTGACCACATTCCCCAAATCACAAATTATCCGGGTTTTATGAATTATCAAGTACACTCTTTCTCATCTCCCTACATTTTTAAAAAATATCTTTGGGAGAAGTTACTAGGGATTGAACCCAGAAGTGCTCTACCAATGAGCTATAGCCCCAGCAACCACATCCCTTGAAGTTGCTAAGGCTGGCCTTGAATTTAGAATCTTCCTGCCTCAGCTTCCCAAGTTGCTGGGGTTGTAGGTATACACCCCCAATACTCACCCCATTGCCTTACATGTTCATATTGTCTCTTCAACCTAGTAAGATTCTCATTTTTCAATACTCACTTAAGCAGTCCTTCCTTTTTGAAGACTTGCCCTATCTGTGCCAATTATAAAACACCCTCCTCTTTGGTGCCATCCTCTGCTATAGCGCTTGCCACATTGCAGCATAATCAGTTGCCTATATTCTCCATCACTGGATTGCTAGCTGAAGGTAAGGAACTTAGATCTTTTTAGATATGTATTCCTAAGAATAAATGAATACAAGTTGTTTTATGTTTGTCAGAAGTTCTAGCTGGAAAATTTTATTTTTTATTTTTTTATACCTTTGTTTTATTTATTTATTTTTCTGTTGTGCTGAGAATCAAAGCCAGGGCCTCACACGTGCTAGGCGAGCACTCTACCACTGAGCCACAACTCCAACACCCCATTTTTTATTTTTAATTACTAAAATATGAGAAATAAATTATTAGCAAACTTTATTTAGTTTGTAAAAATCTTTCAAAAATATTTCTAGAGCCAGGCGCAGTGGTGCTTGCTTGTAATCCTGGTGGCTCCAGAGGCTGAGATAGGAGGATCATGAGTTCAAAGCCAGCCTCAGCAAAGGCAAGGCACTAAGCAACTCAGTGAGACCCTGTCTCTAAATAAAATACAAAATAGGGCTGGGATGTAGCTCAGTGGTGGAGTACCCCTGAGTTCAATCCCTGGTACCAAAAATAAATAAATATACATATTTCTAGGGAAAAAGATAATTAAGAAGACCTTAGGGAAGACTGTGAACATGCTGGGCACAGTGGCACACATCTGTAAATTGGGAGGCTGAGGCAGGAGGATTGCAAATTCAAGACCAACCTAGGCAGTTTAACAAGATCCTCAGCAAACTAGCAAGACCTTGTCCCAAAATAAAAAAGGGCTGGAATTAAGCTCAATGATAGAGCTCCTCTGGTTTCAATTCCTAGTGTCTCGCGCACACACACACACACACAAACAAATAATTGACACATATTTACTAAACATCCATTAATTTTTTGTGAATTTAACAATTGTTTCTTGTTTATATTGTAGTCTTTCTAAGGGAGGGATCTATAGCATATGTACTTTTGTTTATTACCTCCAGTGTCTAGCAGGATAACATTTTCAAAGAACACTTCAAGTCCATTTTGACTGATTAACTGAATAAATGAATCTGTTCATCTTCACAATGCTAAATTTCAACAGGAATTTATAAGACCTGTTTCTTTGAATCACACTCTATGTATTGAAATACCTGTGACCTCTCTGAGGAAAGAGGCTCTACTCATGATTTTAATATTTCAAGATCGTTTTCTTCTTTTTCTTTTCTTTCTTTTTCTAGTACTAGGTATTGAACCCAGGAGTGCTTTACCACCTGACTACATCCCCATCCTATTTATTTTTTTTTTAAGATAGGTTTTTGCTAAATTGCTGAGGCTGGCCTCAAACTTTCAGTCCTTCTGACTCAGTCTCCCAAGCTGGGATTACAGGCATGCACTACCAAGTCTAACTATATGCCAAATCTTTTTAATTTTATTTTTAGTTGTAGATGGACACAGTCTCTTTATTTTATTTGTTTGTTTATTTTGGGTACCAGGGATTGAACTCAGGGACACTCAACCACTGAGCCACATCCCCAGCCCTATTTTGTATTTTATTTAGGATCTCACTGACTTTCTTAGCACCTTGCTTTTGCTGAGGCTAGCTATGAACTTGAGATCCTCCTATCTCAGCCTCCCTAGCTGCTGGGATTACAGGTGTGTTCCATTGCTCCCAGTTTTATTTATTTTATGTGGTACTAAGGATAAAACCCAATGTCTCACATACGCTAGGCAAGTGCTTTACCATTGAGCTACAACCTGAGCCCCTATTTCGAGATTTTAATAGAGGACACAGAACATAGTAGAAATTGTTAAATCTGTTATCAAGATTTCATGGGCTGGAGATGTGACTCAAGCGGTAGCGCCCTCACCTGGCATGCGTGCGGCCTGGGTTCGATCCTCAGCACCACATACAAACAATGATGATGTGTCCGCCGAAAAATTAAAAAATAAATATTAAAAAAAAAAAAAGATTTCATCAGTGAGAGGCTAGGGTTGTAGCTCAGCAGTAGAGCACTTCCTAGCATGTGTGGGGCACTAGGTTCGATCTTTGGCACCACATTAAAAAAAAAATCAATAAAAATCAAAATAAAGGTATTGTGTCCATCTATAACTAAAACATTTTTTAAAAAAGATTTCATCAGTGAAATACATGTCTACCTTGCTCATCATTGCATTTCTGTGACCTAGGATAACATATTATCCATAATAGGAATCCAGTAAATTTGTTAGATAAACATGATCTGGAACTCTAGCTTTCAGCAGGTACAAATAAAATGTAATGTGAAGCAGGACACGGTGGTGCATGCCTATAATCCCAGTGGTTTGGGAGGCTGAGGCAGGAGGATCACAAGTACAAAGTCAGTCTCAGCAATTTAGCAAGGCCCTAAGCAACTTAGTGAGACCCTGTCTCAAAATAAAAAAGGGCTAAGAATGTAGCTCAGTGGTTACGCGCCCCTGAGTTCAATCCCTGGTACCAAAAAAAAAAAAAATCGAATGTAAAAATTTTCCCTTGATCTCTTGGATTTGAAGGTAAATTCAGATCAGACTGAGTATAATTCTGAAAGGGTTTTTTGTTTGTTTGTTTTTGTTTTATTTTGTCTGTTGTTGTTTTGTTTTTGTTTGGAGCTAGGGATGGGACCCAGGCTCTTGCACAGGCTAAGCAGGCACTCTACCACTGAGTTGCATTCCCAGGCCCTGAAAGATTTTCTTTTTTAATTTTTAAGTATGAAATAATTCTACACAGACATGAGTGGCATAGGCCTGTAATCCCAGCTACTTGGAAGGCTGAGGCAGGATGATCGCAAGTTTCAGGCCAGCCTCAACAATTTATCGAAACTCAAAATAAAATGTGGCACATCTGTAATCCCAGAGGCTCGGGAGGCTGAGACAGGGGATCTGGAGTTCAAAGCCAGCCTCAGCAGTGGCGAGGTACTAAGCAACTCAGTGAGGCCCTGTCTCTAAATAAAATACAAAATAGGTCTGGAGATGTGGCTTAGTAGTTAGGTGCCCCTGTGTTCGATCCCCAGTACCAAAAAATAAATAAAATGTAAAAAGTTGCTGGGGATGTAGCTCAGTGCACGAGCACTTGCCTAGCATGTGCGAGTTCCTGGGTTTAATGGGAAGGAGTAGGGGAGAAATAAAGAGATAGTTCAGCCCCACAGAGGTGGAAAGGAAAGGAGAAGAGAGAGAAGTTGGAAACAAACAAGTGAGGCTCATAGGAGAAAATAGCTCCTCCAAGGGGAGCCACATGCTTTGATACCCATGGCAGCAGCATGAGGAAGCAGCCTAAAATTAGAAGGATGGGCAAGCCCAGGAAGGGACAGCCACGGCAGCCTTCCCATTGCCCTCAACAAATGAGGTGAGGGGCCGGGAGTCCCTGTGGAAACTTCCTTAGCCTTTGGAGCTCCACTGCTGTTTGTGCCAGGTAAGGCCCACTCTCGGAGCTCAACTTGAGAGGCAAAGCAAGAGATTTCTTAAAGGAATTTCCAGAGAATTCAAAGATTGAATATTGCCCAGTAAAGACATGCCTCCAGGAATCTGACAGTTAAGAGAGCAAAAAAGAATTATATGCATCCTTACCCATGGTATTCATTCAAACAGCTCATTAAATTGGAGTTCTCTGGGGTGTGTAAGCACTGCTTCAAGTGTTGGAATAAATAGGGAGGATGTCAGAAAATATGTAAAATCACATAGAAAAGAGGAATAAAGGGCACCAGCAAATGATTAGAGGAAAAGGATGAAATACTGCAGAGCCAGAAAGGAAGATTAGAGATGAAACAAATAGGACTCAATGGGCAACAGTGGGCTTTTTTCATGGATGAAGTACAAAGCAGTTGAATTAATTGGGGACAGATGATAAACTCCTGCGAAGCATTAGAATTTTCTGATATTATTTGATAAAGTTAGTAATGGTTGATTTTACATGAACCATCCCATCAGGGTATTCTTCCATCATTCTCTATTGGGTTTTTTTGTTGTTTTTCTGCTGCTGGGGATTGCACCCAGGACATGCTTGTACATTCTAGGCAAGTGATCTACCTCTGATCTATAGCCACAGTCCCTTCTCCATTACTTCTATAAGTTTCTGTCTCCTGAGCTGGAATTCATGTTTTATTGCCTTTTTTGTTGTTGTTGTTGTTTTGTTACTGGGGATTGAACCCAGGGGTGCTTTACCACTGAACAACATCCCCAGATCTTTTAATTTAATTTTGTTTAATTTTAGAGTTACTGGCTTCAAACTTGCTATTCTCCTGCCTCAACTTTCCAAATCACTGGGGACTACATGGGTGCATAACCATGCCCAGTTTACCTTTTGGTTTTTGAAGTTAAAACTTGTTAATGTTAAAACCCTTTTTGGATATCAAGAGGGTTTCTCAGGAGGAAAGAGGGTATCGGGGAGTAAAGTTGATCAAATTGTTTTTATGTAAATGTGAACATTGCCACAATGAAACCCACCATTCTTTATATTTGAGATGTACCAATTTAAAAAGAAAAAAAAGGGGGGGGGGCCAGGCATGGTGGTGCCTACCTATAATCCTGGCAGCTCTGGAGGCTGAGACAGTAGGAACTCAAGTTGAAAGTCAGCCTCAGCAATTTAGCCAGGCTTAGCAATTTAGTGAGACCCTGTCTCAAAATAAGAAATAAAAAGGGCTGGGGATGTGACTCAGTGGTTAATTGCCCTTGAGTTCAATTCCTTGTAAACCCTCCCCAAAAAAAGGATTTCTTGATACTCACTGAAGGGATTATTGGGGGAAGCCTCCTGTAAAGCTACTTGAGGGTACGGAGCCATGGGGGACTTAGGTCTCCCCTTGGGAATGATTCCAGCTTTCCCGTGTGTATCAGACTGCCCAGGGCATAAGATCTCTGACCCACTCTACTAATGAGACAGCTCTAGGAGCTCCGGAGTAACCCACTGGGAACTGGACAGCCCACCCTCTACCTTATTTGGCAAAGAACATTCCATCAAAAAGCTTTGATGTTCCCACTCATAAATAAAACAAGTGCAGGACCCAGCTCGATTTCTTTCCAGGGTGGAAGTTCCATCCCTAAGATCCACCACCCGTCCTACCCCTGCTTTAACAAATTACTTCCCATGTACTGTGGTTTTCCCTTCATTAGCTTTTATTCCTCAGCTAGCCTATTTCACACAGAGGAACCCCAATTCCATCGCCTGCGTGGGATGCAGGTGAGAGATTATGAAATTGAATGGCAGAAATTTAGAACTAAAAATAATAACTTTTTTGAGATATAATTCACCTTCCATACAACTCACCTATTTAGAATATACGCCCTGGTGGATTTTAGAATAATATCAGAGTTGTGAAAAAATTGCCACAATCAATTTTAGAACATTTCATCACCCCCTACTCTCCCCAAATCTGTGTCCAATAGTTGTCACTCTTTTCCTCCCGTATCTTCCCACCCACAGCCCTGGGCGACCACTAATTTACTTTCTGCTTCTGTAGATTTGCCTATCCTAGGCATTTCATACAAATGGAATTATACAGTAGTCTTTTGTGGTTCTTTTTCTTTTTAAAGAAACAAGTGGGGCTGAGGTTGTGGCTCAGCAGTAGAACACTCGCCTAACATGTGTGAGGCCCTGGGTTCAATTCTCAGCACCATATAAAAATACATAAATAAAATAAAGGTATTGTGTCCAACTACAACTAAAAATAAATATTTTAAAAATTAAAAAAAAAAAATAAGTAACAAGTGTTGGCAAGAGAAAAGAGAAACCTATTGTAGTATCACCTGTTGATTCATCCTAAAGGGGAAACATCATTGCCTCCAGTCTTCATTTTTTGTGAACACTTAACAACCATTACTCTAACATTATTTAGTTTTAGTGGCAAGTCAATGTTATATGTGATTAAATTATTAATAAGTTATTTGCAATAATTATGACTTTTATTTGATGATAATCTTTGATACAACTTGATGGAATGAAATATATGCATTTATAAAGAATGTATATGGTATACATTCTGACATTTTAGTAAATAATAAATGAAGTAAGATATAGTGTATCTAGACAATAGACAGGTATTAGATTCTTAGTAAATGGCCATATTTCTGTCCTTCCTAAGCATTATTCATATTATAAAACTTATAGAGCAGATTTAAAGAAAATCTTAATCCTTTGATTGCTCAATAAGTAAGTACTTATAAAAACAGGAAGGGGAGATACAGTCATGGATATGCACATTATATAACCGTGATATTATTTCATAAAGGCCATAGAAAATAGTTTTGTATACTAGACCAGGTGGCACATAATTATAATTTCAAGTTTGAATTGATAACAATTACGGTCTTAAATAACTTATTTATTTTCTCTTGTCCTCAATTTATCTACATCTCCAGATTAGAAATAGTAACACTGAGACAGGCATGGTGGCATATGCCTGTAATCCCAAAGACTCAGGAGACTGAATTGAGGCAGGAGGATTGCAAATTCAAAACCAGCCTCAGCAATTTAGCAAGGTTCTAAGCAACTCAGTGAGACCCTATCATCTCAAAGTAAAAAGTAAAAAGGGTAAGTAAAAAGCACCCTGGATTTAATCCCCAGTACCAAGAGAGGAAAAAGAGAGAGAGGAGAGGAATAGAATAACACCAGATCATAGGTCAAATGTCATACCCATTGTTTATACTGTGGAAATATTTTATGGCAAGTTCTCCAAGAAACACCTGCCTTGTGTTTATTTCATGCTAAATGTTATACATTGAATTATAAGAGTACTTCTTAGAGAAGTCCATTTGGTTACCTGTCATAAGAATTTATAGCTTGTAATTACTTGATGAAATTACCCAGTTCCACTTGCTGGTTTTCAGCTTTCCAAACTTAGAAATGTAAGTGTTTTTTTTTTCTCCAAACATTCTTAAAAAGTGACCCAGTTATTTTAAGCACTTACATTAACCAAATTCCCAAGAAACTATTGCATCAGCCAGAATTCTAATTTTAAATGGCTTTCACATAAACCGTAACTAATTTGCTGAGCTAAATTGCTGAGGCTGGCTTTGAACTTGTGATCATACTGCCTCAGCCTCCTAGCCGCTGGGATTATAGGTTTGCACACATGTGCTGTTTTCTTAAAGTACCTAAATTTACATGTATTATTCATTGTATTTTGATTTTCTACTTTAATTTTCAGAGTGTAGGAGGGCTCTATGATGCTTCTCTGTGTTTTCTACAATATCCAATTCAATTATATATCTCATTGTATTTTGTATATCACATTTAGATTTTAAATGTTATATATTATCTCAATTTTGTACTCATTGATGTTTCCTGATATTAGCAAAACAAAGATTTCCCTCATTTTGCAATCCCTGAAAAGATGAGGTAACTAAAGTATATAGAATGATTTGCCCAAGATTGCACAGCTAGTGAGAAGACAGTTGGGGCTGAAACCTGCTTTTTCCCTTTGATCAGTGATTTCTAACTTGTGAGGAAGAACCCTGGAGAACCATGAAGTAATTATAATGGATCCCAAAATCCATGTGTACGTTAAGGATTATCTGAAAACAGAATAAATAATATTGTCTGATAGTGTTACAATCAATGAAATACAAATATGTTTGAAGTAATAAGTATTAAATTTATGGTTTCTTTTTGTCATTAGGTATTTTCTAAATTGGTGGACTTCTTTAAAAATAACAATTATCATCACTTGAGAGAGCCACATATTTTTTTAATGTTGGAAAAGGAGTCCTCATCCTTGAAAAGATTAAGAACCAGTGCTTTTGGCCTTGCTGAGGTTCATTGTATTTTTCTCAAGTATTAGAGAAATTAGAAATTGACAAAACCATGTTCTAAAAATGTAGCTAGAAGTAATTTTTTCCCCCCTGGGGATCAAACTGAGGGCCTGGCACAATGTTCTATCACTGAGCTATATTCCCAGCCCCTGGCTAACAGTGTTTTATCACAAAATTTTCCTCGTGATATGTAAATTATGCTTCTCTGAAATAATCTTACTAGGTCTTACATTTAAACACATTCAAAGAAAACAGAAAGTGGGTATTTGTAACTGAAAGATGGAAGACGTGAAAGTCAGTGCATATGAATAATTCTTTCTCATCATAGTTTGCAGAAACATCCCAGCACTGGCAAGATGAGAGAGCCAATCCTAAACCACACACCCAAAGTTCCCCTTACACCCATTTGAAGTACCTGCCATTTCACAATTTAACAAACTCAGAGCACCCAGGACTAGTCTTTTGTGGACCCTGAAAACAGTGCCTTACCAACACTTTAGAGACAGAACAGAAGTGAATAATTGAAGAAATTAAATAAAATATTATTTAATGTTTATTGAGAATAGGTTATATGGAGTTAAGAGTAGTCAAATTCACAGAAAGAGGAATGATGAAAGCCAGGGTTAGGGGGATGAGAGGTTTGGGGAGTTTCTGTTCTATGGGTATAGAGTTTCAGTTTTGCAAGATGAAAACAGTTCTGGAGATGATTGGTAGCACAGCAGTATGAACATACTTAATGCCAACCCATACACTGAAGAATGGTTAAAATGGTAAATTTTATCTTACCACAAGTCAAAATGGAAAAAAAAAAATGTGTTATCAGAAAATAAAATTTAAAAGAAATTTTGTGTGTGTGTGTGTGTGTGTGTGTGTGTGTTACTTGGGATCATAGGGCCTCATACATGCTACACAAGCTTACTACCACTATGCATCCCGATCTCCTAAAATAGATTTTTGATCAGTATCTTTGCTTGCAAAATTGAATCAAAATGGAGTTATGATGCTAAGACATCTCATCTTTTGGTATAAATTGGATGGATAAGTGATAATGTATACAAATCAATTGAGCTGGGCCTGGTGGCACACACCTATAATCCCAGTGACTCAGGAGGCTGAGGCAGGAGGATCACAAGTTCAAGACCAGCCTGAGCAACCTGTCAAGACCCTCACTCAAAATAAAAAATAAAAAGGGCTGGGACTGCAGTTCAGTAGTAAAGTGTCCCTAGGTCCAATCTCTAGCAACAATAACAACAACAAAAATCAACTAATACTTCTAATAATTCCTAAATCATATCATTCTAGGTATGTGGACACAAATCACATTTACCACAACCTAAAAGATAAATTATGGTCTACGCAGTAATACCTCTGGTGTTTTTGTTTTTGTTATTGTATTTCTGGTGTTCTGGGGATGGAGCTCAGAGACACTCTCCTCCTGAGCTCCATCTCCAGCACTTTTTATTTTGAAACATGGTCTCACTAAGTTGCTGAGTATTTTGCTAAATTGCTAAAGCTGGCCTTAATTTGAAATTCTCCCACCTCAGGCTCCTGAGTCCCTAGGATTACAGGTGTGAGCCACTAAGCCCAGTTATGCAAATAAAAACTCCTAAATTTTTTTCTGGTATTGAATGTCCACATAACTCTAATTGTTATTTTCATATGTCAGTTTCTTCATAGGTAAAACATGAGTATTAAAGCAGATCTGTTGACAGGATTCTGATGAGAAATAGCTAATAAAAACAAACCAATAAAACATTTTTCAAACACAATGTTAACACTTCATCATGTAAATAATGTGTCATCATTGTTCTTTGTATTTAACATCTGCCCCAGTTCACCACCATTATCATTAAGAGTGTTTACTTAGTAGGTCTAAATTTGCCTTGTCTTATTCCACATGGGATGTTAGTATGCATTCAACATTAATCTATTAGACAATTCAGGATCACAGAAAGACTAAGATATTTCCCATTTTCCTAGATTTCTCTCCTCTAAATCACTTACCTTAACAATACCTTTGTTGGTCTGTGTTAAATACCATGCATCATTTTTAGATTAGATGAGAAATAAGATAGATATTCACCAATACCCTCAATTATTATTTTCTTGTCATAAAGCACATACTGTAGAGTAGATATACTGTTCTAATATTTGTCACCACTCTACTTATTTGGCTGAAGAAATCTTGTTTGATACCTGGGTTGTCAGATCAAATTATAATTTAAATCCTTTAGCTATGTTTAGCCCATTGGCAGTGAGTGAGTTGAGAATTTAGAATTCAGAAGCAGATGGTTCAGGAGCATGGTAACAAGAAGCATTTTACCTATATGTCATTGGGTTGAATCTGAACTTGGTTGATCACTCTCAGTGTTCTATACAAGATGTAAGTGATCTGATTCACATCTCTAATGGACAGCACCCCATGTTACGAAAACTCATCACTCTTGGCACTAATTGACATTCTTGTCAGTCTCAGGAAAGAAGCCAAGGACTGAATCAGTAGGGAAACCTGAACTGCTGTTGGGACTGAGTCATCAGTCTAGGAGGTCCATTCAGCCTTTGGCCTTTCCTTAAGTTTACAGCTCAGCGCAACTGTGTACAAATGATGTTTATTTTAAAAAACATTTTTAGAAGAATAATGATGGAAATAATGGTGGTTAGCATTTATTGACTACTTGCCAGAAGCCAGACATTGTTCTGAGCACAGTAACTCAATTCTTACAGCATTCCTAAGAGATAGCTACTAGTTTCCTTTTTAATTTATGTATTTATTTATTTTTTGATGGGGTGTTGGGGTCTCGCTACATTGCCCAGGCTGGTAGAGAACTTCTGAGCTCAAGTGATTCCCCTGTCTCAGCTTCCCCAGTGCTGGGACTGCAGGCTCATAATTCTGGCTCCTCTTTTTTAGAGATAAGCAAGTGTAGACATAGAGTTTCAATAACTTGCTTAAAGTTTCTCAGATAATAAGTGGCAGAGTTGGATCGGGGCACAATGGCACACACCTGTAATCCCAGCGACTTGGGAGGCAGAGGAAGGAGGAGTGCAAATTCAAAGCCAGTCTCAGCAACTTAGCAAGGCCCTAAGCAACTCAGGGCAATCTTGTCTCAAAATTAAAAAATAAAGAAAGAATGGTTGGAAATGTGGCTCAGTGGTTAAGCATCCTGAGTTTAATCCCTAGTTAAAAAAAAAAAATTGTTAGAGTTGGAATCCAATTCCAAGTACAGTTATTATCTGCCTAATTATAGCATTTTTTAATTTCTTATTTTAACATCTTCCTATATAGCTAGTTATTGTTATTTTTTTCAATGATGTAAATTACTTAAATTTGACTTATGAGCATTATTCTGAATGTTAGGACCTTCAAGGTCTTGATTTTACTATGACTTTTAGCTCATCTGCTTCTTCTTGTTATTTTGAGTTAGACATTACCAGGGTTTGGAAACATCCTCTGCTCTTTGCTTTCTAAATTAATAGAGAAGAGAGAATAAAATAAAATAAAACCATTCAACCCTCCATCGCAACACAAACATAGTGAACAATCAGCAAATAGGCAGTCCAGTCATATCTGTTAATATAGTAATAAGATTCTTTCTATCTACCATTCATGCAAAATTAAGAAGCAAGTAATTCTGGGTATGGTGGCACACACCTATAATCCCAGCCACTCAAGAGGCTCAAGCAAAAGGATCTCAAGTTCAAGGCCAGCACTCTCCTAGTGCTTAACTTTTCCTACATACAAAATAATCATTGAAAAGATCAAACTCGGGCTGGGGATGTGGCTCAAGTGGTAGCGCGCTCGCCTGGCCCAATGCGTGCGGCCCGGGTTCGATCCTCAGCACCACATACAAACAAAGATGTTGTGTCCGCCGATAAATAAAATATTTAAAAAAAAAAAAAAAGAAAAGAAAAGATCAAACTCAAGGACCTAATGTTGCTTTGTTATTGTTGTTGTGTTTTATTAAGATGCAGCCTTTCTATATTGCCTACCTAGGCCGGCCTCGAGCTCCTGAACTTTGCTGGAACCATAGGCATTAGCTACTATGTTCAGCTTGTTGTTGCTTTTATTGGACTATAATAATCAACACATGATTGTAAATAACTTTAAAAAAATTTTTTTAAGTTGTCAAAGGTCCTTTATTCATTTGTATTTATTTATACATGGTGCTGAGAATTGAACCAGTGCCTCACACATGCTAGGCAAGCGCTCTACCACTGAGCTGCAACTCCAGCCCCATAAATAACTTTTAAAACGACATGCTAACCAGATGTCTACTGAAAATATATTAACCATATGGTCTCTCATGCCTGAGTTTACTATGCGTAATAATTTGCAGATAGAGATACGTGGCAAGGATTACCTGTTATTTATTGTTACTTTGGTTCTTTTATTTCTTTGACCAGTCAGAGGTAATAAATCATCTGAATTTCCAAGGACTTGGAAGCACTTTGGAGAGAGTTACCAAATCAACATAATCCCAATATAACAAGATGTCTCTCTTTCCTGTTACTCTACCTCTTCTGAGGGGCCCATCCCCCCACACAAAAAAATTGACTCTAATTTGAATACTAATGAGCATGGATGCATCTGAAAGGTGGCGTGGTATAGGAGAGAACAGCTTGGACTTCAGTCTCACATGGGCCTTGGCTGTGAATCACAGCTCTGAGTGGCTTTGTGCAAATTTCTTCTCTGATCCTCCTCTATAAAAAGAGGATAATGACAGTATACCTTGGACAATCTCAAGGTGGACTTCCTGAGACTTTTTCAGATCACCAAGTTCACAAAAACCACAGTAGCATATAATCTTTTCAGTTTTATACTCCATAAAATGGAGATAATGAAGATAATGATCTATACTTCTTGGGTTGTTGAACTAAGTTAAATTACATATTAAATACAAACAACAAGGCTTGGTTTTGATGTGGAAACTGGGCTGGGGTCAGCTACAGCTAAGTAATTCATTGTGTTTATCTGCTTTATAGGAAGTAAGTACAATTTGAAATCAGTCAAATGGTTGAAATAATTTTTTGTTTTGTTTTAGTACTAGAGGTTGAACCCAGGGGTGCTTAACCCCTGAGTAACATCCTCACCCCTTGTTGTATTTTTTATTTTGAGACAGGTTCTCGCTAAGTTGCTTAGGACCTCAATAAGTTGCTGAGGCTCGTCTCAAACTTGTGATCCTCCTGCTTCAGCCTCCCAAGTCACTGGGATTACAGGCATGCACCACAGTGCCTGGTTACAAATGGTTGAAATCTTAATTGAAATATAGAATATTATGTGTGTGATAAGTATATTCTTTATTTCTAGGCAAACAGAAAGCTCAGCACTGGCTTGATCTGGCATCCAGTACATGCGAATGAACAGAGCCCTGTCCATCATCTATGGAATTAGGGTCATGAAGTATAAAATTCAAGAGAAACAGCAATAGAAGCAAAATATGAGTATGATCTTTTGGGGGTGGAGAGAAAGTGCATGAGATAAAACAAAGGTTGTGGAAAGGTGGTCAGGAAAAATAGCAGAAAGCTAGTTCACGAGGACGCAAAGATGTGAAAGTACTCTTATAGGACCCCTTTAGAAGAACTCTTCAGCAATGTGTGCATGATAACTAGCACCAACTGGGAATGGAACTAGGTAGTAGGATGCTTGCCTAGCATGCCTAGGCCCAGTACCACAGTGGGAAAAAAGGTAAAAAGCACCAAGTCTTTTCTGAAACAAGGATCCACCTTTCCAATTATCTCAGGAACTGTAAATATCCATTGAGCCAAAAGTATACACAATTCTTCACTGGTGTGCAGTGAATATCCAATCTTTTTAGGCTCTGTCCTCATTTGACTTAAAACTTTTTTTTTTTTTTTTTTTTTAAAAACCAGGGATGCAACCCAGAGGCTCCTAACCACTGAACCACATCCCTGGCCCTTTTTATTTTTTATTCAGAGACAGGGTCTGACTAAATTGCTGAAACTGGCTTTGAACTTGAGATCCTCCTACCTCAGCCTCTAGAGCCACTGGGATTATAGGCATGTGCCACCATGCCTAGCAATAGTTTCCACCCCCCCACCCCCCCACCCCCCACCCCCCACCCCCCACCCCCCGCCGCCAAGTACCTGGGATTGAATCCAGGGCTTGTACATGCTGAGCAAACTCATTATCATGGAGCTACATCCTGAACCCTTCTTACTTTATTTTTGAGATAACCTCTCACTAAATTGCCCAAACTAGCCTCAAGTTTGCAATCATCGTGTCTCAGCCTCCTGAGTAGTAGGATTACACAGGCTTGTGTCATCTCAACCAGCTTGATGATTATGATGATGATGATGATGATGATTATTTGTATATGTGTGAGTGTGTGTGTGTTTTGCTGGGGATCAAAACCAGGGCTTTGCACATTCTAGGCAAGCACTCTACCACTGAACTACATCTCCAGCCCCTTGATTTAATTCTTGATAGTATTTTCTGATGGTAATTCTTGATAGTATCATAACTATCAAGGATAATTCAATCAATGTTAATTTTGGTTTGCTCTCTTCTGGCACACAATTAAAAGTTAAGTAAATATGCATTGAATTGAGAGAATAATTTAGGACTACTCAACAATTTATACATAATTTTTATGGTATGCCATAGACAAGTATTTATAACATGCCTACTTTATGACATGCCTTAAGATTAGAATTGTCTGTCTAAAATTTTTTTTACAGCTCTGATTCTCAAAGAGTTTATCTAGTTTGGTAGAAAAACAAATATACAGCTGGGTAAAGTGGTGCATGCCTGTAATCCCAGCAACTCAGGAGACTGAGGCAGGAGGATCTCAAGTTCAAAGCCAGCCTCAGCAATTTAGCGAGGCATTAAGAACTCAGCGAGACCCCGACTCAAAATAAAACATAAAATGGGCTGGGACAGGCCTCAGTAGTTAAGCACCTCTGGGTTCAATCCCTGGTAATGACAACAACAACAACAACAAAAAAAAAAAACTAACAAAAAAAACACCCCATAAATATACAAATGAAAAGTTAGTTTAATTCAGCAGTATAAGAAATATTGCAACTGCTTGTTGTTGACACAATAAGTGAAAGAAATAATGAACAAAGGCATAGGGAAAAGAGAAGACAAGAAAATAGGTGGTGGAACTTTTATGTTGGAGATGAGGATTTGAGTAGAAAAGCAGCCAGTAAGACCAGAAAAATTGTTTCTATTTTATAGATTTGGGATGATTGCATTGTGGATTGTACCAAGGTTTTTCTTATTCTTTTTTAAAATTGAAAAAAATTAATTGACACATAATAATTACATATATCTATTGGATATAGTGTGATATTTCAATGTGTCTTTTGTTATTCTTTTTTTTTTTTTTTTGGAGGGGGGGTGTACTGGGGATTAAACTCAACAACTGAGTCATATCCCCAGCCCTTTTTTTATATTTTATTTAGAGACAGGGTCTCGAGCTGAGTTGCCTAGTGCCTCACTTTTTCTAATTTGTTAATCTTGATTAAAATTTGTACAATATTTTCAGCCCAGTAGACTATTTACAAACAGATTTATTTCGATCTCACTTTACACTTGATAAATTTCTGTGTTTAAATTTTCTGTAACAGCTGGGCATGGTGGCACATACTTTTAATCCCAGTGATTTGGGAGACTGAGACAAGAGGATCAGAAGTTTGAAGCCAGCCTTGGCAATTTAATGAGACCCTCAGCAACTTAGTGGGGACTTGGCTCAAAATTAAAAATAAAAAGGGCTGGGGATGTGACTCAGTGGTTAAGCGTCCCTGGGTTCAATTCCGAATACCAAAAAAATAAATAAATATTTTCTGTAATATTGTCTGCTTACTTATCCCTTTTAGTGACACTATCACTCACACTTTGAATTAAAGCTTACTGCCTAGGCTAGAAGATGAAAGAAAAAGAGCTCTAAGACATTAACACACATAGTAATTACCTTGGACTAGGAGACTTTGTTTAGACTAGACTTTAAATAACTCATTCCCAAACTAGAATGAAGAGCAATTTGAAGATGAACAGAATGGATGAAAAAAGCAAAACAAAAAGATTTTGCACATCTCCTACATTAAGGTATGCTGCCTTTGTTCAATAGGAAGTTTGCTAAATCAAGAAAACACCAACAAGTAAAAAAAAAAGAAAGAAAGAAAAGAAAGAAATGTGAGCATAGATAGGGATCTAAACTACAAATTCGTTTTGAATTTTCCACAACTTACCTTCTCCAAGATTTTACTCTGTACACTTCCCTCTTTGGCAACAAGTTCATTCCGTTAGGTATTTGCAAATTTTGTGACACACTGTATGTAATAAGATGATGACTTCTCAAAAATGTGTGTTAGCTCTTGCTATTTCAGTCAATTAATTTTATTGAGTCTTCCTTGTGAAAATGGCTCTAGACTTGGTCATATGCTATTCTTCTGGTCTCTTCTTGTTTTTGTCAAATAGACACCAACTCCATAAAACCAAAGTAATAATGTCAGCCCTATTTTGGTTTTAGTTATCGACAGAGTCTCATTGAGTTGCTTAGTGCCTCGCTTTTGCTGAGACTGGCTTTGAACTCGTGATCCTCCTGCCTTAGACTCCCAAGCTGCTAGGATTACAGGCATGTGCCACCATGCCCGGTGCTATTTCTGATTTTTTTACTGAACTGAATGATTAATTAGTTTTTATGAGAAGGTAGTGGGGATCAATGAAAAGAGAGTAAATTACAAGATCTAAGTCTTCTAAACTAGAAGACCTAAGTTTGAATCCACCCAGCTTTGCAGCCCACTGGTTGGTGCCTTTGGGAAAGCTACACTTAGTTAAACCTAATTTCTTCCCAATATCATACAGATAACAGTACTTTGCAGGATTGTGGGAATTAAATTAGAATAAATCAGGCTACTCCCCACCCTAGAGTATACCTGCAAGAAAAGTTAGTTCCCTTTTCCTTTCCCTCACATTATTAGCATTGGAGTGATTATTTGATCATGAGTAAGAACGCCTGAATTTTGTTTTCAGCTTTCTGAGATGTCTGTGCAGCCCAAAAATAGAATCTGAGTGAAATCACCTAGAGCCTGGCACACTGGCATATTCCATGCTAACTAACATTATGAAAGGAGAATTCAAACTCATTTTCCTACCCTAACTTTTAAAAACATTCCCGCCCTGTGTTGATTTGCTCAGAAATAACATTTAAGGCATTTAAATCTAGTTTCAAATGAATGAAGCTCTTAAATTGTTTCAGCACAATGACTGTAATAAACAGAAACCAAAAAAAAAAAGTCTGTGAAAGCATTCTGACTGCCTTCCAGTGTCCTACCTTTGAGTATTAATGCCTGATGCTTATCTGTATAGCAAGTCACACTCCCAGGTAAAATATCACAGAAAAAGTATATTTGCCTTTTTTGTCTCTCCTAAATTTTCTCTTATTTTTGTTGTTTTGTCATACCAAAGAATTCCAGAATTGATTTTGATCAGAGAAATTAAAAACTGAAAGTTCTAAAGTGTTCCTTTTATATCCACTTTTATCCTTAATTTTTTAATAAATGAATTTAAATATTTGCAGCACAGCTTTAGACTCAGGCCTAAATTCTGACTTGGGCACCTACTTGCTGTGTGACTTTGGGAAAGGTTTTTTTTTTTTTTTTGATGGTACTGGGGATTGAACCCAGGGCCTTGCGCATGTGAGGCAAGGATTCTACCAACTGAACTATAACCCCAGCCCACTTTGGGAAAGTTTTTAACCTCTTTCCAGCCCTGAGTTCTTATATGTAAAATGAGAATTTTAACAGTACCCACTTCATATATTGTTGTCCTTTTTTTTTTTTTTTTTTTTTCCCATTGCACAGACTGTTGAGGGAATACATTAAATAAAGCACAATGTACATAAAGAGCTTAGCACAGTACCTAGCCCACAGCTAGGAATGTTAACTTATTTCTACCAAGATGTTATATTAATATAATCATTATATTCATGTTTGGGAAGTAGAAAGTAAGAATCAACTGTATACCTTCAAGATCATAAACACTACATATATAGTAATTCCAACAACGCAGGAAGATTACAAATTTGAAGCCATCTTTGGCAACTTAGCCATCGCAAAACAAAAAATTAAAAGAGCTGGGGATGTGGCTCAATGGGAAAACCCCACCCCCACCCCCACCCCACTCCCAGGTTCAATTTCTAGTCCCAAAAAAAAAGAGAGACTATACATGAGGAGATGGCTTTCTTGTCCTAGAGTAAACCCTCTCTCTCCCTCTTCAGAGTACTTTCTTTCCTAATAAACTTTGGTATACTTTTATTAAAAAAAAAAAAAAAGACTGTATACACAATACTAATTGTTCAGGATTTCTTTAGTAACTTAGTGTTAGAGGATGCTCTTTTGTTTTTTATTTTTTATTTTTATTTTATTTATTTATTTATTTTTTTGGTGCTGGCATTGAACTCCATATCTTGTGCATGCTAAGCAAACATTCTACCCTGAGCTCCACCCCCAACCAGTATGCTCTTTGATCTTTTCTTTCTTTCTTTTTTTTTTTTTTCTTTTTTCTTTGTGTGTGTGTGGGGGGGTGTACTGGGGATTTAACCCAGGGGCACTTAACCACTGAGCCACATCCCAGCACTTTTTATTTTTTATTTTGAGACAGGGTCTTACTAAATTACTTAGAGCCTTACTAAGTTACTGAGGTTGGTCTCCAAGGCATGTGCCACCGTGCCTGGTCCCGGAATGCTCTTTTAAAAAGTTCTGGGAGCTGATTTTATTCTTGGAAATAATACTTCTTAAAAAGTACAAATTTTGATATGTACACAATTAAAGGAAGCCTTATTGTGTTCTAAATCCACACCAATACTTCCATTACTCTAAAGGATGACCAATATGAAGTATTATAAAGATTGCTGTTTTCCCATATTTATTTTACGAAATGCATCAACCATAACCTCAGTTTTGTACCAATAAAGACAATTACATGACCTATGTGGATATCTTGTGCATTCTTTACTCTTTCTTTCTTTCTTTCTTGCACTTCATTCTTTATAATATCTTGACTATCATTTTCAACTGGTCGAAGAGCTCAAGAAAGCCCGTTTCCTTAGTCATCTTCATTATCTTAGTTATTATCCACCCCCACCATCCCTCCAGGCAAAGAACATCATACAGACTGAGTTATTAAAGTTGATCTGAAAGAGCAATCTGTTCTAAACTACTGTCCCTGGATCTGCAACGGAACCCTGTAAATACTCTTCATTGCTCTGGCGCGGCAGTATCACATTTCCTTCATGCTACTTTTGTGGCTGACACAAGTTAGGCAGTGAGATTTGGACTTTAGATGATCCTGGTTGATTGATGTAGGAATGGTGCCTCTCCCGAGACAGGTAACTATAAATTTGCTTTTCAATATCAGTATCATACTTTTAAACAGGTGTTCTGTTAAGTTTTTTTTTTTTTTAATGTTTTTAGTTTTAAAATGAAATAGGTTTTGAACTTAAAAAATTATTTTTAACTTTTTAGTTTTCCCAGGCAAACATTTTCAAAACTGTTCAGACGAAAAAGGATTTTCTTAATTTCTTAAGGATTTTATTGTATGTCTCAATGATATCACAGGGTTTGTATAAGGCTTTATAATCTACCACTTAACTATTATTTTGGATAGTCAAGTACTTGCTTCTGGTGTGAAAATGTTTCTCATTACAAAAGGTTAGAAAATATATACATGTCTTTGGTCTTCGAAAATAGGACACAGAAATTTGGTTTTGTTTTTTTTTATCTGACACTGGAGGGCTATACCTCAACATAAATCTATGAATGGTGAGCAAAACTTATTGAAGCTTTGGTATATGTGAACAATTTCTCTTAAATAATTAAAGCCTATGGCAAAATGGAAAAATAGCAAATACAAATTTTGTATGAATCTACCAGCAAGAAAATTCTCTCATGCTTCTTCTCCAAGTGAAGACTTCCTCTGCCATAGATTTTCCAGATTCCTCAGCATTCCTGTGGATCATCCCAATGTGAGTAAATTGTTTCTGTAGTTGAGTGACTGAATTAAGAAAACAGCTGAGGGCAAGCACAGGATCATGTTTAAACCACAATAAACACATGTGTTGGATGGACCACTCAGCTTTATGGGGAATGCTTAAGACATGTAACCTTGTGTTTGCCTGTCACTAATGGAGTTTGTTTTTAACTATGTTGGATATTAAAGTTTTAAAGATTATTCTTTGTACCAATAAATTCTGGTAAACTCTGAACTAGTAGGCTTGTGATATCATGTTTATATAATTATTACTGATCATAAGCAAGATAGGGACTAGGTTATGTAGAAATAGAAGCTAGTTTTAAAAAAAAACAAAAATCTAGAATATGAGTTTAATGAATTTAAGCAAGGTACTCACAGTTATTAAATAATACTTACTCGAAATATTTGTATCTAGCATTTTGTAAAAAACAAAAAAATTTGTATGCTGACTATATTTGAAAATAGTACCAAAAAGAATGAAAGAGAAATCAGAATTTCCATGGCTTATTTCTTCTGTAATTCTTCTTTTACCTTCCCCTTGGTTTTGCTGGGGAATTGACCCAGTGCCTCACACTTGCTAGGCAAGCACTCTACTACAGAGTTACATTCCCCAGCCCTTCTTTCTTTTAAGTAAAAAGAATTTGTTGGAGTATATACATAAACAGAAAATGCAGAAATAAAATTAAGTATTCATTTTTGGGGGGGGGCACCAGGGATTGAACCCAGGGGTGCTTTAACACTGAGCAACATTCCCAACCCTTTTTATTTTTTATTTAGAGACAGGGTCTCACTGAGTTGCTTAGGGCCTCACTAAGTTACTGAGGCTGGCTTTGAACTTGCAATCCTTCTGCCTCAGTTGGGATTACGGCATGTGCCACCAGGCCCAACTAAAGTAAGTATTCTTGATGTTTGTTTCAGCACAGGATTAGGTAAGAGAGTAAATGAACCTGTTCATTGAGGATCTGAATTTCTTTGGTAATAATAACCTATCCAGATAATTCAGCCCTTTCTGAATCATTTTTCTTTCCTTGAAAATAGTTTTTCCTTTTTTCACTTGAATTATTTAAAAAGTTTTTTTAATTCTTTTTTGTTGTTGTTTTGTTTTGCCTGTGTGAACATAAAGCCCTATAATAAAAGGTGTAGTGAGCCAGACACAGTGGCTCACCCCTGTAATCCCAGCTACTCAAGAGGCTGAGGAAGGAGGATTACAAAATTGAGGCCAGCCTCAGAAACTTCGTGAGACCCTGTCTCAAAAACAACAACAACAAAAAGGCCTGGGATGTAGCTAAGTGGTATTGCACCCCTGGGTTGAGTCCCTAGTATTAAAAAAAAAAGTAATAAAATCTCTAATGTGAGCACAATAACAAAAGAAATTTTATCTTTATTTAATGTGCTGTAGATAGTCTCAAAATGACTGAAGAAGATCTCTTAGTAAACTCCATGATGTCAGGAAATACAGTGTATTTTGGGCTCTGCTTTATAACTAGTACATGGTTTATAGTAATAATTAAGTACAAATTTGTCAAATGAATGAATGGGAAGAAACCCTATAAGCAATTCAGTAATTAAATTATAAAATTAGATTTAAACTTATTTATTTCATGCTATTGGAATCTCAGAACAAATGTTTTAAATGATAATCAGTGGCTTTGGCCTGAATTTTCAAAACCCAGGCTTCTAACAAGATTAATAACATTACAGCATCACTTAATCTGTATTAACCAATAGGGCTTTTTATTCAAATTCATTTTCTAAAAATGTCTGAAATTAATATCAAAGAGCTATCTATACCTGTATGAAAGTAAGTATTTGAGTAGTTGTTGGTCTAGCTAAGGATTTTTTTCCCTTACTGATTGGTAGTGCTTGTGAAAGAAGATATATATCTATCATTAACTTTTTTTTTCTTTCAGTGCTGGGGATGGAACCCAAAACCTAACACTTGCTAGTCAAGTACTCTCTACCATCGAGCTACAACCCCAGCCCTTTTAAAAAAGTGTTTATCTTGAGTCTTGCTAAATTGCCCAGACTAGCCTTGAACTTGCAATCCTCCTGCCTCCGCCTCCCAAGTAGCTCGGATACTAAGCAAGCACCACTGAGCCCAGCTAGTGTTGTACTTTTCTAAATAATATACAAGAAGTTATTCCCAAGTACTAATACATGGATAAGAATTGTAATATACTATGTTATTTAGTCATTTTGACTTTTAAGCAGTATCTGATTTGTTTTTCTGAAGAGATTTATTCAAACTAATTTGTTCCAAAGTTGATTCTCAGACTAATGGGTTTTTCCTCTTCTTTTCCCCTGTGAATTCTAATTAGCAACTTTGAGTATTAGTTATGTTCTGTGCTTTTGCTTAGATTTTGGACCAACAGTTCAAAAAAGTTCTGCTTTAAAACCTTAGGCCTCTGCTTTTCATGATTGAATTTCCTTAAATATGTCAGTGATTACACGAGAATAAGTCTTCCATTGATTAAAATTAAGGATCTTATAAATGAAGTATTTTGATCCGTTTTAAAATTAATGCCATTTTCATCAGTATATACAACTATATACAGCATTTAGTATGAATTTCAAACATCAGTTGACACATATTTTGGACTCCCAAATGTAAGTAAAATTCTTTAGGTAGAAAATCCAATTGACCCCCACCCCCCATAGGTGCTGTCCTGCTATGGAATCCCTTTGCTCAGTTTTCTCCTGTCCAATCAGGTGGAATGTTTCACAGGCACATGGTTTATACAGCTCAAAATAACTTGGGACCTGTGAGCTGACAAATGCTCTGGCTCCGGTGGTGACAGGTTGTCCAGCTTCTTACAGCCATCTTCACTGAAACTAAGGTTAACTCCTCACTCTCTATGGACGGCTACTCTCTACTTCCAAGGGCGTGAAGAATTTTCCTATTCTCCTGTGCTTTCATCTGAAAGTTCTCCTTGGAAAATAATCATCGCGGTGGAGTGCCTGGGTTGGACATCCCCATCTGGGTCAACTGAAAAAAGAAAGGTAATGTCCACATTGAAGCTCACAAGTGTGTTTTGATAACAGGGCACTGACAATGGGAAAAAGGAATATTTTAGAGAACTAATTACCACTACTTAGAGTGAAACTTAGGCTAACTTTCTAATTATGTATGATGGGACACATACTTAAGTAAAAAGTAAAACTTTCTACATGTAAATCTGGAGGAGATTGATGAGACTCATAGAGATCATAGCCTATTTCAGTACTAAAGAAAAATATTTTTTGTAGAGGAAGTTGTGATATGTTGTGACTATCACAGACATTTTCCACACTTCATTTATTAAAATAATGTTCTTTATGCAGGGAATATGTGTGAGATGCCATTTCCTTTTTAAAGGAAATCAAATCTAAAATAATGTGACTCCATAGTTGAAGACTTTCATTTAAATTTTTTTTATCATGTAAAAGGATACGCTTTGCTATATTTAGTTTTGGGAGATCTGCTCCCTGGATTAATGTACACAACAGCTGCAGAAAGTCTTGCTCAAGGGACATTGCTCTTTCTTTCTCCTTTTCTCTCTCTCTCTTTCTCTCTCTCTCTCTCTCTCTCTCTCTCTCTCCCCAGCTGCATCAGAAAGACACTTGAGAGTCAGTGGCAAATGTTTGGCCTGAAACATTTACTATTAGCAGTAATTAGATGCACATTTTGAATATATTTTTAAAACTGTATAAACAATAAAAGAGAAAAGATTAATTACTCTGTATTTCCAGCCCCCAAAATGAAGAGTATGGTAATGGTGTTAAGAAATTTTTATCAACAGATTTTTACATACTTATTGAAGTTGTTTTTAGCATCATTCAGTTTTGAAGAAATAAAACAGATATCTAGTTTTCAAAACATTTTGATGACTCAATCACTTTCACCTTAGTGATAATGAAATGAATTCTACAAGCTCTAAACTAGAATTTTTTCCTAACTTTATAGTTTTTCCTTAATAATTCTGACGTTCACATCAAATCCATAGTCATTTCCTAGGAAATCAAGACTGTCTATACTTCATATTGACTTTTCAAGATTGAATTTCCTCAAATATGTCAGTGATTACACGAGAATAAATCTTCCATTGATTAAAATTAAGGATCTTATAGCTATAATAAACATTTTAAAAACAAACAGTAAGTTATACTATCAGACGCATTGTTTGAAAACAAGTAAAATATTTGAATTCAAGGCCATTTGAGGATATCTGAAATATATACACACTATACTTCCATGCATATTGAGAGACCGACTTTCAGGCATTACAGAATCTTTTAATAATGGACTATGAAACAAACAGTTGGACACTATCCAAGTTCTGGAAGGTTGTCTCTATCCCCACTTATAGCATATGGCTAACACTATTGGAACTGACAATAATGTAAAAACCCTAACCCCCAGCCTTCCATACATCTATCAATTATAATATTGAATATTATATATTTCTGTTACAATGAGCTTCCAAAGCCCATATTTAGTGGAACAGACTCAGAACTGCAATTCATGGATGGTAGGAACTTGAATTTTTATCTAAGCTGGTTTTAGAAGTCACAGATAGTTTTTGCATATTTACTTTTGAAGAAATTGGGCAATAGAAATCAGATTCTATTTTAACAAACTAATACTTGTATGTGAATAGGTGACAGCTCAGTTTTTCAACAATTAATTCCTATATGTGACAGGAATACTAGTCTCAGCTCACTAACCTGAAAATAGAAGGCGATTAATACTAACCTCAGAATAATTCATTTCCTTCATTCACATTGAGATTTGACAAAGACATTGCTGGCCTTGTGGTGTTACTGCCAATAACGAGACAGAAAAGTGAAAGGGGTTTTCTTAACAGCCTTTTCCCTTTCCTGGGAGATGGAAGATAATCAAGCACCAGAGAGATATTTTCATAAATTTTGAAAACAGTTAACAAAGTGCTTTTAAAACGACTGGAGCATTGCACATGTGTTCAAAGGAACAACCCAGGTATAGACAGAATAGTCTATTTAGAAATGTAAGAACAAAGTTTGAACAAAGTTTGAACAGATATATTTTTGGTGGAAACAAAAGTCAGTATTATTATTTACCTGCAGTCAAAGGGTTCTCAGATCTCATATATAACTAGAGTCACCTTGACAGCTGCCTGGTACATAGCCCTCCCAGTGGAGTCACAATGCACACTCAGGGAGGGGCCCAGCAGAGCCTTCCCACCAAACACTTGAACTAGAACTACGTCTTGAGATCTCAAGTTTATTTGGGGCACCTATTCCTCTCTCAATCTAGCAAACCTATTATGTCAACTTAATTAGAGAAGTTAATCTTTCTTCCAAATCTTAACTACCTAAAATTAAAAATTAATATCAATATATTGTTTACATATACAAATATGTAACAACAAATCCCATTGGAATATAAACTATAATGTACAAATAAAAAATGTGGAGGAAAAATTCATACCAATAGTTGAAGGCTAAAATAGAATGAAAATGTTAATTTTTTTCTTAGGTTTTTTTTAATTTAAAATATAAAATAAGAAATATTGGAGTTAATGAGGATTGACAAAGATTTCTCCTTTGGGATTTCCTATATAGCAGCTCAGTCCTCTATGAATAGTGAACTCATGAGAGAAGGAGAGGGAGAGAGAAGCCTCCCATGCCAATCACTTGTACGACTACCACCAAACCCCCCCCTTTTGTGGGTGAGGGGAACTCAGGCCTTGATAGGCTAGGCAAGCATTCAACCAATGAGCTAACCCCCAGCCCCAAACCCCTTTTTAATCCTAGATTCCTGAAGTCTTTTTGTTTGCCTTCCATTAGGCTTTCTGTGAGCCCTAAGATTTATACTTTTATACCATTTATTTTCTGTCTTTCAAATTCAATTAATCTTCAGTAACCTTAATAGGTTTAGCCTCTTCTAAATACTCTAACATGAATACTGTTTCTTAATAGCCAAACTTTTTATCCCTCTTAAGTGAAATCTTTATTTTCTTTCCTACCCTCTGATTGAAACAATGAGAGAATGGCCCATGCACTTCTCCTTCCTTTAGCCTTTGCCCTTTAGTCTCCAGTTAACAAATCCCCACTTCTATTCCTATCTATGTGTTATCTAGGCTCTGCCTCTTTATTTCAACATGCTCTTCTAAGAAATACATTTGTCTGTATCTATCTTTGCTGTTTTTCTTCCTTCCAACTGAAAAGTCTTTGAGAGAATGAGTCTTATATTATTTCTATATTATTATTGGCATAGCATAACCACATACCTCAAGCACTGACTCGTAAAACTGTATATACTAATTTATTAAATTACCAATGCCTTTCACACCCAAAATAGACTGGAAATAAAACTGACTTGGAGGTGATCATTGAAATAGTGAGGGGATGGACATTATAATAGGGTAACCCATCGGCAGTCAAATTTTTAAAAGGTGACGTGGACACATCTCTACAGAACCAGTTCCTATGTACTGGGATTTGGTTCTTGGCTAAGCAAGAGTTTCTCCAAAAGAAATTTAGATACTTCTCTTGTGTGACATTATGAGATACAGAAAGCAAAACAAATAGGTCAATACCAGCATTAAGGAGAAGAAGCAAAGTCTAATAGTTTTTTATTATTATTTTCCTAAAGAAAGTTCTAAGCATAGTAATTACTTATCAGCAAAAAAAGGATTATCTTCCCCAACTCCACCCCACCCCCAAGGTACTAGAAATTGAATTCAAGGTTCTCTACCACTAAGCTACATTTCCAGTTCCTTTTATCTTTTTTATTTTTATTTCTAAGTTGCTGAGGTTGGCCTTGAAAATGTTCAATACTTCTGCCTTAGCCTCCTAAGTCACTGGGATTACCAGTGTGTGCCATTGTGCCCTGACAGAAAAGAATCTTCTTAAATTTGAGTGGTGCTGTACATTTTAAAAGTACTTTCGCAAATAAACCTAGGGAATCAGCAGGTTAGTTGTTCATCCCCCTTTGAAGGTGAATAATTTAAACATGCTTCTCTTTTCCTATTCTGGGCTTTCTTTGTAAATAATTATTAAATGTTAGGCTATTTTTGTGTTGACCTAGAGACTGGGTTTGAGTTTTATGGGGGTTTTTGTTTGTTTGTTTGTTAATGGATGTGTTCCATACTATAATGAATGCAGAGCAATGTTTACAACATGTAGAAAATGTTTCATTTTTTAAAAAACTTTATTAAGATTTAATTAACAAATAAAAAGTGTATATATCTATGATATACAACATAATGTTTTGATATATGTATATGTATGTATATATATATGGTATATATACATATTATGGGATGATTGAATCAAGCTAGTTAACATATCCATCATCTCACATATTATTTTTTTGTGTGTGATGAGAACCTTTAAGATGTATTCTTCAATCAATTTTCAAGTACACATTGCATTGTTATTAGCTATAGACACTATGCTATACAATAAGTTTCCAGAACTATTTATTTCTAATTGAAACTCTGTTACACTTTGATCAGTATCTCCTCATCCTCATTAAATCTAATGATATTTCATATGCTTAGCATGCTTGAGGCCCTGCATTCAATCCCCAGCACCAAAAATAAATGAAATAATACTACTAATAAAAATAAGACAATGAATGAATAATTAATGATATTTCATAGTCAGAAAACATCAATAATTTTATTTGGATTCAAATTACTTCATATAAGGTTTTTGTCAATTTTCTTGTCAATGCCCCAATTTAAATAATCATATTAAATAAGTGATTAATTTATACCACATGATATTTCCAGCCACAGAGTCGAAGAACAACTCTAAGAAAATCCTAAACAAGGGTAGCATTAGATAGATATAGTGGCCCTCACCTATAATCCCAGCTACTTGGGAGGCTGAGGCAGGAAGATTGCAAGTTAAAGGCCAACTTGGGAAACTTATCAAGACCTTGTCTCAAAATAAAAATTTTAAAAATAAAAGTGCTTGGGATATGGCTCAGTGGTAGAGTGCTTACCTAGCAGGCTGAGGGGCCTGGGTTCAATCCCCAGTACCATGGGGGAAAAAAGTTTAAAAAGAAAACAATAATAAGCCAAGAGCAGTGGTGCACACCTATAATCCCAGTGGCTCAAGAGGCAGAGGCAGGAGGGTTGTAAGTTCAAAGCCAGCCTCAGCAATTTAGTGAGGCCCTAAGCAACTCAGTGAGACCCTGTCTCTAAATAAAATATAAAAGAGGGCTGGGGGTGTGGCTCAGTAGTTGAGTGCCCCTGAGTTCAATCCCCAGCATCCCTCCCCAAATAATAATAATATAATGCTGAATTAGTATGACTTGAAAATTATACTCCAAGGTATTAGCATCAAGTTTCGTTTTATAAAACAAAACAAGTTTTTAGGATAGATCCTTTTTTCAGGAAAAGTCCTAGGAAAAAAATAGACTCAGAAAAGTAAGTTTTCTGTGTGACTTAATTGGTTTACATGATTTACTAAAGTCTGTCTTGATGACTGATGCCACATTAATTGTTTCATTTTCAACTTGGTACCATTCCACCAATACCATGATCTGCTAACAGGGGCAATGACTCATTCTTATTTTGAAAGTAGCATAAAATCGCCAGGTATGGTGGTGCATGCCTGTAATAACAGCCGCTCTGGAGGCTGAGGCAAGAGAATTTTGAGTTTGAAGTCAGTCTCAGCAACTTAGCGAGACTCTAAGCAATTTAATGAGACCCTGTCTCTAAATAAAATATAAAAAGGACTGAGGATGTAGCTCAGTGGTTGAATGCCCCTGAATTTAATACCCAGTACCAAAAAAAAAAAAAAAGTGGCATGAAATCAACATTTCAATTTGTAAAGGGTAGGAATGCATTCAAATAAGAAATAATACAAGCCAAATGTCACTCTGAACACCCCAGATGAAATGCCTCAGAGAACTAACTTATGGTTTCCCTTCCTGAAACCCACTCCTGCCTCATCCTACCAATGATTCTGCCAATTGTTCAGGCCATAATTAAAAGAGACTTTAATATAGTCTCCTTTGATTTTGTTCTTTTCTCATATCCCACTTTCAATCTGTCAGCAAATCATTCAGCTCTACTTTCAAAAGATATCTCAAACTCTCTGCCCATGTCTCACCACCTCCCACTGTAAGTACTCCTTGGTCCAAGCCACTGTTATCCTTGCAGAGTGCAATTGTCTTCCAACTGATCTGCTCACTTCTACTCTTGCCTTGTTCAACTTGATTCTTTGCAGAGCTTTAAAAAGCTCCACAATGGAGCTTTTTAAAAACCATGTCATCTGTTTCCTTTCCATGGTCTGCAATGCCTAATATAATCTGGTTTTGTACATTTCAGGCCTTATTTCCTTCCATTCTTGTTTTTCACTCACTTGGCACACTGGTCTTGACTCAAACACACCAAACACTCTTCTCTTTAGGCCTTGACATTTCTTCATCAAACAGGAACATTTTTGGTCCCCCACCCTAGCTGGTCTCATGACTAACTTTTCCACATTAGAATCTTTGCTCCACCTTCCTAGCTAAGAGAACATAACTTTCTTCCTCCCTCACCATTTCCCTTTCTCTACTTCATTTTATTTTTTCTTTTAGATATGAAGGATTTAACCCAGGAACACTTTACCATTGGGTCACATCCCCATTCCTTTTTATTTTCTATTTTGAGACAGGGTTTCACTAAGTTGCTTAGGGCCTTGCTAAATTATGCTGGCCTTAAACTTCCGATCTTCCTATCTAAGCCTCCAGGTATCTTAACGTTGATACCTTCCCACTAGAATGTCAACTCCATAGAAATGTAGTTTTACTTTTAACTTTGCTCGCTACAGAATCCACAATTCCTAGAATGGTGCCTACCACACAGTAGGTGCTTAATAAATATTTATTAGATGAGGGATGGGGTATAAATCAGTGCTAGAGCACTTACCTAACATTGCAAGGTCCTGTGTTGTATTATTCCCAGCTCTGGGGGGGAAAATGATTGGATAAATAAATGAAAGCAAGGTAATCCACATAGTAACACTTGAACTTTTTTAAAGCAAAAATTTTATAACAAGTGTTTTTAAATTAATAGTTAAAGGAGACAGTTTTTTAAATTAATACTCGAAAGAGATGCATCCTATTTTCTATTTTTAATTACTACTCATCAATTTTACAATTTATATATGCATTTTCATCTCAGAACCATTTCCAATAGAATTGTTATCCTATTTGATAGATGAAGATAATTGAGATTCAGATGCATTAACCAACTTTCTCAGGATAACAAAATTATTTAGTGTTGGAGCTAGGATTTAAACCCAGATGTTCTGATTATCATTAGATGCTCTTTGATACTCCTGGAATGAAAACAAAGCATAATTCCAGCTTTTTTTCCCCTACTATAAATAAAGATACATTTGACAGTCACCTTAAAGTTATGACTCCTTTACTAGTTTATAGTTTTTTCCTTTTTGTCTATAAGTTTCTTTTGTCCTACTTTATCTATCTTTACCCAGCAATTAAAAAGTAAGCAACAACAGAGTTAACAGGAAGTTCTCATGAATAAAACAATCCAATAGACATTTGTTGACTACTTTCTAGGTGCTGTGTGTGTAGAGATGAGTGTGCAAAAACAAAGTGAGGAAGAGAGAAAAATAAATAGGCAAATTAAGTATAATGGGTTAAGTGCATGTTTTGAGATAAGGACAGTGAGTTTTGGGAGCACATTGGAGAGGACCCAACCCAGGGAAGAAAAGAAACCCTAAGACACTGAAGTCCCAACTAGGAACTGCAGATCATATGAAATTGGTCCCTTCAAAGAGTAAAGGGAGAGGGGACAGGGAGCAGCCCAAATAAAGAGACCACGTACAAAGATCTAAAGTCAGCACAGTCCATTCATGAGCCTGTATTTCAATAGAATATAATATGCTGAATTAACTACAAATCTAAAGTTCAGTTTCTTTTCACAGTTTTTCCTTGGATCAAGTCACTTCACTGGTTCTATTTCTTATCTACAAAATGGAGACCATCTGTGGCCATACTTGTTATATAATGATAAGAGTAATAGTAACCTCCATTTACTGAATATTTTCTAAATATGAAGCATATTTAATTATCACTTCAATACATGAGGTGGCTACTGTTATTATTCCTATTTTATAAATGAGGAAACTGAGACTTACAAGGGTGAGACTTTCTCAAGTTTATACAACTAGGACTGTCAGGATTAGGATTTGAACCAGTCTATCTAGTACCGAAGCGTTAGGTCATAAAACATTAAAATATTGCATGCAGAAAGCAGTGTTTAACTAGATGGAATCCAAACTGGACCTGTTAGTGTCAGCATAGCAGTCTATCCTTTGCCCTATGTGATCAGAGGCATAAGGTCTTGTCATGCTGGGTCTAGTGGAGTCCTATATATTTTATATAAATTTATGGTAATGGCTGTTTGGGAATAAAATGTCTATCCAAAGCAGATGACCAGTGATTATTAGCTTTGTATTGCATGTTGAGTACATTAACTGTAAATAAAACAATATTTAAAGCAAAAAAGAAAGAAAGAAAGCAGTGTTTACTTATATGAATATGAATATTCTTTTTTTATTTCCACCATAAATATAAACTTTTTGAAAGTTCTTCAACATTAACATCACCTTCACCTAAGTAGAGTTTTGTTGTTTTTTTTTTGTACTAGAGAGGGATTGAACTCAGGGATCCTTAACCACTAAGCCACATCTCCAGCCCTCTTTTTGTATTTTATTTAGAGTTGTTTTATTTAGTAGTTGTTCAGGGCCTTACTAAGTTGCTGAGTCCAAGTTTGAACTTGCAACCCTCCTGTCTCAGTCTCCCGAGAATACCTGGCAGTAGAGGTATTTTTATTGTGGTTTTGTTTTTTGCAGTGCTAGGGATCAAACCCAGGATCTCCTACATTCTAGGCAAGCACATTACTATTGAGCAATATCCCTTACCCCAAGTTTTTGTTGTTGTTGGCTTTAAAAAAAAAAAAAATTATGAGACTGTGAATTGAATCCAGGAACACTTAACCACTGAGTCACATCCCCAGCCCTCTTTTGTATTTTATTTAGAGACAGGATCTCATTAAGTTGCTTAGGGCCTCACTAAGTTGCTGAGGCTGGCTTTGAATTCATGATCCCACTGCCTCAGCCCCACCTCCCAACCCCCCAGCCACTGGGATTATGGGCCTGTGCCACCGAGCTGTGCCACTGAGCTGTGCCACTGAACCGTGCCACTGAGCCCAGCCAAGAATTTAAAATAAATAAATAAATAAATATATCAGTTAAGTACCCATTTTCATGACAGGCCTTGTTTGAAGCACTTTGCCTTTGTGATGTATTAATTTTCCCTCCCCTGAGAAGTAGGTATTATCCATTTTTTTACAGATGAGGAAAACCAAAGCTCAGAGAAGGTAAATTTCTCAAAGTCACAAAACTGCTAAAAGATGAAGGCAGAATTTGGAAGTGAATGTATCTAGATCCAATGCCAGTGCTCATTCCATGTTGCCTCAAGATCTAAGTATCGTAAAATAAAGAGTCAAAACAAAGTCACATTACAACACAAAATAGAGTTATGTCCAGCTAATAGAGAAAAAAATCATCCTGATTTATAAGGCACTTAATTTTCACCCTTGAATCCAAACATACTAGAAACTCAAACTAGGCTAAAGAAATAGTTGATTTACAAATGAAAAACTACAACAGTTGATTTATGAATTACTGATTGTAATCAATAAGTATATTAATTATATTTTCAAATAGCATTTTGAACCTTATTTCATATCTTTTCTTCCACAGAGCTGGCACACAAATGAGAAAATTTTTCAGTGGGGACATCAATTACATTTTTATATACTATTTTTTATTATTATTCATTGTTGTTCAAAATTTTAAATAGCCATATCGTTCTAGTTCATAAATATATTATAATTCAATTAACTGTTTTTTTTTATTATTGGACATAATTCTAACCTTTTAATATTATAACTCATACTATGACGAATATCCTTGTAGATGAATCTTTGCCCTCCTATCATGTTTGAATTTAAATTAATTTCTTTTAAAGGCACAGTGAGGGCTGGGGGATATAGTTCAGTTGATACAGTGCTTGTCTCGCATGCGTAACAACACCCTGAGTACCCAGTACCACCAAAAAATAAAAAAATAAATAAAGGCACAATAGACTTCACCCAAGTAAGTGGCTCCAGTAGGGACAATCTCAGGCTCTAGCAAGCATGTGGAAAAAATATTTTGCTGTAAGTGATCCTTTTAGCCATCTCTAATTGCCTTCTCAAGGTGACTGCCTACTTTGCCAACTGGGAGGTTAGTTTGGGATAGCACTACAGAAGTTTGAAAAGTAGGCCAGTCCTTAGGAAGCCTTGAGGGTGACCTAAGGTGTGTGGAGGGGTTATATTGTACAAAGAAAAGGAGATGAATGAATTTAGATAGGTTTCAACATAGAATCTTAAAGCCAGGAGAAATTTGGAAGATTACTTTCTTCTCCATCCTCCCAGCACAAGGCCCAAAGCACAGTACAAAGAATGACAGAGTATCTTTCTCTTGTTACTGTCTCTGATTGGTGGTGGTGAAAGCATGGTGTGTAAGGCAAGTGAAGGTCAATGGGAAGAATACTTATTACAGTGAGCTTCATCTATTTATCATAAGAGAATTAAATTAGTTTGTAAGTTTGCCATTCCTCTAGTAAATGTTTAAATGAATAAATAAGTCTGAGATTAATAGTATAAAATCGGTTTTCATTATTGTACTAATTTTTTTTTTCTTTTCTTTCTTTCTTTTCTTTTTTTTTGTACTGGGGATTAAACCCAGGGGCATTTAATCACTGAGCCACATGCTCAGCCTTTTTTAAATTTTTATGTTGAGATAGGGTCTCTCTGAGTTGCTTGCCTCACTAAGTTGCCAAAGCTGGTTTTGAACTTGCAACCCTCTTGCCTCAGTCTCCCTAGCCACTGGGATTACAGGCATGTGCCACCATGCCTGGCTATTGTACTAATTTTTTTAGACTTAAAAATGTCTATTTTTTGAAAAAGTAATATATTCGTATATTTAAAACTCATAAGTTAACTTAGTGAAAAGTCTCCAGCCAAGCTTGCATTCTGCTACCTCCCATATTCCCTTTTAACTAATATTAAAGAAAAAATTTTAAAGCCTAGGCTCTAACTCACTTTTTTTTTTTTTTTTTTTTTGGTACTGGGAATTGAACTCAGGATCACTTAACTACTGAGACACATTCTCAACCTTTTTTATTTTGAGCCAGGGTGTCACCAAGTTGTTCAGGGCCTCACTAAGTTGCTGAGGCTGGACTTGAATTTGTAATCCTCTTGCTCAGTCTCCAGAGTTTCTGGGATTACAGGTATGATCCATGGCACCCAGTAATATTTTTAAAATTTTCTATATATCTATTGTAAATAATGTTAAGAGGAGAGGGTGGAAAGCAAATCTTTGTTTGCATATCCAAAAGACATTGTATTTTTTTCTCTCTCCCCCTATCTTTCTTCATTTTATTTTTTTATTTGTTCTTTTTAGATATGAATGACAGTAGAATGTATTTTCACATATTATACATACATGGAGTATAACATTCTAATTATATCCCATTCTTGTAGTTGAACACGATATGAAATTACACTAGTCATGTATTCATATATGAACATAGGAGAGTTATGTCCAATTCATTCTACTATTCTCTCTCTTTTCTTTCTTTTTAGTGCTGAGGATTAAAAAAACCAAAGTCTCACACATGCTAGGCAAGTTCTCTACCCACTGAGCTATATCCCCAGCCTCGACATTATATTTAATATCACTATAACTATACCATAGCTTTCACAATTGAAATTGCATTTAAAGAATTTAATAAAATAGTAACTTCTCAGGCTTTTATTTTCAATTTCAGGGAGACTTCCTTCAATTTTTACTTATTTTATAATTGGCAAGTAATCTTTAAGTCCTTAAATTTTGTAAAAGTGTCAAAATGAGGTGATTTTGGGCTGGGGATGTGGCTCAAGCGGTAGCACGCTCTCCTGGCATGCATGCAGCCCGGGTTCGATCCTCAGCACCACATACAAAGATGTTGTGTCCGCGGAGAACTAAAAAATAAATATTAAAATTTTTTTTAAAAATGAGATGATTTTTATTTTGAGTTCTAAGTGCTTAAGAATATACATCATGCTGTAATAAATATAGACATTACTTCCTAGAAGTGATCCTATTTTTGTTATTATTGTTTTGTTGTAGCATGCAAGACGACAGCATAGAAGCTTCTACTTCCATATCTCAACTTCTAAGAGAAAGCTATTTAGCTGAAACCAGACATCGGGGAAACAACGAGAGGAGTCGAGCAGAACCTTCCTCTAACCCTTTCCATTTCGGCAGTCCCTCTGGGGCTGCTGAAGGAGCAGGAGGCCAAGATGACCTTCCAGATCTTTCAGCCTTTCTGAGCCAAGAAGAATTAGATGAAAGTGTCAATTTGGCAAGATTGGCAATCAATCATGATCCTTTGGAGAAAACTGATGAAGCTCAAGCCAGAAAACGTTTAGCTTCTGATCAGATGAAACACTCACCTAAATCAAGTTTTGAGCCTAACTTCTGTCAGGAAAACCCTCGAAGTCCTACTAGCTCTAAAGAGGACCCCCAGGAGGCAAAAAGGCCACAATATAGTTCTGAAACCCAGTCCAAAAAAGTATTCCTAAATAAGGCAGCCGATTTCATTGAGGAGCTTTCCTCCCTTTTCAAGGCCCATAGCTCCAAGAGGATTAGACCTCGTGCCTGCAAAAACCACAAGAGTAAATTGGAATCTCAGAACAAAGTTACGCAGGAAAACAGTCCCAGTTTCTCAGATCTGTCAGAAAGACGAGAAAGATCTTCTGTTCCCATCCCTATCCCTACAGATACCAGGGATAACGAAGTGAATCATGCCCTTGAACAACAGGAAGCCAAGAGGCGTGAAGCTGAGCAGGCTGCCAGTGAGGCATCTGGTGGAGACACCACCCCAGGGTCTTCGCCTTCATCTTTGTACTATGAAGAACCTCTGGGTCAACCTCCCCGGTTCACTCAAAAGTTACGAAGCAGAGAAGTTCCCGAAGGATCCCGAGTACAGTTGGATTGCATAGTGGTAGGAATTCCACCTCCTCAAGTAAGGTAAAAATGTCCCATTAGTAATGTTTGGCATGGTGCTTTCCATCTACCATGATTCTGCTAAGTGTGACCTGTTAAGTATGTGGTTTCAGAAATTATATATACTTCCTTTGAGAAAAGTAGAGTGTCTAAAGAAGCTCTGTTCAAAAGAAAAGAAAAATAATATTAGCAATGTATGTAGTTTAAAATTTTCTAGGGCTGACATGGCTCATGCTTGTAATCCCAATGGCTCAGGAGGCTGAGGCAAGAGAATCGCAAGTTCAAATTCAACCTCAACAACTTAGCAAGACCTTGTCTCAAAATAAAGATTAAAAAATGGATTAGGGAAGTGGCTCAGTGGTGGAACCACCCTGGGTTCAATCCCTGGTACAAAAAATAGATAGATAGATAGATAGATAGATAGTTTTTTTCTAGGGCTGAGGATGTAGCTCAGTGGTAGAGGTCTTACATGAGGCCTCATGCATGGGGCGCTGGGTGCAATCCCTAGCACTGTAATCAATCAACTCATTTTCTACTTTTCATTATTTTTTAAAAATAAAAAGAACTAGGTGAGACTAAGACTAATAATAGACCTTATTTTTAGCCAGTATATTAAAAAGATTTCAAAATGTAATTATCTAATCAAATATTTTACATTGTAGTCTTTATGCCAAGTATTCAAACCACAGTGTGAATTCTATACTTATAGCCCATCTCAATTTGGATGCTAAGTTTTTCTAGGAAAAACTTATTTTACATTTAAGATCTCTACTCGGTGAATACCTGTTGTTTTGTTTTTGAATATTCAAGAAAGCCAAGTGGTAGGATAAATACAAAATAAGGCTGTGGTTAACATCAATTTAAAGACTCATTTTTACATGTAATATATTTATTGTAAAGTTTTGATTATCAAATTAATGAACACTAGTCTGCCTAGTTCCCAAGTCTTTCCCTAATATGACTGATTAGTAGAGGGAATATTCATCTCCCATGTGCCCACTAAAGTTATCTTTCCTCGAGGCAGACAAAACATAAACTTAGGCCTCCTGCTCTGCATAAGCTATACCTAATTTTGTGTTCTAACTTTATTTTGTATTTTTAAGGATCTCTTTCACATTTATGGTCCTACAAACCTGGAACCAGCCTTAGTCCTCAGGGTAACATTTGCTGCCTCTTATAACATGTGAATAATGTGGTTGAAGTATCTTACTTTAGTAGACAATTACTGGTACTTAGAGTTTTATAAGAGTTGCTTGCTTTCCTAACCACCTAATTACTCCTAGAATATGACTTCTGATATAATACTCACATTATAGAATATAGTATTAATACGTTTATATTTATCATTATAATTAGTATTTTCCATATGCATACTATTTCAAGGGAATCTGCCCCAAAGACATATTCATATATTGAAATTTGTTTTCAAATATTATCAATTTCATAAGACATATCAAATATTATTTCTACAGCAGCACTGCATTTTATTATCAGGTTTTATTATCTCCTCCTTGAGGGCAGAGTTCTGGTGTTTCTGTCTTTGAATCTTGAGTACCAAGCAGAGTCTGGCCCATAGTAATCACTCAGCAAAATTAATGAATAAAGAAACAGGAAAAAAAAAAAAAAGACTATATTTTCAGGGATCATTTCTGTAGTTGAGTACTAGAGAAGTTTCTCTGGACACGTAGAGCATCAGAAACCAGGAGGACCTATAGCATCATCTCCTAAGTGTGAAGCTGGCTCTTGGTGTTGCTTCATTGCAACCTCCATTTGCTATTGGTTATATTGTTCTCCTTGGGAGAGTAAAGGGGAAGGACACCAACTGAGTGCTTTTTTAAAAAAAGAAGTTGGGAGGCTGAAACAGGAGGATCGCAAGTTCAAAGCCAGCCTCAGGAACAGCGAAGGCCCTAAGCAACTCAGTGAGACTAAATAAATAAATAAATAAAATGCAAAATAGGGGTGGGGATATAGCCCAATGGTAAATACCTGTTACCAAAAAAAGAAGGAAGAGGAGGATGAGGAGGAAGAGGAGGAAAACAAGAAACTCAAATTTAAATCAGGAGTGAAATAGTTGACTTAGGATGGGATTGCCCTTCTACTGTAAACAAGCCTAATGAAGGATGCTCCCTGGGACTCTGGTCAGACCAGATCATCCAGGGACTCATCCTTGCCATTTCTCAACCGTGACAATTTTAGATACAAGAATGAATTCAGTCAGGTGTGGTGGTACATGCCTGTAATCCCAGGGGAGGCTGAGGGAAGAGGATCACAAGTTCAAGGACAGCCTGAGCAACTTAGTGAGACTCTGCCTCAAAATAAAAAATAAGAAGAGTTAGAGGTGTAGCTAAGTGACAGAGGATGCCTGGGTTCAAATCCAGTATCAAAAGAAAGAAAGAATGAATGAATTTGGTGCACCCATGAGAAAAATAAAAAATCAGCCAGGAAAAACTATAAATTACCCATTCCCTGAAAACAAAGTCATCTTATAGCAAGTCAAAAACTACTTAATCAACCAAGTAAAAATTTACAAATCTACAAATTTGAAAGTGAAAGAAAAATACTCAGCTTTCATGTGGTAATGTTCATTTTACCTGAGAAGAATTTCATTACTAATTAAATTTATATCTATACCCCAACCACTGATTTGATTCTAGGAAACTAGTAGGAACTCACTAAATTCATTTCTGAATGATTTTGTATTTTTATTTCATGACTACAGTTCAATTAATAAAAAATTTATAATTTTCAAGATGGGTTAATAGCTGTCACTGTTTTCTTAAGCACAGAATTTATACAACTTTAATCAGAAAGCAACTATTTGTTTATCTTTTAATTTGCGCTCAGCAGTGTTGTCAATATAATGATTCAGATGATACAAATACATGTCCCTGCCTTCAAAGAGTTTGCAATCCAATTATTTAAAAAATCACCCTAATTTTTATCATACATAAATCTTAATTAGTATTAGACTAGGGGAACTAGAAAAATCAAAGAAAGCTTCAGAGACATAGGGGACTTTTAATTGAATTTTGAAAAGTGAAAAAATTTAGGTAGAAATTAGCTCATTTAATTCAGCAAATATAGAGTTACTAAAACCATTCACTGGGAATACAAAATAATCATGAGTTTGGGAGGTGAGGGACCTTGTTTTAAAATCAAGTCCCAACTATGTTGACAGGCTAATTCATAATCTAGTACAAAAAACAGACAGACACGTAATCAAAGCACTTTTGATTTGCAATATTGTATAATAAGGGCTATAACACAAGTGTGTACTGGACACAATGGTGGCCCAGAGGAAGATGTGAGTTACCTTGCCTGGAGTGCAAGATAAAGGAAAATTAAGGAGGTATAGGAGGCTATCTGTAGGAGAAAGCAAGTGCAAAGATCCAAAGTAAGTGTTCTCAGGGAATCCCAAGGACTTGACTGTATTGAAACCAGGGTAACAGGTAAGGAAAGATTAGAGATGCGTCCTTTCGGGTCAGGTCAACTCAACATGATTATATAAAGTCACAGATACTGACACTGACATTGTAATCATCTCATGTCCGTTGGGACTGGAATGGGTACAGTGGGACAGAGAAAAGATGTTAATGATCAATATTTAGAAGAGAAGAGGCAATCATCAAGTTGAACTTGGTTATTAACTAAACGGGAAGGTTGAGTAAAAAATTTATCCCATAAGTTTGAAACTGGATACCTGAAACAGAGATGGGGATCACTGGCCAGTACTGAGAAAATGGAAGAGGTATCCAATTTGTGGAGGAAGTTGATGGAGATTTGAGTCTGAGGGGTGGAGGGAACATATCTAATAGGCAGTCAGAAATTTGACTGAAGGTCAGATGAGAGGATTAGAGAACTAGAGCAACCTTAAGGAGTAATCTGGTCACTGGGAAAAGTCTTCCACAATATCTCTGTGCCCACATACAAAGATGTTGAGTCGATCTCATCAAAGGGATTCATCTATTCCATCATCACCCTGTGTTCTTGACATGGCTAAGTACTTGTGGTTTCCTGATATTTACAGAGGGACACATAATATTTAAAACCAACTTCTAGTTGGTTCAGTCCAGTGCTAGAGTGGAAAAGTGTTTTCCAGCTTTCTTTTAACAATAGTTTGCCCCCCAAAACCATTGCATGTTACCTCAATCTCTCTCTCTCTCTCTCTCTCTCTCTCTCTCTCTCTCTCTCACACACACACACACACACACACACACACACACACACACAAATCATTTAATTATTAAGAAGAGTCATTTCAATTTGTTGAATAAGAATACCATAGTCAAGCCAGGCACAGTGAGACATGCCTATAATCGTAGCTACTTGGAAGACTGAGGCAGGAGGACAGAAGTTCAACTTAGCAAGGCCCTAAGTAACTCAGTGACACTCTGTCTCTAAATAAAATATAAAAAGAGGCTGGGGATGTGGCTCAGAGGTTAAGCACACTTGGGTTCAATTCCCAGTACCAAACAAATAAACAAACAAAAAAATCACAGTCAGTAAGGACAGTAATGTTTTACTATTTTAGCAAGAAAATATACGTATACTTGGCAACTATCCATATGCTAACCCATGTGTTATCAGTGTTTTACCCATGTTCTTGTGACACTAGTTTTGCAAGTTGAAAAATCATTTTTGCTTATATTGTGGTTGATTTCCAAGTTAATTGAGTAGAGATAGATTTATAAGTAGAAGCAGGATCCTGAATGATGGAAGCTAGTGTTTTTCAAAGCATGTTAATTTTGAATTTAGTTTCATCAGAGGCCTTGTCTTAGAAAATGAAATACATTCATGCGTTAACCACAGATGAAAGAGTCTGCAAGAATTCACAGCAAATGGCCATGATCCCTTTTTGTATCCTGATGCCAAATTCTTTTCCCAGGAATGTACAGCTGGGTCACTCTGTGTTTGCTTGTATACAACCTTCTGAGACAGCACCAATTTACCTTTTTATAGATAATGATGGCCACTGTGTTTTGTTTTTGCTACTTCAGTTACGTTCCTACAAGTTATGTGCCAAGGAAAGATAAAGGAAACAAAATTGTTATGAAGAAAAAGGATATCTTAAATGACATAGAGGGATTTCATATTATATTATTTAGAGGATATTCTTCTACCTTTAGGGGAAAATTTAGATTCATTCATCCAACAAATATCCAGTGGCTATTTATGTGCCCGGTACTATTGAACGTGCTAAATTTAAAGCAGCAAGCATGCCAGACATGGCAGCACGCACCTGTAATCCCTGGGAGACTGAGGCAGGAGTAGTATAAATTCAAGGTCAGCCCGGGCACCTCAGACAGACTCCATCTCAAAATAAAAAATTTCAAAGGGACTGTGAGTGTAACTCAATGGCAGAGCACTTACTTAGCATGCATGTGGAACCCCCATGCAGCAAAAAAGGAAATTTTAAAAAAGCAGCCATAAAACAGAAAAATTCACTGCGATTATGGAGTTTTGTCTAGTAAGGGACACAGACAATAACTTTTTTCTTTTGTAACAGGAACTGAACACAGGGCACTTAACCACTGAGCCACATCCCCAGACCCCGCAACCCTTTTTTATTTTAAAGGGGGAATTTGCTTTTTTTTAATATTTATTTTTTAGTTGTAGTTGGACACAATACCTTTATTTTATTTATTTTTATGTGGTGCTGAGGATCGAACCCAGGGCCTTACACATGCTAGACGAGCACTCTACCACTGAGCCATAACCCCAACCTCCCCAGCCCTTTTAATATTTTATTTTGAGACAGAGTCTTGCTAAGTTTTTGAGGCCTCGATAAGTTGCTGAGGCTGGCTCTGAACTTTTGATGCTCCTGCCTCAGCCTATGAGTACAGGCGTGTGCCACTGTGCCCAACTAGGTAATAAAAATTTTGCAAGTGATTATACAATTACAATTGTGATAAATGTTATAAAGAAGGCAGAAGTTAGCAGAGGGACCAAACCTGCTGTATAGGTTGGGAAGGTTTTCCTGAACCATGGTATTAAAGCTGAAACATAAAAGATGAGAGTTAGCTCAGCAAAGTAAGGTGCAAGAAAAAGTGTTGTAGGCTGAGAGAATGGAAAATTTGAAGTCCTTGAGTCAGCAAAGCAAATATTAAGTTTAAGGAATTGAAATGCAGCTAGAACATAAAGTGAGGAGGAAATTATTTGAGGTTAAGTCCAGAGACGTAGAGGCCAGATTCTGAGAGCCTCCTAAAAGAGGCAAAGAGGGTCCCTGACCCAGGAGAGTCAGCATCACCTGGGACCTTTATGGAACAGCATTGTAGACACACTTGGGTCTAACTGAGTCAGAATCTCTAGGGATGAGGCCAGCTGCCTTTGTTTTAACAAACTGCTGATAATTTGTTGATATGGGCACAGGGGTTCACTGTACTAGTCTCTCTACCTTGTGTATGTTTAAAGTTTCCATAATATAATGTAAAAAAAAATTAGTATGTTTATGTGGTTGCAAAACTTTATGTAAATGGAATTAGAATGTCTATATTCTTTTGCTACTCTTTTCCTTAAGAAGTGCAGGTAAATCTATTTATTATACTCATTTTCATTGCTCTATAATATTTTACTATATGGCCAGATTATTATATTATTGATGTAAATTTGGGTTGCTTCTAATATTTTTCCTCATTAAATGATGATATACATTTTCTAATATATTCTCTGAATTTTCCCTGGTGCATGAGTGTGTCTAGGCATGGAATTACTAGCAGAGTATGCATAACTTCAACTTCATAATAACATCAAACTGTTTTCCAAAGGCATTGTTTCAATTTACATTCCCAACAACATTGTATAAGCATTTTGGTTGTTCTACATCATTGCCAATATTGACATCACCAGATATTTTAAGTTTTGCCAAGGTAGTGGGTATGAAGTGTTATTGGTGAAACACCTGTGGTTTAAATGTTTATTTCCAGAGTTAGTAATAAGATTGTGAATTTTTTCATAGATTTATGGGCCATTCTAGATTCGGTTTCTATAAAGGGCTTGCTTAATCTTTGACCCATTTTCTACTTGTTCAAATATTCTTGATACCAATCATGTGACACATGTGTTATAAAAATATCCTCTCCTAGTTTGATTTTTGTTTTGTTTTGTTTTCGCTATGGTGTCTTTTGATATTAGTCATTCTTAACTTTTGTATCGAATTAATTAGTTTTCCTTTTTATGTTTTTGGGTTTTGTAGCTTGTGTCAATTTTAAGAAATTCTAATCTCAAAAGTAAAAAAGATATACTCCTTGTATATTTTCTCCTAAAGGTTTTATAATTTGCTTTCCATGTCTTTTTTTAACCCACTTAAAGTTGATTTTTGTATATTTTGTAAATCAGGCAAACCATTGTGGTTTTTGTTTTTTTGTTTCTGATTGGATAACCAATTTTTCCAACAGCAGCTTATGGAAAAGTACATCTTCTCCCCACTTTTCTCTAGTGCTGGTTCTATCATTCAGCAAAATTCCATGTACTTGTGGATATAGTTCTGGGCTTTCTGTTCTTTTCCTGTGGTTTATCATATTACAATAGGTTTTTCATAGTCCTTGATTTCCAATTTTTTTATTTTAAGAATTTTTGGTTCATTTTGATCTTTTTTCTACAAGTTTTAGAATCATCATGACAAATTTCACTAACATTTTTTAAATATAATAAGATTTATGGGGGCTGGGGATGTGGCTCAAGCGGTAGCGCGCTCGCCTGGCATGCGTGCGGCCCGGGTTCGATCCTCAGCACCACATACAAACAAAGATGTTGTGTCCGCCGAGAACTAAAAAATAAATATTAAAAAATTAAAAAAAAAAAAAAAAAAAAAAGATTTATGGAATTTAATCTATAGATCAGTTTATAGGGGATTTGATATATTCAAAATATTGAGCTTTGGGGTGGGGTACCAGGGATTGAACCCAGGAGGGTTCGGCCTCTGAGCCACATATCCAATTATTTTTTATTTTGAGATAGATTCTCAATAAGTTGCTTTGGACCTTGTTAAATTGCTGAGGCTGGCCTTGAATTTGTGATCTTCCTGCCTCAGCCTTTGGAGCCTCTGGGATTATGTGTGTGCCATTGCACCCAGCTAAAATATTGAGCTTTAATATTCAAGAACAAGGTATATTTTTCCATTGCTTGAATATCTGTTAATAAAGATTTATAATTGTTTCTTAGAGTCTTACAAATCTTGAATTAGCTTTATGCATAGGTACCTAATATAAATGGTACCTTTTTAAAAATTATATTCTATTTTTGTTACATATAGAAATGTAGTTGACTTTATAAACTTCATGAAATAATTCTTCTTTAGGAAATTTTTATTCAACAAACTGCTAATTCATGAAAATTGATCATAGATTTTTTGAGTATTCTTCCTGTCCAATCCTCTCTTGAATTTCATTCTTTTCCCTTTTTCAGATGGCTAAGCCCTCAAGTACAATGTTGAACAGAAATGCTGATGCTAGGTGCTCCAGGCTTATTTTTAATCTTAACAAGAATACTTTCCATTTTTCAATATTACATAGGATTTTGTTATAAATCCTTTTGTCTAGGAAGAATTTTTTAAAAATAATGAATGGAAATGGAATTTTATTAAACACTGCATTTATTAAGATTGTTATTTTTTTCTTTGTTAATTTGGTACAGAATGTTAGTTTTACAATGTTAAATGAAACTTGAATTCTCGAGAGAAACACAAATTGGTCATAATTGATTATCTTTTTTTATATTTCTAGATCTGGTTTGCTAATATTTTAACTTTTACATTTTTGTAAGAAATTGACCTCAATTTTCTTATTCATACTTTTGTCAGAAAAGAATTGCTACAAAAGCAGCAGATATCACTCCAAAAGTGATATTTAATCAGTATAATTGGTACAGCCCTTGAGTGTGCCTGTGGTTTCCTTCATTATGATTGGTTAGGGTATCCATTTCTGAAGCAGCTGTTAATCTTTTTGAGTATCACTTCTGTCTCTGCAATGTTGCATAGGAATTCTGACATTTAAAGTTTGCGTAGAGGAAGAAATCCCTCTGAAAGGAGGTTGGAAAGTTATATCCTAAGTGGAAGGAGAAAAATGGGGCTCATAAAAAAAAAAAAAAGAGTTGCTTCAGAATGGAATAAGTAGTCAACTACACTGAATACTAATTAGAAGTCAAGTGAAATGAAAACTGGAAGGTATCATTTGATTTAATAATATGAAGGCCACCAATGGACTCGGTAAGAGCAGTTTTGAGAGGGTGATAGGTACAGAAGGCAAATTAGAAGTGATTTTACTGTGAAAAGGGCACCATATCAAAATGGTAGACTGAGCTCATGGGCCTATCTTACATTCCAGCACCCCAAAATGTAACTGGAACACAACATAGAATACCATCTGTAAGTGCAAAATTTTTAGAAATTTCCCACAGGTAGAAATTCCATATGGAGGGCTGAGTTGTAGCTCAGTGGTAGAGTAGCTTGTCCAGTATGTGTGAGGCACTAGGTTCGATTCTTAACCCCTCATATAAATAAATAAAAATGAAGGTCCATCAACAACTAAAAAATATATATTAAAAAGAAATTTTTTATGGAGGGTCAGATCCAAATTTTGTAAGCCTTGAAGCTTATAAAAATTGGGAGGTCCCCTGTAAGATAAATAGAGCCAAATCATGAATGCAAAATTAAGCATAGGGCCTAAGAAGGGAGCCATGTCAATGAGAAACCTAGTTTTATTGGTTTTATACTAAATTTACCTCTAAGCACAAGGAATCTGTTTGACAAGGAAAACCAAAATCCAAATCATATCCCAGAAAAAAAATACTGTGGAGCTGACAACTCTTCTGGGTGTACTCTAGGCTCAGAGGCATGAGACAGAATAAGCAGGAGAGGGCCCGGGGCAGTCAGGGTGATTAATCTGGGAATTACAGTCTGAGCAGCTGTGCAGGTCAGTGCCTCCCTCTTCCCTTGTTTAGGCTGAACAACAAGCACAGCCCTAAACACGGAAGCCAGAGCAGCAAATGTGTTCTGAAAAGACAGGGCAGTGTCCCAGATAGCTAACAATAGCCAGGAAGTCAGAGGAGCTACTGGTACACAATGTTCGCCTACCTAAAATCATGGTCTGCCTCTCCCCAACAATCACCAGCAACCACTCCTATAATCAGAGCCAACATCCCCTAACATGCAAGGTTTTCCAACAGGTAGGGGAAATCAACACGGTGAAAAGCTCCCAATTGAGCAAATAGAAGAATTTATTCTTGAAAGAAAAATTTAGAGTAGCAAGCAGAAGAAAGGAAGAAATTATACTTTAAACTATGTAATATGGAAAGTCAGGCGTGGTGGCACACACCTATAATCCCAAAGGCTCCAAATGCTGAGGCAGGAAGATTGCATGTTCAAAGTCAGCCTCATCAAATTAGTGACGCCTGAAGCGATTTAGCAAGACCCTGTGTCAAAACAAAATAAAATAAAAAGGGCTGGGCATGTGGTTTAGTGGTTAAGTGCCCCTGGGTTCAATCCCTGGTACCAAAAAAAAAAAAGTAATATGTAAAGATTCAAATACATTGAATCAAAGACAACAAAACTGGAAAATTCACGTTCATTCATTCAATAACAATTCATCCAACACACTCTATGCATCACATACTCAGGAGTTCTTACAAATAAAGCAAAGTTCAGCGCCATATTGCATTCTACTTGAGGTTAAAGAGAATAAATAATAAACAATAACTTTTTAAATTTTATTTTTATATTTATTTATTTATTTGGTACAGGGGATTCAATCAAGGGGTACTTAACCAGTGAGCTGCATCCCCAGCCCATTTTTTATATTTTATCTAGAGACAAGCTCTTGTTAAATTGCTTAGTGCCTCACTAAATTGCTGAGACTAACTTTGAACTTGCAATCCTTCTGCCTCAGCCTCCTGAGCTGCTGGGATTATAGGCATGCATGTGTCCAGCCATAAATAATAAATTAAATAAATAAATGAATTATGTAGTGATTTAGCAATAACTACAATGAGATGAAGGAAATGAAGAATTTCTAACCCTGTCCAAAGTAATTTCATCTTTTTCAATTTTTTTTAAATCTATTGATGGAAGAAATTCTTTTACTTTAAAAACAATTCTTTTTTTTTTAAATTGGTTCTTTTAAGTTATACATCATGGTAGAATTTATTTTGATATAATTATACAAGCATGGAATATATCTTATTCTAGTTAGGACCCCATTTTTATGGATGTACATGATGGTAGGATTCACTATGGTATATTCATATAAGTACATAGAAAAATTATTTTGAATTCATTCCACTTTCTTTCCTTTTCCTATTCCCCCTCCCCTCCTTTCATTCCCCTTTGTCTATTCTACTAAACATCTATTCTTTCCTTCTCCCCTTTTATTGTGGGTTAGCTTCCACATATCAGAGAAAACATTAGACCTTTGGTTTTTAAGGACTGGCTTATTTCACTTAGCATGATAGTCTCCAGGTCCATCCATTTACTTGCAAATTTACAATAGCTTAGCTATTGTGTGTTGAGCTGCTATAAACATCAATATGACTGTGTCACTGTGGTATGTGGATTTAAATATTTTGGATACAAACCTGGGAATGGGATAGTTGGGTCAAATGGTGGTTCCATTCCTGGTTTTTTGAGGAGTCTTCATACTGCTTTCTATCCCATCAACAATGTATAAGTGTATCCTTTGCCCCATATCCTTGCCAACATTTATTGTTACTTGTATCCTTTTTATTTTTAATATTTTTTTAGTTGCAGATGAACACAATACTTTATTTTATTTATTTATTTTTATGCACTGCTGAGGATTGAACCCAGTGCCTCTCACAAACTAGGCAAGCACTCTGCCACTAAGCCATAACCCCAATTATTCTTGATAATTGCCATTCTGACTGGAGTGAGATGAAATCTCAGTGTAGTTTTAATTTTCATTTCTCTAATTGCTAGAGATGTTGAACATTTTTTTTTATATGTTTGTTGACCATTTGTATTTCTTCTTCTGAAGAATGTCTGTTCATTTTTTAAAAATTATTTTCACAGTCAGGCACGGTGGTGGTGGTGTATGCCTATAATCCCAGAGGCTGGGGAGGCTGAGGCAGGAGGATCATGAGTTCAAAGCCAGCCTCAGCAAAAGCAGGTGCTAAGCAACTCAATGAGACCCTGTCTCAAAATAGGACTGGGAATGTGACTCAATAATTGAGTGCTCCTGAGTTCAATCTTTGGTACCCCCTTCAAAAAAAATCACATTTATTCATTCTCTCTTGTTATATCTAAAATTGGCGATGTAGCAAGGTATGGTCTTGACATCTTCATATAGATAATTGCTTATATATGCTTTTCTTAAGTTACCATCAGGTGGAAGAAGATTCCACTCAATAAATTTTAATAAAACTTAAAAAAAAAAACTATCTTCCTGCATACACCCTTATGTTCTATCCAGTAAAACACAGCCACTGGACATGAAAACTTAAGTTGTTTTTTTTTTTTTTTTTTTTTTTTAACTTAATAGCAATCAAACAGGACATTCAAAAGGCCAAATTGAGTCACAAAATCCAACATAACTTTGGGTCTTGTTAGTCTTTGTGGTATTTATTGCCCAGAAAGGGACATTAAGAGAGAGACATTAAGGAAATAAACCTACAAATAAATATATGATTACAAATGACATAGTTTCTACAAAAGAAAAGAACAGGGTATGAGAAGAAAGAAGCATAGGTGGGAAAAGGACTTTGGAAGGGCTAGGTCAAGGTTGAAGTTGGACTCTGAGTAATTATTCTTTTAATGAGCATTATTTCTGGTGAGCCAGAATATCACATTCAAATTACATTTAGAAGTTGTTAATGTGCTAAAACAATGAGTCATAACATTTATCCAAGTCATATTTTAGATGAAATAGTAACTTAACAGCAGAATGGTGATTTGCAGCCAAAAAGTCCAGTTAAATCTGACAAATGTGTTTCTTCGGTATCCTCCTTTCCCAGCTTGGTAGATAGCCAAATTAGCAGATCTGACCAGCTATACCAGTGCATCAAAGGTGGGTCCTTCTCTGTCATTTGGACCTGCCCTGTTTCCCAGAACATTGACTCATTTCTGCTGAGCCATGAATCACATCTGGCACCTGCTGCCATTCTGTAAGAGTCATTAGGACTTGGCTTTCTAAAAATGTGCCCTGGTAAGGACATTTCTATGAAAGCATGACCTAACATAGATAGACTTTGAGGAGAGTATGTTATTCTCCTACCTCAAAATTCTTCAGGGTAGCAGGGTAGATTTAAGACCCTTTCACCTGACCAGCATGTTGTTTCTGAGCCACTCATGGTATTATAGACAGAGACATGGTTACTACTTGTTCTTTGGAATTGTTTGAAGCCATCCTGGCCATTTGAGTAGGGATTAGATCACTTTTGATTGAGAGTTCCAGTTTGAATCATTCCTCTTAACTCCTTCTGGCTAGCCAATCATTAATGGATGATTTCACTCTCATCTTGGTAAAGATGAGAAATCTAAAGAATTGAGATAATCCTGTAATATTTATAGAAATAAAGGATTTCTTTTTTTGAAATAGCTATTTATATTTGTTTCATCAAATAAATAGAGCTACATTGTTTAAAAATCAAATACTAAAGAACAGACTACTTTCAACTCTCTGCAGTTTCCTATGTATTTCCCATTTGATTTCTGAGTAATATACCAGTGATTCTCAAAATTTTGATTCTCTGACAGACCCCCCTTTATAATCTTAAAAAATGATTGAGACTCAAAATAGGTTTTGTTTATAATTATTTACTGTATTAAAAATTAAACTGAGAAATGTTTTAAATATTTATGCATGCATTCCCTGACCCCTCCCCACCCACTGCCCCATTTTGTACTGGGGATTGAAACCAGGGTCTTTACCGCTGAGCTAAGTCCCAGCCCTTTTTATGTTTTGTTTTGAGACAGGGTCTTTCTAAGTTGCCTAGGGCCTCCCTAAATTACTGAGGCTGACCTTGAACTTGTGATCTTCCTGCTTTCTTCTCCCAATCTGGGATTACACCACACCAGCTATTCATTCATTTTTAGATAACAATAATAAACATGTTAATTTTATAAGGAATAGCTTTTCCAAAGCAAAAAGTTTTAGTGAGTTGTATTATTTTACAGTTTTTACAAAACTCTTTAGTGTCTAGTTTACCAGAAGATAGCTGGATTTTCACATATGCTTCTACATTCAGTTTATTGTAATGTGCTGTTTAGATTGAAGTCAGTGCAATAAATCCAGTCTTATACGGATATGTTTTGGAAATAGGAGGAGCATTTTAATAACCTTTCAGATCTTTGTGGCTATTGCTATTTAATACTACAACAAAATTCAACTAGCAGTAGTTTCCTGAAGGTTAGTTGCGATGTGAAATCTGAAACCATACCAATGAACTTTTGTCCTTTGCTATTCTAAAACCTATTGGTCTATTTTGACCTTTGAATAGATAACATTTGGTCATTTGGAAAATAATAATGCAGATCTTCCAAAGGGTAAAACATTTTATTATATAATTTCAAAAAATTTTTTGATTTAATCTAAATACTTTTGGATGAAATAAAAAGTCTTTAAGTATTGAAACCCTAAACTCACTCTGGGGGGATACAAATTTTCTAGTTTTTCCTGAAAGCTCAATTTTTTTTTTCCATTGGCAATGAATACTATCAGTTGTTTTTACTTGAAATGACAGGCTTACTTCCATTATTTTTGAGAAAATAAAAAATATTAAAAAGACATGTCAGGCTGGGGTTATGGCTCAGTGTTAGAGTACTTGCCTCACATGTGTGAGGCACCGGGTTCAATTCTCAGCACCACATATAAATAAATGAATAAAATAAAGGTCAATCAACAACTAAAAAAAAATTTTTTTTAAAAGACATGAATTCAAAGTTGATTTTTATTTTATTTTTTTTCTATATAGGGAATTGAACCCAGGGGTATGCTCAATCAATCAATGAGCCACATCACCAGCCCTTTTTTATATTCTTAATTTAGAGACAGGGTCTCACTAAATTGCTTAGGGTCTCACTAAGTTGCTTAGGGCCTCACTAAGTTTCTGAGGCTGGATTTGAACTTGCCATCCTCCTGCTTCAGCCTTTCAAGCCACTGGGATTATAGGCATGCTCTACCATGCCCAGCTCAATATTGAAATTTAGTAAAAGTCATGATTTTTATTGCTTTTTCAATTTTTTCTTGAAACTGTATTTTTTTTTCTCTTACTATGAGCATGGTAGTGGATCCAAAAACCATCATCAGTTTTGTGACAGTGCTTTAATTTGTGTTGCTAATAAAGAATCAGCAGCTTTACCCACTGTGTCTTTTGTACTATCAGTGTAAATATCAACACAGTGAAAGGGCAAATAACCTAGTAAATTCTTGTTTTCACAGAAAGTGAACCACCGTAAAATGCTTACACTGCTGTTGCTTACCATGCTAATGTAAGCTACTTTCTATTGATTTCCTGTTCTGTCAAGTAGGAGTTTAGTTCCCCTACATTAAACCAGCACCCTCACTTCATTTTTTACATTTTTCCATATGATCATAACATACTGTTGTTTTTAAGAAATATTTAATTTTTATTTTATTGTTACCATATGAATATTGTTCACTACCAAGCCTAGAAAGAAAAAATGAATATTTCTTTGCTTGCATGGTCATCTCTATGTCCTCAGGGGACTGATTCCAGGACTCCCCAGTGGATACCAAAATCTTCAGATACTCAAGTCCCTTATATAAAGCTATTTGTTTAATATTTGCATATCACATAGTCTATGCACATCATCTAGCATACCTTTTATGGGGGCGGGGAGGGTATTAGGGATTGAACCTAGGACCTCAAACTTGCTGTGAAGTGCTCTACCACTGAATTAAACCTCCAGACTTTCCCATCTCTAGATAACTTACAATACTTAGTATAATGCAAATGATTTGTTAATAGTTATTATACTATAGGGAATTAGGGAAATTACAGGAGAAAAAAATCATACTCAGTACTGACACAATTTTTTTCCAAATAGTTTTGATCCACAATTGGTTGAATCTGAAGATGAGGAACCCACAAATATATAGGGCCAAATGTATTCCTTTTTATTTTGACCTAAAGTGATTATTGTCTTGGTTCTTGATGTCTATTTTTATGTGACTCAGTTTTTGGTCCTATCACAAATTTGTCTTGGTTTTCCAATCAATTTGTGAAAATTCAAAAAATTCTGTTCCATGCAGTTAAGCCTAGGATGCTCCATCAGGCCCATTTCCCCCCCTAGAGAAATCCCTTCTGCAGGCCTTTTTCTCCTGCTCCAATATGGAATAGCTGCTTGTTGGGCCTGCAATTCAGCCTTCTTCCAGGGATATTCCCTAACTGCTCAGATGAAGGGAAGGAACCTGAGATGGTAGTTTAGAGCTCATTTTTCCAAATTTTTTTAACTAACAGCCTTGATTGTTGTCATTATCAATTTTGTTTTGTTCCTCTTTTTCTTGTCTGTTTTGTTTTTTCAGTCCTGGGGAATTGAACCCAGGGGCATTCTACACTGAGTTATATCTGTAGCCCTTTTCTTTTTTGGGGGGTGGGGAGTAACCAGGGATTGAATTTAGGGGCACTCGACCCCTGAGGCACATCCCCAGCCCTATTTTGTATTTTATTTATAGAGACAGGGTCTCACTGAGTTGCTTAGGGTCTCGATAAATTGCTGAGGCTGGCTTTGAACTCAAGATCCTCCTATCTCAGCCTCACGAGTTGCTGAGACTACAGTTGTGTGCCACCGTGCCCAGTGCCCTTTTCATTCTTTAAATTTTGAGATAAGGTCTTGCTAAATTACTGAAGCTGGCTTAGAATTTGCCATCCTTCTGCCTCAGTCTCCTGAGTAGCTGGGATTACCAGTGTACACCACCACACTTGGTTCCGGAGTTCCTCCATATCTCCTTCCCTGTTGTTAGCAATCTTGTGTTTCCAAATCCCAAAACTCTCTGGAATTCTGCTGCATGGATTGGCTACATCCTTCACTGCCCTCCCCAAGAAGGCTCTTGCTTTTCACATTTCTCAACTCTTCTGACTATTCAACATGCTTTCCATCTTCCAAAAGTTTCTGAAGTTTCAGGTCTGCTGTTGTCTCCCCTTCCATTCTTTTTGTCTTTGTGGTATTGTACCTTTAAAAAAATATATCTTATTCTCATTTTAGAGGCGTTTTAGGCAGGGAGTAAAGATAACACATTTTCTCAATTTGTCATGTTTGATTTGACACCCAGTTTTTGTATTTGGAACTATGTGTTCTGAGGCTTTGTTCATTATAAGCTCCTTAGAGCTAGTGAGATTTGTGCTCTGGGAGATTTACAAACCCATCTCCTCAACTGCCTTTATTGTGTACCACTGCCACAACAGAACTCAAAGACTGGAAGAGAATTTGATGAAGCAAATAACACACTCACAAAAAGGTGAAAAAAATTTAGAAAACATAACAATCATTGAAAATAGGTGGTAATATGTAACTTTGAGTAGGAGGTGACATCTGAGCCAAGTTTTGGTGCATAAAATCTATTTGCAGTTGCTGAAAGGCAGAGGAAAAGAATCTCAGAAAAATATGAGCAGTGACTTGAATATGGGGGTGACCATGACATATTTATGGAACAGCAGAGAACAATTTGACTGTTAGAAAGTAGTTGAGTAGGTAGGTTTCCTTTAATGTGCTTTAGAATTTTACTTTATATAAATGGTGGGAAGGAAGAATTAAAGTACTGAGTAGTTAGATCTGAAATGACAGTGAAGACTAGTAAATACCAAGATTCTTTAATTTTTTTACACTGATTAGTTATAATATTACTCCCCTTGATTGCTTTTTGTTATGTTGATTAATAATTATTTCAAAAAGTAAAAACAATATAAAAGAGTACAAGGACACATCTTACTCCTATAAATCATCATCCATCTTGTGTTACCCCCACAGGCAGTTACTCTTAACTTTCATTTTATTCTATCCAGTTTTCTTATGCAAATGCAAATGAGTTAATATCTTATTTCTTGCCTCCCTGAATCTGTTTCCTATGGCTGCCATAACAAATTATCACAAATTGGATGACTTAAAACAACATAAATTTATTCTCAAACAGTTCTGAAGAATAGAAGTCTGAAATCAAAGTGTCATCAAGATTGGGCATGGTGGCCTAAACCTGTAATCCCAGCAACTCAGGAGGCTGAGGTAGGAGGATCAAAAGTTCAAAGCCAGCCTCAGTGATTTAGTGACCCCCTATGCAATTTAGTGAGACCCTGTCTCAAAATAAAAAAGAAAATGGGCTGGGGATGTAGCTCAGTGATAAAGCATCCCTGGATTAAATCCCTAATACCAAAAAAAAAAAAAAAAAAAAAAAAAAGGTGGGTGGGTCATCCAGGATGTGTTCCATTTGAGACTCTGAGTAAAATCCTTCCTTGCCTCTCCCTGGCTTCTGGTAGTGGCTATCAGTCCTTGGTGCTCCTTGGCCTACAACTGCATCACTCCCATCTCTACCTCTGTCATCACATGGGGTCCCCCATGTGTCTTTATTTTTACGTAGGATTTTCATTCTCTTATAAGAACCTCAGCCATATTGGATTAAGGTCCACCTTAACTTGATTACATCTGCAAAGACTTTTTAAAGACTTTTTTTTCAAATAAGATCATATTCTCAAGTACAGGGGGTTAGGACTTCAACATATTTTGGGGGAGTACATAATTCAACCCGTAACTCTTCATTTCTCAAACAGAGCTAGCACCCTATATCTACTATTTTGCAGCTTACAATTAAAATATAACTGTGTATCTTAGGATTCTTCCACATCAGTGATCTTATTCTCTTTTTAGATTACAGCATGTTCCACTGTGTGGCTCCATTGTAGTTTATTGATCTGTTCCCCAATGATGGACACTTGGCTTATTTCCAATCTTTGGCTATTTCAATAAGTAGCTTGTACATATATCATTTTGTGTGTGTGTGGAAGTCCATCTGGATGGTAGATTCTAACAAGTGGGTTTGTTAGGTCCAAGAATAAATGTATGTGTGATTATGGCAATATTTCCACATTCCTCTCAGGTGTTATGCCATGTTACATTCCCACTAATGATGTATGAGAATGATCAAACCTTTAGACTTGCCAATCTGTGATATGAGAAGTGACATTTCCATTGAACTTTAATGTTTATTTTCTTATTATGCACCTCCACATCTTCAATATCATTTTATATTATTATTTTGTATAAACTTTTAGCCAGAAAACTTGGCCAGGTAGAAACTTGTATTATAGTATAACATCAGTTATATAGAATTATAATTAAATACCTTAACTTAGGTTATTTTCCAGAGTGGGCTCTCTCCTGGGGAATATGACTCATCCTTCTTACTTTAGTGACTCAAGTAACAGAACAAATTAATTTTCAGTTAGGTCAGATACAATTTAACAGCAGGGATGCGTGTATACCACTTCACAAAGCTTTATTATCTATTCAGTGTTCTCCAAATAAGCTAAAGAAGTGTTTATTTAATGCCCACTATAAAAGCTGAAAGGCACTTTTGGAGAAGGCAAGTTCCATATCAAACACCCTCGTCTTTCTACCCTACTCTCCTACTCTTCCTAGTTGGCTGTACTTGCTTTCTGTCTTCTTGCAATTGTAACCCCCCACACACACCTTTTTTTTTTTTTTTTAAATTCCCGGTGCTAAGAATCACATCCAAGGCCTTTACATGCCCAACCCTTTTTATTTTTTTATTTTGAGATAATTTAGTCTCCTAAATTGCCCAAGCTGCCTTAGAATTTGCTATCCTTGTGTTTCAGATTGCCAAGTGGCTGGGATTGCAGGCATGGGTCACTGTACCTAGCTTGTATCTTTTTTTGCTAGTGCTGGGGATTGAACTTGGGGCCTTGTGCACACAAGGCAAGCACTCTACCAACTGAGTTATATCCCCAGCCCTTGTATCATTCTTAATAAGAGCAACTTTCCAATCTCATGAGTAAAGTGTTAATGTGATTTGAATACTGCCAACTCTCTCATTGTCACAATCAAATAACAGATTGTTTAATGTTCTGACTGTTAGTTTTTCACAGTTTTCTTCTTGTGAAGTATCTAGAGCCATCTATATTATTGTCTTGTTTTTTTAGTTGTGTCCAAAGGCCATATTCTCTTACTTGTAGGTGGTACTGTGAAGGCAAGGAGCTTGAAAATTCCCCAGACATTCACATCGTCCAGGCAGGAAATCTGCATTCGTTAACCATTGCTGAAGCCTTTGAAGAGGACACAGGACGCTATTCCTGCTTTGCTTCCAACATCTATGGGACAGATTCAACTTCTGCTGAAATTTATATAGAAGGTAAAGCAAAATACTCTTGAAGCTTAATGCATATATTTATAATAAATACATTTTTAATTTTTTTTCAGTTGTCAATGAAATTTAAAATTTTATCTTTATTTTATTTATTTATTTGTATGTGATGCTGAGAATTGAACCCAGTGCCTTACACATGCTAGGCAAGCACCCTACCAATGAGCTACAACCCCAGCCCTAAATAAACAAAAAAAAAAAAAGGAGACTTACATATTGATGAATGTATGTATTATGATGAGATACAGAAAACAAGTGAAATAAATATATAAAATATATAATATGATAGGTATATGTAACTGGAAAAATAGCAAGAAAGATGGCTAGGAGTTATATGTGTATGCGTGTCAGTGTGTAGGTGTGTGTGCATGTGTGTGCGTGTGTGTGATTTTAGATAAGGTGGCAGTGAAGACTTCCCTAACCAGGTGACATTTGAATGGAGACCTAGAGAAGTGAGAAAGTGAGCCCCAAAGATAGTCAAGAGAAAACCACACAAGGCAAAGGAAGCAGCAAGTGCAGTGGCCCTGGGGTGAGAGCCTTAAGGTAGAGAGGAGCCAGCATGGCTAGGCTCCTCATGCCAAGGGAAAAAGTAATATGAGAACTACTAGGGAGGCTAATGCAGGAAGGTCACAAGGTGGAGGCTAGTTTGGGCAAATTAAGGAGATTCTGGCTCAAAAAAAAAAAAAAAATACACACACACACACACACACACACACACACACGTGTGTATGTGGGGGGGAATGGACAGGGAATATAGTTTGGTGGCAGAGTGCTTACCTAGCATTTGTGAGGTCCTCAGTTTAATCCTTAACACCACAAAAAGAAGAGAAATGAAAGGCGAATTTGGGGCTGTGGTGTAGCTCAGTGGTAGAGCACTTTAGCACATGTGAGGCCATGATTTCAATCCCCAGTACCACCCAAAACAACACAAAACAAAAAAAGTAATAGAAGATGAGGTCAAAAGTACAAGATGGGGTTAAAGTAGAGGGAGGTAGATGTGCAGATCATACAAATTTTTGTACCTTGTTGCAAGGACTCTGGTTTTACTCTTGAGAGAGATAGGAAAATCTGGAGGGTTTTGAGCGGAGAGATGGCATGATCTGATTTAGTTTTTTTAGTTTTGTTTTTTTTTTTTAACAGAGTCACTCTTGCTTCTTGTTGAGAATATATTGCAGGGAGTCAAAAGTAGAAGCATGGAGACCAGTTGGGAACCTTGGAAAGGCATGATTAATTTCAGGAAAGAAATCAATCTATGTTACTCCTGTATCTACCTAAGTTTTGTTCCTATTTTAAGTCATCCTCTGAGTTTTTTTCTGGGGACCATTCGTCAGTACTTTTTCCACCTATTATGCCTTAGGTACACTTTGGTTTTAGCACTTACATGTTGTACTACTATGGCATAAATGTCTTTTTACCAACTAGATTGCAAGGCCAGGACTGTCTCATCTTCTTTTCTTTTATCTCCAATACCTTACATAGTACCAAGTACATAGTGAATATTTGATAAACATTTATTAAAGAAATACACTAGTAGGAATGTGTTATGTTTTAATCCTCAAATTCTCAGAGTATGATAAATACCTCCAGATTTAGCTCTGTTATATCTTCCTGGAATTCACTATCTTGAGAAGTAAATCCGGGATCAAGGCTCTGCTAACAGTGCTGAGATTGGATTCTTGGATATTATTCTTTGTGGCAACTGGACTTCAAACACCCCCACTTCCAAGATGAAGTTTGACCTGCTAATATTAGGGCAGGACGGAAGAACATCCACCTACACCTACAATGTCTAGAATCCAATGTAATCCCTTCTTCTAGTCAATCTGTGTAGGCCAGAGCATGAGAATTTCTAACACCAGAGAATGGCTGCAAACCTGGACAGTCCAACGATATCAGGAGATGTTTTACATAGTAGAGAACTTTGAAGTTGGTCCAACTAGCTTGAACTCCATCATAACTAGCTATGTGACCTTGAACAATTCCTTCAATTTTTAGGTGTCTTTCTCCTCATTTGTCAAATTGAATGTTAGTGTAGGGAATCACTGAGTTCATTTCTAAGTCTAAGATTCTTCAAATATCTAGAATTACCTTAAAAATATTGAAATTATTGTCTTTAAAAGCTCATATTTTGTTTTTATTTCTCCAGGAGTTTCTTCTTCTGATTCAGAAGGGGACCCTAACAAGGAAGAGATGAATCGGTAATTCTAATTTTCTATTTTATAGACTCAGTATCCTCAGATACTAAAAAAAGTCCTAACTGGTTACTAGAACTTGAGTAGAGAGGCAGATTTGGAGAAGACTCTACTTATTTTGCTTAAGTCTTGCTTAAGATTAATTGGAATATTCTCAGTATTTAAAATATGAAGTGATACTTATAAAATATTGTACTTATATCTACAGAGTATAAAAACCAATAACCCAATGGTTTAAAAAGCTCATGTTTAGATAGTACTATAAGAACACAAAATTTGGTTATCCTAAATTATATATGAAATATATTTAACTTTTATATATTATTCATAATTTTATGTATTTTATATACATATCATTTAAAAATATTTACATCTCTTATTTACAGTGTGTGTATATATATAGATGTGTATATATGTTCATATACATACATTTGATCTGGAAAAGTTATATCCTTTTTGCTAAATAGTTGTACTATATACTGAATAAACTTGCATTCATTCATTAGTTTCTGCAACCATTGACTGAGCACCTACATTACCCTGGGCACTATACTAGATGCTATGGATATTAAGAAAAGTCAAGCCTGGCATGATGGTGCATGCCTATGATCCCAACGGCTCAGGAGGCTGAGGCAGGAGGATCTTGACTTCAAAGCCAGCCTCAGCAACTTAGAGGCCCTAAGCAACTCAGTGAGACCCTATCTCAACATAAAATATAAAAAAGAGCTGAGGATGTGGCTCAATGGTTGAGCATCCCTGGGTTCAATTTCCAGTACAAAATAAAGAAAGATCAGATGCTTCCTTCTTTCAAGAGGTTCACACCTAGTAGAAGGCAATATAGAGGTAGCAAGAAATGAATACCAAACATATAGATGATAAGAGTAATATAATAGTCTATGATGACCATGTGCATGGTGTATGGACTCGGTACAAAAGAATAGTTATTGGTTAGGGGTACAGGGAGAGATCAGGAAAGGTTTCACAGAGTGGGTGACCCTAAACTGAACCTTTGAAGAACAGAAGGAGGATTAAACCCCCAAAAGGGAGAGAGGAGCATTCCAGCAGAAGTCCTGGGAATAGAAACAGACATAGTAACCATTCCTGAGGCTTCCTGAAACAAACAGAAATATCTGGGAGCCTGGTTGAAGAGACGTAAACTGTGTTACCCCTATAGAGGGTAAGCTCCGTGAGGGCAGAAATCATTTTACTCTTCAGAATCTCTTGTGTGTATCTACCTGGCAATGAGAATTTGCTTTCAGCTCCTGTGCAGGAACATTCAGGACCAGAGTAAAGAATGCTCCCTTTAACCCACTTCTTCATCATTCTCAAGGCCTTGCTTCTGTTTCTTCTTCCTGCTGGCCTTCGATGCCAGCCTCTTTCTTAGAGGGATGCTCCAGCCCTCTTCTCTCTTCTACAGTCTCCAAAATATTACTGATTATTCTTTATGAGATCATTCTGCTCCTATCATTTTCCTACTTAAAAAAAAAAAGATCATCTATGGGAAAACAAAATAAGTAACATTAAAAAAACACTTAAAGCCTTATTCAGTGGAGGATCCACTAGTCTTACCTGACCTCCATCTTGGGCTGTCTACACTGCTGACATCTCACTCAAAACAATGCATGGTTCATTTTTTATTTTTCATAGCAAACTCCTACTTATCCTTCACAACCTGGACTAAGTATTCTTCCTCTTGGGTTTCTGCAATAAATTCCTCTTCTATTACACATTCATCACTCCTTTCTCAAGGTTCCTATAAATATGTTAAAAATTTAATGGTATGAATTTTGATACATTAATTATGCAAGAAATAGTTCATTTATTTATTTGCTGTAAGTGTAATTGTAGTAGTTAAAATTTAACTTCAATTTTATATAATAGAAACCCAAATTAACTGTGATTTAAATGAGATAGCTAGTTCTCATTTACATAAAAACCAGGTAAATGGCTTCGCATTCTAGTAGGTTTCAGTCTGCTTCCAGGTTTCTGCTTCATCTCATGTTAAGGTTCACCCTCATTTTCTTAGTTTAAGATAGCAAGGACTAAAGGGTATGCCATCTCCTTTGTAAGGTCAGCTCTCTGAATAGCATATTTCACTATCCCTCATATTCCATGACTAAAAAGAGCCATGTGGCCACACCTAGTTGCAATGAAGATTGGGGCATGTAGTCTTTTGGAGCAGTCATGTAAGGAAATCAGGGGTTTTGTTATTGCAGAAGAAAACCCATGTTTTAGAGACAATGATAGGCTTTGCATCACCATTTAATTCTGCTTCTTAGACTCCATCCTGCCTGGTTAAGATCTGTCATTATTGGGTGTCTCTTCCCCCCTCTACAGTTATGCAAAGATTCCTTTGATATATATGGAGCAGTGTGGGAGCAAGCATCATTCTAAGCACCTGGCATGAATTATCTAACTTTCACAAAACACCTGTGGAATAAGAATTACTATTTCCCCATTTTAGAGTTGGGGAAGCTGAGACACAAGAGAGGTAACATTCAGACCAAAGACAGGGAAGCCCTCTGTCAATGGTCATCTCTTCTCCTGGTTTACAGGTGAGAGGCCCATGTGCTAGATCTCAGTGGCTCTTTAAGTCCAGTGTTGTTTCTTCCCGACATGCTTCAGGACTGATGTCTTTAGCAAGACTGGAACCTTCCACCTTTCCTCTGAATTTAGGTTCCTCCCCTTGCCAGGCTGTCTGGCCAGATCCACAGATCTTTCTGCCTTCCCCACAAACCAAATAATCTTTCCTCCACAACCTTGTCAAGAATACTTCCTGGTTCTTTTGACCTTAAAAAAAAATCCCTTCAATTTATGTAAACTTGAAGATTTTGGATTATTATTGCTTTCTGCCATGTCACAATCCCAGAGGTAACAATATGCAAAGCTTGGCCTCTTACTTGGAACAACAAGAAGGAAAATACAGACAACAATAAAATAAATCTAAACAAGATATCCTCTGCACCGGGTTCTGTCACATCTTAGATCTCAGGTGGTTTGACTCCCTGGCTACACTGAAAGCAAGTGACACAAGGACAATGGTGGCATATCCATCTTCATGTTTGCATTTCCTAATGTACGGAAAGGAAACTCTCGGTAAACATTTGTAGAATATTGTCAAACAAAAAATTGTATTACATCCAACTGTAAGGAGTGATGGCATTATTAGTTTTATTGAAAGACTTTTCACACACATTTATAGTTCAGATTTATAACCTATATTTTAAAAATTTCTCAGAATCCAGAAGCCAAATGAGGTGTCATCACCTCCTACTACCTCTGCCGCCATTCCTCCAGCAGTGCCCCAAGCTCAGCATTTGGTGACCCAGCCCAGAGTGTCAACCATCCAGCAGGTATAAGAATCTAGGTGAAACACAAGTGCATTGGATTATGATGGACATGCACTGTGACCATGAGCTTCTTGTGTAGCATGATCATACTCTTCTTTGTTGCAACTAGTCATCATAATAATCACCTTGGGGGCTGGGGTGCAGGTCAGTGGTAAATAACTTGCCACTGTAGATTTGTGACATTATCTATCCATGCACAATCAAACCCTGAGTTCAACCTCCAGCACTGCAAAAAATTAAATTTAATTTAAAAATAAATTCAATTTAAAAAAACATACAAAATAAAGTTACATGATAATTAATTTGTACTTCCCATGTATGGGGAAAGTGATTGCTATTATTTTGTGAACTTCTTACCTAGTTACATGGGCAAATATCAAAGGAAAAGAAACTCTTTATGAGCTTGTCTGACATTCCAGCATTATAAAGAGGGCTGATTACATATCCAGTGAGCTGCCAGCTCTCAGATTGACCCAGGACAAACATTCTATACTGTAAAACTTAGTTTCATGGAGATGCAAAGAATTCTACTTTCTGAGTAAGCAGGTACAAAATTATGTTTTAGAAAACAGTAAAAGGCTCTTATCTTTTGAGTCAATAAAAATAATAAAATATATGCTTATAACCAGACATGGTGGCACATGCCTGTAATTCCAGTAACTCGGGAGGCTGAGCCACTAGGATTACCAGTTCAAGACCAGTCTCAGCAACTAGTGAGACCTTGTCTCAAAAGAAATAAAAAGGGCTGGGGATGTACCTCAGTGGTAATTTGCCCTGGGTTCAATCCCTAGAACTGTAGTAATAATAACAACAACAAAACATTTAAAAAGTACAGACATATATTAAATAAAAACTTTGGCCAAATTTCTACCTCTATGCCCCCTCTTCTTAGAAGTACCTCTTATTAATAGTTTCTAGCAGATAGTTCCAGGAATTTTCTAGGCAAATATAAAAATAAATATGTATGTGTATACTTTAAAACATATAAAATCATACTATCTAAATATGTTCGTAAGATGTTATAGATATGTTTGTTGACCAATGATAATATATTTAAATGTGTTATCTACAACCTTTTTGAAAAAAGTTCAGAATTTCTTCTCTAGCCCATTTAGTAATGCAGGGAGATCAAGTTTTAGTCCTAATCCACAGGTTTTCAAACTGTGATTGAGGCAGCCCTAGGGATTTTATGGGACCTCTTCAGGAGATTAGGTCCAATTACATGCATCCATGTGAAGGGGCTGGAGTAGAATGGACACCACATATTTTACAGCCACCATGACCTAGAAAGAAATGCAATCAATTCAGACTAAAATCTGAAGTTTATGATTCATAAACTTAGAAAGCATATCTTTTGATTTGGGATTAATTTTACACATCAAATTCTGTAGATTTGTTGTATTATCTATTCATGTAATGATTTTAGTGACCATGACTCTATTGCTTGTTCTCTTCTAACAGTGTCAGAGCCCTACCAACTATTTGCAAGGATTGGATGGAAAACCTATCATTGCAGCTCCTGTGTTTACAAAGGTAATCAAAATATGGCTTCCTTCTGTCCTGGCTTTAGAGACACTGCAGCATCCAAATGAAGTTTTATGATACAAGATTTACTGATTTTTATCTCAGGACTTCAGTCTCTTTATAAGTACAAACAAGCTTTAGGGTTTTTTGTTTTTGTTTTTGTTTTGTTTTGTTGGTTGGTTGGTTTGAGGTAGTTGTCCAGATATCATTCCCAGTCCTTGATTTCTAATGTCAGTTTTTACACTGATCCTGATGGTCACACCTGAAGATCAGGTGATAAGATTCTAGCCACTTACTACTCTAGAGGTTTCTCTGGACTTTCAGAAGAATCTAGTTGCAGGTACCTGTTTTTGTGCTCAAGGAGATGAAGTTAAATGCTCTTGGGAGGTTTAATGGAAAGCCTCACTCAAGGACAAAGAGCTTTCTCTTTCTGTACCATGGTGTCAGCTATTGTGGAGTCATCAAATTCTGAGTCACACAGTCTTTGTATTTAGAACTGGAAAATTCAGTTGGGCACTTTCATTTACAAATGAAAAAAAAACTCGGGAAAGCCAGAGAGATTAAGCGATTTGGCCAATGTCACAGGACTAGTTAGTAGCAGAATGAGGATGAGAAACAGGTTCTCCCACTTCTCAGCCTTTCGTTCTTTCTTTTATATAATAAACTGTTCATATGTTGCCCCAGACAGTAACTTTAAAGGTGAAAAAGTTAAGTCACATTGCATTTTTCAGTATTCTGAAGACCAAATAGGTGCAACCTATGCCTGGATTTATGTTCATTGTTTGTATGAACACCCACCTAGGTCTCAAAAGATTTTATCTTCTAAGATATAAGCATGGGTATTACAGAAGTGGTTATCAATTGTGGTTAACTCTCTTCTCCAAGGGTCCATTGGTAATGTTTGGAAACATTTTTGGTTGTCACAATTGAGTGGGGCTGCTAACATTCTATACCGAATAGGATGGCAGCCCCCAAAATAAAAAATTATCCAGCCCCAAGTGTCAAGTAGGGCTGAAGTTGAGAAATCCCAATTTCAAGCAAAATGGTCTCTTGCAATGAGTATTAACACTTAAAAGAGCTAAGTTCACAACTTCCACAGAAGCATTCATTTCAAGGAAATCCTGACATATCATACCGACTCATCCAAGATGGTTTTCCAAAATCCATCACAAAGTCTAGGTGTGACTACCTATATCTTTATCAGTTAGGCACATCTTCATAGATAAAACAAGATGCCTCTCAATTTTTCAGGTTGGTTTCCTATAACCTGCCCCTGAGGTTTCAGTTTTACTATTTTCAGACTTGAAATAGAAAAGCAATGTGTTGTGACTAGAAGATACAAGACTTTGAGGAGGAATTAAAGAAGGACCTTTGTGTGTGGGTGGGGGGAGTGTGTGCATGGGTGCACATGTGAAATATAGCTAACAGAGCTTTTTCTTGTCATCTCTTATTGCCACTGCTAAATCACCTAGTCTTACGATACAGCGTAAGTGCCACAAAAATGTTCTATTTATTTAAATTTGCCGTGCCCATTTGTCATACCTTAGAGACTGCTGACTCTTCAAGGCAGCTAAACCACCAAGGAGTTTATACCTAGTCCCAATAAAGTCTCCTCTCTCCTGTTCTGCAACACCATCTGCCTCGCCAGATAGTTGACACCAGAGAGGTGTCCTTATCTCCACTCAATTTCAAATCTTAGATGCCCTGGTTCCAGGCATTCAGATCACTCAGAGCACATGTCTGGTACATTTATCAAAGATAAAGTTGTTTACTCTCTCTTTCCCAATCACCTTGAAAGCTCCCTGTACTGAATAGATAGGAGTTCATAAGGTAATAATAGGTCCAAAGCTATTTTTATTATTTTAAGAAGTCTGATAGAAATCTTTAACATTAATTCTTTACACTTCATTTTCACAGGTTGATGAACACATCAGGTTTCTGTGTGGTGACTGATCACCTCCTAATTAGATTGGCAGATACATATGCCTTTTATAAATAAAATGGGAAAATGAATTAATCATTAGATAAGGCATTTGTCAGGTAAAGTCTCTGTATGCATCAGCTTCATGGTGGGAAAATGGTCCCTAGTACCTAAACTCGGGGAAGGCTTTCTCCGCCCTCTGGACTTGTGATTTCGCCTCCATAAATGGGATGAGGATTGTACAGACATAGGGCACTAGGATAGGCTGTGGCTCAAATTCCAGAGAGACTTATCAACCACAGTGTGCTTGCGTTAGTTTCCGTCAGCCAGGGCAAGATTGAGGTCATAGTCACTGCCAGTGTCATTAGCGAATTTCTGAGTCAGAGCTACCAAGGATGGTTTCACGTGGCCATGAGCAATGATAACAGATCATTTGCATATGTTTGTTCGGGTTATCCCTGCTCTATTTACTTCTTTAGGAACTTCCAGAGCTCCAGCCCCTATGACTCACTTTCTATACTGCCCAACAAAGCATTTCTTCACCAGTTATGGCAAGAAGGTTCGTTTTGTTTTAAAGCAATGATTAGAGAGCAGAGTTTTAACTCCTTTCGCCATGGAAAATTACTTTCTAAACAAGGTTAAACTGAAAAGGAGAGTGGCCCAGAAAAGCAGTGGTAGAGTTTAAAAGAAGGTGATGGAATATATATATATACTTGTCCACTGATCTACTTAAGAGAATTTCTGTGTTTTTGTTTGTGGTGCCAGGAGCCAACCAAGGGTCTCATACATATTCTGCAAGTGTTCTACCTCTGAGCTCCTAGCTCCCCAGCCCTCTTAGGTTTTTAAATGCTTTTAATTGTGGGTAGAGCTAGACTATCCTTCGTTCTCTATGCAGCATCGAAAATATTTTCACTTTGCCATGGGGGGAACAGGACTCACACTTCTTGAGCAGGAGAGAGGGAGGTGATCAAATTAGAATCTTGCTCCTATCACTGCTCCCACTCAACAGCAGCTGCTCTGGCAGGCTTTCAAGGCTGCAGTGGCTCTGGCTCCAACTACTTCAGCAGTAATTTGAAGAGTGCAAGGGGGCAGGGGAAGTGAGAATTTGAAGAGCACTTCATTATATAATAGCAGAGGAGGGAAACCCTGAAATCATGGGGCCCAGTAGTTGAATCCAGACTTCTGAAGATTTCATGGGCTCTTCTCCCTAACCCATCAATTCCAGAGAATTTTTCACAGAGCACCTGTGACAATCCAGAGGGAAAGGACTTTCAATAAGTTTTTTAATCTGTAAAAACTGCTCTGATCCAACTCCAGCCTAAAGTGCTGTACACATACACTTGCATCATGTCCCAAGGTGCAAAAATATTGACTGGGTTTAAAAACAAACAAAATGATAAAGTGAACCTTGTAGCTGACATTTTAAAAAAATATATTTATTTTTTAGTTTTAGGTGGACACAATATCTTTATTTTATTTTTATGTGGTGCTGAGAATCAAACCCAGTGCCTCATGCATGCTAGGTGAGCATGTTACCACTTGAGCCACATCCCCAGCCCCTAGCTTATATCTTTTAATCAATAAAGGAGATACTCCTTCTCAAGAATGTCCCTAAATGATATTTGTGGGAAGAGATCTACCAAGCAGAAATTGTATCTTTTCAACTCACATTTATAGCACTTGGCACTGTGTTTGGCACAAAGCAGGCACATTGTAATATTTATTCTATGGCAAAGAACTTCCATTTCAGTTAAGAAAGGATTCTTCTTTTTTTCAACATTTTGTGGCTTTAGAGCAGAAGGAAAAAAATTCAATGTCAAGTGACCATGCTTCTCAGGGTTTTGTGTTGTCAAGTTGTTTGGAAGAATGTTCTCCCAAATGATCAGTATGATGATGACACACAAGACAGAGTTGCACTTTGGACATTGTTTACCTCTGTAGACCTTTGGTTTGGGGGCCTTTAGTCCAGATCCATAATTCCTAGTAAAGATTAACTTAATCTTTCCTAGGCCATTTCATTTGTCTTATTCATCTGTAGTGAGGTTAATATGACTGTGACTAAGCATGTACATATCCTATGTTTTAGTCTGTTTCCTGTTACTATAACAAAATACCTGAGGCTGGGTACTTATAAGAGGAAGAGTGTATTTAATTCACAGTTCTATAGGTTCAAAGGCATGACACTGGCATCAGCTTGACTCTAGTAAAAACCTCATGATGGATAGTATCACAATGATGGGTTTGAGAAGGAGAGAACACATGGCAAGAGGGAAGTCAGAGTGAGGAGAGGGACCAGTAACAATTTCCCATCAGGCCCCACCTCTTAAACATCCCACCATCTCTTAACATCATCATACTGGGGACCAAGCTTTTAACAAATATACCTTTATGGGAGCACTTGAACCATATCCAAAGCACATCATCTTTCCATTAGGAAATAACCTAAGACCCACTATGACAAACAACTGACTTGGACCCTGATATATGCAATATGACCAGCCCTCCTTTTTTTTTTTTTGGTACCAGGGATTGAACACAGGGTTACTTAACCCCTGAGCCAGATTCCCAGCCCTGTTTTATATTTTATTTAGAGACAGGGTCTCACTGAGTTGCTTAGGGCATTGCTAAGTTGCTGAGGCTGGCTTTGAACTCACAATCCTCCTGCCTCAGCCTCCTAAGCCTCTGGGATTACAGGCATGTACCACAGTGCCCATCCTAGCTCCTTCTTAAGAGACTTTTCAGAAAGAACAATTTTCAGTGGTAACAACTATTATTGTCCTTATAATTATGGCTTTCATCAGCTTTCTCTAAGTGGCTTGTAAGAAGACCTTTGGCATCTTTTTTTACTGAGTATTGACTCACATTGGAACGAAATTTCACCTCCCATCATGGAAATTAGTGGGTTTGTTCCATACACTGTAGCTCAAAGGTATCTTGGCTGGCCTCTCAAATAGAACAAAGGTCTTAGTTTTCAGTGTCAAATGAAGAATAACAACCAGCCAGTGTTGGTCTAAACCATAAGTAACACAATTTCGCAAGGAAGTCCTTTTTCAAGCAAGGCTTTAGTATATCCTCTGTAGATTGAGAGTTGGCTTACATATCCAAACTGCAAGCCATGTTGAACATATAGGTTAACCTCATTTTGCTCACATCCATTTTGTACATGTGTCATATTTCATTTAATTCCTTCTGTCACCACCTTTAGTACTGGGGGGACGGTTGGGAAGGGATGGTTTTCTAATGTGTTTGCTTTAAGATGGAATGAAAACTCCACTATGTATGAAATCCAGAGAAATGTCTGATACTGCTAAAGTTTTCCATAGGCCCCAAGGCTCCCATTTTAGCACAGAATTTGCTCAGAGGTCAAGGTGAAGGACATATTCACCTGTTTGCCAGGAGCAGCCAAGACCCATTGATGCTTCCAGCATTTCATTCTTGTCACTGGGTGAGGTAGACAAAGAAAAAACAAATTTTCAATAAAATAGTTCTCTATTAATTCAGAAACCACCACCCTGTGCTAATTCCATCATGAATCACTTCAACAAGCAAATTTGGGGATGGGGGAGAAAAAAACGTTGAACTACAGTGCCCCCTGGCTGTCACAATATCAACGTACACACACCCCTGAGGTAAAAGTGCTGTTAAAGGCTTGTGGTTTCTTACTTCTTACTCCCCACCCTTGTAGTCCTTAGACAAATGCTATAAATGTGAAAGGCCTTGCACAAAATATTCTAAGTTGTTGGAACAAAAGCTGTAAAAAACACCACAAATTATTTTTAATAGTGAATGACAAAAGGAAGAAGGAATTACTGACTTTCCCTTTCTCTTATGTAAGAGCCAGTATTTCCTAAATGCAGGTTCAAAAATTGTAATAACAGAAAGCCTTGCAGCCTTTGGTACTTACAGAACTTAGAGAAAGTTTAATCAGAATATTCCATGTTTATAGTCTAGGCCAAAATGAAAAATAAAAATATGCTCTCACACATGCCAAAGAAACATTTCCTAATCAAACGGAATACCAACCACACCAAAGAAGGTGTGATTTTTAAGCTCACCAATCATAATGAATGAGGATGTAGTTCTAAAAGAAAAATGTGCATTCCATACTCCCATAGAGTCTAGAATTGACTTTAAAATTACAGTATCAACTTTACAATTCAAAGTGAATTTTGTAAGCCTTTTATCATGGAGGTGTCGAAAAGCATTTCACAGAATTACAACATATTTTAGTCCATGTGTGACTATGATTATATAAAGGTTGTCATTGTTTATATGCCTCAATATATCAGTGAGACTATACTTGTTAAGACCACATAAGGAAAACAAAACAGCAAGATAAAAAGCAATTTCTAGGACAACAGAATGTAAACTAAGCAAAGCCTGCAAGACAAATCAGCCACAGAGCTGTTCCACATCCTGAACAACCACATTCGTTGAGGAATAATACTTCTGTGTTGAATCGCCCAGTATATATTAACCACAGATTTTTAAATTATTATCATTATTGTTATTACTTCTGAAAACCAAATTCTATGTGGGCATTTACAAACAGAAGTATTTTACTAAAAATTAGCTTCTTTACTCAAAATGTTTTGCAGGATATTTAATAAATTAACTTTGCACAGCAACAGCTGCAAAAGGAGAAAATAGTGAGGAAAGAGCTTTATAGAGGTCAGTGGTTCCATATTAAAAAATAGACTCAAATGTACATCCACAGACTCAAAATTGTAGAAAATTTGGGAAAAAAAATCCAAATATAAAAGAGAGAGTGTCTTTTTTTTTTTTTTTTTTTTTTGATACCAGGGATTGAACTCAGGGGCACTTGACCACTGAGTCATATCTCCAGACCTATTTCGTATTTTATTTAGAGACAGGGCGTCACTGAATTGTTTAGCACCTCACTTTTGCTGAAGCTGGCTTTGAACTCATGATCCTCCTGCCTCGGCTTTCCAAGCCACTGGGATTACAGACATGTGCCACTACGTCCAGTGAGACAGTGTCTTTTACTAAAATTCAACACTGAGACTACATTCCAAAGATATATTCTTTTGGGTTCTAACGATATTCTTCTCATTCTAGATGCTACAAAATTTGTCAGCCTCTGAGGGTCAGCTGGTTGTCTTTGAATGCAGAGTAAAAGGAGCTCCATCTCCTAAAGTTGAGTGGTACAGAGAAGGGACCTTGATAGAAGATTCTCCAGATTTTAGGATTTTACAGAAAAGTAAGTTGTTGCTGTAAAACTATTTTTCTGATAATTTATTTTTATAAATTGATTATATGTTTATTTTTAAAGTTTTAGCAACTAATTAAAAATATAGTAAAAAACTAAGTAAAACTTCTATAATCATATTCCACAAGACTAAACTCTATTATTATTTGTGTGTATATTCCCCAAGAATTTTTTCCCATGCATATCCTTTAAAATAAAACTGTCATGCTCTTTTTTTTGGAAATGTATTTTTTACTCAATATTTCATGGGCATATTTCTATGTTAATATAGAACTTTATTAGTCTCAAAAAATGTCTATTTCATATTTAATCTCCTGTTGAAAATTTAAATTGTTACAATTTTTTACTACTATAAACTAGGCTTCAATGATGCTAATATCGCAAATCTTTGTGAATATCCATAGTTGTTACTTTACAATAACTTTCTAGCACCGAATTGCTACTGTCAGTACATAGTTTTTAGGCTTTTATTATATGAATTGCCAAAATGCCATCTCAAAAAGTTGAGCTAAATTTAGACTGATTATACAATTGATCAGCCAAATTGAGACCCTTTGTGATGTGCAGGGACCCCAAGTATAAACTAGGTCTGTCCCAAATACATGTTGCCCTACCTACACTCTAGCACAACCAGCAATGCAGGGAAATGCCTTTTGTCTCACATGTTCACCTATGATGGTTGCTAACCATTTTTTAAAGTCTTCACTAATTTTATAGGCCAAGTATAGGAACAGTTATTTCAATCCGTATATCATTAATCAGATATGAGAGGGTACTTTTTTGTATTTATTTAGGTTTTTTTAATTTTTTTATTTCATGTTGGGTTTTTATTCTTTTTATTGTAAGAAAGCTTTATATAATATAGTCAAGTGGTTAATTCTTTTTTTTTAAATCACATACTTTTCAGTTTGTCTTGCAATGCTTTCTCTTTGATCCTTTGCAGTCACAAAATAAATTGCAATTTACTTGCTCCTTTGGTTAACTATATAGAATAATCTACTATAGAAAAAACTTGAGAAGGAAATTCACTAAAATGTTGGTAGCATTTCTCTGAGCAGCAAGCCTAGGATCCATTGTTTTGCTTCCACTTGCATTTTTGTGTTTTTCAGTTTTTCTGTGATGAACATGATTACTTTTATTTATTTGTTTTTAGTTTTTAGGATTTTTGGGGTTTTTTTAACGGAGAAAAGAACATACAAAACTTATTACATGCCTAAAGACATAGGAGTATTAGACTTCTCTTTATCTTTTTGATTAACAAAAATTATATAAACTAGTCATGGTGGTGCACATCTATAATCCCAGTGGCTCTGGAGGCTGAAGAGGAGCATCACAAGTTCAAAGTCAAGCCTCAGCAATTTAGCAGGCTCTGAGCAACTCAGTGAGACTCTGTCTCAAAATAAGATATAAAAAAGGCTGAGGATTGGCTCAGTGATTAAGCACCCCCTGGGTTCAATCCCTGGTACCAAAAAATAAAATTATATAATTTATTTTATACAACATGATGTTTGACATATGCATACATTGTGGAATGACTAAATTGAGCTAACATGCATTACCTCACATCACCCCCTCCTTCTTTCATGGCTGAGTTATTTGCTTTTTTCTTAATCTGTTTCTTCCAATTTCAAAATGGTATTACTTTGATCAGTATGAAATATGAATAAGAACTACTCCAGGTTTTAGCAGTAGTAGCAGAAACAATAATATATTCTAATACCATTTAAACTGAGAGGGGAAAAAAACTCCAATATTTCTATCCATGTAAAATATTCTAAGTTCAACAACAACTAATAGAGAGCCTGCAATTCTATAAACATTCACTGAACTCCAGTATCTGGTACTACAATGGGCATTTTCAGGTATGCCAAGGAAATTTAAGATATAGAACCTGTTCTCAAGCAATCTATTATCTATTCTGAGGCTCTTGATCCTAGAAACCACAGAGCAAAAGGTATATTCTACATTTTACTGGCATACGAAAGTCCAAAATCAAACATGATCTCTCAGTCTTCACGAGCTTTTTTTCAGGTAAGGCCGAACAAGCACCAATCAAAGCAAATCATTTCAGAGTCCCAGCCAACTCAGAAACTTTTCCTTGCCAAAGGTTTATGCACCCCAGTGGACCCAGGTGTGTTCCAAGATGCAGCAACATCATTTAGATGCTCTCTTGCTCCCCTTTTCTGTCCCTATTGAGGTTGTGGGTGCTTAGGTCATTAACATCGATAGATTAACTTTATCTAATTACTCCTGAGTATGCAAGAGACTACTAAATTCTACAGGAAACTTCTGACTTAAAAATGTAATCTCTCAGAAAAAAAACAAATGCTTAGAATTTTTTTCTTTCTTTTTCTTTTAGAACCTCGATCCATGGCAGAACCAGGTAAAGATCATTACAACAGGGGCTGGGGATATAGCTCAGTTGGTAGAGTGCTTGCCTTGTATGCACAAGGTCCTGGGTTTGATCCCCAGCCCCAAAAAACAAAATTAACGAAGATTATTGCAACTTTAATTTTTTAATATGTAATGAGTGATTTAATATAGTTAAGAACATGTTGAAATTACACTGGTGTCAAGAGAAAGAGAAAATTAAAGTTTTAGTAAAAAAAGATCCAAATGAACCCTAGTTATTATAAGAAAAGGAAAAGATGGGAGAATTTGCAAATTTTGAATATATATGCAATACCTGGTATGAATGCAGTGAGTTCTTCATTTTTTTAATATTTTTTTTTAGTTGTAAATGGTCCTTTATTTTATTCTATTCTATTTATTTATTTATTTATATGTGGTGCTGAGGATTGAACCATTCCAGGCAAGGCTCTACCACTAACCCCAGCCCTAGTTCTTGAGTTTTGAGGATTATTTCACAGGAATTATTTCCCCACCATCCTTGGCCTCCAATCATACCCTTTCTTAAACTGGGCAGAGCAATTTTTATGATACCAGATCAATTCAATTCCACAACCTATGTGCCTCAAATTTGATGCATCAAATTTTTTTTTTAAGAGAGAGAGAGAGAGAGAGAGAGAATTTTAATATTTTTTTATTTTTTAGTTATTGGCGGGCACAACATCTTTGTTCGTATGTGGTGCTGAGGATCGAACCCGGGCCGCATGCATGCCAGGCGAGCGCGCTACTGCTAGAGCCACATCCCCAGCCCTGATGCATCAAATTTTGAAATTTGCAGAGACGCAATAAAATGTTTAGTTTGATGCTATTATATTTAATTAGGGGAATACTAGATGAGATAGATGGAAGTGACAGTAGGTGAAACTCTCACCACTAGAAAATACAAGTCATTCAAAAATCAGGACATGAACCGTGAACGTCTAAGCACCCTCTCCATAACCACCTTGAAGAATCAGATTGTTTGTATCCCTGGGTGAGAAAGATGGTTTGGAATTTCATTATCATAATTCTTTTTTCCTGACAACTGAATGGAAATGAATTTCACTCAAGAAGACCTTGAACTTCATGTTGCTTGACCCTACACTAAGGTCTTAGAGATATTTGGCAAAGACAAGAAGTGGATTTACTTTTTTTTTTTTTTTTTTTTTTTGCTTATAGTGGAGTGGTACTTTGCCCTTCAAAAACGTTCTAGCCTTTTGTCCCAGGAAAGCAGGCAGCTGAAACTCAAACCTCAATTCTTTTGTTCTGATGAAGGGAAAATTTAAAATCAGATACCAAACATCATGCAAGAGAACTTTACTGGAAGTGAAAATAAAGTAGAAGAAAAGTGAGGCTTAAGCAAAAAGCACTCTCAAGGGAGAGAATGGGCCGTCTCCAAGTAGAGAATAAAGGAGACAATACTGTCCCCAATTTTATTACTACTGTTTGATGTTTACCAGAAGTGGGGACCACCTTCTGTACTCTTTGCCAATCAGGTGTTCAACTCCTTTTTCAGTGGGGAGGGAGGGTGGAGTCTTTGACTTTAGTTGGTCCTCTCCAGAACTGTCATGGTAGCCTTCCTATTTAGGGGGCTTCATTTACAAGTCAATCCCATGTTAATGTGGGCACGGTCATTAGCTGGTCAGAAGTTACCTTAGTTAGAAAAGAATCTTCCTTCCCAGACAATTGGAGACACTGATAGCCATATTTCCTAGCTTTATGTTAACATCAATGGACCCTGTCAAGAGTTAGTCCCATTAATCCTTTTCTCTTGACATGTTTCCAAATTAGGTCCTTTTGCTTCTGTTTATTTTTTACAAATTAACTACCACCCTTTGCTTTCTTGTCTACTTTGGAAGGAGTTTAAAAAAGGACCCTAAAGTAATTTAAAGAACACTTGTGACCTTGCCTGCATTTCACTGCTCATTGCTAGCTACTGTCAAATCCCTTGATACTTCCGATCAGAGTGGGAGTTTTCATTAGGCAATCAAATACACAAAATAACTTTGGAATCACCCCAAAATAAACCCAAATAGGTCCTGCTGTTTTCAGTTCCATGATTGAAAATTCCGCAGCTAGAAAGTTCTTTCTCCCACCTTGTTTAATCCAAATACGTTTGGAGACAGAACACAGGCAGAATAACAGGCAGGTATAGTGTCGTGTGAATAACTTTACAAGATCATTTTCTGAGAATGGATTGCTGAAAGATAAAGAGTGTGAATGTTTGGGAAAGGGAACAGAAAAATGCAGCATAGGTCAAGGGTTTAAAATAAGGTCTGAGAGTCACCAAAACCAAACTTGCTTCTACATGATTTATGATTCTTTAGGTAGAAAGTTAAAAAGATTTAAATAAAACAGCTTAAACAATAATAAAAAGGTATTTTCTCACATAATAAGACTCCCTAAGAAATGGCAGTCCTGGTATTGGTTACTTTAGCAGCTTGGAGATATCAGAGGCCAAGCCTATTTTTTTCCATTTTGCATTCTGCCATCAGCAGAGTATTCTCTTAGACTGCTTCTACTCTTGGACCTAAGATGGCTGCCACAGTTCCAGGTATCAAAACCATATGACAACATCCAGAGGCAAAAACAGGAAATTTCACTATCTTCTGTTCCCTTTAAAGGGCAAGGAAAACTTTCCCAGAAACTCTCTAGCAGATTTTCCATGACATCTCATTGACCTGATAGTTTCACATACTACCACTTAACAAGAATAGTTAGTTAGCATGACTGGTTTACCAATCATGATTCATCACCTGAGGTTGAGAGGAGCCAGCTTACCTTAAAGGTGCGGGGAATCAAACCCAGGGCCTCATGCATACTAGGCAAAAGCTCTACCACTGAGCCAAATCCCCAGCCCCTTTTTACTTGGATTGACTTTTATAGAATCATCTGATTGATATTAGTAAATTCTGTAATTTCACTTTCATGATGAAGTCAGTAACAACTCTGTTTTACTGGCATGTAGAGGAGATTTGCACTTTGGTCATCGCTGAAGTGTTTGCAGAAGACTCTGGCTGCTTCACATGTACTGCAAGCAATAAATATGGCACAGTGTCAAGCATTGCACAGCTGGATGTGAGAGGTAAGGCTTCTTACGTGCCAGAACAGTTTAGACTGAGTTGGAGTGTGAGTGTGCAGAGTTTGTGTCATCCTTCCTTAGTGTTTCACATATGAATCAAAAAAGAATTGAATTAAGAAAAATGTTCTTGAATCATGTCCAATATTCAATTTCTTATAGTATTTAAAGCCACTACCTGTCTCACCTCAGTTTTTCAGCTACTGCTTTCATACTTCATAAGAAAACCTCTCCTTGGGTTGTTTTGCTGTGCTGGGGATCAAACGTAGGGTCTTATATATGGTAGGCAAACTCTCCATCACTGAACTACATCCTCAGCCTTCCTTGGTGTTATATGAATGACTAGACACCTACATTTTGTGTGTGTGTGTGTGTGTGCGCGCGCGCGCGCCAGGGATTGAACCCATGGGCGTTTAACCACTGAGCATATATACCCAACCCTTTTTTTAATTTTGAGACAGGGGCTCTCTAAGTTGCCTAGGGCCTCACTGAGTTGCTGAGGCTGACTCTGAACTTTTGATCCCCCTACCTCAGCCTCCTGAGCCGCTGGGATTACAGGTGTGTGTGCACCACCATGCCTGTCTTAAACACCCAAAATTCTTTCTAAAAGAGTGCTTATTTTTCATTTTGTTTTGTTGGCTTTTTGTTTTTGTTTTTGGTGGTGCTGGGGATCAAACCCAGGGCCTGTAGACTACTAAGTATGTGCTCTACTACTGAGCAATATCCACAGCTGAGTACGTAGATTTTAAATTTATTTTTTTCCTGCATCATCACCCTTCTTTAACACCCCAGATGCTGATGCGTTTTTGTCAAACATTTTTCTATTGTACACTTAACCTGGTTTGATTACTGTCCCTTTAGTTTTTGTTTTTTAATATTTTTTTAGTTGTCAATGGACCTTTATTTTTTTTTATTTACTTATATGCGATGCTGAGAATTGAACCCAGTGCCTCACACTTGCTAGGCAAGCACTCTACCACTGAGCCACAACCCCAGCCCCTTACTGTCCCTTTTGTGCCCCAACCTGAGGTTACAATCCTATTCAACCTTGTTGGATAAGGCTAACTCAGGTCATGTGATTGTCCTTTCAGGAAATGAAGACCTCAGCAATAATGGGTCTCTTCACCCCGCCAGCTCCACCACCAACCTGGCTGTTCTTGATCAACAGCCATCCCCACCCAACCCAGAGCCTCCTTCTGTGGAACAGGCCCCCAAACCCAAACTAGAAGGGGTTCTGGTAAACCATAATGAGCCCCGATCCAGCTCCAGGATTGGGCTCCGTGTGCACTTCAACCTGCCTGAAGATGACAAAGGAAGCGAAGCATCCTCTGAGGGTGGAGTTGCAACCACCAACCAGACCAGGCCCAATTCCTTCCCGGAGAGGTTCAACGGACAGGCCACAAAAATCCCAGAGCCTTCCTCGCCTGTCAAAGAGCCCCCTCCAGTTCTGGCCAAACCCAAACTGTAAGTAAAAAAATTCGAATGAATAACCAAGAGTACCTGTGAGTCTTTGTTGAGTCTGATCTTCTTAAAAATGATGGATTTGGGGCTGAAGTTGGGGCTCAGTGGTAGAGTGCTTGCCTGATGTGTGAGGCCCTGGGTTTCTATTCTCAGCACCACATGTAAATAAATAAGTAGAATAAAGGTCCATGAGCAACTAAAAAAAAACCCAAATATATACATATATATTTTTAATGATGGATTTGAAAAAGGGAATTATCAAACAAAAAAAGACGCATCAAGTGCATTGTAAAAGTACATCCTTGAGGTGGCGCACACCTATAATCCCTGTGGCTCAGGAAGCTGAGACAGGAGAATCTCAAGTTCAAAGCCGGCCTCAGCAACTTCGAGGCACTAAGCAACTCAGTGAGACCCTGTCTCTAATTAAATATAAAATAGGGCTGGGGATGTGGCTCAGTGACTGAGTGTCCCCTAAATTCAGTCCCCAGTACCCCCCCAAAAATTATATCCTTACATCACCGTGGATTTACTTTCACTATCATCCATATGATTAATGTTCTACCTCAAAATAATGTTCAGAAAGAACATTGACCTTAGAACTCTGTCTAAGGTCAGAGTTCTCTGGGTAAATGCCTACAGTCTTATTTATTTATTTATTTATTTTTCAGTACTGGAGGTTGAACCCACAAGCGTTCTATCATTGAGCTATATCCCTTTTTTTTGTTTGTTCTGAGACAGGGTCTCACTAAGTTGCTGAGGCTGGCCTCCAAATTGTGATCCTCTTAAATTGCTAAGATTACAGGCGTGCACCACCACACCCTAGGTGTGCTCTTTTTATAAAGCTTTTTATTTTGTCTAATAACATAGATAGTCTGTGATTTCAACCTTGTATTTCCCATTTCTGCTTCAATTTAAGCTTTTGTAGTGATTATGGAAAGCTATTTAGTTTTTTTTTTAAAGATAGTTCTTTGCTATTGCTGGATACACTGTATTAATCATAGTAGGTTTTATATAAATATCATAGGATGAAAGAAGTGATGGTTTTGTGATTCAACCCAGAAACTGTGGTTGTCATCATAACTCTCTAGAGAACCTCTGTCAGAGCTGTGTGGCAATGTTTAATGATCATCCAAACCAAAGCAAATACAGAGAATAGCTGGGTGCAGGGGTGCACTCCTGTAATCCCAGAGGCTTGGGAGGCTGAGGCAGGAGGATCGAGAGTTCAAAGCCAGCCTCAGCAAGGACAAGGCACTAACCAACTTAGTGAGACTCTGTCTCTAAAAATAAAAAATAAAAATAAAAATAAAAAAACAGGGCCTGGATGTGGCTCAGTGGTCCAGTGCCCCTGAGTTTAATCCCAAGTACCATTAAAAAAGAAAAAATAAGAAGCATGATACTAGTATGTTCAATTTCATCTACACAACAAAATGATAGAAATTATGTTTATAATTCCACAAAACTTTTTAAGTATCAACAAGAACATCTATAGCAATAGTGCTCCCACTATGTATTGCTCAGAGCTAACCATGAGATGTTCACGGGACACAAGTCATGCTGTTTAGTTTTGTTATTGAACCAGGCAGGCCCATGTTGCCCACCACACAGCATGCCAATCACTGAAACCAAGAGTTTTGCAAAAGAGAGTTCATTCACGAGGTGTGCAGATGGGAGATCAAGTCTTAATCTGCCTCCCTAAAAATAAAGTTTGGGGATGTTTATTGGCTGAGACGTGGGGAAGGGTGATTAGATCAAAATTCATCAACTGTAGGGCCTGTGGGTTTGGCTCAGTGGTAGAGTGCTTGCCTAGCATATGCAGGGCTCTGGGTTATACCCAGCAATGCAAAAAAATAAAAAATAAATTAAAAAGGAGAGAGAAAAATGTCATCAACTGTTACCATCAAGAGAAACAAGTAACTAAGAGCACGTGAAGGCTAGAGGGTTTATTCAGGAACTAAGAGAGAAGGTTTATTTAGATCATCCCTCTGTTTCAGTTCTATATTCTTAACACATAAGGCAAAATTCTGGGCATAAAATTCGATTTTATAAAATGTGTCTAAGCAAGTCACTTCCATAAATGTCTTAGTGCCCTCAAAGTTCTGCCAGTCTCAGGAAGCAAAAATCCACTTAAAGTAAAAAGAAGGGAGGAGATTGTTGAAGGGATATAGACAGGAACAGAAAACAAAACTCTCCCAGCAAAAGAACTCGAGAGCTGGGAGCTAGGCCTCCTGGCCTGTGACTCAGGGGTCATATAGTTATGCTAGTCTTGCCCACTGAAGCTCATCCAGTTGACTCACCTTCTGTCTGTGTGTCTTTTTGTTTTTCTTTACATATCTGCTCTATTCTTCACCATTTGCAGACTTATCAATTCTTTTGTGACCCATCATGACTAAGTTCCCCATCTCTAACATGATCTGTGCCAAATACCACACCTGATTTACTTGTTCTCAGCTGCTTGATTCCAAATTCTAATTGGTCCAGACTGGTCTGATGACCACTCCAACCACCTAGCTTTGCAGAGGATTTGTTTGGAAGGAAGAGAAGTTACGTGGGTCAGGTCAGGAGCCATGTATGGAAGTACTCAAAGGAGGGAGCTGTGGGGAATAGGTAACCCCAAACAACTTCCTTGAGGATTGCCTTCTTTGTAGGGCTTTCTTTTACCCAGGGGCTGTGTTAGGGGCCATTAGGTATGTTGGTTAGGGTTAAATGGAGCTTCATATTACAGAAAGCCAAAATAAACACAATGAGGGTTTATTTTCTCTCACAAAAAGGAAGTAAACAAGGCATTCTGGGGCTGTTTTGGTAGTTACATGGTCATGAAGAGCCCAGTGTCCGCCAGTCATGGGGCACCACTTATAATCCCAACGACCCTAAGTCTGAGGCAAGAGGATCGCAAGTTAAAGGGCAATTTAGTGAGAACCTGTCTCAAAATAAAAAATAAAAGAGCAGGGAGTGTAGCACCGTGTTGGAACACTCCTAGGTTCAATTCCCAGAACATAGTACAGGGGAGGAAAAGTCTCCTCTCTTTCCCATCTGCTATCTCCAATGCTGGCTTCTCTAGGGAGCTTCTGTAGTCCAAGATAGCTGATGATCATCTAGTCATCATGTTTGCGTTTCAGGTAGCAGGAAGAGTGAATGGGCAAAAGTCACATTCTTTTTTTCCTTTTTTCTTTTTTTTAGTTGTAGATGGACACAATACCTTTAATAAATGAATTAATTAATTTTTATGTGGTGCTGAGGATTGAACCCAATACCTCACAGGTGCTAAGCAAGAGCTTTACCACTGAGCTACAACCCCAGCCCAGGACTCACATTCTTACTGTCAGAAGCCCTTTTAAGGAATCTTTTTAGAGGTGTCATCAAAAATCTTCTGCTTATATCTCATTGGCCAAAATTTAGGCATATGGTATAATAATTGCAAAGTTAGCTGCACATACTGCCACCATGAATAAAATCAGATTCTTTATGAAGAGGAGAATTAAGTAGACATATGAGATTTCTAATTAGTTAAAAAAAAATTCTTTCTTCTAATTTATGTAGTGGTACCCTCTAAAAATATAGTCTTAAGCTCTACATACTTCCTTTGGTATTTCTTGCCTTCCTTAAGTCTTCTCTTAATTGTGTGTATATATTTTACGCTAGTGTAAGTGTGAATGTATATGTATGTATCTTCACACATACACATACACACCTTTTATAAATCCACATGCCTATAACCTTTTCTTGCCAGTTTTTTAAAAATTGCCTCAGAATAATTGCACATATTTATGGGGTAAAGTGTGATATTTCAATACACAAATATAATGTATACTGATCGAATCAGGTAATGAGTATATCCATCACCTCAAAAATTTGTCATTTCATTGTTTGGGGTTTCTGTTACTAATTTTAACCCCACTGGTTTTAACCTCACAAGTTTTGCATTAAAAATATAGACTCATTCTTCTCAAGGATGTAGTGTTTTGCTTATTCCTTCAGTTTGTCATTCATATGGAAAATAGAGATGGAGGCTGTCATTCTTAAACACCATATCATCAAAGCCTAGATAAGTCTGACTTTGAAATTTTCTACTTGAATATCAAGCTGTTCAAAGCAGTGATTTTTCATCCTACTTACACTCTAGAATAAACTGTGGAGGTTTTTTTTAAAAAATTTATGCTTTCCATCTCAATTGAACCAGAATCTCTTCGTGGATTATTTTAATGTGCAACCAACTTGGAAACCATTTGTTAGAATTAGAGAAATGACCTGAATTGCTACCTTCCATACCCAGGAAACAAAAACAATTGTTAACATTTAAAATGTAAATGTAAAATGTCAGACAAAAGTCAGGATATACTGGGAAAGCCTATGCTTTGGGGACAAGTGTTTCTGTAGAACATTGGTTCTGAGTCCTGGATGATTATAAGATCACCTACGACCTTACAGTAAGAGCATTACTCTGAATTGGAAACTGTAGGCCTAGAATTTGTGTTTCCAGCCCTACAGGATATACTAAGTCTGGCTGAACTTTAAGAACAACTGACTTACATTCACAAAAGATAACAATAACTGGACCTAGATCCCTTCCCAGGCCAACTCTCTGGGTATTGGTGCCTAAATCAGTGAGGTTTGTTTATATTTTACAGTTTCCAGGTGATATAATGTGCTACCAGTCAGTGAGCACCTCAAAAACCATAGCCCATCTACTTATATTATTCAGTGATGTCCTTGGAAATGTTTAAAAACTGACAGGGTGAGAAATCCATAATGTTTAGCAGTTGCCAATTTCCTTCCACCATTGAAGATTTCAGATCACAAAAGAAGGACGCTGAATCAGTAGTTCAGAGAAGATGCACTCTAGTTGTCTTTCTGAGCCAGAAACAGCTAACTCTAGAACACACTGCCCAACATTGATGCCAAAAAGGCTTTCAAAAGTACTTAATACTCAAGTTTGTTGTGTTATGATTATGTGACATTTTATCTCAAAATTTCAAAATTCCTACTGTGCATGGTGGTGTACAACTGTAATCCCAGTAACTCGGGAGAATGAGCCAGGAGGATTGCAAGTTTGAGACCAGCCTCAGCAACTTAGTGAGGCCCTAAGCAACTTATCAAGAAACATTATTAAAAAAAAAATAATAAAGGCTCAGTGATAAACCGCCTCTGGGTTAAATCTCCAGTGCCAAAAACATTTTTTAAAAAAATCCCTAATAAATTCTTTCATATCCTTATCATTCTGAAACACAGATGTTCATTCTTACAAATTTTGAAAGTTGACTTTTATAGTTTAGAAGCTAAACACACACACACACACACACACACACACACAGCCATCACTTTTTGATCACCTAAATGTATTAGGTGATTATCAATTCTCACAACAACAGTGAGATATTATTACTATTTTACTTATAAGGGACTCTAGATCAGAAAAGTCCTGAGACTACCCAAAGCCACACACATAATAGGGAATGAGTCAGAATTAGGACTCAATATGTCTTTCTACCCATTTGTTTAAACTATGTTGTACAAAAGGGAAGATATTTTAAAGTAAGAGAAGAGAGTTGATAAATATATGGCAAGAAAGCCTTAGTATAAACCTGATATCAGAAATCCGCATAGCATCTAGAAATGAGCAGCTGAGTTTATAGCAATTTATTGGCAGGGTGTTATTTAGCACAAGAGGAATCACTTAGGATTTTGAACTAGTTTGTACGGTGGTTCATCTTCTCTTCTTTCACCTTTTCATTGCATTTTGCACCTTCGTTAGGATATGGCAGATTCCAGACGTTATTTTTAATTAATCACTGGTTATTATATGTCAGCATTGGAGTATGTATATCCCACTAGATTTGTCAGTACTCAAAAGCTCTCAAGCATATTTATATCTTCAACCTAGCAAAGTAGACACTTAGAAGACTCAATGAAAGTTTTTGAGTTGGGTGCTGTGGTACACACCTGTAATCCCACTGGCTCAGGAGGCTGAGGCAGGAGGATTGCAAGTTCAAAGCCAGCCTCAGCAACTTAGCTAGGCCCTAAGCAACTTGAGACCCTTTCTCTAAATAAAAAATAAAATGGCTGTGGATGTGGCTCAGTGGTTAAGGTTCAAACCCTGGTACAAAAAAAAAAAAAAAAAAAAAAAAAGATTGGAATCAATTCCTTGTCCTGATGTAATGAATAAGCTAATTCAAACAGCTGTTTAAAGACCTCTCTAAAACAAGATGAGGTTCTTTCAATGAAAAAAAAAATGTTCAAAGACATAGTCTCAACTGAATTCTTTCAGAATCTCAATCAAAATAATTTGACCCTAAATCCTATGTATCATTTTGTTTAAGGTTTGTGAACCTCTCTAACCCAATAAGGTCCACTGAACAGTAGAGGCTAACAGGCCATTTAAATTCTTACTTGTAGGAGAAAACTGGATCTTGGCTTTTATTCAATGGGAAATAAAGAAAAATAAGAACAACTCAACACCAAATAACTTCCTGGCCTCTCCTTATCATCCTTTTCCCCCCTAAGATAATTATTCAGGTTATAAACAGTTCACAGTACAATATTTCTGCAATGTCATCAGATTAAAATTTATTCAGACTACAAAAATGTTCTAAAAAACACGTAACACTTTTATTCTATAGCAATCACAATATGACCTGCCAAATATGAGATCCATTAAAAATTAAAAGATTTTTTAATGCTTTCATATCATTGGAAAAGTCAATACCAACAGAAACAATGTTTACTGTTTGTATTTTTCAGAGGAAAATACAACAGAGGTATTTCTGCTTCTTTTGATCACTTAATTTTTCAATTATGAAGCAATGAAAAGGTTTAATTAAATTTTAATTATACTACTTATTATCTTGGCTTAAGAACTCACTTCTAATATGAGGGAGAGGGGGAGGAGGCAGAGAAAGTTACTGTGCCAAGGAACCAATGCTCTTGAATTCTTAGTTTTATTTAAGACAAGAGTTTTTTTTCATAGATGAGCAAAGGATTACTCAATTTGTAGCACTCCACAGCAGTAATGAAAATAGAACTCAGTCTTTATTTTGTGAAGTCACCCTTTCCACCTATGATATATTGGAAATGTTAATGAAAAGAAGGAAAAAAGGTGTTAAGCTCCAAAAAATTTAAGAAAAATCAAGAGGTAAGGGTTGTAGCTCAGTGGCGAAGTGTGTGCTTGGCATGCACAGGCCTTGAAAGAAAAGTGATTAATACAGCATATTGTCTCAGAGAAATCAGCCCTTGCAGGAACTCACACCTGTGCATAGCTCAGCACCTATCCAAGGCTGGGATAGTAAGGAACATTTTCTCTCTCTCTCTCTCTCTCTCTCTCTCTCTCTTTTTTCTAATTTATAGACATTCTATGTTGCACAACTCCAAGGTCACAGCACAAAGAATACAATGTGCCATAAAGCCCTTAGAGGAAAAAGGAAAGACAAACTCACCACTAATTGATGAGCTGATTCCTTGCTGCTCTGGTTGTGGGTTCATAATCAGCATCAGGTTATACACAGTCCATATACATTTCCTGAAGGATGAGGTTGATGGTAATGCCTCTCTCTCTCCACTCTTGTGTTGTGTGCAGTGATTCCACTCAGTTACAACAACTTCATAACCAAGTCCTACTAGAACAACAACATTTGCAAAACCCATCTCCTTCATCGCCTAAAGAGTTTCCTTTCAACATGAGTGTTTTGAACTCCGTGGCTCCCCCGGCAGTGACCACCTCCAGCAAGCAGGCGAAGGCCCCTCCATCACAGACATTCAGCTTGGCCAGGCCGAAGCATTTCTTCCCCTCTTCGAGTACCACCACAGCCACTGTGTCCCCATCCAGCTCTCCAGTGTTCACCTTGAGCAGCACTTCCCAACCCATTCAGAGGACAGTGAGCAAAGAAAGCCTCTTACTTTCTCACCCCTCTGTGCAAACCAAATCTCCAGGTGCCATTTCCATCTCAAATGAGCCACCCCCTCCAGGTCCAGCAGAGCCAGCAGCACCACCACTTGTGTTTTCCATCCCTAGTGGAAACCAGTTTCAGCCTCACTGTGTGTCACCAACTCCTGTCTCTCCCACCAACCGGATTCAGAACCCAGTGGCTTTCCTCAGCTCTGTTCTGCCATCTCTCCCTGTCATCCCTCCCACCAATGCCATGGGACTACCTAAAAGTGCACCATCCACGTAAGTGTCATTAAAGTTTTTTGACGGAAGAGTTGCCAGTTAAGAGGGGACCTATGCCTAGAATAGCCTGGTCTGGGGCAGGAGTCTTGTTTAGTGGATTCCTAGATAAATCCTCTCTGTTAGACAAAAAATGGGTTTCAAGGACCTTGAACACAGGGCATGATTGCTTTGAATGATTTTTTTTTAATTCTATAACCACAGTTAAGTCTTTATTTTTTCTATAGATCAAGTCTAAACAGTTTCAAAAGCAGTAAATTATATTGGCACGTTATTATTTTGTAAACATTAATCACTGAGTCAAAAGATTTAGGTCTTAAGTATTTCCCTGTGTCTCTAAACATGACTCACATGAAGGATATGTTTCACACCTCAAGTTGAAGCTGGAAATGTGTGATTATACCGTGTTTATGGGATGTCTTTTCCATTCTGTCATTCAGGCACTCAGGACCCCTCCATTTCCCAGGTCTTTAGGGTCTTCTTCATTTGGTTGGTGGAAGAAAGAGAAAGAGGGAAGATAGCACACAGGAGGAGAAGTTAGAACACATAGCCAGAAGTTTATATCACTTCTGTCAGGCCTATTAGCTATACCTCTGTCAGCATGTCTGTCTAATTACAAGGAGCCTGGAGATGTATTTGTTTTGTGCCAAAGAAGAGGATGTGAATGCTGGCAGGCACTAGCAGTTTCTGACACTGACTCCAAAGTAAAATAGAAATTCAGGGGGCTCCACAAGAAATTCATTTAAAAAGAATTAAATGACTTCCATATTCACAAATCATTTGATTGGGAATCAGAAAATTTGACTAACATAGGTCGAAAATATATATTTCTTCCATCCACAAGAAAAAATAATGTAGTAATAACAAAGAAACAAAATGACATAGGAAAAATAGTTAACAACTAGCAAACTCAGTAGGAAATAGAATCCTACAAATTGGTTGTGTTCTAAAAGTAAACCAAATTATAATCCTTGTGATTATAAGGAATTAATAAGGTTTACAAAAAAGAAAAACTTCAACTTGAGCTTTGAATGATTTTTAATAACTAAAAATTTAAAAAATATCTCTAGAAACAGATTCTCTGTATAGTGCTTACTCCCACAAGTGCCTAATAACTACTGGTATCTGATTTCTAGGCCTTTGTACAATGCTTCATGCTTTTCATGATGTGTTCTGTGTGAATTTATTTTATAGGCCCTCCCAGGGATTAATGAAAAAAAATACAAAGTCTCCTCAACCAATGAGTGATGATTACATTCGTGAAGCTAAGAATGCAATGATTCTAGACTTGGGGAAAAAAATGAGTTTCAGCGATGTCAGATCAAACCAGCAGGTAAGATTGTTGGATTCTGGTAGTTTGAATGGAATTTTATTGTAAGGAATGTAATTTTATTTAATTCAGTCCTTGCATACTTAGGTCATCTGACCTCAGTGAAGTTGATGCTACAGCTTAGGTGGTAGAGCACAAGCTAAGACTCACACAGGAAGCTCATATGCAGGAATCTGCAGTTCTTAATTACCCCATTGTTAATTCATTTTACTTGTTTATGTGTTTGCCTAGGATAGAATATACAGTAGTCTCTCCTAATCTGCAGGAGATACTGTTCAAAATGCTCTGTGGATGCTGAAACTGCAGACAGTATCCATCCCCACATATACTGTTTTTACCTATATGTGCATAGCTATAATAATGTTTAAATTTTGGAGGGGGTACTAGGGATTGAACTCAAGGGAACTTGACCACTGGGCCACATCCCCAGCCCTATTTTGAATTTTATTTAGAGACAGGGTTCACTGAGTTGCTTAGCACCTCTCTTTTGCTGAGGCTGGCTTTGAACTCACAATCCTCCTGCCTCAGCCTCCTGAGCCACTGGGATCATAGGCATGCACTGTCTATTGCACTGGGCAGCAATATTTAATTTTAAAATTAGGCACAGTAAGAGATCAACAACAATAACTAATAATAAAATAAAATGAACTGGATATGGTAGTACACACCTGTAATCCTAGGGATCAGGAGGCTGAGGACAGAGGATTCAAGTTTGAGGACTGTCTGGAAAATTTAGTGAGACCCTGTCTGAAAATGAAATGAAAGGGACTAAGGATGGAACGCAGTAGTAAAGTGCCCCTGGATTCCATCTCCAGTACTGCAGTAAAAAAAATGATTATAATAACATACTGTTATAAAATGTATTTAAAACTTTTAAATTTAATTCTGGGGAATTTTCGATTTAATATTTTTGGAACCCAGCTGACTGCAGGAAACTGAAATTGTGAAAAGCAAAGTCATGCATAAGAGGAAACTACAATATTCAAGAAGCAGGGAGAGTGTCTGTTGTCTATTCCAGCAATCCTCAGCTCAGCTTAGACAAACACCATAACATCTGAGATATTTTGATATCTGTGTCTTGAGATGTGGAGACTTTTAGGAACTTTGAGTTTTAAGCTGTCTTTCACTTGACATCCTTCAACTTTAGGTACCCTGAGGTTCGTGATCACAAGTTCCTCTCAGTTTTTGTATTGGGTTGAATCACTGAAACAGCCATCAGGCAACATCCTGTTTCACCAAAGAGGAAAGGAAAGCCTATGAGCATCATGCAAACAGAAGAAAGATAGATTATGTAGTTATTTGTGGTTTTGATAATCAAGTGGTTAATATTTAATGCAGACTTGCATTTCAACTCTTGGTTTATTCCCCAAGATGAGAACTGATAAAATCTATTTTGAAATATAACAAAATTTCAGTCAAAACAATATGCCAAATATTGCAGAATTTGTTCCATAAGGGGCAAATTAGAAACAAAGCTCCAGATTTTCCTGACTACATGCTGTTTTCTTTGGATGTTTCTCTTACTTCCAACGGAGTCATAGATATGCAATATTTTGCTATTGTGTTATACCTTAGGCAACTTAACTGAGCAGAATCTTTTGAAAATATGCTACTTAAAACCTTTTAAATTTTGATTTTTTTTTTTTTTTTTTTTTTTTTTGGTACTAGATATTGAATCCAGGGGCACTTAACCACTGAGCTACATCCCCAGCCCTTTTATTTATTTATTTAAAAATATTTTTTACTTGTCAAGGGACCTTTATTTTATTTATTTCTGTGTGGTGCTAAGACTCAAACCCAGTGCCTCACCATTGAGCCACAACCCGAGTCCCTAGCTCTTTCATTTTTTGAGTCAGAGTCTCGCTAAATTGCTTAGGGCCTAGCTAAATTGCTGAGGCTGGCCTGGAACTTGGTATCCTTCTGCCTCAGTCTCCTGAAACACAGGGATTACAGACACATGCCACCCCACCCAGCTTAATTTCTGATTTTTAAATTACTGAACTGAAGCAGAATATTTAAATTTCTCTAAATATCTTTCTCATATATTATTTCTGCAAATGCCAAATCAGCTATTCTTCCCTTCCATCCCCTAAGTAAGAAACTGAAACAGTTGTCAATTGGTTAGTGGTGGAACTAGAACCAGATCCCTGTTTTCCTGGAGACTTTTCGTTTTCCTTGAAATGCAAAAGCCTTTTTCAGTTTGATGACAATTACTTTCAAGTCCCACAAATGTTGCTCTGTCAAACACAGATTTGTTTTCCTATGATGCTGTCATCACATTTGTGGTTGTTAATCCTTCTAGATGTCATTGAAATTAGAGCTGTGTTCAGCCTATATCTTTTACAAGGCAGAGAGAGATCAATTAGAATCCTGTAAAAATGATACCAGCGCACACATCAGCTGTTTGATTTTACTTTTTTAATTTCTCTGTAGGTAAATCCAGGCGAATCCATTGCCCAACTCCCAGGAAAGTAGGATGTTTCTCTAAATTACCTGAGATGTGAGAACACATAAACATGATCTTCCACGAGTTGAGTACCAAAGACCCAGAAGAATTCTCTCTTAAACCTCACTGTGAATAACTTCAGGGTCCATGAACTAACTTTCAGGGAAATCCCTGAAAGCCTCTCAGTTCTTTCTAATTGTCTTTGATATACACATCAGTCTTCTTCTGAGAATCATTATTCTAGGAATTATGATCACTTCATTACAGAATTGGTTTTAGACTTCATTCTATGCTGTGGACAATGAAAGCCAAGCTATATAAATGAAATTTAGGAAACTAAGAAGCTGTCGAGATAGAATATTTGCATTAGGTTGACAGATGACAATTCTGAGAAAGTTTGAAGAAATAAAATGATGACCATATTATGGTATTGTTTTGTGCATTCTTGCCTTAGGAATGATGGTGAAAATGTCACAGAGAACTGTTAAGGTTAAGAAAGTTAACTTAGAAAAGTGTAAAAACGTGGGTGATTGGAGAAAAATCGTAAAGAAATATGTGAATTGATAGCTATTTATACTTGCAGTCTGGGGACAAAAGAGTGAATCTGTTTTCTAACTTTCCTATTAGTCTGCACGTATGGGTGGTAGTGAACAAATGATTCCTTTATAAGAATATGCATTTGTTTTAAGCTTTATTTTACTTTGAAAACTTTTAGGTTGAGACAGCTGGTTTCTCTTGTCCTTTTAACATAACAAGTGAATAATAATAATTATTCTAGAACATACTTGTGGTCTAGCATTACCACATTGTGCTGAGCATGAAAATAAATCAGAAGTCCTTGCATGATGAATGTCACTCACTGTAAACAATCTCCTTCCCCTTTCTTTTATCTATCCTCCACTTTTCTTTGATATATCCACAAAAGTACTTCTCTTTTGTAACATTTCAGTATCTTCCTGCTCTCATTTTACATCATCTTTCCAATTAACAATTAACATTTGCCATTGATTCTTAGAATTTTGTGAAATATAATGGTGTCATCCTTTTAGGTGTTCATATTTACTAAAATTTTTAGCTTTCTAAACTGACAACCAAGCATCTTTGTGTGATGAGTAAGCCAAGAGAAAGGTGCCCTGATTTCTTTTTAGGCTGCATCATTTCTTCCTTTTGGGTAGCATTCATCACTAGTGGATTTTGATTGGCCAGCCACCAGTTAAATCTAAATAGTTTAAGTTAATGTGGGGAATCTTAGAGGTCAAAGAAACCCAGGATTACAAAATGGAATGGAGCCTTTATGACCAGTGATTTTAATTCACTCATGACTCAGCATGATGTTCTGCAACCAGCAAATACCATTGATTGTTCATTTCTAAATTTTTGCCCACCCCCCTCATCTAATGTTATATTTCAACTTTCAGCTTTCTTCTTTGGCCTCATTTCTCTGGAAACCATCTTATCTCTTTATTCTGTTCCCCGGACCCCTGCCTTTTTCATTAATGCTTCTTTAGAAACTGTCTGTGATTCCCAGATACTGCCCTGGAGGATGGGGGAGGGGAGGGTAAGTATCTTGGTGCTTATTCTGGCTTTTTGCTCCTCTGATCTTTTTCTTCTCTAAGCTGCTCTGTCATTTCCTCTATTTAAATCTTACCTCTTTCATCTCTTATGGTGAATTCTTTATGGCAATCCTCTTTTGTGAGCAAATAGTCATGACATCTATTCCGTTTCTAATAAGAATTATTATATATTGGCCTTCTGGAACATACTGTAAGGCCATTGGCATTGTAGAAGTCTGGCTGCTGGGACAGTGTCCACATGTCCTCTGCCATGGGCTCACCCAGGAGGCACCAGTTATGAGCTCCCTGGGTGCTGTGATTAGGGGTTGTCTTGTCCATTGTTACATCCCTGTTAAGCCTGGCACACAATAAGTATTCAGTGGGTATTTGCTGAATTAACCCACAACTATGAGATTCTCATTAGTTTCAGGTAAGATAATGAAACCTTTAACCAAATAGAAAAGTTTGGGTTTATTGCATAACAATGGAAAAATCTTCACTTGACTACATAGATTCTGATTGTAGATAGTACCTGCTATGGTAGCAATGCATTTTATTTATTTATAATATTTTTTTAGTTGTCAATGAGCCTTTATTTTATTTATTTATATGCAGTGCTGAGAATCAAACCCAGTGTGTCACACATGCTAGGCAAGTACTTTGCCACTGAGCCACAATCTCAGCCTCTTATTTTATTTATTTATTTAAAAAAAATTTTTTTTTAGTTATAGTTGGACACAATGCCTTTATTTTACTTATTTTTATGTGGTGCTGGGGATCGAACCCAGAACCTTGCACGTGTTAGACAACCACTTTACCGCTGAGCCACAACCCCAGCCCCCTTTTATTTGTTTTTTAAATATGGAACATTTCACAAATTTGCTTGTTATCCTTGCACAGGGCCCGTGTTAATCTCTGTATCATTCCAATTTTAGTATATGTGCTACCAAAAGGAGCATTAACAATCCATTTTAAACAGGGATGAGAGGTGGGAGGGAAAGGGAGAGAGAAGGGAAATTGCATGTAAATGGAAGGAGACCCTCAGGGGTATACAAAATTACATACAAGAGGAAGTGAGGGGAAAGGAGGGAAAATATAAGGGGGAGAAATGAATTACAGTAGAGGGGGTAAAGAGAGAAGAGGGGAGGGGAGGGGGGAGGGGGGATAGTAGAGGATAGGAAAGGCAGCAGAATACAACAGACTCCAGAATGGCAATATGTAAATCAATGGTTGTGCAACTGAAGTGATTCTGCAATCTGTATATGGGGTAAAAATGGGAGCTCATATCCCACTTGAATCAAAGTGTGAAATATGATATATCAAGAACTATGTAATGTTTTGAACAACCTACAATAAAAATTAATTAAAAAAAAACAATCCATTTTAATCAGCTGATTAAAAAGATGAAAACTTAGAAACATGCAAAAATTAAGCAAAACTCTGGCGTTAATTTGAACATTTAAATATAAAATAACTTTGTGCATCTTTCAGTGATTTATTCTTAAATATACAATTTGGATTAAAAGTATTTTTATACAACCTCCTTGAAGGCAGAGTTTGGGTTTATAAAATGTCACATTTTCCATATTCATCATAGTATTTAGCACATAGCAGGTGCTTGCTAAGAATTTGTGAGCAGGGTCAGGGAGTAGGCTACAAACACTGATTATTTCAAGGAAGGGCATGAGTGATTATTAGATAAATAGTAAAGAAATCATTCTCTATGTATGTTAACCTCCAAGTTTATTTAGGAAACTTTGTTGTTCCAAATCTGCCTATGCATGGAATGGAAGGGAGAATACTTTCTCCAACACATAAGATTTTCTTTAGGCTAGGGGTATGACTTGGTGGTAGAGCACTTACCCAGCATGTGTGAGGCCCTGTGTTCTATCTTTAGCACCATTAAAAAAGAATTTTTTTCTTTTTGTGGGGATGTGGGGAGTCTACCCGGGGTTGAAGTCAGGGGCACTCAACCACTGAGCCACATCCCCAGTCCTATTTTGTATTTTATTTAGAGACAGGGTCTCATCATGTTGCTTAGCACCTCACTTTTGCTAAGGCTGGCTTTCAACTCATGATCCTCCTGCCTAGCCTTCCAGGCTGCTGAGATTGCAGGCAGTGCCATCGTGCCCAGCTGAATTTTTTTCCTTTAGTACACATCATACCCAATATACATAGGGAACCTTTCTCGAGGTTTGAACCTGTTTCATTATTTGCCCCTGCAGTTCAGACTCAGAACTCAGAGTAGAGGAAGGCTGTAGTGAGCTCGGGCAGTGAGTGCTGGATGCCTGCCCCTATGTTAACAATGTCTGTATCTGATTGGGATGTATTGTTCTCAACGGAAGAAAAGTGCCTTTCCACAACTCTGCCAATTTGAAAAAAACTCCTGAAGTCTAATGTTTCAAGTAGTCAAATTATCATCCTTAAGAGGATTATATTTAAAGAAAAGAAATGAGGCTGTGTTTTCAAATGTCATATGCTTCTGAAATAAATTTAAGTTAGCTTTTCAATTGCTTTTATAAAGCAACTATAAGATTTTCTTTAGGCTAGGGGTATAGCTTGGTGGCAGTTCATGAGCCTGGAAAGGATGGGTCATTTATCACTGATTTAATTTCCATACTGGCTAGATTCATACAGAAAAAAAAAAATTCTCTCCTTTGGGCACAGATGTCACCTACAAGCAGCTGATACAGAAACTCCTGTAGTTACTCAAAAAATGAAATGAGGCAAGGAAAAATGAAGACCACAGCATAAACCCAGTACTGGGAGTTTAAAACACATCCAACTGACAATGGATCAGTAGTGCAACTTTTATGCTGGATGTATGCAGAAAGTTTCTTTAAATTTAACTTAAACATATTCTTGTTTTTTGCAAGTTTCCTGATGAAATTTGACTCACAGTGTTCATAACTAAAAATGACAACTTGAATTGAAGTGTAGTATAGATAGAGCCACCAGTTTAATAAAATTTTACCCTTAACCCAAGTACATTGTTCCAGATTCCTCAAAGATGTGGTAAGGTTGAAGCAAGTGATGATCTTTATGTCATTTATGTATTCAGTCATTCTTCATATATGTATTGAGCACCTTCCAGGAGGCAGCATTATTCTAGGTGATGTTGATAGAGTGGGAAGAAAGTCATCCAAGATCCTGCTCTTGTGAAGCAAACATTCTGACACCTAGATAGTCATTCAATCAATAAATAAGAAAAATACAGCTAGTATAGCGGCGCTATGGGAATTAGAATGGAGAGTTAGCTTAGATGAAGTGACTGGGAAGAGTTCATTTCAACTTGACAGATAGGATTTAACAGGGAGAGGGAGTAAGAGGAATCCAGGATAAGTCTTAAAATTAGGGTTTGTGTATTCAAAGAGTGTCCCAAAGACCTGCGCCAGACTTCAAACTGTCAACTTGAGATAACTACAGAAATGGAAATTAACCATTAAGGAATTTTTATAGCAATTTAACAGGGAAATATTATGTGCATAAATATAATAATTTTGTTTTCCTTATTAATTTCATTTTGCTAGTAATTCATTTTGTTTTTATTTTACAAAAGTACAAATTAGAAAATTTTCAAAACCTGGTTTTTACCATAGACAGTATGAGAAGCACTGGTTGAACCATTTAACCAAGTAAATGAATCTCAGTGGCACCATTTCCTGAGATGAAGAGCAGGCTAGGAGCACCTCTGGGAGACAGAAATCAGGTGTGTTGTTTGAGCCAAACTAATTTTGAGATGCCCATTGAGCACCACAATGTAGAATTAATCATTGGGTATATGATTCTGAAGTTCTAGAGAGGAATCAGGCTTGGAAATAGGGCTTTGGGAGTCCTCAGCATACAGAAGCTGTCTGCAGCTGTGAGATTGAATGAGATCACCAAGAGCAGAGGATTAGATGCCAGCAGAGGAGAATGATCAGATGCTGCTAGAGAAAAAGAAGGAAAAACAGTATGGTGTGTCATGAAACCCAATAGAAAAAAATGTTTCAAAAAGGAAAAGTAGTCAACTCTGACTTATGCTGCCGAGAGGTCAAGTAAGGTAAGAATAGAAAAGTGATGATTCCATTTGGCTAATTTACAGACCCTAACAGCAGCATTTTTAGTGGAACAGTGAGAACACAAGCTTAACTGGAGTAGCCTACCAAGAGAGTAGGCAACAAGAAAGCCATCTGGTAAAATAGAGGTAGGAGTATTTCATTGCAGTTGCTTTTTTTTTTTTTTTTTTTTGTGGCACTGGGGATCAAACCCAGGGCTTCATGCATGCTAGGCAAATACTCTCTCACTGAGCTGTACCCTCAGTCCTAGAGTTACTTCAAATAGTTCTGTTGTTAAGGGAACTGAGAAATGTAGTGAAGGCAATCGTAGAACTAAGGGAGGTTTATTCAGGACAAAAATGTCTAGAAGTGGGGCTGGGGATGTGGCTCAAGCGGTAGCGCGCTCGCCTGGCATGCGTGCGGCCTGGGTTCGATCCTCAGCACCACATACAAACAAAGATGTTGTGTCCGCCGATAACTAAAAAATAAATATTAAAAATTCTCTCTGTCTCTCCCTCTCTCACTCTCTCTTTAAAAAAAAAAAAAATGTCTAGAAGAGACAGGAAGTTGGTGATGCAGGCATGTATCAGAATGCAGGGAAGAACATCTTTGCCAAAAAACTCTATAGGCAGTTCTGCATGTTAACTGTATGAATGTTAACTGTAGTTATAGAAATTATATTCCATTTTCACTCCAGTCCCTACAGAATTCTACTGAAGTTCCAGTTTCAAGGTAAGAAATCAGAATTCACTAAGGCAGTTTGGGATTTTAGTAGAAATACTGAAATTTCCCTTTATGCTCCATGGCAAGTGGCTGGCAGTGGGACATGCCTGCTTCATTGAGTTTCACAGTATAAATCTGATATCTGAATCTGTAAGTTACATCCTCAATTATAGTGGTGGACATGTTCTTCCTCACCATAGGAATAGAACTTTAAACATATTTGTCATTTTGACAGGAGTACAAAATTTCAAGCTTTGAACAGAGGCTGATGAATGAAATAGAGTTTCGCTTGGAACGTACGCCTGTTGATGAATCAGACGATGAAATCCAACACGACGAGATCCCCACGGGCAAGTGTATTGCTCCCATCTTTGACAAAAGACTCAAGCACTTCCGGGTTACAGAAGGCTCTCCAGTCACATTCACCTGCAAAATTGTTGGCATACCTGTTCCAAAGGTAGGGGAAGATGACCAGCCAGTTAACCATCCAACAGCACAGAATGATAGTGTGTTCAAAACGGTCTTAGCATACTCTTGTGTATCTACAGAGGTAATGAAAATCAATTCGAGAAATGAGCAAAACCCAGTTATTTGACTAAAATGAGAATATCAGGAATAGAATCATTAAATAAAGCAAAAAGAAATCAGACTTGTTAGAATTTTAATTAAATTTCTGAATAAATTTTGTAGTCACAATACTGTACTATGGGCTATTGATTCTCTTAACCATCAAACTCATCAATCTAACATTTTTCATTATATTTAAAATCTATTGAATACACATAGGGCGCCTGTTGTACAAAGCAAGCTATATTTGTATTATTACTATTAGGTTGGTAACTGCCGAAAATGTCATATCATTATCACTGACTGCTGAAAAATCTTATGAGTCACCAGATTTTTTGGCAAGTCAGCTAAGAGAAGGATTTACACCTGGTGTGGCTGTGGCAGGAGATCTCTTCACTCTACTTTCACAAACATTTGCCTGATGTTATTATCTATGGTTAGGTAACCAGGAAAAGTAGAAAGGGCAGTTGCAACCAGTACTTTATCCCCCCTGTCTTTGAGAGATATCCTTGACATATGCAGAACTTGTCAGGAAGAAAAATTTTTTATTTTGGCTAGATGAGAAATTTAGCTAGTTAATTCTAGCCTTATTCAACTTGGTATATTAAACCATACTCTTTTTCAAGCATGGTGAGCTATCATAGGTACTGAGATCTGCAACTGCAGGAGACTTAAATATGTATATAAGTAATAAGAAAAGAGCCAGGTTCCTGGTTTTCATTATTTTGCCTCTGAAGACACATCTGGTTCTTAGGGTATCTTCTAAACTAATAATGAAGTACAATAAAATACTCAAAAGTTTTATCTTAATCCTAAATTATATTGAATTTTTGACTTAAGTATTATATAATGGAGAGGTATATCATACCATCATTTTATATATGTTTTATAGCCTTTTTTCCAAGTGCTTTGAAAAGAGGAACATGTTGTAGAAATGATAGTTGACACTTGCCTCACCCTACTCCCTAGTTCTTTATCTTCTAAAGATATATGGAACATTATATATGCACATATATACATGCACACATGCATATGCATATAATCTTCTTGATTATCTTTCACTTCAGGTTTACTGGTTCAAAGATGGGAAGCAGATTTCTAAGAGAAATGAGCACTGCAAAATGAGGCGAGAAGGAGATGGGACATGTTCTCTGCACATTGAATCCACCACCAGTGATGACGATGGCAACTACACCATCATGGCAGCCAACCCCCAGGTGGAGACGCAGGGTTACGCACTGTGCTGCACTCTGAGGAAGGAGCGGTTGATGTCATTGTGAATGAGACCTTGAGAAGTGCGAGTTACTCAGGATTGCTGAGGAAAATGAATGAGAAGCATTGTGATTGTGTGTAACTAGAGCTCAGTATCACAACCTAAAAGACTAGTTAGCCACTGATGGGTCACTCAACATTTCAGGCTTTGTCAAAGGACATTGGTACTATTTCTTCACTACATTTCCCTCCCATACCTGTTGGGCTGAATTTTATGTTTGTTAACTCCTTGGGTCTCTTGAGGAGTTAATGAGTCATTCTATCAATTATTCTATCAAAGAACAATATGTCATTTTTGTTCTTTAGAGAATAGGTAAATTACTTCAAAAAGGCTTTAAGTGTCCTTCAAATTCATATCCTTCTTTTTCTTGACAAAAGTTGAAAAGTCATAATCTCTCACCTTCTTTTCTGAATGAGGCCCAGTCTTAAAATTTCCCTAAAAGATTGGCCAGAAAAAATGTCTTTAATTACTAATTTTTAAAATAGTTTTTTTTTACTTGGAGATGGACTCAATATTTTTTATTTTACTTGTTTGTTTATGTATGTGTTTATTTATTCACTTATTTATTTAATCTTTTATTTATTTTTATGTGGTGCTGAGGCAAGCGCTCTACCACTGAGGTACAACCCCAGTCCTTAATCACTATTCAAATGCAAAGTACAGAATTATAATTTCTACTCTCATCCATCCTTCCTATTGAAAGAACAGGATGAATCGTTATTGAGAAAAGTATAAAACTATTTGGCCATGCTCTCTGCATTGTAGCTACAAGTTGTATTAGGTTCACAAAAATTTAAAGAAAAACTTTTTATATTTGTGCTCTGTTCATTTCTCAGGTTAGTTTTAAAAACATCTCTCCTCCTAGAATATGAAGACAAGAAGTCATATTATATTGTTTTCATTCCACTCCTACAAAGAAAAATTCATAATAGCAAAAAGTTTCATAATGTTCTAATGCAGAAAAAAAAACATATAAATTGAAAAAAATGTAGATTCTTTCTTTTTCTTTTTTTTTTAATTCAGTACTGGGGACTGAACCCAAGTCATTTCACATGAGCCCTTTCCACAGAGCTACCCCCCCCCCCAACTGCCCCCATTCCTTTTAACTTTTGAGACAGGGTCTCACTGAGTAGTCCAGGATGACCTGACTTTTGATTCTCCTCCCTCAACCACCACAGTGGCTGGGATTGCAGGTACACACTACCATGTCCTTCTAAAGTTCTTAATTTAATCTTATTCTTTTCTTATTTCTCAGGGGAGAATCAGCTGTTCTGGCCACTTGATGGTTCAGAGTTTGCCCATTCGCAGTCGGCTAACCCCTGCCGGTCAGTCTCACAGGTAAAAATAGGAAGAATCCACCTTCTGGGGGCTCCTCCGGTATGCCTACCCTCCACAAAAAGCACCAAAGTTGTTGAATCTACATATTGTTACTTAAAGGTAGCTTCCGCCAGCAGCATCAGCACCACTTTCGAGTTTGTCAGAAATGTAGAAGTTCAAGCCCACCCCAGATTACCGAATCAGAATCTGCATTTTAACAACATGCCATGTGATTCACAAGCACATTAACATTTGAGAAATACTGATCTTTGGTACATTTCAATGGTTAAAAGTTTGTAACCATCAGTAGCACCTGTGTACATAAGATATAAATTAGATCCTTTGAATTGAGTTACTATATTCTCTTTAATAAAACAGGAGCCTTTAATGATTATATGTATATAGAGCAATTATTTTTGCTGTCTCCACTACAGCAATTAGTTTTTTATCCTCTCTGATTTTACTAGCCACTAAGAATATAGAGCGTGGCTTGAGTCTTATGGTGCCACAAAGTCTTAGCAAAGCATTCCATAGTTGCTGACACATATGAATTAAATGTGACTTACCAAAGGAATAAAAATAGCAACCCATGTTTCAGCTACAGTATTTCACCAGCCTTGCAACTATACCTTCTTCTTTTTTTAAGAACAGCTGTTACTGTTGGTCAGTCTTACCCAGTTTAAGTTCATGGACATCTTTAATGGTCTGCCATAATTTATAACCAGGTTAAACTTTATTACTCAAAGCCAAAGAGATTGAAGCTGCCTTGTTCTGGATAATAAACAGGACTTCTCTTTTGGTCTCTCTTTTGAGGTTCAGATTGAATACTGATTTATTTGTTTATTTTGATGTCTTTTGAACAATTGGTCAAACCCACAGCAAGAAAGCTGAGCCACTTAACCCAGAATGACTTCAGAGAGAAAGAAGCTAAAGCCTGTTTATTTGATTACAGATCTCCCAAGATAATCCTACAGTTTATGACATGCTTACCACTTTGCTTTCTTTTTCTTTTTAATTAACTCCACACTATTATTATTATTAATTTTCTGCCCTAGAAGGCTCTTTCCCCTCCCCACCCCAAAGAAAGAAAGAAAGAAAAAAAAAAAAAAACCGCTGCTGCTGTCTTAATAGTCCTATAGCCATGCCAAAATACCTGTTGCTATGAGTTTGTAAAATGGCTTCTATGTTTGAAACCTGAACATACTTGTTCTAGGGGAAGGTCCCGAGTGCAAGAAAGAGACAAAGAGCCTCTACAGGAACGCTTTTTCCGACCACATTTTCTGCAGGCTCCTGGGGATATGGTAGCTCACGAGGGGCGCCTCTGTCGACTGGACTGTAAGGTAGATTCTTAGCACTTGTCCTTAGTTTCAGATCTGCTCAGATTTTGCATTTGATTGTTTGCTTGCATTTATATTTTTGTTTGTATTTGTTTTGTTGGAGCTGTGGTTTCCAAAGAAGGAATTCTTGGCAAAGGGATAGATCATTTTCCACATAGGCTTTTTTGGAAAATCTAATACCAGACAAAATTAAATTATTTCATGAAACTTTTAAGTCATTATATTTTTTGGCATTGTATCAAGTTAATTGCATTTTTAAAATACAACAAGGAGGTGATATAATTTGAACATTTCCTTCCACGTGGTGTCTGGAAAGTTTTTATTTCTGTGTGATTTTTTTTTCTTTGTATCCTTGAAGTGATTATTATGAGATGTAGCCTTTGAAAAAATTATAGTCATAAAACAATGGTTGTGAGGCAGTTTAGGAGAGCAGAACATGGTTTCTCATACTAATAAACATCCATCACGTTTAATGAATCTGTATTCTAATTTTTAAATTAAAAACTAGGTGTGAGATGAGCAGGGCAGATACCTCTTAATATGACAAGAAACTTAAGTCACCACTTCCACCCCAGACAAAATGCAGAATGCTGTGGAAAATTTAGATGCAAATTTGGGAAGGCTTGAGGTTAAGCGTTCGTTCAGAATGCACCTCTATCAGTGATTGTTAGTCTCCCATTGCTGCCTAAATAATATTCAGGTTGACTGTTATTTCCCCCTCCAAAACTCTAAAAACTACAAGGTCTGAGTCCTCTCCTTAGAGATTCTGGTTTAATATTCTAAGTGGACACTGGAATTTTTTTAATATGTATTTTTTATTTGTACACAATACATTTATTTTATTTACTTTTATGTGGTGCTGAGGATCGAACCCAGTGCCTCACACATGCTAGGTGAGCACTCTACCGCTGAGCCACAATCCTGGGCACTGGAATTTTAAAATCCTCTCCATCCTCTTATAATTTGCAGCAAAATTTGAGAACCCTGGTTTATTATTTGACCTTTCTCATATCTAACTCATGCTTATTAAGTATACACGCAATATATCATCTCTGATGTTGATGCTTCAGGTCTGTTTTATCTACAGCTTAATTCTTATTTATTCTAATGTAGAATATAATCAAATAGATTAATCATGACCTAAACTGGGGACAAAATACCATATCATTTAAATTCATGCAGCAATTCATTCAGAACCCTCCCTCTTCTCCCTGTACTGCTCCAAAAGGGTTCTCATCACTCCATGTTTTCTCTCACTGTATACTTGCCAAACAAGGATGAAGAATTCAACCACCAAATAAATCTGCCTGTCATCAGTCTGTCATTTGCCTCAGCTGTCCTGTTGTTTATTAGGTGAGTGGCTTACCGCCCCCAGAGCTGACGTGGCTGCTCAATGGCCAACCTGTGCTACCAGATGCCTCCCACAAGATGCTGGTCAGGGAGACGGGAATCCACTCTCTGCTCATTGACCCACTCACCCAGCGGGATGCGGGGACCTATACGTGTGTGGCTACCAACAAAACTGGGCAGAATTCTTTTAGTCTGGAGCTCACTGTAGTAGGTAAGGTTTGCTGCTGGGACCCCCAGACATAACTCCCTTCAAAATTATTGTGCAAATATGCAGAACCTCTGGCAGAATTCCTTAGTCCTTTACTCCGCCAATCTCAGTTTCCGCTTCAATGTAGTAAGGACCATGTTTCTAGATTGCTTTCAAAAACAATGTTAATGTTAAAACAGAACGCAGAACCTTGTACATATTACATATGCAATAAAGGGAGCATTGTAATTATTCATTAAACAATCAACAAATTGACTGTCACTACATTCCAGTCATTTATCCTGCAGTCAGTCTGTTATTCCTGAAACATACCAGGATTTTTTAAATCTCCTTAAGTTACAGGCCTTTACATTCGTAGTCCCTCTATCTAGAATACCCTTCTTAGTCCAGCAGCTTCTTATTCATTCTCTAAAGACTAACTCAAGTGTCACCACCCTGGCACAGTAGATCCACCAAGCACAACTACTCCTTCCCAGTCCTCCTCTGTATTTCTATGCCAGTAATCTCAGCTACTGGAGGGATGAGGCGAAAGGACCACAAATTCCAGCCCAGCCTGGGCAACTTAATGAGACCCTATCTCAAAAAAACCCAAAAATTTAAGAAATGAAAAGGAGGAACTTACAGAGAGCTCATGGCCTTCTGTGTAATTGTTCGCTTCTTTGCGTGAGCTTCTGAAGTCAGAGACTCTGACTTGTTGTGTGTATCTCTAGTATCAGCCTTAGTGCCTGGAACATGGAGGGTGCTTGGCAAATTTGAGCTGATAAGAGAACAAACCCTTATCTTATAAGCTAATGTGAACAGAATGTTGTCATGCCTATAGAAGAGGAAAGCAAGACATCATCTACAAGGAGCCACCCCTACAGGGCAGCAGTCCAGCCAGAATTAAGTTTCAGAATTTAGGAATTCTGGAGTTGGGGTTTCTCCTGCTGTCTTGCAGTCTGATGAGCTCATAGTATCTTCAGCACATCATTCCTGTCTGCAGATAAATGCTTATTTATCTTTTTCCATTCCTTACAATGAATTTCCTCTTGCCAACGGAATAGGAAAGGCTCATTTTGCAAGGATATATTGATTGCAGATCTTTACCTTTTCCCCCACCATTTTGCTTTAACCTTGACTTTGAAACCCTGACATAAGAGGTTCAGGACAAAAGAAAGACCTTTTTAGAAAGTGTAATTTTGTGTATTTTTAAAAACCATATGATTCTGTAGGTATGAGATTTTTTTTTTCAAAACAAAAAGTTGGGGGGAACTGATACATCTCCTACAAAATACATTCCTCCAAAAAAGAAAAAAAAAGGATCAATTTTAGTATATAAAAAAATATTGTTTCTCAAAAGTTATTTTTGCACAATTAAAGAAAATCCTCTAATTTAACCATTCCCGACATTTGCATCCCAGATCTTCAAGTGTTATCTCACACGGGATGTGCAGAGATGGCTGGCCCAATTTTTTTTTTTTAAACATTTATGGAGCTTGATCAAGGCAATGATCCTCACTAAGGGGTACAAGAAGCGATCTGAATTCCAGAATGTAGTGTATTTGAGGCATGAACTTCAAAGCACTTACTATTCAAACAAGACATTTCTTCTCTCATTCAGCAAAAGAAGTGAAGAAAGCACCTGTGATCCTGGAGAAACTGCAAAATAGCGGCGTTCCCGAGGGCCACCCAGTGAGACTGGAGTGCCGAGTGATAGGCATGCCCCCACCCGTGTTCTACTGGAAGAAAGACAATGAGACCATCCCTTCCACCAGAGACAGGATCAGGTATGGCAGCCACCACCTCCACAGGGACCTGTGCGCTTGGAGCACATGTTGGGACACCTAATAAGATTGTAGCCTTTTGGGTCTTGCTTCCTAGCAATATGCTTTTGAGTTTCATTCACATTATTGTGTATATCAAGAATTTATTCCTTTTGTTGTTGTTGTTTTTGTTGTATGTTGTACGGTTGTCTCAGAGGTTAAAAACTTTAAGTTTAAAATTATACAATAAATTTATGAAGGTCTTACATATGATTAAGTATTTATGGCTTCTACATCCTGCCTTCTCACCGATGTATCTCTGCTCATAGCTTTTCTTCCTTGAGTACTCTCTTCCGTGTCTTCCTCCAACTACAGTCTGCCTCCCCAATGTCTGTGATCCCTCAGGCTCAGCTCAAAAATCTTGATCCCCAGGCAGAGCAGTGCCCCTGCTTCCTCCCCTTCCCGGTCCAGGACTGGGTCTGTACTCTGTGGTCCAGGTCTGAGCCCGTTTTCTGCCACACGCTGTTGCACACGGCCATTATTGTTAGTGTTATTAGTTTCATTCTGTGTCACCTCAACTGAACTGTGAGCATCTGAGCTTAGGGACGCCATCTCCTTTGTCTTTGTATGTCCTGACCCCTCACAACACCAAGCACCTTGCCTTTTACTGGTAGCAGTTTATACAGAATGAATGAACAAATGCATGCATTTCCTCAACTCACTAAACTGAAGCAACAGCATTCTAATATGTCTCTGACACCAGGCACAAGCCCTAATCAGTTCTCCTCCTCACCACTATTAGAGTGATCTTTTACAAATGCCAACTGATCCCACCACCTGCAGCTTAAGATGTGTCAACGGTTCCTTATCACCTGAAAGGAAGAATCCCAACCCTTTACCATGTACATGTGGCTCTCTCTCCTGCCCTGTCCCTAGTCCTCCCACCTGCTAGTCCCCATGTACTCTCCACTCCTGGCCATAATGAACATGCCACCCACTCTCCTACACCATCATGTCTGTGCTTAAGCTGTTCCACTACCTGGAATAGCCTCATCCCCAACCTTTTTTTTTTTTCTTTTGGTACTGGCTATTGAACCCAGGGGCCTTAACCACTGCGCCACATCCCTAGCCCTTTTTGTATTTTACTTAGAGACAGGATCTCACTGAGTTACTTAGGGCCTCGTTAAGTTGCTGAGGCTGGCTTTGAACTTGAGATCCTCCTGCCTCAGCCTCCCAAGCTGCTGGAACAAACTCAACCTTTTAGAAAGGCTCTAGCACATCTTTTGGGAAGCTTTCTCACAAATTAATTGGGTATGTTATATTATAGTACTTACAAAGTAAATTTTTAAAGTAATTTCTTTTTATTCATCATTGGTCTTTGTGCAGTGTTCATTTTTCTGTAGCTTAATCTTACATATGCTTGTGCTTCTGAACATCTTCACACCTTCTCCTTAGTGCCAGGGACTTCCCCAAATAACCTTCCCTCTATGTTCCCAAAGCACCTTTTCTGCATCATTTTTTCTATCGTGTATTTCATTCTATTTATTGCTACTTTTACTTATTTAACTCTTAGTTTTTCTTTCATACTAAGCTTAGAGACTCTTCTAGAGAAAGAATTTTTGTCATTTTCATCTTTACACCCTCAGCACCCAAGGCAGCACATCCAGGATTGTGCCTAACAGAATACTCTTTTTTTTTTTTTTTTTTGGTACTGAGGATTGAACCCAGGGGTACTCAACCACTGAGCCATATCCCAGACCTTTTTGTGTTTTATTTAGAGACAGGGTCTCTCTAAGTTGCTTAGAGCCTCACTAAAATTGCTAGGCTGGCTTTGAACTTGTGATCCTCCTACCTCAGCTTCCTGAGCCACTGGGATTACAGGCGTGAGCCATCTGACCCTGCCCAACAGAGTATTTAACAAGAGTTTAGTAAAGAAATATTTCAAAGAATGAATTCATTAATCAGAAAGTGAAGGTAGCCAACATAATGTGGTGGTAAAATTGTGATGGGTATTTTTTTACTTTTGTTATACTTGTTATGACTTTATTTTAGTCTTATTATTTTACAAATAATAAATAGCTTTCAACCAAAGGAACACACTTGTTTATTCTTTGAACTCAAGAAGTTATTGGTATTATCTCTGTCCCGTAAATGAGCTGTGGCAGTCTCCGAAGGGATCTTGGAACAGGGTATGAAAGAGGCAGAACAACAAGGGGTAAAAGGGCCTCATGGTTGGTTCTCCATCCTTGGCCGAAGATCAAAATCATCTGGGGAATTTCTTAAAAATCCTAATGCTTGGGTCCCAGCCTGAGGTTCTGATGTAGTTCCCTGAGGTGTGGCCTGAGATTCTAATGTGCAGCCAAGGTTGAAAACTACTGATGTACAGAAAACAGAAGGAAAAAGCAGGCTGATTTCCTCAATCATATTAAGCTGAATTCTGCATGCATCCCACTGGTCACATTAGGAAATGCCATCTCCAGGCTGTAGATACATTTGCCCCCGGGATCTTGTTTTGATTTGCTTTCCCACAGCTTCTTAAAAAAGTTCTCACTGAAATTTCCAAACTTGTTTAGAAAAGAGATCATTCTGTACTTTGGTTGTGAAAAGCAGGGTTCCTCCTGATAGAGAATAAAACTTTGGTGGAGTTGGAGCAATGGAACATACAGACACTGGTCACAGCATCTTGGATGGCTGTCACCTTTTTCTAAGCATTATAAGGTTTATTGCTGGTCTTTTGTAGTTTCTTTTAACCTTAAGATTTGCTTTGTGCTTGTCTTCAACAGAATTTCTTTTTTTTTTCCCCTTTAGAGAGTGAGTTTTCCTAAATTTGACAGAGATGCTTCTGCTCCTACTTAAAATATGGGTATGTTCTTTCTCTTCTCCAGCATGCACCAGGACACAACAGGATATGTCTGCCTCCTCATTCAGCCAGCCAAGAAATCAGATGCTGGATGGTACACACTGTCAGCCAAAAACGAAGCTGGCATAGTGTCGTGCACTGCTAGGTTGGATATATACGGTAAGTATAACGTCATCCATCGATTGAACATCTGTGTGTGACAGGCAGCTTTAAGATCATTTTTTTTTTTTAGGATCAATAAGTGTCCATAAAAGAATTGGGTAGATTTTAGTGCTTAAGAGATGGATTTTTAAAGTCATCTGGTCCTAGGTACCTCAGGGCTTTTGGACACTTCTGTGTTTTGCCATGAGCTTAACCTTCTTCCAAAAGAGGAATTCTGATCCTAAGAAGTCTTCAGCTAGCCCACAATGTGCAAACCTACCTGAGGTGTGACCTGAGATTCTAATGTGCAGCCAAGCATTCTTAGCCATCCAGTGTCTTCATGCTGTCTCCCTCTGCAGTGGGTCACCCACAGGAACTCCCTACTACCGGGATCACCCAGAAGAATTTTCTAGATGCCATCATTCATTTATTTATGCATTCAACTAATGTGTATTACTCCAATCCCCCAATCAGAGTTCCCTATTAAGTGGAAGTAAATTAATAATATTAAACTCAAGTGACATTTGAATAGTAACATAATTAATGAAAGTGGTATCCTTGGTCCTCCCAGGCCCATGAAATTATTATAATTGTTGTTATCCTCATTTAAATGCTGAGAAAATGGAGACTCAGAGAGTTTAGCGACTACAGCTAAGAAACAAACTCAAGTCTTCGTTATCATTCCTTTAACCCATGTTTCTCATTTTCAAAGGATCTAAGAAATTAATCTTTATTAACGTTTTTGTGTGCTCTATTCCTCTTCCTTAAACTCTTTGACATTAACTGGTATGTTTTAGAGTCATGGTCTTTAATCCAAAAGAGTGCTTCTTTTTTCTTTTTTCCTTTTTTTTTTTTTGTTTAAATAATTGGTTAAACCAATAAATTTCACATTCGTAACTTGTTTAACATGATTAATCAGAATAACAACAGCAATTCTATTTAGAACCCGATAGCCCTGCTGTTTACAGGTGAACAACAGGTATCCCCTTTATTTAGTACCATGCAGAAAGGGGTTTGACCTGCCATTTTCCCTAGGTCTCATTTTTAGAGGAAAGATATAGATCTGTATTATTTTTCCTGACTTGAAAAGAAAATCAATTGTGGCCAGGCTCAGTGGCGCATCCTTGAAATCCCAGCGGTTTGTGAGGCTGAGGCAAGAGGATCATGAGTTCAAAGCCAGTCTCAGCAAAAGCAAGGCACTGAGCAACTCAGTGAGAGCCTGTCTCTAAATAAAATACAAAATAGGGCTTGGGATGTAGCTCAGTGGTCGAGTGCCCCTGAGTTCAATACCCGGTACTCGCCCCTCATCTCATCAAAAAAAAAAAAAAAAAAGGAAAGGGAAAAGAAAATCAATTGTGAAGGAAGCTAAAAACGTCCAAGGAGAAAGATGCCAATGATAGGTTTCTTGGTCTAGGCGTCTCTTCCAGGTCTGAAGGCAATAGGTCTCCAACTGGTAAACCCTGAAATGGATGACTTAAATCAACACTGCCCTCCAGTGGCTGAGTTCCCAGCTAGCCTCTTTCCTGTCCTTCACGACACTAACAATAGGAGGTGCTGTTGGGTCTGTTGGGATCTGGGGTGGGGAAGATGATGGAGGCCTTAGACTAGAATAATTTCACTGTCACCTCTTCCTCTACCACCACCACCACACTTCTAAGAAATGGAATAGTAAGGCTCCACTCTCATCTCAAGTGCTGCTGGGGTGTAGCTCAGTGGTAGAGTACATGCCTAGTATGTCTAAGGCCCCTGAGTTCAATCCCCAGCACCAGAAATAATTCCTAAAATTAGGAATTACTATCCAGTTAAGATGCCAGAGTTATCAGGGTAAGGATAAGAAATGCTCTTAAAGTGGAATTGCTGTAAGTTTTGCCTTCAGTGTTATGACTTCACAAATTTGATTCTCTCCACTCACTCAGAGGAACTTAAGACTGAAAAACTGATTACAGATAATGAAATCAACAAAGGACCAATTTATAAATCAGAATGCTAAACAGGAGCACAGCTTCCTAAGACCCAGAGCCCCAGTGTTCCCCACCTAGTATACCCCCTTCTCCGTATCAAGGTACCCAGAAACTTATCAGGAGATTGCTTGGTAATTTTTTTTTCTTTTTGGTACTAGGGATTGAACTCAAGGCCACTTGACCACTGAGCCTCATCCCTAGCTTTTTTCTTTTTTAAAAATATTTTTTTAGTTGTAGATGGACACAATGCCTTTATTTTTATTTATTTATTTTTATGTGATGCTGAGAATTGAACCCAGTGCCTCACACATGCTAGGCAAGTGCTCTACCACTGAGCTACAACCCCAGCCCATCCCCAGCCCTTTTTTATTTCAAGACAGGGTCTCACTTAATTGCTGAGGATGGTCTTGAACTTGCAATCCTCCTGCCTCAGCCTCCTGAGCTGCTGGGAATACAGGCATGCATCACTGTACCCAACACTTGGTAATTTCTGAATCAGAGATAATAGCAGAGACTGCACAGTGGGGATAGGTATTTTATTCAGGCCATGTTCAAGCCTAAGGATGGAGTCTGCTAAAAACAAGGTCTCCTTTGAATAGCACCTGGTGAATATGGAAACTCAAATCAATTCTCTTTTGTCCATGAACCATGCTTGATTGCATATAAGCTACTTTTTAGTCTTCTTGCTTTAACTCATTGAATCTGATTAGGGTTCTGGGTGGGTAGATAGGTAATGCCTGTTTAGGGTGGTTCGGGTGTAGGATGGGTACTTCCCTCAGGGTTGAACCCATCTTTTGGCTTCTATAGCCACAGTTTCTTGCCTCTACCTCATGAGGTGCCCTCCTCTGTGAGCCTACAATCCCCTGTACACAGTTGCCAGCAGACCCCACGCCTTGTCAGTGAGAGGGGATAATTTTGAGAAATCACCATAGTCATCCACTCTTCCTTCTTACAGGAATTCTAACCTCTCATTGAGTGAGAATCACAGGTTGTAGAAATAGACTCTTAAGAGATCACCATATCAATTTCCCTGTTCATGGCAGGGAATGTTTTATTGCTCTCTTTTACAAATGAGATCATTCAGATCTAGATATCCTTAAATGCTTTACCAAGAATTCAAAGGGAGCATTGGGGTGAGGACAGAACGCACCTCTGTGGGGTACCTGCCAGACTACATGCCCTTGATCATAATACATTATTTGCTCCATTTTCCAGCTCAGTGGCACCAGCAGATCCCAGCACCCATGTCCATCCGGCCCAGTGGCAGTCGCTACGGATCTCTCACCAGTAAAGGACTTGACATTTTTTCTGCCTTTTCCTCCATGGAAAGCACAATGGTGTATTCATGCTCTTCTCGGAGTGTAGTGGAAAGTGATGAACTTTAAGGATGTCTGGGTGCCTGCTGTGTAAGGGGGCAGACTGTGGAGGGGGAAGTAAGGGCAAGTCACAGCAGTTTCTAAGCAACAGGATTTGAGTGAGTACACATGCTGTTGGACCTGTGGTAAGAAGTGCTTTGAATAAGTTGGCTGGGGACTCTTGCAGTCTCAGATGAGGGAGTTGGGGGAGCTGTAGGGCTCTGCCTTTTAAAGATTCCAACAAAAAAGTGAGCAATACAGATGAACCAAAGATATCATACTGCAGCCATCTACTACTTTGGGGAAAGGCTAGCATGCTCCCTGTCCCCATTATGTTAGGAATGTTTAGGTCCTACTAGAAGAAATTAGGGGCCATATGCCTGGGCTGAGAGGAGTTACACAGTAGAGACCTTAGAATATAACTAATTCATCCAGCAATCAAAAAGTGGGGAAGTTGCTGTCACCTTTCATTAGTTACATTCATAGCAGTCGTTTTGATGAACTCATTAAATCACTTAGCATTAGGAGATCATATCATACAAATATCACCTGTGGTGAAACACTTTTGATTTGCATATCCTGGGTGTACATGAGCCATATAATAAGGTGCCAAAAGGTGCTTGAGACATGAAAAAAAAAATTCACCTGAACACTCAGTGTTGCACTGTGCATTTATTCTGTGGCCAAAACAGGAACCCACCAGCCTGTCTGCACCATTTGGTTTGAAATGGTGATTGATTTTTCTTCTTTCTGACTTTGCATCTCTAGACTCTGAAACTAAAAGGTTGTTAATAAACCAATCAAGGGGGAAAAAAGACTTCTGCAGGGTCACTTTAAAAACTACAAGCTTTAGTTACCACTTGCAAAATGTGCAAGAGTCATCTTCATCATTTGCTTGTAAAAGAGCATCCAGTATGTTCCTACTCCCTCCCAAAAGTCTGGAAGTGTCGAAGGCAATAAGGAAGGAAGAGATGCAGACAAGAAAAGAAGTGATGGGAGAGTGCTGGCTTTCCATTTACAGTAGCCGAGACGTGGTTGTGGAACGAGAGGTCTTTAATAGCTGTGAGCTGCTTTGAGATCGTTGATCAAATGGCATTTTCTACATAGAAAATATTACACTAACCAGGAAAGTGGAGGGAAAGGGGAATTTGCATCTTTATTCTAATCCACCTATTCAAAATTTGCCTCTCAATTTAAGGAATTTTTAGACTTAAGATCCCAGTGATATCCCTAGTGCCTAGAAAAGTACCTAGCCCAAAGTAGACATGCAACAAATACTTGCTGGATGAGTAAATCTGTTAGACACAGGAGTCTACAATCTACAGCAGTCCAAAAACTGCCCAAGGAATGGTCATCACAGCACATTTTCCACTGATTCCCTTTGCTCAAATCTCTGGTGTTCTCTATGTCAGGCCCCCTCTGCGGGCATCTTATTTAAGTGAGTTAGAGATAGTAATTGCTTAGAAAGGCTTGAAACTTTCTTTGCTCCAAGGCAAGAAATTTCCAGAATAAAAATAAATTCATTCACTCAAAAAAATCTTTTGTGTGTCTACTCTATATAAGATACCATGGTAGATACTATGGGAGATGCAGATGCAAACATATAAATAAGACACAGTCCTGCCCTCAGAGACCCTGTGATCTAGTAGGAGGGGCAATGTTTAAGGCATGGGGAATGGATGTTTCCTGAGGCAAAGATCTATTCTTTAGCAAACAAAAGTTTCTAGTTCTCTTCATCCTATTTTTTCATAACTTTTAAACTCTCTATTTTTTAGTCTTTATTTCTTAATTTTAAAAATGCCATAAGCTGCATCTGTAAGAAATGAAGATTTCAGTCAACTATGTTCAGCAGAACTATTAGGTTTTTGTTTCCTTTTTTATTTATGCAGTAACCGTAGTAAAATATAGGAACTTTAATGGAATAGAATGCATCTTGTATATCCCATAAAATATTTCTGTATTGGCTTCTATTATGAAATCTCATAACCAAGAAGTACTTTGTGACTCAGAGATTGTTTCTAGATTGTACACCTGATGTCCCTATTGCATACACCTTTGTAAGCCCTAGACATTCTCCCATGGGGGGGCGCGGGTATTCGTCTCTATATGTCTTAGCTTTCTGAATTATTTTTTTATCAGTCCTCTTTGATTGTGTTCAACAGAGATCTAGGATAAGTATCGTAATTGGCCACTAGGTGGCGCTGCCTCACTCAAAATATAACAAACCTAAAAATTCCTGAAATTTGAGCTATTGAATTATATTAAATTAGGGTTTCTCAACCTGGGTAGTATTGACCTTGGGGGCCTGATAATTCGTTGTGGAGGGGGACTGATGTATGGATTGGAGGATACTTAGTAGCATCCCTAGCTTCTACCCTAGGTGCAGTAGCAACCCCAAACGGCTTCCCTTTTGTTGAGAACCACTGTGCTAAACACTTCAGTGCCCTGCTTTCATAATTCTATTAGAATTCAATGACAATGAGAGTCATTTGAAATAGAAATTTTAGTTCCACTGCACGTGTTTGCTTTCAACATAACCAAAATCAGATTCATTATCTTCCCTTTCATAAACCATTCATCAACCAAACTTAATGATTTCTAGTAATGACACCATCACGTTCCTCACAATCAGAATAAGAAACATTCAAGTTTTTTTTCTTACTTTTTCCAATCAAGCAGGAAATTCTATTCATCCTAATTTATTATTCATCTTATTTTCAGCCTTTCCTTTCCATTCCCCTACAGTCACCCAGTTCCAACTTTCATTACTATCTTAATTTCCCTCAATATTTCTAACTTCAACCATAAGAGACTTCTAACTGGTCTTCTTGGCTCTAATACTGTGGCTTCTTCCTACTCAAATCCAACCCAGCCCCCAACATCACCTCATTCTCCCCAAAGTCCTGCTCTACTGACATTATTCCCTAATTTTCAAATCCCCAATGGCTACCTGGAGCCAACTCAGGTAGATACCAGCTGTTCTGTCTCGGGGTATTCAAGCTTACCCCATCACCACTCAGAAAAAACACCCAGCACAGTGGCAACACCACACAAGACTTTGCCTTCCATCCACATGCCTCTCTCCGACCTTTACCTGGAGGCTGTCTCCATCTCTGGAAATCCTACCTGTTCCATAAAGTTCATCTCAAATGCCACTTTCTCTGTGAAATATTTTCTGACTCCCATGCCCCAATCAAACAGAATAATTTCTTTGAAAATTTGTAGTGAATTTCATGGGTCTGGAGGAAGAGATTACTTTCTACAGTGTTTTCTACAGAGCATAAACTCTAGACACCTGCTGCTCTCTCCCCTGACCCTAGCCCACTTTTGTTTGCTTGTGCTAGATTTTAGTTATTCATTGATATGGACTGTGTCAGAAGTTTGCCTTTGTGCCATATATGGAGTAGGCACTCAATAAATATTGATTGACCTAATTCAAATTTAAAATTCAATGAAAGTCAGTATGTTTCTACATACAGTGATTGAGTATATGCAGTGATTTTAACCATGGCTGCACAATCAGAATCTCCTGTTGTGCTTTTAAAAAATCCCCACACTCCAATTTATTAAGTCATAAGCTCTGGGGTTGTGACAAAGACAATCTTAGTTTATAAAGCTTCCCAGTTGATTCCAAAGGGCAGTCAAGGTTGAGGAGCATCATCTTATTCCAATGATTTAGTCTCAGAAACATCCAAAGAAATATAGATAGCATAAAGTTGTAGGATTGATATTCGTGCAGAATATACTGTGCCCTGGTTGCACATGCAGTGTGTGCCTGGAACATAGAAATAAGTACATATGCTGGATATGGAACTGCATGCCTGGAATCCTAACAGCTTGGGAGGCTGAGGCAGGAGGAGTTCGAAGCCAGCCTCAGCAACTTAGCAACTCAGCAAGACCCTGACTCTAAATAAAATATAAAAAGGGCTGAGGAAATGGCTCAGTGGTTAAGGCCCCCTGGATTTAGTTTCTGGTACCTCCCCTTCAAAAAAGTTCATCATATTAGACGCTGATATTTTGTGCTTCCCTCATTAGACATGCAGCATACATGAAGCCCCCAGAGGAAGCTCAAAATTAGGGCAGGGAAAAAGGGAAAGTTGGAGCAATTTCACCTAGCCATTTGTTTCAAAATGCCACACAATTCCATATTCACCTTTCTCTGCAAGCAACTGAAGAGCTCTTTATTCCTTGGTTAGTCATGGAAATGGGAATCAAAGGGAAATAGAAAGAGAATCAGAATTCCAAATAGTGAAATTGGTTTAAATGCATCCTTCTCTTTTTATCCTTCACTTAACTTTTGTAGGCATCCAGGGAGAAATGAAATAGTCAAGAGGCAAGTAGTGGGTTAACCTGGGGCTCTGGATGACACATACCATTCCCAGAGAAGTCAAAAGTCAACTCTTGGCCAGGTGTGGTGGTGCACTCCTGTAATCTCTGTGGCCCTCGAGGCTGAGACAAGAAAATTGCAAGTTCAAAGAGCTAGCTTAAACTAAGTGAGATCCTGTCTCTAAATAAAATACAAAATAGGGCTGGGGATGTGGCTCAGTGGCCGAGCGCCCCTGAGTTCAGTCCCCAGTACCAAAAAAAAAAAAAAAAAAAGCCAACTTTTGTAAGGACAGTTCCATTTAGATAATCCTCAAATAAGTAATTTACTTGTAATTTGGTTGTTCAAAACTCATATTTCCCTACATACATATCACCCAGTACTAGATTTCCAAGTGAATCCAGAAAAGTCCATTCATGACTGAATTATAATAACATGACTGAATCTATAATAATAGATTTGGTTTATGGACCCAAGCACTGAGATCCAGGCAAAGTGGCCAGTAAGAGAAAAAAGACTTTTTCCTTCTTTTTCGTGTCTGTGATATGTCAAAGCTAAAGAGTGTTCATGCTCCTTTCTGCATCTAGCCCCCATTCTTTGTTTTCCTCCTCAGGGCCCCTGTACCTCTCATTCTATAATATCTGCTGCTATAACCATCTCCTCACTCCTTCCCAAAGTCTGCCAGCGTGTTTGCTGCTCCACGGTGACCTAAGTCTAGCTCCATGCATGGTGTTTGGAAAAAAAGGCCATCCAACTGAATAGGTTCTGGAATGCTTGAGAGTCTTTTACTTGACAGAGGTGCTGCATTTTTTGAAGCAGTTATTTTCTCACTCCCATGAACTTTTAATAGAAATTGATAGAATTGCTGGCAGAGCTTTTAAAGAATCAGGCTGTAAGGGGAGAGAGAGGAAACTAAGTCAGATCCTAAATTGTTCTTGCTAATGATAGTCTCTTCCCATCTCCCTTTTCCCACACATCCTCCCAATCTATCTTCCAAGCTGGGATCTTAAGTCTGTTTACATATGGGCTTTTTATAAGTTGGTGGCAAACAAAGCTGCCAGGAGAAATAGCATAAGTAAATATAGTCCTAATGGCCTTTTTTTAAGGTTCCTTGCAGGGTACTTGGGTAACTGGAACTTTAAAGTATTTCCAAGAATGATTGAGCTGAAAATCAATGTGCCTTACCAGTAAGATGAACCGTTACCTAGATTTTGATAGAGCTTGTTGAAGTAATTCCCACCACTAATGGCCTTTTCATGTTTTAAGTGGATTAATATTTAAAGAGTTAATTACTGAGGCACTGCTTGAAGAATGCCAAGCATTTTCAAAACTTTGACGATGCAATAGTCATCAGTATACTTTAAAAGTTGCTAATATCGTGTTTTTAAAAAATCTGTGTAGTGCAAAAAAAATTGCATATTGGTTAAAAATATGTGCACCTCTTATTTCTGTCTAATTATATTAGTTAGCACACTTAGTATTACAGAACCATGAACAAGCTCCTTTTTTTTTAAGTGTAAATAATAGCCACTTCAAACTCTGAAGAGCAATAGCCTTGAAATTGCAAGAAATAGAGAAAGACCACACTTTCCAATCCTCTGAGAATTGTGCCATAACTGCCGAGAGTAAGCAAAAAAAAAAAAAGCCTGCTGTGTAAGAGGCATATAAACACTAATTTGCTAGAAGATTTTAACATAGAAAATGTTTCCCTAATAAGAAAAATTAAAATACCTCAATATTATTGAATGATAAATATATTAAGGCTGAAATGAATGGACATTTTTCTTTAAAATGTAGGAAATAGTTCTAGTTTACAGATTACTTTTCAACAATGACTAAACCAATTTTTGAGTGTACAAATTTATTTGGCACAAAAGTGATTTTTTTCTTAATTATCCCTATCAAAATATATAAATTACTACATGAGTTATAACCTATAACATAACTCTACAGTAAAAGAAAGATAATTGTGTTTTGGTCTTTCTAAAATATTAAGCACATGAAGAAGACATCTCATAGAATGTTCCTCAATTCTCTAAGATAAACATTCATTCTTAAATGCTTTCTAATTGAAACAGAAACACAAAAAAATGGGATTTAAAGATGGGGATGGTTTGACCAGTTTAGACTGGAAATGAAGACATGTGTATAGTTGTATTACAATAAAAATTGTTTGATAACTACAAGAAGCATACATTGTCTTCATATTTGAAGATAATGTTATGATGATTAGAATGATAAAAGCTAATTTCTCAATATTCAGAAAATTTCAAAGAACTTGATGTTTCTACAGAGATTCAATGAGTTATCTGGAAACAAAAGATAGATTCTGGTAATTTTGCCATAATTAGGGTGTAAGAATCCGGTGAACTAAGTATTCACATTGGCTAAGTAGTCACTACAAAAGATCACTGAATGTGTATGTGTACACGGTATGGGAGGTTTTGCTGTATATTTTAAGGAGAGTAAAAATCCTGAAAGTATTCAAATGAAAAAACTTCAAATGCAATGGTATTTTTTAACACATTGGTAAATTAAGTTTGATCCTTTCAGCATTTTGGCTTCAGAAATACCTTATCCTTTATCCTTCTTTCTGCTTAATTTTCACTTTTTTTTTTTTTTACAAACTTTGGCCTTGCTTCTTTGATCAAAGATTCTCCCTTCATTTCTTCCCTGTAGACATAAAAATTTGCATAATAGGAGCTCCTTATTTCTAAGAATTCTTAGGTGAATTTTAAGGGGAACTTTCATAATTAAAATGAATTTCAGATCCATTCCCTAATTTTACTATAACTTTGGGTCTCTGTTTCTTTAACTGTAAAGTAAACCAAACACTTGAGCCTTTCCCAGGATGGCAGGTAGGATAAGTAAATACTTATGAAAGGTTTACTTTAGAGACCCTCCAATAAAAAGGGGTACCAGAATTTTTTTTGTTTTTGTTTGGTGGGGTGCCCCTTCACTGAACCTCATCCCCAGTCCTATTTTTTAAGACATTCATTTTTTAGTTGTAGGTGGACATAATATCTTTATTTTATCTTTATGTCGTGCTGAGGTTTAGAACCTAGTGCCTCATGTGTGCTAGGCAAGCACTCTACCACTGAGCCACAACCCCAGCCCTATTTTGTATTTTATTTAGAGACAGGGTCTCACTGAGTTGCTTAGTGCCTCAATTTTGCGGAGGCTGGCTTTGAACTCTAAATCCTCCTGCCTCAGCCTCCCAAACCACTGGGATTACAGGTGTGTGCCACCCCACCTTGTGGTAGCAGGTTTTTTTATTCCAAGGAAAATGTTAAAAATATCTTTCTCAGCCAGGCTAATTAGAGTGCACCTGTAATCCCAGGCTGAGGGAGGAGGATCTCAAGTTTGAGGCCAGGCTGGGCAATTTAGTGAGATCCTGTCAAAACAAACAAAAAAAAATCCAAAGTAAATAGTTGATCTGTTTTTAAAATTCACATTTCTTTCCTGCCTGCCCCCTCACCAACTTTGCTTTTCCTTAGAAGAGTAACAAAAAATTGTGGACTTTCTTCTTCCAAGGTGGTATGTAGTATAAAAATTAAAATAATAATAATAAATTTTAAAAATAGGTGCTGAGGTAGTGGCTCAGTGATGAGCCTGTGCTTAGCATGCTCAAGGCCCTGGGTTCAATCTCCACCAACAAAATAAAAAAATAAATCTGGAGGCAGACCAAATGAATTTAAGAAATATCCTATTTGTTTTTTGCAAACAGATTCTAGGAGATTTTGTGTGTGTGTGTATGTGTGTGTGTGTGTGTGTGTGTGTGTGTATACACCAGGGATTGAACCCAGGGGTACTTAACCTCTGAGCCACCTCCCCAGCCCTTTTTATTTTTTATTTTGGGACAGGGTCTCACTAAGTTGCTCAAGGCCTCACTAAGTTGCTGAGGCTGGCTTTGAACTTGTGATCTTCCTGCCTCAGCCTCCAGAGATTACATTGGGATTACACCGTGTGCTACCGTGCCTGACTTCCAGGAGAATTTATTTGAGCTAGGCAGAATGGCCTAGAAGAATGCCCACTCCTGCTTCTGTGATTGAAACAAGTAAAAATGGTGATTCCACAGGCAGTCCCTTCTGGTTTAAGCAGCACAGGACTACTCCATAATACTGTTCCAAATCCTAACCTTCATGCTAACGATCCATGCCAACCTGTCAGTGACTTAATTCTGAAACAAACTGACTTTAGAAAAACAGGTGGATTTGAACCCTCCAAAATGAGCATACTTTTGGTCTCTGCTTTTTGCATTCTCAGCTATATTAATACAAACCCATAAAAACTGACAAATGGCATGCATGTGCATGCACACCCACACACAAATACACATTTCAAGTGAAGAGCCTGTAGCACCCACAGCCGACTTAATTCAATCAGAATCAGTGACACCTCTTACCACTTTTGCTTTCTCTCCTTGCATAAGTTCTTTCCCCTTGAAGACACACCAGGCCCTCCAACTCTCAGAAATATGGTATGCTTCCTTCCCAGGAAGCTTGAGTCAACTTATTTTCTAAAGTACTTTTTTGGTTATTGAATTCTTAATGGAAAAGCAACTCTGGTAGCAGTTTTGAAAGGTGTGGATTGTGTAAGCTGTATATTTTGCCACTAGTACTAGTAATGAATCAACCTAGGCTTTTATTCTTATTCCTCTGCATCACGCATGTTATGACATTCTGTGGAACTGAAAAATAAGCGATCATTTAAGCCAACATGTTTGGGAGCACAAGTCGTGACCTTCCTCAGAAGGTATATGGTACTGTATTCTGGTAGACCACATCATTTCTGTGACACCTGTTGCTTCCCCTCACCATGCTTTCTTGAAGATTTGCTGGGGTTGTGTCGTCTTAGGAAATGTTGCAATTAGAAGAAAAATCAAAAATCATATTTAATTTAATCTTGATGTTTTTAAAGGCAATTTAGAGGATGTGATGGACTGTTTCTTTATTCATTAAATAAAATTTTATTTATTCTCAATTAATTGTTGGGTGGTTTGTTTTTAGTCTTCAACTTAGGGTTCTTTGTTCTGTCATCAGATGGTCAGCCAGGTGTGGCCACAAAAGGAGGCACAGGAATTACCCGATGTGCATATATGATTACATGACCCGTGTAACTCCACAACATGTTCAACCAGAAGAATGAGAAGTTATACTCCATTTATGTATGATATGTCAGAATGCATTCTACTGTCATGCATAACTAATTAGAACAAATTAAAAAATAATTATGGGGGGGGAGGAGGTATAGGAGAGACTGAGGAAAACAAAATTTATTATACCACATAGCCTTTTTTTTTTAATGATGTTGGGACTTAACCCAGGACCTTTGGCTTGCTGAACAAGTGCTCTACCACTAAGTGACATCGCCAGCCCCATGTGGTCTTTACTGGAGTTTCTGCGAGAAAGGCAAGTCAAGGCTGGACTGAATAATTGTTTAGGACTCTAAGCTATAGGAGAGGTCCCTAGATGCCCAGTACCTGGCCCTCAGATAATTAAGGCAATACAATAGTGGCAGATGGAAAGGTTTGGCTCTGTATTGGTTAGTCTGTCCATATCAAAGGCACATCTTGAGACCTTTCTGTCCCTTAGCATTGCCTAGCGCTGAGAGAGACAGTCTTTCTCCAATCAGAAAAGTTTTTAAGATGTTAGAATTTCATAATATACAAAAAAAAATTGAACGTAAACAAGTATACTTAGTATAAGAGATGGGTAAGTTCTTTCTCCCCACTCAGAACTACTCCATAATATTGTTCCAAATCCTAGAAATGTTTTCTGCCAGCCTGTCAGCGACTTTACACTGAAATTGATTGACTTTAGGATAACAGATAAATAAAGACCCTCCAAAATGAGCATATCTTTTGGTCTCTGGTTTTGCATTCTCTGCTATTTTAAGTCATTTGGGGGCATTTGAGGAGACACTATCAGTTTGAAATGGTAATCCCAAAGTCCTAAGTTAACTCAATTAAATTCTTGTTAAAGTTTCTGTTCCATAGTATATTCAAGACCAAAGAAGGGGAGAGGAATACATGTGAGAAGACAGGTCAGTATTTATGGTTTTATGTGGACTTTGAAATTTCTTTACCCATAGGTATAGAAAAGAAATATCTTCAGTGTCTCCTAGGCAGAGAGCATATTTTAGTCAAATTCCAACCCCAAAATAAAACTTCGCTTTCACTGTAACAAGGAAAAAATTTGAGTGGACTGAGCCATAATTGTGGAATCCTTTATCTCTGTGAACAACCCAAATACATCCCATTTAGCCTGTAACGAGCAGAAATTTTAGATCCTTATTAGTATAAAGGCCACCTTGTTAACTAAGAAACCGGCTGCACTGGATTTAGAAAGATAGCCTATTTCCTTTTAAGATCTACAAAAAATAGAAAGTCAACACAACCAGTTTTGAACAATGAAATTAATGGTGTAATCATAGATCTAGTTTAATTAAGTGATTTTTCCAATCTTGGCAGCCCATTAGAATCACCAGGGGAGCATTTAAAGATCTGTGCTTATGCCCCACACTGGAGAAGTTAAATCAATTCTTGGAGTGGGGCCCTAGGCTTGGATACTGTATCCAAGACTCCTGAGGTGTTTTTAGTGAGCAATTGGGATTGAAAGCCACTAAGTTAATTGGCTGTTCCCATCTTGGTAGTTCCTTTGGCTTTTATATGGTTCTTCAAGAATTCTGACCTTGGGATTTGGTACCTCAACCTTCAGATGGCATGCAAGGAGAGTTCCTATATAATAGCTGGTCAAACTGAAACCCTACCTGGGGGCAGGTCTTCCTTTATTATTTAATACCTGCTCTTAGGATCTCTTCTAGCACATATTACTAATTCTAATCTATTGAAGGATTCACTTATATTCTGGTCAGAATGGTTTAGTGATTAGAGCTTGTGTGTTCTTTTTGGCTGCCTTGCCAAAGGCAAGGAAAGTATTGAATAAGATGTGAAGGAATAGGTACTTAATAATATTTGTTGGTGAGAAAAGGGAGCCCAGGTACAAGAATATTTTTGAAATATTTTTCTAGAAAGAAAATGGATTTTCAAGTGTGAACAGTATAAAAATAAATGAATGCCCTTTCTGTCAGTTAAAAATAACTGAGGCAACTTTTGGATTGCTTGATAATCTAAACTCTATTATGTATAATAAAACATGAATCTGGACTTTGAAAAAGATTTTATATGCTTTATCTGAGCTACTAATTTATGAACCATAAATGAATCTCCCAAAATTCAGCTTAAGGGATTTTATCAAACATTGACTTTGATCATTTTACTTTTCCTTCAGTGTCTTGCAGGAAAACAAACAATACAATTGGGTAGAAAGTTTAGGAGTTTGGTAAGATCTAACTTGCTTCTAGAAATTTCTAAAACATAGAAGCAGACAGCTAAAGCTATAATATTTGAGAGACAAATTTCCATTTTTTGGGAAAGTGAGGTTGAGGAAAGAGACTATGGGATTAGAATCTCATTATTTTAATTAAATTTTTTATTTCATTAAGAAAGTGTTTTTAAATTGATAGCCAAAAAATAAAAAATTTATTTAATAATTATTCTGTCCAAGGTCCTATACTAGAATCCATAGAGACATAATGAAAAGTATGGTTCCCTTTCATAAGGTATGAGAGTAAAAGAATAGCTGAATGGATGGAGGCACCATTTTTTGAGATGGGAAATATTGAACCAGAACTAGTTTTGATGAGGTCTGAATTTGGGCCATGTTAATTTGAAATGCCTACTAATCATTCAACTAGAGAAATAAAGAAGACAGCTGGATATGAACCAGTTGTAAAGTTTGGAATTTGAGAACGTATTTGGCAATCGTGAACATAAAACTGCAACCAACCATTTCCCTGTGAGTAGATGATGCTACTTAAGGAGGAAATATAAAAGGAAAAGGTCCAGAGAGGAAAATGTGACACCCTACCTGAAAAATGACTAACGATCTTAAAATGCTTATGAGAATTTCTCCAAGGAACATACTTTTTTAGCACTAATGTTTTTTTATTCTAAAACTTCACAAACTTCAGGTTATCAATGAAGCTTTTTAGGTCTAAGCAAGCAGACTGTTGTGCCCAGATAGTGACTTAGGCAACTGCCTTGAGTCTTGCTGTCAACTCCAATGCAGGCTGCAGAGTGGAAAGATATCTTGGGGTTGTCACTTCTAGAGCTGTGTTGTTTTTCTGCTGCACTACACAGCATCTTCCAGATAAAAGAAGGTGAAATATTTAACTCTTTAATCTGCAGTGAAAGAAGTTCTGAATGCTCCTTGGTTTTCTATTAACTGATATCAGGTGGAAAAAGAAATTCACCATCAGTCTTCCTGTGGATGCCTGGGGAAACACATGTGATTTTGTAAGTTAAAGTCTCTTTCCCACATTACAAACCAAATAGTTGTTTTTTTTTTGGGGGGGGGGCATATCAGGAATTGAATCCAGAACCTCACATCCTAGGTAAGCTACCACCAAACTACATCCATAGCCCTACAAAATGGATTTTAACAACTAGGTATAACTAAGAAAATAATTTTGATGAAAGCTTTCTATAGAAGATTACAGATAGGAGACTGTAAGTTTGGGTTTTGGAATCTATAATAGAAGGATTTGGAAGATAAAATTGTTTTGGTTGATTTGTGACAAATTCCAAATGCATATATAACTTAGAGCTCTGCTTTTCCTAATTATGAGCAAGACATTTACCCAAATGCATGTGATAAGTTAACCAACAAGTCACTCTTTACGTGAAGGATTGCTTTATGAATGAATGAATGGTTAAGCAAATTTATAAAAGTAATTCAAACAATACTATGTGCATTATTTTGTTCCTTTCCCCCACATTTTTTATTGGTGCATTATAGTTGTACATAATAATGAGATGTGTTGTTACATATTCATACATACACACAATATAATAATATAATTCGGCCAATATCATTCGCCAGTATTTCCCCTTTCTCTTCCTTTCTCCCACTTCCTGTTTCCTTTCCTTTATTTTAATGACCTTCCTTCCATTTCCATGAGATCCCCCAAACCCCACCTCTCTTTTCCTTTTTCCTCTCCAGCTTCACTATGAAAGAAAACACACACATCCCTTGACCTGAATTTGGCTTATTTCATTTAACATAATGTCTCAAGTTCCATCCACTTTCCTTCAAATGACCTAATTTCATTTTTCTTTATGGCTGTGTATGGAGTTTTATTCATTCATTCATTTATGGATACTTAGGCTGGTTCCATACATGGGTATGCATGTATCACTATAGTATGATAACCAGTTCTTTAGGATAAATACTGAGGAGTGATATAGCTGGGTCTTATAGTGGTTCCATTCCTAGTCTTTTAAGGAATCTTCATACTGATTTCCATAGTAGTTGTACTAATTTACAATCCCACCAACGGTGTAAAAGTGTTCCTTTTTCTCCACATCCTCCCCAGAATTTATGATTGTTCATATTTGTTGTTAGTGGTGGTACTAAATTGAACTTAGGGGTGCTTAACCACTGAGTCACGTCCCCAATCCTTTTTTAAATTATTAATTTTTTTTAAATTTTGAGACAAGTTCTCACTAAATTTCTGAGACTAGACTCAAATTTGCAATCCTTCTGCCTCACCTTTCTGAGTCACTGGGATTACAGGCTTGGGCCACTATGCCTGGATGGACATTGTTTGTATTCTTGATGACTGTCATTCTGACTTGAGTGAGATTAAATCTCAGTGTATTTTGATTTTCATTTTCCTAATTTGTTTTGCTCCCATTTTGATTACCCATAATGGTAGTGAAGGCTTTATCACTCAAACTTTTACTGATTAAAAAAAATCACAGATATAGTAGTGCACCCCATAATTCATCTGAGGCAGAAGGACTGCAACCTCAAGGTCAGGCTCAGCAACTTCGTGAGACTCTGTCACAAAATTAAAAAAAAAAAAAAAAAAGAAGGATTAGGGATGTAACTCAGAAATTACTTCCACAAGCAACTTTTCTTTAGCTGGTGGGGGAGGATACTGGGGATTGAACCCAGGGCACTCTATCACTGAGCTATATCCCTATCCCTGCTTATTTTTTATTTTGGGACAGGGTCTCCCTAAGTTGGTCAGACTGTCCTCAAATTTAGGATCCTCCTGCCTCAGCCTACAGAATTGCTAGAATGACAGGTCTGTGCCACTGCACCAGGTTACAAGCAACTTTTCTCCCAGTGTTCATTGTAGAAATATATATACAAATACATATTCTTATGTATTTACATTATGTGTGTACATGTACTATATATTATATATTCTTACATACATCTAGGAATAAACATATTTGGTATTTGGAAAGAATTTAGTAATTAACTTAGTAAGAAAAATAAGATTGAGGAACTACAAGTCTTGTTATTTAAAAGCTAAATATTATTTCGATTTAAATTTTTTTTAAATGCCACCAAAAATGTTTTTCCAAGATAACAGAGAAAACTTTCAAATTAATTACTTATACTTTCATCAGTTTGACTATTTTGACGAAGTATTAGGAAACAGCACATTTGCTGATTTGTGGGATTTAGATTTAAACATTACACATCTTTATTCAGGGAAACACTCAACATATTAGGCAACTAGCAGAGTGCTTGGCATGAAAAACAAACCCCATTATTTATATTTTACAAAATCTATATTTAATAATGTGTACACAGGTTTAAAAAATACAAAGCAACCATGCCCAAGAACTCTACCCAAAAGCGAAAGTCTGATTCTATTTGACGCATGCACACACGATACACTGGGCATAAATGCATTTACACGACGGGAGGGCAGCTGTATTGAGTCTACACAAGCAACGCATCATGTAACTTCACCCGAACCCGACAAACTTACAAAGTTTAAGGTGATTATTTCTCTGAGGACTGAAATTGCAGTAGAGGCTAATCCTATTTTCTGTTAAGCTTGTTTTCCCCTCAAAGTAGTCCAGGAAAGGGGATAGGGCATTATTATCAGAGCAATGTAATTCACAAGATTCATTAATGAAATCTACAAAATACAGAAAAGGAAGATGCAATAAAATGATTGCGTCCGTAGGTGTGATGATACGATTGAAAGTAACCTGGAAGTTTATTAATTTGATATGAAGAATCCTAGGCCACCGAAAGACACTGCAGCTATCTGAGGGGAGTCTGCGGTGGGGAGCGGGATCCCTGGGCATTTCACCCCCGCGGAGCCGCGCGCCCTAACTGGCCATCTGGAAGGGCTCTGGCTGGAAGCCGAAGAGCCTCGGGCCGTACGGCTCGCTCTCGCCCGGCAGCTTTGCGCCTGCGAAAGGCAGGTAGTGGTCGTGGCTGAAGTGCTCACAGTGGAGATTGACCCAGTCCCGCTCTGAGCCCAATCGCTCGGCCTCGGCCAGGATGCGGGTCAGTGCCATTATGTAGCTCAGCGCCATCTGTAGGGTCTCGTACTTGGACAGTTTTTTATCCTGGCCCCACTGGGGTACCACCCTGCGCAGACGGTCGAAGGCTGTGTTGAGACCCTGCATGCGACGGCGCTCGCGCGCGTTGGCCGCCAGGCGCCTGCGCGCCGCGCTCTCCAGCCGTCCAGCTCCGGCACACGTGCCCGCGCACTCGGCACCGCCCGCGCACGGGGGCGCGGCGCGTGCTCCCGCTGACGGGCCACAGGGTTTGCAGGACTTCATCCCCGGCCGCGAGGTGGGAGGGGCGGAGCTCAGCCGCGGGCTCAGGACCTGTGCGTGGACTTGTCTACCCGGCTTCTTAGCAAATAAGTCACAAACAAAATAACTCACGTGCCAGCAGTCCACAGTGGGGAGTGCGGGGCTCGGCCTTCTGTTCTGCTGATTGACCTGAGGCTGTCTGATCACTTACCCCAATGTAGGGGGAATCGAGAGGCTCAAGAAAAAGTCATTTTTTCCCAACGTGAAGTTGAAAAACAGAAGGAAACCTTGCAGCAGAGTTTAGTGTGGCTGGTTCGGGGAAGGCCTTTGCAGTCCTCTGAGAAAAGCCAAGGCTGGCTTCCAGGAAGATGAAATCTCTTCAGAAGCTCAGCTAAGGAAGGAGCGCTTTTACCGCAAGCAGTAGCTGTCGGAGAGCGCGGGATGAATCTTTGAGCGAGGAGAATTTATAGTCGACGGCTAAAGGAGGGAACAGGTGGTGGCAGGTGGGCGGGCGTCCCTCGGCTTCCATCTCAGCACCTTCCTACCCTGGGAACTGCAGGGGGGAGGGGGACGACGCACAGCAAAATCCTGACATTACTGCCTAGTCTGTTGAAGTTTCTCCAAAGCTATGTCCAACACTAACTAACACACCATCTGGAGTGGCCTGGCTGTCCCCAAAAGAATAACGAGTTGGGGGTGGGGGAAGAGCTTGGTCCATCTTTTCCCATATCAGCAGGCAGCTTACATATCAAAAACTTAGCTAAGATTTTTAAATTACTAGAAATCGTTTATGTGAAGATGTTAATCTTGGAATTATGAGATAGATGTATCAGAAATCAAGTATAGGCTAGCTTTGTTGAGAAGTGTGACAATTTTGCATAATGGTGATCTAATATGTTGACATTTTTGTTTTATCTACTAAGTAAATTGGAACAAATCAGTAAGTCCTAATATCGTAGACCTGGAATTTTACTGTGCAAATAATTTGGCTGTTTTCTGCAAAATCACTGATTATATCAAAAGATATTAACGTGTATATTTAAAACTTTATATTATTCTAATTATGTAATTGCATTGCATGAGTTCAGTTATCTAGGCAAATTAATTCATTATCTATACTTCATTTCCCCATTCATAAATGTTTGTGGGGTAGACATGGAGATGACAACTTATTAGTGATTTGACATTTAAATCTAAAAAAGCTAATAATGCACTTAGGAGTGCAAAATTCAAAAATCTAAGTAATTTGTGAGGTTTTAAAAATAATTCCTATTGAAAGATTTTTGCTGATCTCCTAAGGCTGAAAATATTTCATACAACTTAAATGGTTCAGTTATGTTACCAGTCCTCAGGAACAATAACGAAGCCCTGATTTTCACTACTGGTAATGATTATATGATTTATACAGGAAAATTATTATTTTGATTCTCTCGTGTCAGCTTGTTTCTTGTTCTTAAGAGGAATCAAGAGACTCCAAATAGGTCTAATCCAGAATCAATTCTGGATATTTCAGGAAGACCAGATAAGTTATTTTTCCTTTTGAATTATGGATGTGTCAGCATTATTTTTGGATATTTTGGATTAATTTAATTATCAATAAGCTCTCACAAATCAAGTCTTTTAACTGTGACTTGCTTCCCCCATCATTGCCTCAGACTTAACCCCATTGTGACTGCCCTGACTCCAAGTCCCATCTTCCCATAAATAGTTGATTAATCCCCAGCTGAAACGATGACAATGAAATGAAGTTGAATAACATGAAGACAATAGGATGCAATTGAACATTAATGATCTTCAGCATGACAGATGTTGAACACAGACTTTTGCAAGGAGCCACTCAGCTCTGTTACCCTGAGTCCTAAACGGTCTTGGTTAGGAACAGCAGTCCTGTGACAGCAAACACTGTGTTATTTAGTCATCAAAATGTCAAATATATGAGGATTTTTTCCCCCATTTTTTCTTGGAAATCTGCCCTGTTAATGCTATTGCTTCTCAAGTTCATTTATCTAATCTCTTTCCCCTAAAGAGCTCCCTGTGGGCTGCTCCATGGAATGTTTCTCTGCAAAACAGTACATGTGCTCGTTCTGGTTACAATTGTACAAAGCAGTAATGACATGTGTGCTTTTGCAAGTCATGTACCTGGGTTTTGCAAGTCATGTACCTGGGTTGCAAGTCATGTACATGAGCATAGCCCATGTACCCAAGCATTGAAAGCATTAACTCAAAGAGAAAAAGGAAATGGCACTATGTGAACAACACAGCTAGACTGGAACATAAACTAGAAGATAACTGTGACATGAAATTGATCCAAGGATAGAGAGTATTGCTGAAATTAAAGGGCCTATGAGCATATTGTAAAACATTCCCCAAATGTATCCTGAAAGACATTTTTAGTACTATAAAGATGCTTCTGGGGAAAGGATCCCACCATCAAATAAGTTTGGGAAACACGTGTACTACGTCTCACTTGGTGAGTCATGAAGCAGAATTGGCATGGGAAAGTTTCTGAGAAATCCTGAAGTAAAAAAAACCTAATGAGGCTGGGGTTGTGGTTGTAGATTGCTTGCCTAGCATGTGTGAGGCACTGGGTTCTATTCTCAGCACCACATTGACTTCCGCATTTCCTAGACCTAGACTTCAGCATTTGCTTGAACACAGACTCTTTTTTTCTAAAAGGATCTATTAACCTTCCTTGGACAATTTTCCAAGCTTGTTCTAGCATCTTCCATTTATTTTGTAGAGGAGGAGACTGAGATCCAGATACTGAACATTGTGCTTGAAGGCATGAAGCCATTTAATGACAGGATTAAAACAAGAAGTCAAGTCTCCAGCGTCCTTTGGTTTTAGACGCTTTAAAATTATGAGATCACTTAGGACCCTTATTTTGTAATGGAGTTACAGAGATCCAGCCCAGTCAAGCAAGTCATGAATAAAAGTTTCAGGAATATAATTAGAAAGGTAGTGCTTAAAGGATAGTGTTTTTATATTACAACTCTAGTGTCTAGCAGCACCTTAAAAATAACAAACCAGATAAAATGACTGGAAAAGTAAATTAGATAAATGATAGAAAATGATCAGAATGATCACACTCCTAGTGAATAAACTCATACTGATCATTTTCATCCCCTCACTTAAGAAGAACAGAAACTGTTCGATATTTTGTTTGCAGAATGGGTTATTTTTATTAAAAAAGAAAGAAAGAAAGAAACATAGCATTTGGACCAGAAGAACCTAATTCAAACATAGCATTTGAACCTTTGCACATTAGACTAATTTCCAAAATGTTCCTATATTGAGGCTAAGACCTATCAGTTGAATGGACAGTTACTGTTATTAAATAAAGTTTATAAGAGACCATTGATCTGAATTGGTTCCTGTATTGGGCCCCACAGACCAAACCAATATGGAGTCATTCATGCTAAATGAAACTAATTGACTTAGGAGTATACTCATATAACAAATGGCTGACTGTCAATTAATTATAGCAGCAAAGCTTTAGTCAATCCTAGGCAGACAACTGATTAAGGTAAAAGCTACAACCAATTAAGTGCTATACCTGACTTCTGTTTTCTATCTGTAATTACTATTTGTAAGTACTATCTAATCATGTCCCTGGCCAAAGTTCTTTGAACATGTTATGATTCAGAAGCCTGCCCAATTCTGGAATCATAAATAAAAGACATAAATATAAGATCTGATAAGTTATTGCAGTTTTGTGTTTTGACACTATTATCTGGTGGCCGGTCGGTCAGAAGTTAAAATTGGTGGGTGAAGATATGGAGATGGCAGAGGGTAGGGCAGACAAGAAGGAGCTTACACCTGTAAAATGGGTAGAAAATGGGAGAAATACTATCTTAGAGTTAAAAAACATCAAAGGTTGGGAATTATTACACATGTGGAATAGACTCCATGGTAAACATTCTTGTATTATTCAAAACCGTATTTCATTTTTAAAATGGAAGATCTTAGCTAGGTGTGGTGGCTCATGTCTGTAATCCCAGTGACTTGGGAGGCTGAGGCGAGAGGATTGCAAATTCGAGGCCAGCTTCAGCAATTTAGTGAAAGGCTAAGCAACTTAGTGAGACCTTATCTCAAAATAAAAAATAAAATGGGCTGGGGATGTGGCTCAGTGGTTAAGTGCCTCTGGGTTCAATCCCTGGTACCAAATAAATAAACAATGGAAGCTCTTAAAAAAAAACACCAAAAAACAAAAATTCCACACCATTAAAAAAAAAAAAAAAAGAGGCCCCCAAAAATGTCTATCCTGAAATTTTTAGAGAAAAATATGGAAAAGAAGACTAAGCCTTCTTTATGAAGGGTGTGGAAATCAGGGAACTATGGATACCCAAAAGACAAAAAGGTAAGGCAGCAAAAAGGAATGATAAAGTTGAGTTTCACTTACATTTTATTAAAGGCCACAAGTAGAAGGTGTTAAGGGCTCTTGTAGCTTTATAATGTAGTTACTAGAAAGGAAAAAAAAAAATCCCCAAATGATTAGTATGTAGAGAAAGAGGAAGGGAGAGACCAGGATTGATTTTCACTCCCTTCTGCTCAAAGGTCCAGGAAAAAGAAAATCACAAAAAGGGCAGAAACTAAAAAGGGAAAACTAATAATAGGATCCAGAAAAAAAAAAATGACAATGATGTGAAACACTGTCCTAGGCCACAGAAGTTATCACTCACCAGAAAGTACAGGCTTTCCAAAAGGCCCCAAGTGGATTCTCTAACCCTAGTGACTACACACTTCTTGAGAATTCTGATTCAGCATCCTGCTTTCATTTCCAGCTGCCATGAGCCACACTGATTTGTGCAGTTTGAACTCTGCCTTCACTCTTCTTGCTAATGGATGATCTTCCTCCTCCTCCTCCTCCTCCTCTTCCTCCTCCTCCTCCTCCTTCTTCTTCTTTTAATTCTAGATGCACACAATGCCTTTACTTTGTTTATTTATCTTTATGTGGTGCTGAGGATGAAGTCCAGTGCCTCACACATGCTAGGCAAGCACTCTAACAATGAGCCACAACCCCAGGCCCCCCACCCCCCCCACCCCCGCCAATGGATCTTTGCAGTTTTGGAGTCCGGTTTAGATCCTTAATCTCCATCAACTAGTTGAGCTGTATGCTCTTGAGTAAATCACTTCTATTTCTCCATCCACAAGGTGGGAATCATAATGCCTACCTCACAGGCAGCGCTGAACATTAAATGAGATTGTGCTTGTAAAAGATTCTGCCTGGCCTCTAAAAAGGCCATCCTTTAAACAACAACTCAGAATACATATACTAAACATTTTATAAATTATAATGAAAGTAAACATATCAGTTTCCACAACTTTTGGATGTAATTAATAATTTTTGAGCCTTGTACACATAAAGCTAAATTCACACATAAATTCATGGTGTGAATCCTGGATTTTTGACCTTGGACGCCTTAACCTCTCTGTGTCTCTTACTTAACTGTAAAAGAAGGTTAATAATAAAGTCAATTTCATGGAACAGAATTGAATGAGTTAAGCTGGGCACTGTAGCAAACACCTGTGACTCAGCAGGCTGAGGCAGGAGGATTGCAAGTTCAAGTCCAGCCTGGCAACTTAGTGAGAATCTGTCTCAATTAAAAAATAAAAAGGGCTGAGGATGTACCTCAGTGGTAGAGCTCCGCTGGGTTCAATCCCCAGTAATGAAAAAAAAAAAAATCAAATGAGTTGCTCTTTGTAAGCATTTAAATCTATGCCTAACATACAATTAAATGTGATATAGGTATTTGCTTGAATAAACTAAATGACCTGTTGCAATTTTCCAGGGTGCTGAATAGTCACCTGCTCCTTCTGCTCATTTTTGCTTCCTTTTTCTCCATTCTTTAGCGCTTATACCATAGAGTGATGGGGGAACAAGAGGAAGGAAAATTCAAAGGAGTTCATTAGGGTTTTGATATTGGAGCAATCTGAGCTTGAAATATCAGACAGAAGACGAAAGTCAGCTCAGGCAAAGCTTTACTGGGTAGTAATTTAGTGGTTTCATCATAGTTTAAGGTTCAATTTTACAGCTGAAGACACATATTTAAGTGTAATTTTGAGCCCCATCAGCCCTTGCACACTAGCCTCTCTTCCTAAATAGTGGCACCTTCTCCTGCCCAGCATTATGGCCATCCTCAGACCCCCTGCAAAGCCCAAGATTATCAGAAGGAGGACTGAGAAGTTCATCTAAATTCAGAATAAATGGTAGAAACCCAGAGGTATGGATTACAGATACAGAGGAGATTCCAGGGCCAGACCTTGAAGCCAAACATTGATTTGGGAGCAATGAAAAAAAAAAAAAAAAAGCTTATGAGTCTTGGTCCATAACTTTAAGGAACTGGAAATTCTGCTGATGTACAACAAATCTTACTGTGCTGAGATTAAAGTCAGTCATCAGACTCACCAATTCCAATGCCAGGCTGCACAGCCAAGAAAATAAACAGAAAGCTCATATGAATATTTTATTTGTGTTTAAATAAGACCATAAAAACTACCCCCCCCCAGAAGTAAAAATTTCAAGAGATGCTTAACTATCTACTGTGGTTATCATTCAAGGCCCTTCCTAACACTGAGGTATTTCAGAAGACAAATCAATAATCATGATATTCCTTCATGAGTGTATTAGTCAGCTTTTTGTTGCTATGACAAAACCCCCCAAAAAATCACCTTAAAGGAGGAAGGGTTTATTTCTAGCTCAGAGTTTCAGAGAACCCAGTCCGCGGTCAGTTGGCTCCATTCCTATGGGCCTGCGGTGAGGCAGAGCATCATGGCAGAAGGGTATGGCACAAGAGAGCTGCTCACCTCATGGCAGCCAGGAAACAGGCGGCACAAGATAGAGTCCCACCTCCTACACTTTCCACCACTTCCCAATAGTCCATTCAGCTATGAATCCATCAGTGGTCTGATTATTTGATGAGGTTAGAGCCTTCATGATCAAAGCCCCACCTCTGAATATCACTACATTGGGAACAAGCCTTCAATACAGGCACCTTTTGCGGTCATTCCAGATCCAAATTATAACGATATAGTCCACGAGTGCTGGACTGTCCTGTGGTAAACTTAGGCTGGACACTACATTTCTCAGAATGCCCTTTCCTCTGTGGTTCCAGACTTGGGTTGGGCAAAAATAAAGTTTTATGAGCTCTGGGAGGCAGAAGTGAAGTCATCATTCTGTGAAGACAATTGGTTAGAGTCCTCGAGACAGTCACAGAAGTGCCTATGGAACTATTTGTCCTTGTTCTCTCTCATCCTACCCTCCCAACTTCTGGTCCTGTGGATTGACAGTAGAGGTTTCATGTGAACTTACAAAAGTGGGAGCCACAAAGAACCTGACTTCTATACCAGCCCCAACACCCAGTCTCACCTTAGCAGCTGGACATTCCTGGCTTCCAGATTCTCCTGGAAGCTCTGACTCTTTCACCCAGCAGCACTGTGCTCTGACCCTTTGACAATCTCTTTTGGACCTTCATGTCTCTAACTCCTCCCCTACTTGTGTAAGATCTGATTCTTTTGCCGAAAAACTCACTATGACTTTGCTTTCCTGGTTGGACTCTGATTGAAACAAGGAACACTTCATGCAAACCACAGGACCTTACCTCGTATAAGAGACTCTCCACACCAGAAGCCAACTATCAATTAGAGGTTTTATCTCTCAGACAGTAATCAGGGTTTCCATTCGTTCAGCCCTTTGCTAGGCAAACAAGGAAAGATAGCCTTTAGGCTGTTGGAATCCACAGTCCATTTGTACAAATGAGATTCAACACGTTATAAACTACCCCGAGCAATAAATCAGGTCTTACTCATTAAGAGGCACAGAAGAGAGGACACTAAGATATAGGAAAAGAGTAGACATTTCACTGATTCTTGTTTTACCTCATCCTTTAAATTTCGGTTTGGAGGTCTGTTTTATAAAAGATAAAATATCCATGCATACACTTATATGTGAGTATGTACTCATCCTCCTCCTGCTTTCCCACCTTTTGTGGTAGGAGGACATGACCAGAAAAATTGAACCCACTCTCCTAGGTATGAGGCAGTACACAGTTACTATTGTTAGGAGCTCAGAGCCATGGATCATGCTCTGGAGGAAGAAGGAGTTCAGCTGGTGGCCTGAAATGACACCACTTCTTACTTATTTTTGGTGTCTCTGATGTCGTCTTTACAACTGTCCCTTCAAAAGGCTGCTGTTTCTCTTCCTTTCCGCCAACTTGGGGCTTCTTCACTGTTGCCCCGTCTGTGTCAAATGCAATTTCCCCAGATCTTCCGATCCCGCTCCTGTGTCATTCAGCTCCTACTCTATCTGGTGTTCAGTTTCCTTAATGTTTTGTTTGGAAACTTTAGAAATTCAGGAGCTTCCTCTGTACTGTTCCTAGCTGTACCTTGAGCACTTAGAATAGATGATCCAGAAATACTGCCGAGAGAAAAAAAGCAAAGGAAGAGGAAAAGATAACTGAAGGGACTCACACAAGGGGAGCGCAGTCCCTGTTCACTCAGCAGCACAGCTCTTTTTCCTCTTGCTTATAGTCCCTGTTGTGGGAATCATGTCCTCCAAAATCAATAGCTCCAAATCTGCTGCTTTGTTTCTGCTGTGAAAATGTGGCATCCGCTGTTTTGCAATGAGCAGGTGGCTTACTTCCCCAAAGGGTGGCTCTCGTTACAATCCAGGTTTCAGACAGTACCTGAGTCAGCTCAGTGTAAAAGCCCAGAGCTTCACTGGTGGGCTGATGTCGGCTCCCTGCCCCAGGGGGAAGTTATTTTCTGTTTATTTTAGTGCTGTTGGCAACCCCCCCACACACACACACACAGACACACCTTTGGTACTGGGGGTTGAACCCAGGCAAGTGTTCTACCACTGAGCTATACCCAGCACACAGCCCCGCCTTTTTTGTTTGAGACAGGGTGCTCTCAAATTTGTGATCCTCCTGCCTCAGCCTTCCAAATGGCCGAGATCACAGATGTGTGTCACTGCACCCAGTGAACTGATTTTCATTCGTTCAACACTTATTTATTGTACTTACTATGTGCCAGGTACTGTTCTAGGCACTAGGCATAGTACTGAATGATCTGAATACTTAAAATTGATATTGTCATTATTTTCCTTTAAAATTTATTTCCTGTTTTTCCAAATAAGTTATAAGTTCTTTGAGGGAGGGGCAAATTTTAGATATCTGGGTCTTGCTAGAATGTTTAATAAATACATATATGCTGCTTGGTTGGCTAAGGCTTCTTAAGGCTGAACTTGAACTAAGGAAACCGATATCATCACCATAAAGAAACTCATTGAGGGAATATTTGCCAAATGCTTACCAGGTGTTAGTGCCATCCTCACTATCTCCTTTGTGTGGGGACTCTTAAAATCCTCATTCTGTGGCCAAGAAGCCTGTGGCCCTGGTTAAACTGATAAACACAGTGGCCAAATCTGAACCCAGATCTCTTCCTCCACTGATGTCCTATTCTGGGCTCAGTGGTTCTTGTCTGGAAGAGCTTCCATGACTAGGGCTAGGGACTGCCTAGACACATACCCAGCTACTTCCCTGGTCCCGATCCCAATCCTATCAGCTACTGTACATGTGGCGGAGGTCGAGGGGGAGAGGGAGATAAGAGACTTAGAAATGAATGTGGGGGCAAGAGTCCTCCAGAGGGACCACCAGAAGAAGTTTTGCTATTAATTGATAATGCAAAGCATGAAAAGAAGCCTGAGGGAAGTTCTGGTAGATCGTGTGGATGTCTACCATAAGCTAAAGCAGTGCCACTAATTCTGGGTCCATCCTGTAGAAGTGAGTATGGGCTGGACCAAGGGCAGCTATCTGGTCATGGGAGAGAGGATGTGCTCCACAACCAGAGATTACAAGCTGCACTGGTCCTAACAGGGACTTGTGTCTTCAGCTTTGCTGCAAAGGTACACAATCCTTGATGACCCCATTGTGGAATGTTTCCCCTTTTGAGGAAGCTGGGAGAGAGATTTTGATCTCTTGCTCAAAATGTCATCCAGCTTCAGAGCTGTCACTGATAAATGAATCCAACCTCAGTGGAAGATCTTAGAGGAAGCCTTTTGGAGAAGATGAGGCCAGAGCCTTCCAGGCTGAACCAGTGCCCAAACATAGAGTAGAAAGATATGTATCACCAAAGAAGCTCTTTCCAGTGATGATGGTGGGAAACCCAGGGACTGCTTCACAGTATGATTGGCAGAGCTGAAGCTACATTCCAGCTCTTCACTAAATGTAATATTGTAGTCACAAAGGATCAGTGGAACTTTGCTATCTAAAGAAATAATACTTCAGTGTCACCTGTTCTCGAGGAATCCCATTTAGTCATTTTGTGTAGGCACAAATTTGAGTCCCAGATTGCCAGAGGATTACCAAGGAAAAGATCCACCTGGTGAACCAACTGGCATAAGCATCTCCTTGCGGCCCTCTGCCTCTTGGGTCTTACAGCTCCAATGGCTTCTATGGGGGATATTTTATGTTATGACGATTTTCACAAGGTTAAAGACTTCAGAAGATCTCTCACCCTGCACAAAAATCAGCTCAAAGTGAATCAAAGACTTAGACACAAGAACAGAGACCCCCTGCACCTAATAGAAGAAAAAAAATAGGCCCAAATCTTCATCATGTTGGCTTAGGACATGACTTCCTGAACAAGACTCCTAAAGCATAAGAAGTAAAATCAAGAATCAATAAATGGGATGGATTCAAACTAAAAAGCTTCTTCTCAGCAAAGGACACAATCAATAACGTAATGAGAGAGCCGACAGAATGAAAAAAAAGTCTTTACTACACACACTCAGACAGAGCACCAATCTCCAGGATACATAAAGAACCCAAAAAATTTAACACCAAAAAAACAAATAACTTAATCAATAAATGGGCTAAGGAACTGAACAGACACTTTACAGAAGAAGAAATACAATTGAAAAAATGTTCATCATCTCTAGCAATTAGAGAAATGCAAATCAAAACTACTTTTAAGATTTTTATCTCACTCTAGTCAGAATAGCATTTACCAAGAATACAAGCAATAATAAGTGTTGGTGAGGATGTGGGGGAAAGGCACACTCATACATTGTTGGTGGGACTGCAAATTTATGCAACCACTATGGAAAGCAGTATGGAGATATCTCAGAAAACTTGGAATGGAACCACCATTTGACCCAGCTATTCTACTCCTCAGTTTATACCCAAAGGACTTAATATCAGTATACTACAGTGATACAGCCACATCAATGTTTATAGCAGCTCAATTCTCAATAGCTAAACTGTGGAAACAACCTAGATACCCTTCAATAAATGAATGGATAAAGAAAATGTGATACATATACACAATGGAATATTACTCAGTCTTAAAGAAGAATGAAATTATGGCATTTGCAGGTAAATGGATGGAATTAGAGAATATCATGCTAAGTGAAATAGGCCGATCCCCCAAAATCAAAAGCTGAATGTTTTCTCTGATAAACAGGGGCTGATCCATAGTAGGGTGGGGGGATAAGGAAAAATGAAGGAACTTTGGTTTGGGTAGAGGGAAGTGAAGGGAGGGGTGGGATTGCAAGGATGGGAAGTACAAGATGGTAGAAAGAGACAGACATTATTTCCCTATATACATATATGATTACACTAGTGGAGTGACTCTGAACCATGTACAGCCAGAGCAATGGAAAGTTGTGTTCCATTTGTGGATTATATGTCCAAATGCATTCTACTGTAAAATAAATACATAAATTAAAATTTTTAAAAAGAGTTCTTGTAAATGTCATAAGTCTATTGTACAAAACCTCATCCTCTCTCTTTTTTTTTTTTTTAAGTTTTCAGTAGGAAAGACTTATCACATAAGTTTCCTTCAGAAGCAAAAACAGTAACAGTCTTAGTGAAGGTTCACCAGATTGGACAGGGGAATGGGGGAAGAGATGGGGACAGGAATGGGAAAGACAGCGGAATAAATCGACATAACTTTCCTATGTTCATAAATGAATACATGACCAGTGTAACTCCACATCATGCATGACCACAAGAATGGGAAACTATACTCCATGCATGTATGCTGTATGCTATGAACAAATCAACAAAATGAAACACTTTGGCAAATTTAAGCAAAAATTAGGGGACTTATAGGGAAAACACTAGAATAGCTCACTCAATCAAACTTAAACCAATTCTTTGGCAGGCCATGAACAAAAGCAGCCTGGGACCTAGTCCTCAAGCACTATCACAAGAGGACTCTGCTCCACCCACTTGACTATTCCAGACAAGTTTTCAAAAATCTAGGAGAGAAAATTTTGTTGGCTAGTTTGTCAGGTGGCTCTAGGTTTAGCCAGAAAACAGGACAAGGAGCATCAACATGGTCACCAGGGGACCTGCAGTTAGCCAGAAGCCACTGTAGTTGTGGCTACTTGAGAAAGACAGACCGGCTCACCCAATGATAGGGCCCCATTAACGCTGTAGACTAAGGAAGAAAGTAACCAAGCATCATGCAGAAGTCGTGACTCTGACTTGGAGCGGTTCTTCTGGCTGCCATCTAATTGTCTGGGAGAACCTGCCCTGTATCTCCTGTCCTCCTCACCCAGCCCTATCCAGAAGTAGGGCTCTGCACTCCTGTTCACCCAGTGTCCACTGCAATGAAATTGCCTCTGTTGGGGGAGAAGAGAACATGAGGCACATAGTGTCTGGGATTTTGTAATTTCTGGATTCTCTAACCTTGAGAACATCATCATAACATAAAATCTCCCCATAAAAGCTATGCCAGTTATAAGGCCCAAGAGGCAAAGAGCTGCAAGGAGATGCTCATGCCAGTTGGTTCACCGAGTTGATCTACTCCTACTCTAATCCTCTGGCAATCTGGGACTCAAATTTGTGACTACACAAAATGACTAAGTGGGCTTCCTTGAAAACAAGTGACACTGGAATATTAATTCTTCAAATAACAAACGTCCACTGGTCCTTTATGAACTACAGTGTTAGTGTCTGGCTCTAAAGAAAACAACCCCATCCCCAGCTACATAAAAGCTTTTCTCTGTTGTGGGTCATCACTTGGTCTAGATTGCTCATCTCTCTCCTTGGAATGATTTAAGAAACACAGCAGAAGTCATCACCATGACCATTGCTGGTTCCCTGTGTTCTGGCTCTGTTTAGACCCAAGGATTGGCCTGAAGGCCTTCCACGGTGATAACCAATTTATCACAGGGTGCAGCCAAAATATAGCATATTGGCTGGATCATCATCTTGCTGATGAAAAACAAGAAAGATTAATAAGTCAGAACAAGGGGCGAATGAGCAAGTGAAAGAATTCCCACACAACTTTAAGAACTTTAACAGTTCAATGGTAAAAATATTAAAATTTAAGATTTTTATTTGATTTGGGGGATTGAATTCAGAGGCACCTTACCACTGAACTACATCCCCAGCCCTTTTTATTTTTTAAATAAAAGGGGTCTCACTAAGTTATCCCAGCTGGACTTGCGATTTTCCTGACTCAACCTGCTGATTTGCTAGAATTACAAGTGTGCACCACCACACCTGACAAAATTTAATATTTTAAAACTAGTGCTGCTCATTCCAGTCTTCTCTTCCTGCCTATTTTAACAAATTTTGAGTCCCAGATTGTTCATATTTGGCAGGAATTATTATCTTCATTGTCACTTAAAAAAATTTTTTTTAGTTGCAGATGAACACAAACCTTTATTTTATTTATTTATTTTTATGTGGTGCTGAGGATCGAACCCAGTGTGTCTCACACGTGCTAGGCAAGCGCTCTACCACTGAGTTACATCCCCAGTCCCTATTGTCACTTTGAAAACCCCAAATTTGTTTAAAGCGCATCAATGTGTCAGATACTCTATTAGGCCTGTTCAGCATGTTATCTTGTTTCCATCTCCAAAGCAGCTCAGTAAGGTGGGTACTATTATTATCCCCCTTTCATAGATGAGGCAAGTGAGGCCCAGGGAGGGACAAGAAATTTGTCCCAAGATCCTTTTGTGGGTGAGAAATGGAACCTGGATTTACCTGACTATAGAACACAACCTCTTGACCACTGTGAAATCTTATGTCAATTCAAGAATCACTGACCTCTAAGAAAAACATGGAACCTGCAGACGGAACATAATGATTCAGTATTGCTTGCAAAGGAACCTGCTTGTCTCCCTCAGGCAGGAGACAGTGTGTATGGCTTCGGGAGCTTCCACATAGTGTGCTGACCGTCACATCCCCAGTGCTAACCCTACCGTTACTCTGGCGTAGCATGACAGCCAGACTCCGGCACCAGCCTCCAGGGAACAGACTCTTCAATTCAACCTATTCACCGGCTGCCAAGACATCAGACTCCATTGGAACAATTCTGGGAGGATGCTGGGAGCTCTGCCCGGCCCATTAGGGACTGTAAGTTTGTGCAAATAACCATAAAATTAAACCCACCCAGGGAGGGCCATTGATTTCCAATTGGCATAGTTTGCCAGATGCTGTTTGCTCTCAGAACTGCCTTGACCTCTACTAGTGACGCTGCCTGCCCTTGGCTTAGCAGGGTGTGTTCCCAGCAGGGAAGGCCTCTCCTCTAATGCTTGCTGCTGGAACTTGGGATGAAGGCATGGTGGGCTCCCCATATGTTGCAGGGGAGAGGCCAGCCACACCCGTTGTCGGATTCACCCTCTTATCCAACCCTGGGGCTGAAGCCACCCCCAGGAGATTACAGACGCTCCCACCCTCAACTAATTAAATAGGTGGCCTCCTGATGCTAAAAGGGAATGAGGGCGGAAAAACAGAGGATGCCTGATTTAACCAGGACCTGAGTAAGTAGCCCACCAGCCAGACCCAGAATCACCCAGCCGTGCTTAAAGAGTCTCTAATGGATCTGGGTGGTTCCATGCCGGAGACCTGGAGCTCCGTTTATTCTCAGTCCCTTCGTACTTCAGAATCATGTCGTCATAGAAGCTCTACATATAATTTAAAAGAATATTCTCGATTAGCAAACCTCTACAATTATTATCATTACACACCAATCCTGTGTTTAAACATTGGAGTAAACGTGGCTATTCAAACACATTTTTTTTTTTCTCGTAGGACAACTTGAAAATGATTGTACCCTCTTACACACACATGTAAAAAAGCAGGCTTCTGGATTCACAGTCAAGGGTTTGCCCGTGTAATCAGTGCTCAATCTAAATATCCATGGAGCTGTAAATTTAGCTAGAAACTAAGATCATGGTTTGGATTAAGGAAATGAATCTCTTATATTTTACTCCCCCCAGGAGTTCAGTCTAAAGAGCAAGTTACTAGTTGCTTCAATTTTGTTTTTGCTACAAATCCTTTAGAAGAGGACCCGAGATGCAGAGGAAGGCAGTTGTAATAATGGTAAATTGGACTAAATTAAAATGATCCTAAGTCAAAGCACAACTAGGCCTCTTTGCCACCAACTTTTGACATTCTAATTAAGGTAAATGGTTATGCAAATCAAGTCAATCACTCTTTTCCCCCCATCAGCCTAGTGCCCGTGATTGTTCAAGTGAGGACAGTTGGTGGCATAATTAAAGCTCTCCTAAAAATTAAATGAGAATTGGAAGGTAGTCTCCAGAGATGCCCTAATTTGTGGGCAGCCCAGCACAGCTGTCCTTTTGTCCTGCTGCCACCAGGACGCCTCGAGCTTCCCCATCAAGTAAAATAGAATGTGACACTTGAGGTGTTCTCAAGCTTCTGTCCTCAAGAGTGGAGAGGAAGACAGGAAGGAGTCTACCACGTCAGGTTGCCTCCTTCAGAGAATGTTCTGCTGAGGAAATGGGTCTGAACCCAAGGGTGAACCCAAGCAGGGAGTGTAGAACGCCTGCCTTTGTGGGATACATAGGAAACAAAATTGGTCACGAATTGATAATAATAATGGTTGAAACTGCATGATGAGCACTTGACTTGTGGAGAGAGGTATGTTTTAAAATTTCCTTGACAATAAAAATATAAGCCCTGCTTGATGGCGAATGCAGGCAATCCTAGTGAATCCCAGTGACTCGGGAGCCTGAGGCAAAGAATCAAAAGTTCCAGGACAGACTCAGTAACTGAGGAGACTTTTGTCTTCTCAGTGGTAAGCATCAGTGGTAAGCATCCTGGGTTCAATCCCAGTACCAATTAATTAATGTATTGCACTATCCAAAATAGGATTTATCATGGGGAGAGAGTTCTTTTTTCTTTGGGGGATACTGGGAATTGAGTCCAAGGGAGCTTTACCACTGAGCTACATCCCCAGATACTCCCTCTCCCCTCTTTGAGACAGGGTCTCACTAAGTCGCTTAGGGCCTTGCTAAATTGCTGAGGCTTGTCTTGAACTTGCAGTCCTCCTGCCTCAGCCTCCCAGGTTCCTGGGATTACAAGCGTGTGACTGTACCCTCAGGGAGAAAGTTCTTTTTAAAAAAAAAACCTTCATTTTATTTATTTATTTTTATGTGGTGCCAAGAATCAAACCCAGAGCCTCACATGTGCTAGGCAAGCACTCTACCATTGAGCTACAACCCCAGCCCCAGAGAGAAAGTCCTTAATAGCAAAAGTCAACTTTAGGTTATCTTCTTAATGGAAACAAGTTATAGAGAAGCTAAATTTTTCAAAATGTATTTTTAGTTGTAGATAGACACAATACCTTTATTTTACTTATTTTTTTTAAGCTGTAGATGGACGCAACACCTTTATTTCACTTATTTAAATCTCTGTGGTGCTGAGGATCGAACCCAGTGCTTCACACATGCTAGGTGAGCACTCTACCACTGGGCCACAACCCCAGCCCGAGAAGCTAAGTTTTAAAAATGGAAGTGCTGGTTCACTCCTGTAGTTGAATCTACTCAGGGAACTAAGGAAGGAGGATTACTTGAGCCCAGAAGTTTGAGGCCAGCCTGGGTAGCACAGTAAGACTCCATTTCAAAAATAGATACATGGGCTATACTATTCTATTATTTCTCCTTTATCACTTCTCATCACATTGACATCACACTCCCAGAGCCAACCCTGGCTCTTCCCACTTTAGTATTCCTTCCTAGCTTGGAAGAATAAAAACTGAGTGACTAGGAAAGAAATGGGACCAAGTGAGAGAGAGGCCAAGAGCCTCATGTAGGGGGAGAAGAATGAGATCCCAATAGTCCCTCCAGAGGACAACTGAGATGTGAATGTGAATTACTTCCATGTCATAAAAAAGCAATACAATCCCTTTTGACTCAAAAAAATAAATAAATAAATAACTAAAGCTCCTAAATTTAATAGAACAAAGTGCCAGATAGTCAAGGAGCCAGTTCTCTCACGATGAACAAACTCTCTTGGCAGCCATGAGTAAAGATGGAATGGCAGAAGCAGTTGGTAGTTTTAGGCAGAAGTTTTTAAATATGGGGAGCCCTTCAACTATAGGAATCATAGCACAGGAGAGCCACAAGCCTTGAAGATCACTTGTCTTCCATGGTACAGAATGATGCTTTTTAATTTATGTTTTAGGAGCATCCATGCCAGGAGTGACAGTAATTAATGAGCTGGTGTAAAGCTGCCCCAGCTAGGCTATGCCCAGTGTTTCCTAGCTTTTGTTAGGAAAGCTTGAGAGAATCAGTGTGCGCTAATTAATTGGTCTTCAGGTAGTAACTAAATCAAAGGTATCTTGGGTACCCTGGGAAGCCAGTCTCCTCTTTCCTGAGAATCAATCAGCTCAAGATTGATGAAGGGCTACGAAGGTCAGGCTTAGAAACACGAAGCCATCTGCCAACTCTCTAGGGTTGGTACCTGCAGTAGAGCAATTTTAGAAGAACAGGTGTTGGCTTTTAACTTACCTCTTCTTTTCTTTTATGCTGAAATCATGATTTTAGCTGGAAAGAACGTCCAGTTGCTTGATGAAATTCACAAACTGTCTATTGTAACTTAAAATAACCTGACCCAAAGGTATTGCAATAACCTCAACTGGCTATTACACAAAGTCATAGGCCATGCATCCGACAGTGGCCACTCTGGCCTCCCCAGGAGCATTTGGCAGCATCAATGACTACAAGGCATTGTCCCAGCAGGGTTAAGCCAAGGAGACTAATAAGCCCTCTGAATGATGCAGGACTAGGGAATGCAGCCAAGTAGGTCCATCTACTTTCAGAGCATGCTTGAGAGCTCACCAAGTTCTTGAAAGCTGACACGTGTTTCTGATTCTTTAAAAGTTTCTTTTGGTTCATTCAGCTAAGAACATTTTCAAAAGTCTCTTTGATGATGATCTGTAAGCACATCCATATGTTTGGTGACAATATTTCATTGACAGGATTGCATTTGTTTCACTGAAATTTAAAAAAAAATTACATGAGGTTTTTTTTTTTTTTCTTCTAAATGAAGTCATTCTTTGTTCCTGCTAACCTTTATACCCAAATTTTCTAAGACTATGGGAATTACCCAAAACCCTCTGTGGCACACTATATTTTCCCAAACTAGCTGCAGTCAAACATATTCCATCCCATTTGTTCTTCTTACAATGGGAGATTGACACTCTTCTCTCTAAACGTGTCCTGCCCTTGAGCCTAGATAGGCCTTTGTAAATGTCTTCACCACCAGAAGGCAACAGGAGCCCAGAGGCTGAGGCAAGAGGATCATAAGTTTGAGGCCAACTTGGACAACCAAGCGAGACCCTGTCTCAAAAAGTGAAAAGGGATTGGGATATGGTAGAGTGTTAGAGTGGATGTCCTCAGTGGCAGAGTGCCCCTGGGCTCAACCCTAGTACTGTAAAGTAAAAAAAGAAAGAAAGGAAGAAAGACAGAAAGAAGAGAAAGCAACATAATACAGCTGTGTAATTTACTTCATAAAAGGAGACAGAGCTTCCACCTGCTTTCTCAGGCCTTGTGCCTTAGGGGTCAAGCCATCAGGGAGGGAGTACAGCCATCCTAAACCCACCATGCTGGAAACATTAGGCAGAGAGACCGTACTGAGATAAAGATGGTCAAGGAGTTCCAACTGTTTTAGCTCCAGCTGTTTGAGTGTTCCCTACATAGGCTCCAAAGATGTGTCAGAACAAGCCTCATAACTGAGTTCCTCAAGTTCCTCCATTCCTAAATGGAATATAGACAAGTCTTCCTTGCTGTCCTGTGCAAATTTCTGACCCACAGAATCTGTGAGCATAACAAAGGACTTTTACGCCTCTAAATTTGAGGGGAACACAGGATAATAACCAGAACTGGGAGTTCAGGAAGTATTCCTTTAAGTGCTAAAAGGCCACATCAGATTTCTAGTCACACAGCCTGGTTTTAAATTCAGACCCAACCATCTTTCTAACTGAGTAACCTTAAGCAGTCAGTTTCTTCTTAGGGCATTGCTTGCCTCATCTGTAAAACAGGGATAATAATAATGGCTGACTAAACATATATTATATTTTTAAAAATATTTTTTTAATTGTAGATGGACACAATATCTTTATTTTTTTATTTTATGTGGTGCTGAGGAGCAAACTTAGTGCCTCACGCATGCGGGACAAGTGCTCTACCATTGAGCTACAACCCCAGCCCCACATATATCACATTTTAAAAATCAAGATGCAGAACCATGTGATTAGTTAAGTTACTATATATATATATATATAGTATATATACACACATACACACACATCACAAAGACGTGTATATGCACAACCATATGCACAACTTGTACTTGCATAAATACGTCTGGAAGAATACAAATTGATAATAGTGATTGTCACTGAGGAAGGGAAAGGTAGAAAAGGGATCAGTGGTGGAAGAGAGACTTAGTTTTCACTTTTGCATACTTTGTGTTACTTTATGATTTTTCTTTATGGTACTGGGGATTGAACCCAGGGGCACTCAACCACTAAGCCACATACCCAGCCCTTTTTGTATTTTATTTAGAGAAAGGGTCTTGCTGAGTTGGTTAGTGCCTCACTAAGTTGCTGAAGCTGGCTTTGAACATGCAATTCTCCTGCCTCAGCCTCCTGAACTGCTGGGATGTGTTATTTGACTCTTTACCAAGAGTCAACTTGTACTAACTATTTTAAAATAATTATAAAATTAAACAAATTCTGGGAAATTATATGGCAGAATATATACAATGAAGATTAAAATGTTTAATAAAAATAACAATGAAAACAGTACATTGTTGGTATAGAAAAAAACAAGTGGTAAATACAATACAATAGAGGGGTCAGAAACAGTCAATCACATCTGGAAGGTGGGCATTTGAGGGAGGTAGCACTTCAGATCATGGGAAAGCATGGACTCTAAAAACATTGACCAACTTGAAATCTCATGCTTATCATCACACAATTATCGTATATTCATACAATATTGATTTGATACAATAATCTGTTGGACAAATATTAAGCAAATATATTCCTGGAGCCATTATTCTGAGCAGTTTCATCAACTGCCAGAATCCTATGTGTTGTCTCATGGAGCTGCCACTGCAGGGACCAAGTTGTCCAGCCCCCTCCACAGTACTGCATCTCCATTCAGGACCAAACTCCCAGAATGTTTCTGTTTTGAGTGAGCCTGAGTAGCAGGCCCACCCTCCGATTTGCAGAGAGAAGTAACATCTGGTTGCTTTGGCTTCCATGGGGAAAGTTGTGTACTCTCTTCCCAGCTCAAGGTGCCAGGATGATGGTGTTTGAATGCTGAATAACCCCAAACAATCAATGTTCATCACAACAAAAAAGCCATGAAGTTAAAAAAAAAAAAAAAAAAAAGGCATGTAGTGCTTTTAATCTATCCTGAGCTAAAATTTCCCTGTGATTTAGCTATCCTTGAATTTACCTGAGGCCCCTTAACTAAATGGTCTCATTCCTTCCTAGGCTCCAACAGCACAAGGCTTAAATCCTCTTATTCTGATTCAACACACAAGGGTACTCCTGATCCCTAGGAGTTCACAATTTCCCACTTACCTGATGTTCTCTACATTGTACAAAATTCTAGTGTATAATTTTAACTCTCTTCTATAACCCATCCCATAGATCAATGGTCTCTGTTAAAACAGTCTGCATGAATGTAAAACAGAACAATACTTCTATAACAGAATTTCACTGAGAACTACATATATTTTGATAAAGGGATCAATTCCTACTGGAAAATATTACAATATTAGTGCACAGTGATTAATTAATATTGCCAAGTAAACTCCCTAATAGTGCATAAAATAAAGTTTATTTTGGCTGCCTTAAAAGTGAATGTTTCTTATTCTTGCAGGTCTCAGCAGCCCAACTTGTTCTGCATATGGTTGCATGTTTAATTAGTGATCCTTCTGTAAGTGTCTGCAATTAGCACTGTGATGATTAATAAAATAACTACTTTAAAGCTCCATTTAGCTAGCAGAACTGCACAATCAGGTATAATTAATTCATCATTAATAAATCATGGCTGATTAACTAATCTGTTTATTACCAACACATTACTGAACAGTTCCCACCTGAGCACAGCTAATTTTTCTATGCTGAACAGAACTGGAAGCTAATAAAAAATTAAAAAAAGAAAAGCTCCTCTAAAAGTGCACTAAGCAGCAAGTATATTGGTATAGTCAGGGAGATTTTGAGGCAATGCACATTTAAAAGTCATTGAGCTGCCTAGGCAATTGTCACTTGGGAGTGAAGGAAGTGGTGGTGAAATCTGGAAGCCAGAAAACCCAGTGGTTCTCAAATTAAAGCATACAACAGAATCACTTTGATGGCTTTTTAAAACCCCAAATGCTGGGCCCTATCCAGTTGGTCTGGGATGGGGCCTGTGAATTTGCATTTCTAAAAGCTCTTAAGTGGTGCTGATGCTGATGATGAAGGACCACACCTGGAGAACCACAGTTCTACCCTTTCTCTTATACCATGACTGACTCACAATTGCTAATTCTATATAGACGAATGGATAAATAGATAGATAAATAGCTGTTGTTGTAATACTGGGGAATAAAACTCAGGGCCACTTTACCACTGAGCTACACTCCCAGCCCTTTTTATTAATTTATATATTTTTATTTACTTTTTGGTACCAGGAATTGAACCCACAGGCGCTTAACCTCTGAGTTCAATCCCAGCCCTTTTTATTTTTTATTTAGATACAGGGTCTCACTAAGTTGCATAAAGCCTTGCTAAGTTGTTGAAGCTGTCTTTGAACTTGAGATCCTCCTGTCTCAACCTCTTGAACCGCTTGGATTATAGGCATGTGCCACCATGCCTGGTCCCCTTTTTTAAATTTTTGAGACAGGTGTCACAGATTTGCAGAGGCTGGCTTCCAACTTGCTATCCTCTTGCCTCCGCCCCGAGCCACTGGGATTATAGGCATGAACCACTGTGCCTGATTTCTTCTATAGATTTTAATAGTTTTTTAAAAATCAATAACTTTTAGTATCATTTATCTGTCCTTATATTTATAGATTGTCTAGCCAGTTGGATTGTTAATTTAAGAATTACTGATTTTTAATTTTTCTCTTTTTCCCCACAAAACTTAAAATTACTTTATAGATGTGGGAGATCTAGACAAAACCCACACATATCCTGAGCATTCACTTCTGAATCTATTCTGCCCTGGTCTTTCTAAACCCTCTCCTACAATACTCCCCTGACTATGCCACAGCACTTGGTATCTGTGCCATATGCAGGCCCTAATCACAGACCAGCAAAAGTGCTCATTATCTTTTCACAAAAGGATTAGCCTGGTCTCCCTGGTTAGAAGGAGTCCCTTGAGAGTTTGTAAACTCCCTCTCTAATCTCCTTTGCAGTCTGTCCCCCAGCTCTCTACCCTGCTAGCTTCCAGCAGGGTGCCTTATAACAGGAGACAGCAAATCTTACATTGCTTTTTATGACCATATAAAATTGCTTAACAGCACATTAGACCCAAGGGCTGTGAACTCAGATCTCAGCTGAGCACCTAACTTGCAGGATTCAGGGAATGATAGCAAGTGGAATCCCCATAAAGAGGAAAACAGTCCACCCTTTGAAAATTGAACCACAAAACAAAGTAAGTCAAAGAAGAGAAAATCAGGTTAACCTAAAGCAATGGTTCTCAACAGGGCGATGGATTTTGCCCTCACCCAATAAAGGGGGATCATTTGGCAATGTCCAGCAACATTAAAGAAACCTGATGGCTTGACTATAATCTGATCTAAGTGGAAAGACAGGGCTGATCAGCATGAGGCCCTGGGAAAGCTTGCTCAGGGATATAAGCTTTGACAGGACCCAGGCAGGTTGGATCTGAGAAAGGCTGGGCCGCAAAAAAGGAGCTCTGCTGTGAGTCGGGATACGCTGCAGACTCACATCTCACACGGGTGCAGACTAAAGTCAGCATATCTCACAAAAATCCTGTTTTTTTAAAAAAATGTATAAAGCAAGCAGGGAAGTAAGAACATTAACAAGACATTCAATAATATTAAGTAATTGTTTATCATTTTTTGATGTTATATTAGTTTTCAATTGCTGTATATCAGTATTACCACAAAAGTAGTAACTGAAAACAATACATATTTACTAGTCTACAGTTTCTGTGGGCTGGGAATCTAGGCATGACTGGATCTTCTGGAAGCTGAAATTAAGGTGCTGTCTAGGGCTGGGGTCTCAGTCCTATGAATGCTTAACTGGAGAAATATCAGCTTCCAAATGAACTCAGGTTATCTGCAGAATTCAGTTCCTCGTACTTGCAAGAATGAGGGCCTGACTAGAGGTTGCTCTTGCCTTCTAGAGGCCACCCTCATTTCCTTCTGGGTTCCCCAATGTGGTACATTGCTTCCTCGAGGTTTGCAAAGGAGGAAAAAGCCTCCTCCTGCAAGACTGTAGTTCCATCTTTTGTAACACCATCATGTAATGGGCATATATAAACAGACACATGCCATTGTCCTTGTTGTACTTTTTAGTTAGAAGAAAGTCACACTCACGTGGAGGTGACTGCACGAGGGCATGAACACTAGGGAGCAGGAATCATAGGGCCACGTTAAGAATCTGTCTACTGGGGCTGGGGTTGTGGTTCAGTGGTAGAGTGCTCGCCTAGCATGCATGAAGCACTGGGTTTGATCCTCAGCACCACATAAATGTAAAATAAAGATATTGTGTCCATTAAAAAATAAATATATATATATATATATATATATATATATATATATATATATATATATATATTTTTAAAAAAGAATCTGTCTACTGCTGGGCACCATGGCATAAGCCTGTAATCTTAGTGACTCAGGAGAACAAGGCAGAATTGCAAATTCAAAGCCAGCCTCAGCAATTTAGAGAGGCCCTAAGTAACTTAGCAAGACCTTGGGTCAAATAAAAATTAAAAAGGGCTGGGGATGTGGCTCAGGGGTTGAGCATCCCTGGGTTCAATCACTTAATACCATGAAAAAAAAAAAAAAAAGAATCTGTCTACCACAGATATGATTGTTTTGAAGGTTAATGTTTTCTTTTTCAGAGTAATTTTATTTATTTATTTTTTGGTGTTAGGGATCAAAACCAGGGCTCTATGTGTGTTAAGTGTGTTACACCACTAAGCTACATTCCAAGCAATGGTTCTCAACAGGGCGATGAATTTTGCCCTCACCCAAGAAAGGGGGATCATTTGGCAATGTCTAGCAACATTAAAGAAATCTGATGGCTTGACTATAATCTGATCTAAGTCCCATTGTACTTTTATTTTAAAGATAAATAGTGACATATTTGCTAATATAAGTATATAATGGGGGACTGGGGCTGTAGCTCAGTGATAGAGCACCTGCCTCACACTTGTGAGGTACTGGGTTGGATCCTCAGCACCACATAATAATAAATAAAGATATTTTTTAAAAGGGTATATAATGGGGGCTGGGGTTGTGGCTCAGTGGTAGAGCACTTGCCTAGCACGTGTGAGGCACTGAGTTGGATTCTCAGCACCACATATAAATAAATGAATGAAATAAAAGTCTATCAAAATCTAAAAATAGGGCTCAGGTTGTGGCTCAGTGGTCGAGCGCTTGCTTAGCACATGCGAGGTGCTGGGTTCAACCCTCAGCACCACATAAAAATAAAAATAAAGATATTGTATCCAACTACAACACCAAAAAATTTTTTTAAAAATTAAAAATATATATTTTTTAGAAAAAGAGTACATATTGCTTCAAAATAATCTAGGAAAGAGGGGAAGTGGGTGGAGGTATAGATAATTGGTCATACATTAAAAAACCTTTGATCCAGACTGGGAGTATAGTTTAGTGATAGACCATGATTGTGTTAGCATGTTCAAAGCCCCGAGTTCAATCCCCAACACCAAAAAGTTGAGGGAAAAAAAACAAAAACTGTTATACCTGGGTGAAAGTTTCATGGGGACTCATTAGAGTATATTCTAATTTTAAATGTTTGAAATTTTCTTAATAAAATTAATATGTGCTAGCTTAATTATTTATAGCTGTAATTCCAATTTACTCTCAAGTTTGAGGCAAAAGGTTTATAAATTTGAGGCCAGCCTAGACAACTTACCAAGCTCTTGTCTCGAAAGAAAAAATAAAAAGGGATGGGGATATATATATAGTTCAGTACATCAACATTGGGTCCAATCCCCAGTACCACAAAAAGAAAAAAAAAATTAAATAATATAAAGGTCTGGCAATATAGCTCAGAGGTAGCTTGCCCCTGGGTTCAATGTCCAGTATTACATACATACATACATACATACATATTCAAAATCTCATTTTCTATGGATCAGGAATCAAGAGCAGCTTGAGTCTACAAGTTCAAAGCCAGACTGGACAACATAATGAGACCTCAATCTCAAAAGAAAATCAAAGAGAAAAAAACAATGAATTGATAAAGACAGCATGTTACCTCACAATTCAGTGAATTAAAACAGCAAACATAGCCAAGAATGCCTGTAATCAAGCTACTCAGGAGGCTGAGGCAGGAGGATCACAAGTTCAAGAGTGTCATCTAGCCTCTGCAATTTAATGAGAACTGTCACAAAATTTAAAACAATAGTAAGAAGGTCTGGGGATATAGCTCAGTGGTGAGTGCTTCCGTAGAATGTGCAAATCCCTGGGTTCAATCTCTAGTATCAGAAAAAAAAAAAAAAATTGTTAACCTAGTTTCTGTGGATCAGGAATCTAGAGCAGCTTATCTGAGTGCCTCTGGCTCAGGGCATCTCACAAAGCTATGGTCAAGGCATCAACAGGGCTGCCGTCATTTGAGGATCTGCTTCCCAGCTCAATTCATGTGGCTGTTGGTTACAGGCCTCAGTTTCTTGCTACATGGACCTCTTTCCAAGCTGTGTATGGTGAGATAGCTGGCTTCCCATGGGAAAAGTGATCCAAGAGAGTCAGAGGGGCAGAATCCAACCAGAACAGAAGGTTCTGTGTTTTACAACCTGCTCTCAGAAGCAGGTTCTGTGTTTTACAACCTGCTCTGCCATCAGCCTCAGAAACCAACCCTGGTACAGTGAGGGAGGGGAGTGCAAAAAGGTCTGAAAAGCAGAAGATGGGGACCACTAGGAGCCACCTTGGAGACAGGCTATCATTGTGTATAAGACAAAAACTGAGTGTTGCCAAAAGTGTCCTTGAAAATCCCACTTAAAAATCTATAAAGTATGGTAGGCCGATACAAAATTCATAAAGCCCAGCATTGCCAGTTTTTTCTACAGAGCTGGAACACATTGTTTTGTTGAGTTCTAGATGAAGTTGTTGGTTTGAATTGAGTTCTAGATGAAGTTGTTGGTTTGAGTTAGGAACAGTGGTTGTTCTAAAAAGAAATATACCTAAAAACTAAGATCACATTTGACCCCAACCTGAGCGCATGTGATCCAGTTCAAGTAAATGACATGAGATGTGATGAGATTTTAATGTACTGGTAAAGTATATTATCACGTCTCAATGACATTTGCCATGTGAAGTTCATTTAGCTGACTCTCCTTGTTTTGACTCCACGGAGCTTTCCAATTACAATGCAACTTTCCAGACAGATAAATGTGAAGAAATTGCTGTAATCTAATGTACTCCATGGTGCTGTGATTTAAATGTCCCCTTTGAAACTCATGTTGAAATTTGATTGCAATTGTGGCAGTATGAAGATGCAGGACTTTATGCTGGATATAGCTTGAGTGGTAGAGTACTTACTTACCTACAATGTTCAAGACCCTGGGTTCAATCCCCAATACCACCACCACCAAAACAAAACAAACAAACTCACTATGTCATAGGGGCACTGCCCTCAGGAACAGATTAAGGTTATTCTTCAGAGAGTATGTGAGTTATTTCTACCCCCTCTTATGCTCCCTGACCATGTAATGACTTCTGTCATTTTATGATGCAGCAAGAAGACCCTCACTGCTGGGCATGGTATCACACACCTATAATCTCAGAAATTCAGGTGGCTGAGGCAGGAGGATCATATGTTTGAGGCCATCCTCAGCAACTGAGATATTGTCTCGATATAAAAAATAAAAAAGACTGGGGATATAGCTTAGTGGTAGAGCACCCTGCGTTCAATCCCCAGTATTGAAAATAAATAAACTAATTAATTAATTAGGATAAAAAGGAAAAAGACCCTCCCCAGATGGTAGCACCTTGATATTAAACTTCCCATTCTCTAGAACCATAAGTCAAAAAAATTTCTATTCTTTCTAAACTACCCAGTCTGTGGTATTCTGTTATAGCATCAGAAAATGGGCTATTATACATGACTACATTTCTTATTTGTAAAATAACAAATTGGTATTTTGACTTTACCTATCATTCTCTATGCACTAAGTTAATGTGTGTCTGCATCTGAGAGATGGCTTAATTCCTGGTGTATTTGCATAATAGGGCTCCTGAGACCCTACCCCTAAGACTCTGAACTTCGATGAATCTACCCAAGTAATGCCACCCTAGGGGGAATTAAGCCATCTAAGTGGCCTGAAAACCTTCCTGGGTGTGGCAGCTCTGTGTTATACATAGAACATACCCATGTGCTCTTCGACATTTCTCCACTCCTTTGCTATTAGATGGGCCTATGTGACCGGTCCTAGTCAACAGTTTGTGTACATAACTGACACCTATCACTTCTGATCCAAAGCACAGTGAGGTTCTATACCACCTCTCCTCCTGATGCAACAAACAGGAGACCAGATGGCAGAATGAAAAAGTCTGACCGGGTCCCTGCATGATATAAGGAGCAGAACCCCTCCTGACCTATAGTAGATAAGTGAGAGGAAATAAATGTTTGCTATTTTAGCTGCTGTGATTTTTTCCATATTTTATTGGTGACTTATAATTATACATAATTATGGAATTCATTGTTTCTAGCCACTATGATTTTGTATATATTTCAGACTTTGGCACAGCCTAACCTACTTCAATACAGCAGAGGATGCCAACTTTGCTGGCAGCATTTTTTTCAACCAATCGCTAGGATATATTTCTAAGGCTCTCCCTCCATGTTCCCTTATGTTCCTTCTTGGGAAGATCAGGTAGATTAAAGTAGAAATAAGTGGAAGAGGCAGGAAAAAACTTGGCTGGAACTAGTGTTTAAAAGCACTCTCAAACCTTCTGCTCATATTAGCAGAAAACTCATTGCACACATATGCTAATCCTAGAGGCTCTGTATTCTAAAGACGTCTTTTCCTTTCCCTTTTTTTGCAGTTCAGATTATTGACCCAAGGGGGTGCCCTACCACTGACCTATGTCCCCAGCCTTTTAGTTTTTGGTTTTTTTTTCTTTTTAAATTGGTGGTTCTTCTTCTTCCCCCCTCCCCCCTTCCCCCTCTTCTTCCTCCTCCTCCTCCTCTTCCTCCTCCTCTTCTTCTTCTTCTTCTGTATATGTGTTGGGGGAGGAGGTCTTCTTATTTATACATGATAATAGAATCCATTTAATAAAATTATACAAGTGTGGAATATATATTATTCTAATTAGGATCCCACGATGGTGGGATTCACTTAGGTATTTATTATTTTGAGACAGGGGCTTGCTAAATTGTGGAGGCTGCCCTGAAACATGAGACCTTCTTGCCTCAGTCACTTAAGCAGCTGGGATTACAAGCGTGTGCCACCACACCTGGCTTCATTTCCACTTGTCTGTTCTTTCAGGTATGCCCATCCTGCCCTGCCCCTGCTTCCCAGGCTGCTGCTACATTATATGCATACAGTCACAGTCAACCTTCAGAGGCTCAGTAAATACAGTAAGCATGATCTGTTGTGCTGACTATTCTGACTCAATTGAACATTGCTAAATGGATAATTTTTTTTTAAAAATCACTTCCAAAAATGGATACATGGTTTGAAATATATGCAGATTCAGAGTCTTGTGCTACCAATAGCAACTTTGCAAAAAACAAGTCAGAGGGGATGGGATGTGGCTCAGTGGTAGAGAAGCTGCCTGGCATGTATTAGATCCTGGGTTCCATCTCCAGCAACCCCCCGCCCCCACCAAAAAAAAAAAAAATTCAGAGTTCTCTCAGTAACTGTTTCCCAAAAATATCTATTAAAACATTAGCATATATAAATTAAAATAAAAAATATAGAAAAAAAATAAGAAAAAAAATAGCATACATTTGAGAGAGCAAGTTCAGGCTCTTTCAACTATGGATTTATATAAAATTCTATATATTTCAGTCTCAGATTGGAAAAACTTCATACTTCATGAAAACCTTGCAGTGATTCTTGCTCTTGGTATCATGATCCATGGCTATGTCATGATAAGTTGTGAGGCATGTGAGAGGCCAGGGGTCACTCATTAAGCTGAGACATGAAAGCTGGTAAATTATTTATTTTATTGTCAATCAAAAGAGACATAAGATTACTGCAACAATAAATTCACTCTTTAATGCAATTAAGGTGAAAAACTAGGGACATTTCAGGGACATAACTAATCAGCCTGTGTTTCTTGAAATGGCTAAGAATTTACATCAATGCTAAACACTCGAAACAATTCAAAACAGTTCCCACCCTAAAATCAACTCTAAGTGTTCAATATTATAGATTTAACTGAATATGAAGTTATGTTAAAACATTTTATTAAAGAAGAATCCCTTTTAAGTTATCACTCTAAGGCCACATATCAAAAAAGCTTAGCCAAGCACCGTGGCACACGCCTGTAATCCCAGCCATTTGGGAGGCTGTAGCAGGAAAATCACAAGTTTGAAGCCTGCCTTGGCAACTTAGTGAGATTCTGCCTCAAAGTCAAAAATCATAAAGGGTTGGGGATGTAGGTTAGTGGTAGGACCCAAATGAGTTCAATCCCTACCAGAAAAAAAAAAAAGAAAAATTAAAAGATTACATTACTTTTAGTGTGTAATTTTACAATGATAGGAAGTAGCTGAATATACATTTTTTTGTTTTAATTTTTGGTTATGTCGGACACATGAGCTATTTTTCACTTGTTATCTTCGCAACCCACGCTTGTCCACATAAATTCATATTCTTCATATTCACAGCATAACATTGCAAACATTTTATGGCCTACTGTACTTTTTATTAGTATTCTACCATGAAATAGTTTTCTAACTCCACATAGTTATTGAGCCTTTAAAATGGCTACAAAAGATACTCACACCTAAGTTTAAATGGTTTAATTTCACTTCTACTAAATGTATTTCTCATTCTTTGATGTGTAGTTATAATCAAAATAAGTGACATTATTTTTTGCTACTCATTATTTACATTTCAAATACACTCAGTTCAAACTCCATAAGTTAATTAGTCTGGAAGCATTACTAAATCTCCATCAACATGTCTTATCTTCCTAACATGAGGATTAATTAAGTGGACTACCATGCTAATTTGCTAAAGGCAGCCGTTCTATTTCCTTACATGGAAACAATGGTTTGTTGTTATAGATAGCAGCATCATAGCACAACCATCTCTAGGCTGTCAGCGTGCCCTCCAGGACAAGGGCAGCACTACCCTTAATGTCAATTCTTCCTTCAGGTCGTAGTGAAATGAACAGTTCTCCTCCTCGAGGGGAACACTGAAATGCTAAAAAAATAAAATAAAATGAGTCACAAATCAAGAACATTTTCACACACTCTGTATTAACAGAAGATAACGAAAGACCTCTTATTATAAACCCTGGAGTCGAAGACTTGGTGGCACATGCATGTAATCCCAGGGACTCAGGAGGCTGAGGCAGGAGGCTCATAAGTTTGAAGCCAGCCTCAGCAATTTAGCAAGGCCCTAAACAACTCAGTGAGAGCCTGTCTCTAAATAAAATATAAAGAAGGCTGGGAATGTGATGCAATGGTTAAGTGCCCTGGATTCAATCCCTGGTACCAAAAAAAATATATAAAAAATAAAAATTTATACATAAAATAATAAACCCCAGCGTCCTCCCAAGTCAATTTAAAATATAAATTTCTTCATCTAGTGGTTGGGGTTGTGGCTCAGTGGTAGAGCGATTGCCTAGCACATGTGAGGCACTGGGTTCAGTCTTCAGCACCATATAAAAATAAATAAATAGAATAAAGTATCGTGTCCATCTACAACTAAAGAATTTTTTAAAAATCCTTCATTTATTCATGGTATTGTCCACCTCCCCTCCCTTCTCTTGAAGATTGAGAGGGACATAAACATAATTTGATCTACGAAACATACAACCATGCCTCTTCCCTTCCTGGGCCTTTTCCTGCACCACTTCCTCTAATGCCCCAGCTGCACTCAACACTTAGCTTTCTCTAGGTGTAAGCAAGGATGTGTGAAAAGCAAGAGGCATGGACCAGCAGTCTAAGAAGATGAAGAGGGGTGGTCTTGGCCCTCCTAAGAAGGTCCCATCTTCTCAGTTCTAAAGAGGACAGAGGGAGTTCATTCAGTCATAACATATTCAAGCAACCTCATGTGCCATGGCAGACAAAAGAGCATGGCCTTAGCCTTCCAGGGGCTCAGTGCTTAGGAGAGTAATTAGACTCACCAAGGAAAGAGTAGAGCTATCCTGCTCTCCACTAGGATCACAAAGGCCTCCCACTAAGTCAGACCTGCATCCTTTGGGGTTAGAGTCCTGCTTTGATGATCAGAACGTGCAGCCTCTATTGGCTGTGGCCCTGAGCAATGTATCATCACCAGGGGATTTGGTTCAAGAGCAATTTCAATCAATCCTGTGACTAACAATAAGATGTAAGTTAATCTTAGTCATCATCCAGTCTCAATCTATCACATTATGAATAACTTCTCTGAGCCAAAGTTATATACAGCAATTTAATTCTTTTCAACAAACACTTATTGGGCATTTATTATATCAGGAATGTTTGTGTTTTGGGGGAAGCAGAGGTGGAGGATTTTTGGGGTGGTGGATATTTAAGAATATTTAGGGATATTTCACATGGGAGAGCCTTAACATTTTACTACATTTTCAAGGGTATAGTGCATATGTGAAGGAACACTAGCTTAAAGTTAGACAAAAGAGATGTCTTACCACGCATTTCTTGCTTCCCCAGCACCTGGGACCAGTAGCTGCCAAGAACAGTGTGTGCAGACCCTGAACAGAAATGAAATATTATAAGACAATCCCAAAGGAAACAGGAGTGACTTTGCAGTAAATTTATAAGCATTTACAATTAATTTTAACTTGAGTAAACCTTAGGTCATCTAATCTTTTTATTGACCAGGCAGCAGCAGAATGTGGAATTAAGAATGGCGATAGAAAGAAAAACACAGAATTTATGAATAAGCTCCTCCAAATCATGTATCAAATCTGCCTTACTGTTTCTGAAGAATGATTAGACTGCAGGTTTTATTATTTATTTATTTATTTATTTTTGGTACCAGAGATTGAACCCAAAGACACTTAACCACTGAGTCACATTCCTTAGCCCTGTTTACTTTTTAAAATTTTGAGACAGGGCCTTGCTAAGTTGTTTAGGGCTTTGCTAAGTTGCTGACACCAGTCTTGAATTTGCAATCCTCCTGTCCTAGCTTCCTGAGTCACTGGGGTTACAGGTATGTGCCATCATTCCTGGCTGCTGGTTTTAATTCTTATCTATCAGTTCACTGTCAGCTCTTGGTAGGAAAACCAGGCCTTCACATAAATATTTCTAAATTTTTTCCAGAATAAAGTATTCTTTATTTTCTTCCTCTTAGAGTACATACACAAGGAAAGTGGGGAGTTCTGACCAAAAGCCAATTTTTTCTCAAGGAAATATTCTTGCGCTTTGGAGGTCAAAAGAAATTTTCTTTAGAGTCAAATATTTTTTTCAAAAGATCAGAGATTAGATATAAAAATGAAGAAACAAAATGTGAAGTCATAACTAACAGAAAAGTCTTTGGGGGAGAAAAAGGAAAAAGAAGAAAATGTTCCCTGCTTCAGTAAAACTTACTGTTAGGGAATATAAGTAGGGAGACAAACTGTCCTGGTTTGCCCAAGACTAACCTGGCTTTGGCATTGGAAGTTCCACATTCCAAAAAACCCTTCAGTTCCCAAGAAAACCTCAAAACGTGGTGATCATGGTCTAAAAACCTTCACATTCTAGAAAAAAAACATTATGAGGGAAGGGTGGAGACATGTGTTCTTTGTGCCAATTAAAATCTTTGGGAAGCAGCTACGCATGTGAAAATCTTCTCAGAAATTCTCTTCCATGGGGAGAGGTTACACTGGACTATTTCGATGTTGTTGGGCATTTTCCTGAGTCTTCAAAAGTGCTTGTTTGATGAGCTTTGAATTTCACATGTTTTGTTCCTCAGAGAGTAACCAAGTCAAGGTCCTGAACCAGCCTGGTCTCTATCATCTGACTAGAATGGAAGCCTCAAAGTCTCTACCCAGCCTCCTCCAGCCCCATCCCACCCAAAAACCTGCTTCATCAAGCATCCCCACCCTTGCTGCCCAGCCCACTGTTCTTAAAGAGGATGAAAATGGGACACAACCTGGCTGTGGTGGCATATACCTGTAATCCCAGCAACTCAGGAGGCTGAGATAGGAGGATTGCAAATTTGAGGCCAGCCTGGGCAACTTATCAAGGCCCTCAGCAACTTAATGAGACCTTGTCTCAAAATTTAAAAAAGAAATAAAAAGGGCTGGTAAGTAGTTCAGTGGTAAAGTGACCCTGGGTTCAATCTCCAGTAGAAAGAAAGAGGTATGACATTCCTGCCCATCTTGGATTTCATCCCTCTGCATCAGGCTGGTGGAATATCTGGAGGTATTGGCTCAGGGGATAGAGTTTCTAGTTATGAAAACAGTTAGGGGCTGGGACTGTGGCTCAGTGGTAGAGCGCTTGCCTAACATGGGCAGGACTCGGGTTCGATCCTCAGCCCACATAAAAATAAAGGCATTGTGTTGTGTCCTTCTACACCTAAAAAATAAATATTAAAAAAAAAAGAAAGAAACAGTTAGTAGTTGTTACATACTGACCATGTGACAGGCACTGTACTAAGACTGAAAATGCATCATGTTTACATAATCCTGGGAAGTATTATTCTAGGATTTTATATTTTATAGAGGAGGAAACTGAGATTTTTAAAATATTATCTGCCCAAGGTCAAGAACAGGAAGCTAGCCATGCAAAGCCAGGCTATCTGACACCACAGTTTGACCCTGTAATATCTCCTTTATAGTGTGTTTGTTGCCTGAGACTTCAGTGAGAGGATGGAGGGGCAAGGAGAAAGAGAGAAACAAAAGCAGCTCAGGGGGCTGGGGCTGGGGCTCAGCGGTAGTGCACTTTGCCTGGCATGTATGAGGCACTGGGTTCAATTCTCGACATCAAATATACATAAATAATGATCTATCAACAACTTAAAAAAATTAAAAAAAAAAAGAAGCTCAGAACCAAAGAAACATGAAAAGTGACATGAAGGACACTTAAATAGTTACATGTTTCCTCCTGTTTCATGTTTAACCCTCCCCTGGACTTTAGGAAAAAGTACCTGTTACAGGATCTTCAGCCACACCAACCCATGGTGCAAAATATCTGGAGTAAAAATCAAATGCTTGGGTCTGCCCGCCAGCCTCTCCTTTTAGGGTAAGAATGAGTCCTCGAACCTTCCCTGTGTTTTCAACTTTCAGCAGGTTCTCCTTGTTCACTTTCAGAGACTCCAGAAATGACCTTGTTCATAAAAGAATGGATTAGGGAAAACCCATTTCACAGACCTCCCCACTACACAGAATGTGTAACAGGCCTGGGGCAGCTTGCCCAGACAGCTCAGCAGGAGAGGATGGAAGGGCCAGTGGTAGTACCTTCCTAGAAAGAACCTGGTTGCAAGAGTCGTGGTTTGACAGGACACAGCACAGACAGACCAAGCCAGCAGGTGCTCAGCCCTCCTCATAGTGCTGACACAGCTAACAATCACATTTACCTCTCATAAGAATCACTGAGCCGGACAAGGAGTTTCCGGGTATCTGGAGAATAGCGGATATCCTGGACCAGTGTGTTGCCTATGGCCATCTGTGGACATGGACCAAAAACTCCTCAGGAGCACATCTGCAGTCAAGTTCTTGATCACCTCAATGGGGAACGACCTCTCATTGAGCATCTGTTGTGAGTAGGCAACCCTATGTTCTTCAGTCTCCAAGTGCATTAGCTCACTTGGGGGCTTAAAGTATTGTTCAAAGATGTCCAGTTTCCTAGCTACCCAAAGGGCCTCTCAGGAGCCACTTAGCTCACTCTCTGCCAGCCTCAAAGTAGGCATGGCCCATGAGTGGTTACCACATGCCTGAAGGCACAAACTCCTTTCAATGGGTATCTTCCCCAAAGAGAAGGAGACTCAGAGAGCCCAGGATTTCTCTCTCACATGCACACCCATCCTGATCCAGATCTGAGTGACCCTGGAGTTAAAGCTCTGAACCCAACTCTTAACAGATAGGGGCTTCATTCTCATCTCTTGGAATTGTTCTTGTGAGTGGCACATAAAATAACATATGTAGAATACCTGCAGCAACAACTAGAACATTCCACATGTCAGAACTCAAGTGGAGACTAGGGAACTTGTCTTGTGCTGCTTGTGCTCAGAAGGCATACCACTTACACTTAGGTGGTATGGTACAGATCAGTAACACAACATTTTCTCAAGATACCTGAGTTCACTCTACCTAAGACTACACTTAACCTTGCTCAAACCCAAGAACATTATTTGTTTGTTTGGAAAATGGCTTGGTGCTGAGGGAGGCTATGAGGGGACAATTTCCTCTCCAAAAGTCATCCTTTGGGACCACCCCAGCCTCCAGGTGAAGCAGATGATTACATAACTGTCTATGGCCATCCTTAGGTGGCTTTGGTTTCTCTAGGACTGAGGTGTTCAAGCTCCCACTGCCTTGGGTGGTACTTGGGCTTTATACCTCAGTGGCACAAAGAAGTGGAAACCCTATGGGCTGACCAATGCCCCTTCCCAAAGAAATGGGAACTCTGACAGCCAGATCCCATCTGCTCTCTACCCTCAGTCTAACTGCCCTTCTCTGCCTGGATTCACACATTGATTTGAAAGTTTATTTCTCAGCTGGGAATCTGAATACCAATTTCTAGGAAGGAACACAAAATAACACACTCATAATAAATGGACCTTTATTATCCCATTTTACAAATGCTGACTCTGAGGCTTAGAGAGACCAGGTGAAGTTTTTTCTTTCATGAACAAGGGCGACCATGATGAATATTTTCCAGGTTCTCACCAATGTGAATAAAGCAATTAATTTATAAATTTGGCTTATCTATCTCCTGAAACTCAAGCCATGGGTGAAGCTGGGTATAAAATCAGAATCCATGATACTCAATTATACTCTTTGAAAACTTAGATGAAACAAAACACTGAAGATATTATAAATGCTCTAGTTGAAAATTCACTGAGAAACACTCCAATGGAACCCACAACAGACCATTTAACAGAATAATTTCCTTCCCAGCACACTAAGCACCTGGGCATCTGAGGCTGCTCTGGTCCCAGAACTACTGTAGGATAATTGTAGTGTCTACCTCACAGGATAATATTCAGAATTATATGAAACAATGCAAGTGAAACACTTAGTCGTGGTATTGCACAGAGGAGACTCTCAAAAACACTATTATTATTATATTGTTGTTGTTGTTATTACTATTATCATTCAACACATGCTCATGGAAGATCCATGAGGGGACCAGGCTGTGTCTTGTCTTCTCTGGAAGCACCCACACTTTCCTGGTCTCCACCAAAGCACACCCTCCCTCCTCAGTCTCTCTTCCACAAATACTGGAGACACAACTGTCAGGCAGCTTCCATTGTTGTTTGTATGGATTTCTTGGAATGGCCATTTCTGTCAGAAATCCCAACTCTCATATCTGAACTTCTGTGGCCATGCCTCAGGTCCATTTCTATCCTTCTAGCTAGAAATGGATAGAAATTCCACATCCCCTTTTTGTCTAAAGGTTTGTGTTCTCCCAGACATTTAACATCTCCTGAAGATGTTCTACACTCTTTCTTGCACCTCCTTCAGGTCTTTCTCTCAGTCTGCCCCACAAGTCTTTCTCTCACCCTGGAAGCTAATGCTGATTTTTCTTTTTCTTCAGTGCTGGGGATGAAGCCCAGGGCCTTGCACATGCCACGCAAGTGCTCTAAATCTTCTACCACTGAGCTCCAGCCCCAGCCCTAACACAGACAAAAGTAAAATAGATAAATAAGTAGTCAGCTTTCTCACAAAACAGATAGAATATTAAAATTTAAACCTGAAATTACCAAGCACTATTCAGCTAAGATTCCATTAGAACATTTATACTGGTAGAGGACTATCTTTCAGGATCAAATCATATCAAATCTTTGTGTTCAAACGATAATAAATTAATGAATCACATAGGCTCAGATTTGATTCTTTTCACCAACCTTTATCAGGTCCTCTACTTCATGGAAGTCCTAAAAGTGGAAAAAAGAAACATAAAATCATTGTAAAATAGGCAAGCTCTTGGTTATACACATTTTGTGTCATAATTAAAAAGAGCTGACCTGTGGGTAGGTCGGATAAAGAGGAAAATCCAGGATGATACCATCCTCTGCTCTTCTGGCCTTTAGTTCCCCACTCAGAGTGACAAAAGTTAGCGTGTTATTTGTGTTTTCTGGCCAAAAATAAAAATAAAAAAGAATCAAGAAACAAGAAAATAAACTATGTTATACGTTTGTATATCTATTTCAATCACCTTAGTGTTGTCTTAAGATTTTCTAAATTGCTGAGGCTGGCTTTAAACTTGCAATCCTCCTGCCTCAGCCTCTAAGCCACTGGGATTACAGCATGAGCCACCATGCCTGGCATGTCTTAAGATTTTCTGGCAATGCTGTCCTTTCCTGTGATGGAGGCTCAGGTCTGAGTCGCTGGGGTCTAAAGTGGAGAAAACCCTCACTGGTTTCTAACTTGAGAACAAGGAATACAACTATTGGAATGTGTCATCATACTGCAAGGCTTTGTAATTTGACTCCTATCTGCTTACTAATTATGCTCTTGAGCGAATTATTTGACTTCCTTAAGCCTCAGTTTTCTCAGCTATAAAATGGGGTTAGAGTTAGGGGTGTGGCTCAGTTGCAGAGCACCTGCCTATGTGCACTAAGCCTTGGGTTTGATCCCCAGCATGGAGGGAAAAATGGGGTAATAAGTAAGTGTACCTGATAGGGCTGCTATAATGTTTTTTTTTTTTTTTCTTTTGGTATCGGGATTGACTCAGGAGTACTTTACCACTAAGCCATATCCCCAGCCCTTTTTATTTTTTGAGACAGTGGGTCACTAAGTTGCTGAGGCTGGTCTTGAACTTGTGATCCTCTTGCATCAGCTTCTGAGTCACTGGGATAATGTTTTCTAATGCAGATTTTAAAATATCCATCAATGATAACTATAGAATCATAAACTTGATTAGTTTAAGATGTTCTCTCTTTTTTTGCCTTGAAATAACAGATTCATTCTCTTACTGTTCTGAAGGCAGAAGTCTAAAATCAAAGTGTCGGTAGAACCATGTGACCTCCAAAGGCTACAGGGAAGAATCCTTTGCTTTTTCCATTGTCTGATAAATCCAGTTGTTCCTTAACTTGTTTTTTTTTTTTTGTTTGTTTTGTTTTGTTTTTTGAGTGTGTGTGGGGGGGAAGATGTTGTTGTTGTTGTTTTCTTTTTAGTTACACATAACAGTAGAATCCATTTTGACACAATTATACATACCTGGATTATACCTTATTCTAATTCAGACCTCAGTACCTTTCCTTCCCCTGATCCCTGCTCCCCTCCCTCTATTATCTTTTTACCATTTATCCATAGTTATTATTATTTTTCTAAGTTAATTTCTTGTGGATGTACACAGTGGTGAGATTCACTGGTCATGTATTCATATATGAAATAGGAAATTTATGTCCAATTCATTCTACTGTCGTTCCTGTTCCCCTTCCATTCCCTTCATTCCCTTTTGTCTAATCCAATGAACTTCTATTCTCTGCTCCCCATTATTGTGGATTATATTTAAGATATTCTAAGGGGATGACAAAACAGGTAATTGTGAACAATAGTCTTATGTGCAAACAAATCAAGTTCACCCTAAGTAAACCAAGCTATACATAAAAAATTGACTTAAAGAATGTACCACAGGGGCTGGGGAGTATGGTTCAGTAGTAGAATGCTTGCCTAGCATGTGTGAGACACTGGGTTCAATTCTCAGCACTGCATATAAATAAATGAATAAAATAAAGGTCCATCAACAACTAAAATATATATAAAAATATTTTTTAAAGAATAATATACCACAATTCAAAGTCAGCCTCAGCAATTTATCAAGGTTCTAAGCAACTCAGTGAAACCCTGTCTCTAAATAAAATACAAAGAAAGGCTGGGGATGTGGCTCAGTGGCTGAGTGCCCTGGGGTTTCGTCCCAGTACCAAAAACAAAACAAAAAACATACCACAAATGCTGCCATATCCCTTTGTGAACTAACTTAGGTTATTCATCTAACTTTTTTTTTATCTAACCTTTTTTTTTAATTTGTAAACTAATTTTTTCTGTCACTAATATTTCTGTAAAATTTAACCATTTCTCAAAGGCAAAGAAATTCAGCATTGCATACTAACTCACTGAGCATAAAATTTACATTATGAAACCCAAAGCTTACTTTTTCTCATTACAATTGGTGTAAGACATAATTTGCAAAGCATTTTTTTTCACACGTTATCTCATCTAAACTTAAGACTCCATAGGAGACTGAGAGATTATTATTCCAAACCTCAGAGCCATTCCAACCAATGTGGGACCCTGCTTTCAAAAGACTCAGTCCAACTTCATTAAGCCCTTCTTTTCAAGATAGAGTTCCTATACAATATTTCAGGATGTTTGCTTTTCTTCACTCTGGTCCCCTATGCACATAAACCCAAATCATCTTCTTGTATGCTGGGTTACATGATAGAGGGCTCTTGGTCTAGCCCTTTCTGCTAAGCATGTCCTCCCTCAGGATGCTCCAGATACTCAGATCAAATTTACTGCAGCTTTGCATTTGCTGCTGCCTCTCTATGATGCTGATCCACCCACTCCAGCTCTTTGCTCAGGAGACTTTGTCTCATTCTTCACCCTAAAGGTCTACCTTTCTAGAGGGTGCTGGTATCCAGATTCTATCTCCCACCTTGGGCCTGGGACTAGGTGAAGCAAGGAAGTTCAAGAGAGTGCCAAATTTAAGGAGGCACCTGTTCTCAGGTGCAACCTTGAAGCTTACTTGCTTTTCCATGCCCTGACTCTGCTACCAGTAGTCTGACAGCTGACAGCTCTCAGCTGAGTCTCTCTCTGGGAATTGCCCTTAGCTGAAGAGGGGTACTTTACCCAAAGTAATGCTTCTTTTCAGGCCTTGAGAGTTGGTTCACCCAGGGTAAAAAGGCCTGAACTTTTGCCTCTGTTCTGAACTTCACCAGTTGAAAAAACTTCCAGCTTCATAGCTCCTGTGGCCTGAGCCAAGATCTGTCTTTGTTGCTACTACTTTTCAGGTCTACCCCTTCCCCTCTTCAATCCTGCTTTCTTGAGCCCAATCCTGAGCCCAAGGAAAATTCCCCTCAATTCTTCCTAAGTACAATTGTCTTGCGGCCTGTTTCCTGGGAGAGTTTGCCCTGTGACATCTTCCTTTACCATCACCATCTTAAGTAACTCCCCTAAGACCTTCCTTTCCCAGCTGCCCACTTCCAGGCTCTGTCACATCATCCTGTTTCTGTGTTACATTTCTGTTTATTGTCTCCCCTTTCCGGGCATTTCCAGACATCTCTCTATCCCATTTCCACAAATACCTGAGGGTTATCATGCAGTTAAGAACTGGCAGGATTAAGGGGCTGCACCATCTTAAGGTAAATGTTGATGGTCAGGACTCAGGAATCTTTAAAATTCATAGCAAAGAAACTCTTATTATAGAACAAATTTCAATGTATGTTCCAATACTTGGAACAAGGCGTGCCTTTTGTTTCCCCAGTATCATATCATGTGAGGCACTTATTCTGCCCTAGCCAATCCCCCTGCTATGTTGGTCACAAAAAACTGAGATCTATTTATAATAAAATGGCTTTTCAGGGAACAACCCAAGGATGCCTACTGCATACTCATAAAGGTTAAAGTGTGATTAAAGGTTGCTAGTTTTTTCTTTTCTTTTCGTTTTTTCCTGCACCATGAATTGTATAAAATAAACTGCAATATCTTTATATCACTCACTTTGGTCCACTAGAAACAGTGGATGAGAATTTTTAAAAATATATATATTTGCTATAGCTAAGTGATAGGTTCATTAAAGAAATTCACATTACTTATTTTGTAAAACAGCACAGCCGAAGATGCGAGGGTGGCGTGACCACAGAGCGGGACCTCACTCGCTGGTGTAAACCACCTTAGTCCAAAGCAGGAACCTTCAGAGGAGGAAAAGTCAAACAGAGACAAAATCATTCCTATAAGAGCAAATTGCAAACTTTTCATTTTTTTCTTTCCTAAATATTTCACTTGCATGATTAATACCAAAACTTGTGAAAGGATGAGTGCAGGCTAGACCAGCATCCCAGGGCCCCTGGCTCTAGGTCTGAAGCTGAAACATTCAGGTTCGCCAAACACCCTCTTAGTCCATTTTGTATTGCTACAATGGAATGCCATACGTTGGGTAATTTATAAAGAAAATAAATTTAATTCTTATAGTTGAGGAGGCTGGGAAGTGCAAGGTCATGGGACCTATGTTTCATAAGGGCTTTTTTGCTGCATCATCCCACAGCTAAAGGCAGACATGCAAGAAAACTCATATGCATGAGCACTTGAGCAAGATGGGACCAAACTTACTTCTATAAGAAGTTCATTCTTGAGACAATGAACCCACTCCCACAATAATGACATTAATCCATCACCTCTCATTAGTCCCTACTCACAACATTCGCATTGGGAATTCAATTTCTAATACATGAGTTATTGGAGATGCTGGGGTCTCATAGCCCCTTCAAGAGCCTTCCCCCAATGAGCTAACTCATCTGGGGATGACACATTTAAACCATAGCATACCCTTTACCCGAGATGAACCGAAAAGCAAATTAGAATCTTCTAGATCTACTATCTGCATACAAATAATAAATGAGAATTTCCCTTACATAAAATCATTCCCTCCCAAAAAGTAACTTCTGGTGCCATTCAAGAGGGTAAGAAAAAAATGCATATTTACTTTGTGTGAAGTTGTCTGTCGGGTTCAGTTTTTGGATAAAAGCAGTTTCAGAGAGGTTCATCTCCTGGGCAATTTTTTGATGCAAGTCTTCATCCAATTTCTTAATTAGAAACAAAAATGTTATTGAGACTCCAGAAACAGATCAGACTTCTTTGGATAGCAACTACCATTAGCTAACATAATAATTTATTAATATTAAAATATATACACTTAAAAGGAAATTCAAGTTACATGCCAAGGAATTCAAGACACTTTTACAAAGATTATTTTCTAGAAATTGATACTTGCAGTGTCCTGTGAAGAAAAAAAAATTTTTTATAAATGTGCAAAGGTAAAACAGGCTGAAAACTCAACTGGCCTGGTCTATCTTTTATCAGATTAATATCTATTCCGAATTCATGTGCTCTATTCTAAAACCAATTTCCACAAAAGGAAATTCCTCAATCTTCCATGCTAAGTTGGATACTGAAATGTTCAGTAGCTACTCTTGCCAGGTTAAACCACTCTTCCCCCCTTTTTTTCATGGGTCACTCTCTCTTGTGGAAAGGGCCTCAGGCTAGAGGTTACCTCCTCCAGGAAGCCTTTCTAGTTCTTCCCAGTACCACTCTGTTCAAAAATTTCGTCCTTGGTGTTCAGATTTCCTGTAGCTGGAGAGTTCTTTATTGTCTTCCCTTACCCACCTCACTCCAAACTCTTTAAGGGTATGGACTGTGCTACCTTGCTTTGTCTGGGCCCAAGACAATGCCTGGTACTCAACCCAGGATAGTAGGATCTCAATAAACATTTGCTGAAAGAATAAACCCATTATTTCACTGTATTTCATTAATGCTTATGGTTTGAATCTTAAATGTTCCCCAACCCACATGCTAAAGGCCTACTCATCAGTCTGATGTGCTATGGGGACATTTAAAAGGTGGGGCCTACTGGAAGGAAGTTAGCTCATTGGGGGCAGGCCCTTGAAGGGGCTATGAGACCCAGCATCTCTCTCCCACTCCTCTCTCTCTCTGCTTCCCAGTTGCTATGAGGTGAGCAATCTTCTTTCACCATGCACTCCAGCCTTGATGTGCTATTCTGCTTCAGGACAAGCAACTATGAACTGAAACCTCTGAAACTATAAGCCAAAATAAAACTTTACTACTTCAGAGTTGTTTTATCTTGGGTATTTGGTCTCAGCAATAGAAAACTAACATATTTGAAGCCCTCAGGACAGATATTTTTACACTCTTACAGCTGAAATTAAAAACATGTGGGTTGTGTATGTGTGTAAGATTGTGATATGACTAATAAATGGTACAGTGATTTAGAATATGGGCTTAAGTCTCAAAAAGGCTGGGGATATAGCTCAGTGCTAGAATGTGGGCTTAAAGCCAGGCATTGTGGCACATGCCTATAATCCCAGCTACTCAAGGGAATCACAAATTCAAGGCCAGCCTGGGCAACTTAGTAAGAACCTGCTTCAAAATGTTAACCTAGAGAGAGCTCACCTAGCATGTACAAGGTGCTGAGTTCAATCTCCAGTACAGCCAAAAAAAAAAAAAAAAAAAATGTGGACTTTGAGCCAGCATGGTAATATGAGCCTCCACTCCAGAGGGTGAGGTAGGAGGATCCCTTGAGTGCAGGAGTTGGAGGCCATCCTGAGCAACACAGTGAGACCCATTTGACAAAGGGGGAAAAAAGAAAAATGTAGGCTTTGCAAATGGAAAAAATTAGTGAATTGAGAGCAATGACATATGGTTATTTATATTCATATTCTTTTTAAAAAAGTTTTTTTTTTTTTGTAGTTGTACACGGACTGCATGCCTTTATTTTGTTTATTTTTATATGGTGCTAAGGATCGAACCCAGTGCCTCACAAATGCTAGGCAAGCACTCTGCCACTGAACTACAGCCCCTGACTCCATACCATTCTTAAAACTTTTCTGTAGGTTTTTAATTTTTCAAGTATCAATTTCTATACACTGGCAATTTTTATTATTAAAAATAATAAAAATGTGGGCTTTGGAAACAGACAAAACTGTATGTATAACCTGGATCAGACTTTGTAGTAGGGTAAGAATGGACAATCTATTTAATCGTACAGAGCCTCAGTTTCCACACCTGGGGGTAATAAAATAAATAAAATGGGGGTAATAGCACTTAAGTCAGTGTAGTCCTACAGAAAAAGAAATGGCTTAAGAAACTCATACTTATGCTGGGTGTGGAGGTGCAACAAGTAAGTAATACCAAAGAGTATGTAACTGAGGTATGTAGGGGGTTTGGGGGTTTTGTTTATCTTGGGGTTTCATTTGATGCTGGGGATTGAATCCAGGGCCTTGAACATACTAAATATGTACTCTAACACTGAGCTCTAGGCCTCCAGCCCTGAGATATGTAGATTTTGACAATAAATACCCTAGGACTTTAAAGATGAAGTATTGTGGTGCACCTCTAATAAGGCAGATTTAGAAGGAAAATGTGGGCAAAGAGTTTGGTCAAGTCATGACTTCACTTGTGTTCTCTTATTAAATCAGAGTTTAAGATATAACACCTTTGAGTCAGGTGCAGTGGCACACACCTGTAATCCCAGTGGCTTGGAAGGTTGAGGCAGGAGGATCACAAGTTCAAAACCCAGCGTCAGCAAAAAGCTAAGCTCTAAGCAACTCAGTGAGACCCTATCTTTAAATAAAATACAAAATAGGGCTGGGGATATGGCTCAGTGGTCAAGTTTCCCTGAATTCAATCCCCAGTACCTCCCCCCGAAAAAAAAAGATACAATATCTTTGACCCTCTAGAATTCTGTGCGCCAAAGTTAGGAAGAAATTGGATAGTTTTAATGAAGTAGAATGAGCACTGTCATACCTGTAGGCTTGAGTGAGAAGTCCCACCTGAGTAGAAGAGTGGGTGCAGCTTCTGTTTAAGTCACCAAGGCAATGATGCTAAGAATTTAACTCAGATACTTTCCACTGGTATACTGGATGTTCTCTGTGGAAACTGACCCACCTGCCCATGCATATGACACACCTGATGAAAACTGGGAACTGTTTAGATCCTGTTAGTTCAGAGTCTACAATCACAGGTCACAATGGTGACTGAAGGGGAGATAAAGAAAAACTACTGCTGCCCTAGCTTCTATACACTGGCAACTACTTTGCCTCTAGAAGAAGTGTTGACCAGAGCTGAGTGTGGTGTAATCCCAGCACTCTGGAGGCTGATGCAGGAGGATTGCAAGTACAAGGCCAGACTAGGCAATTTAGCAAGACCCTGTCTCAAAATTTTAAAAAGTGGTAGAGCATCCCTAGTTTCAATCCCCAGTACCACAGTGGTGGGAAGCAGAGTTGACCATCTCTGTGGCAGAGTCCTTACAAAGACAACTTACTCTCTAGGAGGTTTTGTCAAGACTAAGGAAGAAGAAACAGGTGGCAGAGGTGGGATCCCTCCTGGGCAGGGGCAGGGTTCACCCTCCCCACAAGTTGTTCTAGGAGACACACATGACTTACCCTTCCAGATACTTTTAGCAAGACTTGCAGTCAATTACAAGAGCTTGGTTCTGATTTCTAGTATCTTTTGCAGAATTAAGCCTGAAATCTTTGTCACTTCCTCTCTTTTTTAGCTATGACTGCTTTCCTCTCATACCAAATGAGGCAGCCCCTGAAATAATGTTAAATATGGCCATGAAACTGCAAGGACAATGAAGACCAAGGACAGGTGGATGTGTAGGCAATTGCTCTGTAAGTTTCACTATTTTTTATTTTTTATTTTTTATTTTTTTTATTTTTTTTTTATTTTTTTTTAATTAATTTTATTGTAGGTTGTTCAAAACATTACATAGTTCTTTATATATCATATTTCACACTTTGATTCAAGTGGGATATGAGCTCCCATTTTTACCCCATATACAGATTGCAGAATCACTTCAGTTGCACAACCATTGATTTACATATTGCCATTCTGGAGTCTGTTGTATTCTGCTGCCTTTCCTATCCTCTACTATCCCTCCTCCCCCCTCCCCTCCCCTCTTCTCTCTCTACCCCCTCTACTGTAATTCATTTCTCCCCCTTATATTTCCCCTCCTTTCCCCTCACTTCCTCTTGTATGTAATTTTGTATACCCCTGAGGGTCTCCTTCCATTTACATGCAATTTCCCTTCTCTCTCCCTTTCCCTCCCACCTCTCATCCCTGTTTAATGTTAATCTTCTTCTAATGCTCTTCTTCCCTACTCTGTTCTTAGTTACTCTCCTTATATCAAAGAAGACATTTGGCATTTGTTTTTAAGGGATTGGCTAGCTTCACTTAGCATAATCTGCTCTAATGCCATCCATTTCCCTCCAAATTCTATGATTTTGTCATTTCTTAATGCAGAGTAATACTCCATTGTGTATAAATGCCACATTTTTTTTATCCATTCGTCTATTGAAGGGCATCTAGGTTGGTTCCACAGTCTTGCTATTGTGAATTGTGCTGCTATGAACATGGATGTAGCAGTGTCCCTATAGTGTGCTCTTTTTAGGTCTTTAGGGAATAGACCGAGTAGTGGAATAGCTGGATCAAATGGTGGTTCCATTCCGAGCTTTCCAAGAAATCTCCATACTGCTTTCCAAATTGGCCGCACCAATTTGCAGTCCCACCAGCAATGTACAAGAGTACCCTTTTCCCCACATCCTCGCCAGCACTTGTTGCTGTTTGACTTCCTAATGGCTGCCAATCTTACTGGAGTGAGATGGTATCTTAGGGTGGTTTTGATTTGCATTTCTCTGACTGCTAGAGATGGTGAGCATTTTTTCATATACTTGTTGATTGATTCACTATTTTTTAAATAAAATCAAGAAAATGAATGTGTTTTACCAAGAACCTAAAAGTTGCTGTGGGGATCCCATCTCTATCAGAGGTATCCCTTTGGCATTGTAAAAAGCACATGGTACTATTAATTTTTTTTAAATTTCAAATCTTTAAAAAAAAAAATAAAGCCAACCTTTAGCTGACTTTCCTGGATTTACCTCCAGGGCTACAGAAACCTGGCATTCCTTCCAGTTCTTTCTATTTGATCTAGCGAAATTTTCTCTCCTTATTCTTCCTTTCTTTGCCTATAGCTTCCTGTTATCTTTAGGACAAGAGTCTTGAAAAGCATTAAAGCATCCCAAATTGTAGCCAAGGTCACCATTTATTCATAATAAACTTGTGTGCAAATGGACTTGTTTTACATACTATCTAGGACACTCATTTCACTGCCCATCAACTCTGTAATTCTCTCTACCTTACCATATTGCACTGATTGCAATTTGAATTTCTGTAACTAATTTCTGTCCCAGGACACTTTAAAATACACCTGCTATTTGCCTGAGCAACTGGAAATAATATAAAAAGTTTGAAAATGGCAGCCTTCAATATGTACCACAAACAACTGAACTTTCACTGGATTGCTACACTGGAACAAAAGGTCAAAATAATGTTGAATCACAAGGAGGCTTCAACTATGGGAGGCTTAGAAACAAACAGTATATCATCTAAATACTGAATTTGGGAGCTATGGGTACAGTTTAGTGGTAGAGCACATACTTAGCATGCATAAGTCCTTGGGTTCTATCCCCAGAACCCCCCCCAAAAAAATTGAATTTTTTTTACCAGCAATATTTTCCATTTTATACTACAGGCTTCATTTCAAATGCTGCCTGTAATAGTTACAAACCTGGGCTGGAGATATAGCTTAGCATGCATAAGACCCTGGGTTTAATTCCCCAGTCCTGACCCCCTCCCCCAAATGACAAACTGAGAACTATACTCTTGCTTTAGTATTCATTTCCCTTTGGCATTCTCACATGAATAAAATTTCCAAGAGCAAAAAAGAGTGATGTTTGCTTTTCTGAGTTCCAGTGTCCAATTCCTCAGGACATTGAGGTTCTGCCATCTTATGACCCACAAGATTTATGATCAGAAAACCAGAATAAGCTTTAAAATACTCCCATCTTGTGGCAGTTTAGAAATATGGCAACCTAAATATGACAGCCCTACCTCTCTTTGCCCCTGCACTATGCTAAATAGATCCCAGCAAATGAAAGCACCTTGATGTAGACAGTTCTAAAACCACACAGAAAGAAACAGGTGATTACTTTCAGATTTCCTATAGTGAAGTCGTGTCCATACAATGCAGGATTCGCATCGTGGGCTGTCTTCGATTGTTCCTGATACTTCTTACATATGTCTACTCTCTCCAGCTCCATCACAGAACCCAAAGCTCATATCACCTTTTGTATCCCATCCACTCCACCCTAACCAGTGAGAACATAAAATCAGTAATTATTAGTCAACAAGCACTCTTAGAGCAAGGTTTGCCATAATTAGCTGATTGTAATATTTTCACATTCATTCTACAGATACCCACACTTACCATGGGATAGACAGAATATGTTGGAACTAGTCAAAATGGATTAAGGTCTCATAGGATTTGCAGTCTAGTAAGGAAGACAAGCATTAAATGAATCACAAGAGAGACATGGGTCACCTCCTAGAACCACCGGGTGCTGAGAGTGGTAATTAAGAGCACAGGTTCTGCAGTCAAGCAGACCTGGGGTGGGATTCTAAGTCAGCTACTTAGAAGTGTGACACCCTGCAAATTATTTAACCTTCCTCTGCCTCTGTTCCTTGATGTGTAAAATGGGAACAAAAACAATAAGACCTACTCCAGAGTGGTAGTGAGGTAAAGTGAGATACATGAAAAAAACAACATAATATCTGACTGAATTTGCCTGAAGTCACTGCTCCAACACAGAGGATTATATTCCAGAGGTCAGAGAAGATACATGGGAAGCAGAAATTCCCACATAAACATCTCATCCTTTGCATTATGCTCTTCCCTCAAATACTAGGCAAAGAAAAACCCTTCAGTGACCTCAGTTTCTCTGAGCTCTTCATCTCTTCTCTGGGCATACTAATGAGATATAAGGTGGGAACACTCTAGAAATCCCAGGGGCCTCTGACCCACTGTGGTCACACCTAGCCAATGATCCTTTCTCTAAGGAAGGGCACCAAGTCTGGAAATGGCCACTGCATCATAAGCTTCCCCACATGAGTTAAAGCATGGATCAAACACAGTATTGCTGAATGTCTGATTTCTTTTAACTACACAACCCCACCAAGCTGTAAACACGTTTTTGGTTTTCTCTTAATTTCACCAGGGAACTTGGAGCAGCAAGCAGTTGAGGAACTAAAACTAAGCATTCCTTTGTAAAAATGTGAAGCCAATCCTGCTTGCAGGGCTGGGAGTGTAGATAAATGGTATAGCACTTGCCTAGCATGTTCATGGCCTTGGGTTTAATCCCAGAACTAAAAATAAATAAATAAATAAAACTCTTCCTTGCTATTACTGAAAATTATTGTTAATGTTGATGAGGAAAATAGTGCATATATATAAATTCTATATTTGGTCCTCACATGGTGCCCAGAGCATGGTAGACACCCAATAAATGTCAGCTGAATTGGAGTAAATACACTGGATACACAACACAGTTTCTTTTCTTAAATATTTTAACAGGAAAACTCAAGAATAAACCCCTCTTAGAATAGGTATCCTCTGGGGGAACTGGGGCTGTGGCTCAGTGGTAGTGCACGTGCCTGCCATGTGTGAGGCACTGGGTTCGATTCTCAGCACTGCATATAGATGAATGAATAAAACAAAGGTCTATCAACAACTATATTCTTTTTTTTTTTTTTTTTTTTTTTTTAAAGAATGGGTATCCTCTGAAACAACCAGTTTTCAACTGGGAAAATTTTTGCCCTAAGGAACTGTTGGCTATGTCTGGAGACAGTTTTGATTGTCCTAACTGGGGAGGTACCACTCTCATCTTCTGGGAAGGATACTTCATACTGTATCCTTTAGACCAAGGATACTGCTAAAAACCTTACAATGCAATAACTACCCCATACAAAAAAAGAACCATTCAAAATGTGAATAGTGTTATTGTTGAGAAACCCTGTTCTAACACACCCATACACCACCACCACCATCATCAACAACAACCACAAAACAAAACAAAAAACCCTGAGACTTTGTTAGAATATGAGGGAAACTCAATATAGATTCCCTCTCCCTGTTGATATGTTATTTTCACTAAATATTACAGCTGATTTACCCCAAAATAAACAAAATACCACTCATTATCACTACCGGACTAAATTCCGGGACTAAAATCCGGTATTAGTCGTGGGTCTCAGTAATTTTTTACATAGTTGTCATATAATGTATCCACCTTATTATTACATTATTTCTATATATATTTTCCATATGGCCCTTATTGTCAAACACTGTAAGGTATTTGAGAACACCATCAACTTTTTAAAGCGTTATTTTTTTTCAAATATCTCTTCCTTTTTCCACTTAGCTCTTGATCTCTGTGTTTTCACCTATTGTACAATCTTAAAGTGAAAAAATATCCTTGTGAAATTTTTAAAATGGAGTTATCTTGAAAACGAAAAACCTTTAGAATATTATAGAAACCCTTGGAACTTCATTTCTCAAAATTTTTTTACCTTCGTTGGGCATGGTGATGCACACCTATAATGCTAGTGATTTATGATGCTAAGGTAGAAGCATCACAAGTTTGAGGTCAGCCTTGGCAACTTTATGAGATGATCTCAAAATTTTTTAAAATTTTAAAGGAATAGAGATGTAGCTCAGAGTTAGAGTGTCCCTGGATTCAATCCCTAGTTTTTGAATACTTGATAAAAAGATTGTTGGTCAAATTTTAAATAAGTTAAAATATAACTGTACAAAACACAACAAAAATTCTATTGAAGCCCTGCACTTAAATTCTCAAGTATTTCTGTCCTCCATAAAACCCAACATTGTTCAATCCTCCAAGTCCCTACTATACTTGCTACCTTTAGGTCTTTTAGCCTCTGTGGTGATTACTGAATAAGGATAAGATATCCATATCTATTTCTATCATTAGACTTTGTGTACTTACAGATCTGGTCGACTTGTTGATCTTTATAACCCTGACCCCTAGCCCAGAGTGGCTTGTGGTAGATATTGATAAATATTTGTAGAATGCATTAAGGTAAGCTGACTGCCTTTGGAATTGTAATCAATATTATAAGGTTTAGCATTTATTTATCTTTGATATTTTCCTGTGTTCACTTGCATTTTCTCTAAGTGTTTTGGGTATGCACCATATCCAGAATCCAAGGATCATGTTTGTCACTTTTATTATAATTTTTATTGATTGTGAATTGGAAAATGCTATGTCAGCCTCCAGGAAGACAAGGTTCTCATGTCCAAAGAGTGAAAAAACATGATTAAGAAGCTTAACAAAATAATCTTTAGATACCTATTCAGGTGACCCTGACAGTCAATCAAATTAGCTAGTCTTATAGGTCCAAGGCCAAAAAGAAGTGAATAATTAGAAGATTGATAGTTAGAGAGCTTCCCTGAGTCATGGACTTCCTATCTTTTCCTCCTTTCATTCTTACTGAACTGTTAAAAACTTCACTTAAATTTTTATTGATAATTTTTCCAAATATATAAGTAACATACAAATATATTTAAATGGATAGTTAGAAATAGGTCCTTTATGGAGCTCCAGTGGCGCAATCGGTTAGCGCGCGGTACTTATAAGAAATAGGTCCTTTAGGTCTGATGTTTAGTAAGAGTTCTGAAGATAAAAGGAGTAATTTGGGGAATAATGCCAATTTTTATTATCTGGTAAAAACTAAATATATAAATGACTCAAAACTATATTCAGAATTCTTCAATAATATTCCATGGGAAGATGGGACAAATATATTAAGACTCTTGACAAGCATTTATAGTCAATTCCACAATTCCTTGACAGGAAGTTATGTTTTCCAGATTGTTCCTAATGAAAGTTCACGATTTGGAATCTGGTTAATAATCCTCTCACTAATCTCCCCACACTCTTGTGTTACTGGATAAAGTCTATTGACTTTATTACCTTCTCAGCTACAAGGCTGCATAAGGAATGCACAGTTAGGGCAAGGTAAGGACACTTGATCACATTTTCCTTCTCCACTGAGGGAGAAAGAAGTGTTCCAAGGACTCAATTAACAATATTTTGACCAATTTCAGTCAAACCTCAGCAGTTTTTCAACTTGATTACACACAAGAATCACTTGGGGAGCTTTGATTCCTGTGGCTACATGGGTCTCACCTCCAAGGAATTTGTTGCAGTTGGTCCAGGGATAGGAATCTATACTTTCTTTCTTTCTTTTTTTTTTTTTTTTTTCGGTTGTAGTTGGACACAATACTTTTATTTTTATTTGTTTTATTTTTATGTGGTGCTAAGGATCGAACCCAGAGCCTCACACATGTGAGGCGAGAGCTCTACCACTGAGCCACAGCCTCAGCCCCAGGAATCAATAGTTTCTTATGTAACAAACTGAGATAGAATGCAAAAGCCCCAGTGCACAATTTTCCCAATTTATATGACTTATTTAAGATCATCTGTTTCTTACTACCCCCCAAAATTACAAAGTCAAGAATATTTAACTATTCCATTAACATTTATCCTAACCCAAAAGTTGTGTGTGTTTGTTTGTTTGTTTGTTTTTGTTTTGGGCAGTCCTGGGGACTGAACCCAGGGGTACTCTACCACAATGCTACATCCCCATCCCTTTTTATTTTATCCTGAGACAGGGTCTCACTAATTTGCTGAAACTGGCCTCCAACTTGTTATCCTCCTGCCTCAGCCTCCAAAGTAGCTAGAATTACAGGAATGTGCCATCACATCTGGCTTCAAAAAGTTATTTTAAAAATAAGACTTTTGGTAAGCTAAGTTCTGTACATTCAGAGCTTAGTTCTTTCTACCTCTCTACCTACTTAATTCCTTACAAAATGTCTCATTTTCTTGGTCCTGAAAAGAATTTCTAAATGTCTAAGCTATAAGTAAGGTTAAAAATATTCAGTCTTAGTTATGACAAATCTATTATCAGACACATCTAATCACATAAAACTGATTCAATTTCTAATTTCATTTCCCTCAACATTTGGTGCTAACTAAATGGAACCCTGATGGCTAATGGAAGACCACATTCTTGTTGTTGTTGTTGTTGTTTTGTAGTACTAGGGATTAAACCCAGAGCCTCATGCATGCTAGGCAAGTGCTCTACCACTAAACTACATTCCTAGTCACCCCCCCTACCCCCCAACCCCTCTTTTTTTGAGAGAAATTCTTGCTGAATTGCCCAGGTTGGCCTGAAACATGTGATTCTTCTGCCTTAGCCTTCTGAGTAGCTGGGATTACAGGCTGGCGCCAGTGTACCTAGCTAGTTCTTTTTAAATTGACTCTAGATTCTCTTTATATAAATCTTCACTTCTCTGAAATCAGTCTAGGTATAAGCATTCTCGTCACATAATCTGGTCCTAATAAACTCGAAAACATGAATACCACTGATATCATGACAAAAGAACACACAAACCAAAGAAGTAAACAGCAGGGCAGGGTCTCCTTTTTTTTTTTTTTTGGTACCTGGGATTAAACCCAGGGGCACTTAACCACAGAGCCACATCCCCAATCCTTTTTATTTTGAGACAGGGTCTCACTGAGTTGCTTAGGGCCTTGCTAAATTGCTGAGGCTGGCTTTGAACTTGTGATCCTCCTACCTCAGCCTCAGGTACCACTGCACCTGGCTTTTTTTTTTTTTTTTTTTTTTAAGAAGTAATTGGTTCTATAGGAATCTATAAAGTTCAAGTACTGCACTTGAAAATCAAGTACTTACATTTTCTAGGAGGCAAACAGCAGCAGGATTCCCACGAAATGCTCTTGCTGTAAATGCATCTACTACAAAAATCGGGAGCTTCATTTTTCTTGCACGCTGTTTTGCAAGGTCTCAGAGTTGTCCGTAGTTTTCCTTACTTCTTGTTATTGCAAAAAAAAAAAAAAAAAACCCAAAAAGTTAATGTTTTACTCGGTGTATAGAAGCAACTAACAGTTTCCTGATAAAAAGTCAAGCAATTCAGCTGGGGCTATAGCTCAGTGGCAAAGCATCTGACCAGAATGTGTGAGGCACTGGGTTCAATCCTTAGCACCACATAAAAATAAACAAATAAAATAAAGACATTCTGTCCATCTATAACTGCCAAAAAAAAAAAAAAAACCTTAAAAAAAGTCAAGCAATTATTCTAACATATTTTAATTTAAAGATCTGCTAAGTTTTTGAGCTACTATATTGAATTTGTTTTAAAATATTTAGCTAAATGGAAATTATATTGTGTGCATGTGCAAATATGTAACAACAAATTCCATCAATATGTACAACAATAATGCACCAACAAAAAAATATAGAAAAAAAATCAGTTTAAAATCAGGTATGTAAAGAAGCAGGAAAATTTGGTTTTATTTCAAAAATCAAAATTTCATTTTAATTTGATGAAAGTATAAACTTACCAGTTCCAAGAATCTTTTTAAAAAACTTCTAAGTTAATTCTTAAATTATTTTTTAAGCTTAAATGAAGTTTTGGAACTTTTCAATGTGTATGATATGCTTAAGGTAAAATTAAGAAAAAAAATCAGCATTTTCGACCAAACCACATTTATGAAATTATTTAAAACTCAAAATTAATTATGATTAAAAGATAATTGCGATTATTTTATTTTCCATTAGATAATATTTTCAAATGAGATATCTTTGTTATCCTTAATAAAAGTCTGCTTGCTACTAGAAAAAAATATTGGCTAAGTGGAATATTGTTCAAATTTGCATTGGCTTTTCATATCACAAATAGAACTTAGAAGAATAATCATATTCTTTCTTTGAGTGGCCCAAACTAGCTCAGGTTTGTTTAGTTGTAGATGTTTTTGTTTGTTTGTTTAGTTGTAGATGGACACAATACCTTTATTTTATTTTTTTATGTGGTGCCAGGGATTGAATGCAGCACCTCATGCATGCTAGGCAAGTGTTCTCCCACTGATCCACAACCCCAGCCCTCAGGCTATGTTTTAATAAAATGCTTGAAATATCCAAGAGACACATGTTTCACTTACAGTCTCCCAATGAAGATTACTTTCTTTTAAAAGAATACATTTTTTCTAGTTATAAAAAATATGCTCATTCTAAAAATCTTGGACAATAAAAAACTGATCTATAATCATACAAATCAGAAACAACATTATTAATGTTTTAGATATATAGTTTTAATCAGAAAATTTTAACCTACTTAACAGTGTAGCATGAGTATTTTCCAACAACAACAACTGCTTTAAAAATATCATTTTAATATATTTACAGCAGGCTTATGGGTGTAAGTTATTTAGCCATTTCCCTTTCAGTGAATTTTTAAGTTGTTTCTAATTTTTCACTTAAAGATGATGTGGTAAACAAACTTGATGAAAGCAAACCTTGGTCTGTATGTCTTATTCTTCAATTATAATAGATTACTAAAGGTAAAAATTATTTGGGTCAGGTAGACACTTAAATTTATCTTCAGGTGTGTGCTAGATTTATCTTTGGCTCAATGCCAGAGCACTTGCCTAGAATGAATAAGACCCTGTTTGGCCCCCAACATATCAATTTAGACAAAACATGAGTGTTCTATCATTACTAATCTGGTAGATCAAAAATAATACCTTTGGAATGGGATGGGATTGTGGCTCAGCGGTAGAGTGCTCGCCTCTCACGGGCAGGACCCAGGTTTGATCCTCAGCACCACATAAAAATAAAGGCATTGTGTTATGTCCATCTACACCTAAAAAATAAATAAATATTTTTAAAAATAAAAAATAATATCTTGGACTTTCATTTGCATTTGGGATTATTCTAGCCAGATAGTAAACAACTTGAAGTCAGATCTTTTCTTGCTTTTCTTCATGGCTTATAATCTCAGCTCCTAGAACAATGCCTGACACCCAATAAATATTTATTGAAGTAATTATTTAAGTAAGTAGTATACTGAGCATACATCAAAACTGAATTTTGATATATTGGCTGAGAAACGTGAGGATTTCTCATCATGGTGCCATCTGCCCGACAACATTTCCATTTCAGGAGCATCGCCATTATCAACAGTACAATATGATCTGCTTACGAAATTATTTGTAAATTTTACTATAGATTGCCTTTATTATTTTAGATCATTTCAGTAGAGAACAGAAATAAAGTTCTGATAATGCAGCGTAGTTTTCATAAATTGAACAGGATTGATACCATTATGAAAATCAGAGATATGTCAAGAGGCATGTTTCTAACTTGATTGGAATTCAGCCTCATTGGTCTCAGCTGAAACATACTAAAACTTAAAATACTAGATACTAGATAAGGAAGAAAGAGTATGGGATTTTGATGATATAGTTAACCTGCTAGGTAAACATTAGAAGCTCCCACCTCCAAGCTTCTTGTTTAGTAAATAATAAATGTCCTGAAGTTTCAAATCATTGTTAGTCCATGTGGTAGCCAGAATAGGGGTCCCCAAAGATGTCCACATCTTAATTCCCAGAATCTGAGTTATAACTGGGTTTAAAGTTGCTTATCAAGTGATCTTAAAATGAGAAGATTATGGCAGATTATCAAGGTGGGCTGATAGAAGACAGAGGCATAAAAGTCCAAGTCAGAAAGAGATTTGAAGATGCTACTGCTAGCTTTAAAGATAGAGAAGGAATCCCAGCGGCTCAGGAGGATCGTGAGTTCAAAGCCAGCCTCAGCAATAGTGAGGCGCTAAGCAATTCAGTGACACTGTCTTTAAATAAAATACAAAATAGGGCTGGGGTTGTGGCTCAGTGGTTGAGTGCCCCACAGTTCAATGCCTAGTACCACCTTCCCCCCTCCCCCCTCCCAAAAAAAAGATAGAGGAAGGAGTAAGGTATAGTGGGGCACACCTATAATCCTGGCTACTTGAGCAGTTGAGACAGGATGATCTCAAATTCAAGGCCAGGCTTAGCAATTAGCAAAACCCTGTCTCAAATTTTAAAATAAAGAGTTGAGAATGTAGCTCAGTGGTAGAATATCTCTGGTTTCGATCCCTAGTACCACCACCACCAAAAAAAAAGAGGAATGTTATGATTTGGATATGAGGTATTCCCCAATAAGGCCTGTAATAGACAATGCAGGATTTTCAGAGGTTAAATGATTTATTATGAGACCTATAGCCTAGTCAGTGGACTATTCCATTTGATGAATTAATAATCTGTATGGGTTACTGGGTGGTAACTATAGACAGGTGGTGTGTGGCTGGAGGAAGCAGGTCACTGGGAGCATGCCCTTAAGGATTATATATCTTGTCCCTGGCTCCTCTCGCTCTCTCTCAGCTTCTTATGAGCTGAGCTGAGAAGCCATAAGCTGAGAAGCTTTCCTTCACAACACCTTTTCACCAGGATGTTCTGCCTTACTTCAGGCCCAGAGCAATAGAATTGGCCAATTGTGGCCTAAGACTTCTGAAACCATGAGCCCCAAAACACTCTTCTTCCTCTAAGTTATTCTTGTCAGGTATTTTGGTCACAGTGACAAAAAAGCTGACTAACACAAGGAAGGAGCCACAAACTAAAGAATATGAGTGGCCTTTAGGAGTTAGAAATGTTTTGGAAAGAAACAAATTCTTATTGGGTATGGTGGTGCCTACCTGTAATACCAGCTATTTGGGAAGCTAAGGCAGGAGGATAGTATGTCTGAGGCCAGCCACAGCAACTTACTGAGAACTTGTTTCAAAATTTAAACAGAGCTGGAGGTGGTGCTTAGTGGTAGAGCACCTTGGTTTCAATCCCCAGTACTGTGAACAATAACAACAACAAATTCGGGGCTGGGGATGTGGCTCAAGTGGTAGCGCACTCACCTGGCATGCGTGCGGCCCGGGTTCAATCCTCAGCACCACATACAAAACAAAGATGTTGTATCCGCCAAAAACTAGAAAATAAATATTTTTTTAAAAAATTTCTCTCTCTCTCTCTCTCTCTCTAAAAAAATAAAAAATAAAAAATAAAAATAAAAAATAAATAAATTCTCTCTCAGTGCTCCAGAAGAAAAAAAAAAATTAGTAGTCAGCTCAGAATGCTATAACCATAGATTCAGTGGTTTAAACAACAGGAATTTATTTTCTCATAGTTTGGAGGCTGGGAATTCTAAGATCAAGGCGCTGACCAATTCAATTCCTGTGGAGGGCTCTGTTACTGGCTTGTAGAGAACCATCTTCTTGCTATGTTGCTGTGTACTCACATGGTCATAGGGCAGGGACAGGGAGCAAGTTCTTAGTAGGGCACTAATTCTATTATAAGGACCCTACACTCATAACCTCATCTAATCCCAATACCCTTCCAAAGAATCCCATCTACAAATATCATAACACTCTGGGTAAAGCATCAACACATGAATTTTTTTGGGGGGTGGGGGGGTGCGGGGGACACAATTTCATCCATATTAGCAGCCTTGCCAACGCTTTGAGTTTGAGATCCTTCTGACTTCCCCTTTCAATCTAGAGGGAAAACACACACACACACACACACACACGCACACGCACACGCACACGCACAAACAAAACTCCAATTTAGTCTTTCCTATGACATACCCACAACACAGACCACCTCCTTGATCCCAAAATGTATGGGAATGCCTCTCGACTAGCAAGCAAGCAACAAATCTGTACTGGACACAAACTAGATGTCATCTAACTTAATTGAATTTTGACAATATCTACCCAAAAGTAGCATTAGCCCACAGGTTGAGACCCCAGACCCACCAGATTCCCCCCACTTTAGACTCCAGTCACAAATCCATTCCTCTGGAACTTTTGACCAAACAGCTACCAACTAGGGTTCCTACAAACGCCTCCTTTAGTTTAATTAATATACTAAAGCAGCTCACAGTACTCAGGGAAACACTACACTTACATTTTACTGGTTTATCAAAGGGATATTTTAAAGAATAGCAATGAAGAGATGTACAGGATGCGATACAGGAGAAAGGGCCTAGAGCTTCTTCCATATCTGTTCTGTATGAAAGAAAGAAGCTCCCTGAACACTATCATTTTAGGTTTTCAATTATTGCATGAGCATGGTTGGAACATGAGTAAACATGTAGAACTGTGATTGGACAAAAGGACATAATTTAATGCTGATTCAATGGAGTGGGGAAAACCTACAAGTTCTGTCTGTTGAGAGCCTTCATGGACTCTATATGTCACATTCCTTCATTCCAGTATTGGTTAGGACCACTTCTGAGATGGAAAGCATAGACCTACTACCCAACAAGGTAAATCAGAGAATTTCTTTATGTCTAGTTCCAAGACAGAAACGCAGGGGAAAATTATATTTTTCTTTTTGATGACTCACCACAGGAAAGAGAAATTCTAGTTTCTATGACCTGTTTAAGAAGAAAAAGGAGCAGGTAAAGGAGGACAGGAGAAGATCAGAAACAGAATTTTGCACAAAGGGCCCCAACGCTATAACAAAAGATATCTTTTATCTTATCTTTATCATTCTAAAGCTGTTTCAAAGCTGCTTAAGGAACCAAAGATAAAAGGCCAAATACTTAAACCTTAGTTTTCTAGTCATTTAGGAAATAACAAGAGCTATGGGAGTTATGAGCAGCAGCCATGGATGAAAACAAACAAAACAAATATAATAACATACCTCCAGAACTGTAACATAAAAACTTTATGTTAAGCCACTGTTTATGTGATCATTTGTCACAGCAGCAATAGGCAACTAATATAGTCCAAAATTTTCTTACTTGCAGCCCAACACAATTCTAATTGCTGCATAAATCTCCAAGAACAATAGTAATCATAATACTTATTATGTGCTATGTATGATTCTAAGAGCATTTAATCTTCATAGAACTGCCATGAGATAAATGGATGAATAACTAGGGCTCAGAAAAGTTGCCCAAAGTCACACCTAGAGACAATGCCTAAATTTGAACTCAAATAGTCTAAGTCCAGAGACTATGTTCTTAACCACATCTTATGCCTTATATATTCAAGGTCAAAATAGGAAAAACCCTCACTTAAGGAACTAAAATCTTAGTCCATGGAAATTTTGAATTATCACTGCACAATATGGTTTGGATAAATGTCCCCCAGTGACTCATGTGTTAAAGGCTTAGTGGTGCCTTAGCATGTGGTGCTATTGGGAAGTGATGGGTTAGGTGATTAGAATTATACCCTTGAAGGGGATATTAGGAACTTGGTCCCTTTCTGTCTCTCTTTGCTTCCCAACTGCCATGTACTCTTTTAGTTTAAATCTTTCCTTTCTCCTAAGCTTAGTAAAGAAAGGGTGGCAAGAGGGGTTGGGGTTGTGGCTCACCAATAGACCACTTGCCTGGCATGTGTGAGGCACTGGGTTCAATCCTCAGCACCACACAAACATAAATAAACAAAATAAAGGTATTGTGTCCATCTACAACTAAAATATTTTTTAAAAAAAAAGAAAGAGTGGAAAGAATAGAGAGAGAACAGAAATTAAGAATACAGAGAATTGAGCTGGGTGTGGTAGTGCGTGCCTGTAATCCCAGTAGCTCGGGAGGCTGAGGCAGAAGGATCTCGAGTTCAAAACCAGCCTCACAAAAGCGAAGTGCTAAGCAACTCAGTGAGACCCTATCTCTAAATAAAATACAACAGGGCTGGGGATGTGGCTCAGGGGTTGAGTGCCCCTGAGTTCAATCCTTAGTACCTCTCCCCACCAAAAAAAAAGATGCTCAAGAATACTAAGGGCATGTGGATGATCAATGTATATTATTTGCATATACAAATATGCCATGATGAAATCTATTGTTCTACAACTGAAATGCACTAAAACAACAACAAAAAGAACCAAGGGACCTGGTACAAAAAACATTAGAAAACTGTATTGTCTTGTGTATAAAAAATGAAAAAGATTTTTATATGATTAAATGAAAGGAGTTGGTGACCAAGTGTAAAATTCTAAGTATTTTTATTTGGTTCCAGAACCACACTTTGGCATGCATCAGAACCAGATTGCTGAACTCTATGCCCAGAACTTCTGATTTTGTAGTCTTCAGGTGGGGTCCAAGAATTTACATTTCTAACAAGCTCCCAGGTAACACTGATGCTATACTTGGAGAAACACTAGAGAAAGAGCATGAAATTTCCAACACCATAAAAGTATAAAAATATTTTTCTAAAATATATTAATTTTAATTTGTATGCTCAGCCAAATCATTAGTCAATTAATGTCCTTGTTTGTACTCTATGGTGACAGATTATGCTTAAGGTAGAAGTCACATTAATGATTTCATTTTCAAAAATTACTGCATATTTGCTAAATGCCAGTACATGCTAGATTTGGGGAATAAAATGATAAATAAATCCTATTGCTCTCTCAAATTAATCACAGCCAGTGGGGTGGGCCAACATAAAAATTATAATATATGAGAAAAAAATATAGAGATAAAATGCTCAGGAACACAATGAGAGGACAATAAATCTTCCCAGGAGATGGTCAGAGGGAGCTCCAGAGATGCAGGGTATCAAAGAACAAAATTACAACAATTTATTTAAAGATCTTAATTGACTTTATTTTACGATTCTAGAATTGGATAACATTTCATTCCATAAAATAGAGTAAGCATTCCAGTTGACTGAGTAGAAAATGTTGTTTTGATTCTGGTTATTGTTGTATTTTTAGAGATTGGATTTACAGACAGAAAAGGCCTGAAAAAAGAAAAACAAAGACAAAAAGTGCATGGGTCATTTCAAAGTTACTTTCCTTCTAAGGTAGGAACAGGGAGAAAGAAAAGTACAAAACAACTGATTGGTTAACATCAGAAAACTTCAGGTTACTTTTTGTAAGAATTAAAGGGTATAAGGATTAAAGCAGGGGAAAATTCACTATTGCATAGATTGGCCTGTTTGGAAAATCTGGCTTTCATTCTCCTAATTTCTAGGACCATCAGATAACAACTTTGTGACACTGGCACTACAGTATGGGCGATCCAATTTTATTTTTAATTGGACCTATTGGGAGTCTCGTGCAAGTCCAAAATAATGGCTTTCTTTAACAGGTGATATTCAAGTGGATCCATAAACACACACACACACACACACACACACACACACACACACACACAAATAAGTGCTCATCTGGGCTGGGGATATATCTCAGTTGGTAAAGTGCTTGCTCCCACAACAGGGACCTGAGTTCAATCTCCAGTACCATAAAGAAAAAAAAAACCAAACTGTTCATCAGAAGTGGAAATGGGCATGTTAGGTAGAGTGCATGTACTATTCATAGGACAATCAGTGGGAGACAAAAATAGAGGGGAGAAAGGATATGAAGGAATGGTGATAAAGGTACAAAGACCTGCTGGAGCCAATGTTAATAATTTGCTCTTCATCTTTGCGGGTTCAGAAATCCAAGTTCAGTTCAAGAGCTACTGTGTGTCAGGCTTCAATGCTGTGCTCCTGGGAACAGGACAGAGGCTCATGAAAGAACCACACTGGTCTTCCCTGGGCATCTATGCTGGAATTTATTTCTGAGAACCTCAATTTCTTTCTTTCTCTCTCCCCTCCCCAATAATAAATTTTTACTTTCATATCTGTAAAGAAAAGTCAGCCTTACCCTCCCCCTAAGTTACTAAGAGAGAAAAAGAATTTTAAAGAATTTAACTTTTTTTTTAAATTTGTTTTTTATGTGGTGCTGAGGATTGAAACTAAGTGCCTCACCCATGCTAAGCAAGCACTCTACCACTATACCACTATACCATTGAGGCAGTAAAGTTTAATTCACTTGCTTTCTTTGCCCAAGAAGTGAGTGAGTTGGCACAAATTTGGTCAAAGTAATGGCTATTTCTGAGGCACAGCTGTCAGGCAGAACTCTCTCAATGGATTTTAAAATGATCCAAATAATTTAAATGATTTTTCTTTAGATTCACTCATATTCCATTTGGACACCTATAGTGGTTTTCTATGACCCTTAATAATGTTGAACAAATATGCTTTATTATTCCTGACAGTACAAGCTCATAAATTTATTCATGACTTCTCAAACTTTCTCAATATGTTTTTTTTTTTTTTTTTTTTTTTGCGGGGGTGGGGGTGCTGGGGATTGAACCCAGGACCTTGTACATATGAGGCAGGCATTCTACCAACTGAGCTAAATCCCCAGCCCCTCAAACATTCTCACCTTTTTTATTATTTTATTTATTTATCTTTATGTGGTGCTGAGGATCGAACCCAGTGCTTCACACGTGAGACTAGTGCTCTACCACTGAACCACAATCCTAGCCCCTCTCATCTCTTTATTTAAACTCTGTTTTTATAAGTTGGTTATTAATCACCACTTTATTTTTTTAAATATTTATTTATTTATTTATTTGACACAATACCTTTATTTTGTTTATTTACCTTTATGTGGTGCTGAGAATCCAACTCAGGGCCCCACATGTGCTAGGCAAGCGTTTCACCGCTGAGCCACAACCCCAGCCCTTAATCACCACTTTAGTATATGAATATAACCTCCTTCATAAACAGTAAAATAGTATAAAAAGTTTAAGTTCCTTTTGATAATTCCCTGCCCTACCTTCCCCAGGAGAGTCCATGTGGAGCAATCTATCTCTGAGCTACATGCCCAGCCCTTTTATTTTATTTTTTATTTTGAGACAGGGTAACATTAAGCTGCCTGCGCTAACCTCAATTTAACCATCCTCCTGAGAGCTGAGATCATGGGTATGTCCAATTGCACTGGGCCATGTGGTTTGCTTTTGAAAACACTGTAGATGCTTCCTTCTATTCTAATTTTGGTTTCATTTACCATATAAATGTAGGGAAATCATAAACTCATCTTGTCCAAATAGCTTAGTCATTAAACCTTCCCATGGGTGTACCTGGGAACTCTGACGCTTATTTGTCCTTTTCTAATAGCCTTAGTTTGTTCAAGACGTCCTTTGAGTACAGATAACAGAAAGTTGACTCCTGTTTATTCTGTAGCTGTTAGCATATAAGAATCTACTTGGTTTTCACATTTTTGTTTTTTTGTTTTATGATACTTGAGATTGAACTCAGGGGAGCTTGATCACTAAGCTACATCTCCAGAACTTTTTATTTTTTATTAATTTGAGACAGGGTCTTACTAAGTTGCTGAACCTGTATCCTCCTGCCTCAGCCTCCTAGGTTGCTGAGATTATAGGCTGTACCACCACACCCAGCTTAGTGTTTCCTTCATTAATGAACACCAATTTCCTTCTGTGAAATTGTAAATATTTAATAAAAGAGTATTAGCATTCATAGCATACATAAATACTATCTGCTTTTCTTTCAGTTGGTAAAAACAAAGTAAATATAAAAAGAATTATAAATTTTAAGTAAAATATGTTTTAACTCAAAATTTGGAATAAAATTAATTTTAAAATTAGATTCATTTAGCTACTAATGTGTGTGTGGAAGAAGATATATATAACAACTTAGTATATAAGGAATATAACGATGTGTAATAACATGGAATGTGCCTACCATATATTGTTATATATGTATAACAACTTAGTGTATAACAATATATGGTAGGCACATTCCATGTTATTACACAGAGTTATATTCCTTATTCCTTAAGAGTACACAACTCATTCTTTTTAACATTCACATATTTTTTCATAGTCATTTTTGTATGATTTCAGATATGGCCAATTTGGTGGGGTGGGGGAAGCTCAAAAGAGGAGAATTATAAAAGGCTGATTTTGTACCTCTTGAACCCAAAGCTAGTCCTGAACAAAAATGAAGTAACTGAAATTTGCCATTAGTTTAGTTTTTGTTTGTTTGTTCTTGTGGTGCTAGGGATTGAACAATGACCTTACACATCCTACGCAAGTGCTCTGCCACTGAGCTACTTTCCCATTCCTAGATTCTTTTTTTTTCCCTTTTATTGTAAACTTTTCCCTTCTTAAAACAAAGTTCCTTAAGGTTTATTCCAGGAATGCAATAGTGTTCAATATTAGAATATCCATTAATGTAGTTCATAATGTTAATATATTTAAGGAAAATGTTTATTCATAAAATGTGTGGGCTGGGGTATAGTTGAGAACTTGCCTAGCTAACATGGGGAAGGCTGTGGGTTTGAACTCCAGCACTTGAGGGGCGGGGGAAGCATGACTCTCAATAAGATCAGTGAGCTTTGCGGCATTTTAAGTTGCTCTATCTCATCCTCTCTCCCAGTTTCATGGGTCACCTTGGAAACTATCATCCTGGAATTACCCAACAACCAATTGCAAAAGAAAAGATATGGTTGAAGTTTCTTGAAAGCCCCATTCATAAATAATTATCATTATTTTACCTGAGATCTCCTTGGTAGAGCCCAATAACAACCCTTGTCTTTATTGACCTGATTCAGAGTTCACCTGGTGCAAAAAGCCTTTTTTCCAGGGTTATTTGTCAAAAACAATCAGCAGCAATTCTTTAATAACATCATGTCAGCCTGAGTCAGTGGATAACAACTGGGGCAAACTACAGGCCTAATGAATAGCAGGGGAATGTGATATCCAGAAGGGGTTTTAAAAAGCTTCACACGTGCTGGGGTATGGCTCAGCAGTAGCATACTTGCATGGCATATGAGGCACTGGGTTCAATCCTCAGCACTGCATATAAAATCCATTGACAACTAAAAAAAAATTTTTTTAAAAAGCTCTGAGCGGGGGGGGGGGGGGGGGGGGATGGGGTCAGGAAAAATGGTGGAATGAGATGGACATCATTATCCTAGGTAGGACTGCACATATGGCGTGACGCTACATCTTATACAACCAGAGAAATGAAAAGTTGTGTTTCAATTGTGTACAAAGAACCAAAATGAATTTTTCTATAATTTATACCTAATTAAAAATAACTAATTAATTAATTTTTTTTAAAAAAAAAGCTCTGACATGGCTGCAGATGAGCTCAGTGGTAGAACGCTTGCCTAGCACATATGAGGTCTTGGTCTCTGAAAGAGAGAGGGAGAGAAAATAGAAAAGAAAAAGAAAAGTTCTGACATATTCCTGGGAATTTAGAAGGCAAAACACATGAAAAGGACTCTGAATATATCCTAAAATTATGTACATAAAGACCTGAGATACCCTACACTTTAACATCTGGCTGACCTAAAGACTTGCTACAAGCAGAAAAGGAAAGCTAAGGCAAAGTTGTCACCTCTGACTGAATATTGAAGGTGTGACCCAAAACACACACACTGAGCCCTTCAGCAAACACTGGGAGACATATTGGTTCTTGGAATTTAACAAAATCTCTGTCTAATTATTAGCTAATGCCAAGCTAACAAACTAGAGACTTCAGACACTCAAACTAGAGACATTCACCAAAGAACACAGACTTCAGAGAAAGTCACTAGATAAATGACAATAACAACAAATAATGGAAAAGGGAGAATCTGATATCCAGAGATGCAACATTATGTATATTTTCTAGATTTCAACAATGAATAATGAGACATGCAAAGCAATGAGAAAATAAGACATGTAAAGGGAAAAGAGCAATCAATAGAAATTGTCCCTCTAGGAGCCCAAATGTTGGAATTATTAGACAAAAACATGAAATCTACTATTTTAAATATGTTCCAAGAAACAGAAGGAAATTATATGTCTGAAGAACTAAAAAAAAAGTATGAGAAAAGAAAATTATATGAATCAGGCCTAACCAAGTAAAGAATATCAATAAAAAGAGATATTATTATTATTAAAAGAACCAAATAAAAATTTTAGAAACTGAAAAGTATAGTAACTTAAATGGAAATTAACCAGAAAGGCACAACAGAAGATTTAAGCAGACAAAGAAAAAGCTAGTGAATATGAATATACATCAATTGAGATTATCCAGTCTGAGAAACGAGGAGGAGGGGCGGGGGGAGGAGGAGGAGGAGGAGGAGGAGGAATAGAGCCTGAGATCTGAGGCAACATCAAGTACCCCATAATATGCAAAATGAGAGTCCCAGAAGACTGGAGAGAAAGTGGCAGAGAAAGTACCTGAAGAAATAATGGCCAAAAGCTTCCAAAATTTGATGTAAAAATATTAATCTCCACAGCCAAGAGGCATATCCCAAGTAGCATAAACTCAAAGCAATCTTTACCCTAGACACATCATGATCAAACTGTAAATGACAATGAAAATGACAAAAAAGAGTGACATGAAAACAGCAAGAGAGGGCTGGGTTTGTGGCTCAATGGTAGAGCATTTGCCTCACACATGTGGAGGTACTGGGTTTGATCCTCAGCACCACATAAAAATAAATAAATAAAGATTAAAAAAAAAAGCAAGAGAGAAGTGATTCGTCATGGAAGATTGATCCATAAAAAGATTAAAAGCTGATTTCTCTTAATGCCAGAATAGAGTAAAATGATATATGATGAGAAAGAATACAGACTGAAAAACAAGCAAACAAACAAAAGATTGTCAACCAAGGAATCATATCCAGCAAAACTTTTTGAGGGGAAGAAGCAGGATACCAGGGATTGAACTCAGGGGCACTCAACCACTGATCCACATTCCCCAGCCCTATTTTGTATTTTATTTAGAGATAGGGTCTCACTGAGTTGCTTAGTGCCTCACTTTTGCTGAGGCTAGCTTTGAACTTGTGATGCTCCTGCCTCAGGCTCCAAACTGCAGGGATTACAGGTAAGCGCCACTGTGCCAGGAATCTCAGAAAAACTTTTAAAGCAAAGGATAAATTAAGAGTTTCCTAGGGCCAGATGTGGTGGCGCATGCCTGTAATCCCAGCAATTCTAAAGGCTGACAGGAGATCAGCTGTTCAAAACCAGCCTTAGCAAAAACAAGGTGCTAAGCATCTCAGAGAGAGCCTGTCTTTAAATAAAACACAAAATCGAGTTGGGCATGTGGCTCAGTAGTAGTCAAGTGCCCCTGAGTTCAATCCCTGGTACCAAAAAAGAAAAAAGAAAAGAAAATAAAGAAAGAATGAAAAGGAAGTAGGGGCTAAGGAGGTAGTTCAGTAATAATGTTACCAAACCAAGCCCCTTTGCCAGCTGCATAGTATGCCAATCACTGAGTTCTGCAAAAGAGAAAGAATTCATAAAGCAGCTGAATATGGAAGGGGAGACTCAAGACTCAAACCCACCTCTCTGAAGATGGGGTTTAGGCATATTTATGAGATAAAGAAACAGGCTGATTTAAAGTATAGGTAAAGTTGATTGGAGGTGAAGTAATCAGTTGTCTGCACATTTGTAAGGAAACTTCGTGGCTTTTCACAGGATCACATGTCCAGAAAATGACAGCTTTAACATGATCTGAGGATGAAGCATTTGGCCATCCGACATCAAATGTTCACCTACTAAACACCTGCACAGGCCCAAGTGAAGAGTCAGTGGTTTCAACAAAAGTGGCCTTCAAGTCCTAGAAAAGTAACCTTGGCAATCATTAGCATTATGATCCACATATCAGAGGTGTTTTATCTATAGCAAAGATAATGGAAGATTAACAAAATATTGCTCAGCTGTGTGACCTTCAAAATTAGGGGGGTTTGTTGTTGTTGTTTGTTTGTTTGTTTTTTGGTACTGGAGATTGAACCCAAGGGAACTTTACCACTGAGCCACAACCTTAGCCATTTTTATTTTTTTTTATTTTTGAGATAGGGTCTCACTAAGTTGCTTAGAGCCTCAAACTCGTGATCCTCCTGCCTCAGCCTCCCAAGTCCCTGGGATTACAGGCCTGTGCCACTATGCCTGGCCCAAATTAGTATTTTTTAAGATCAACTAAACACAAATAGCTAAAAGCAAGTGAAGATACAGGGTTCGTTTCAGTATGGTACCTGCTAACATGAACAAGTTCCTGTGTTTGATCTGCAGCACAACCAAAAATGAACAAATTAAAGAAATTGAAAAATAGAACAATTAACCATAAAAACATAAGATATATAGAAGTGAGTTGTATGGCACAAGCCTATAATCCTAGTTATTTGGGAGGCTTAGACAGGAGGATGGTACACTTGAGGTCAGCCTGGGCAACATAGGAATACCCCATCTCAAAAAACAAATCAAAAAGATATATAGAAAAGAAATATTACAAAGGTAGATATAAACCCTGTCATACAAGTGATTAATGGATCAACTCTCCAATTAAAGGGCAGGGGTGGGGCAGGGGGGATTGAACTCAAGGCTTCCTGCAGGCTAAGCAAGCATTCTACCACTAAGCTACAGCCCCAGTGCAGCAGAATAGATTTTTTTTAACTGATCTAACCAGCCAGGTGTGGTGGCACTTACCAGTAAAACCAGTGACTCAGGAGGCTGATGCAGGAGAATGGCAAGTTCAAGGTCAGTCTGGGTAACTTAAATGGGCTGGGGATTTACTGTAAAACAAAACAAAACAAAAAAATAGAAAAAAAAAATAACCAAATTCTTTCTCTAAGAAACTTTAGATTCAAAAGCACAAATAGGTTGAAAACAAAACTTGCAAGGAATAATCAAAGAAAGCCAGGCCCACTCTGCCATCTTCTGCCCAGAAATTCCTGACCCTGTGACTCTCCCTAAGGTTCTCCATAGGCTCTGGAGTTGGATTCTGTATCACTGAGCTATGATTCCAGAGTCCTCTGTGCCGAAGAGTTAAGAAAATGAATACATCCTTGGACATTTCATTTCCAAAACCTTCAAGTTGGAAAAAGAAGCAGAGCCATGGGTGACAAAAGAATTTCCAAACTGAAACCTCCCAGATATTTGGAAAGTAGGTGATCTGATTGAGATCAGCAAGGAAAACCAAGACAAACATTTGTGGCAAGTTGTAACCACCAACAAAAACACCACAACTACCATCAACCGAGGAGGGTTGAATCAGGAAAAACATTTCATTGGACATTAAACCATATTTTAATCTGGCTATAAATAATAGAAACCATACAGAGGGGCTGGGGATATAGCTCAGGTAATAGAGTGCTTGCCTCGCGTGCACAAGGCCCTGGGTTCAATCCCCATCACATTAAAAATAATAATAATAATAAAATAAAATAGAAACGATGCAGAAGTGAGCCTAAGGAGTTTAATGTATGGCAGAATGTGCTTCTTGCTAATAAGCCTGATGAGAACATCAAACTGAAGAGAACCCTAGCAACTGTAATGGGACTGGGAAATCTCTCAGATATCCTCAGCATCAGTCTGCATTAAAAGACTCATACTGGAGCCAGGGATGGTGGTTCACACCTGTGATTCTAACTACTCCAGAGTCTGAGGCAGGAGGATCTCAAATGTAGGCCAACCTGGGCAACTCAGCAAGACCATATCTTAAATAAAATTAAAAAGTGCTGGGGAAGTAACTCTAGTAGAGTGCCTGCCTAGCACGCACAGGCCATAGGTTCAAACCCCAGTGTGTGTGTGTGTTTTCTCATACTGAGGGAGTGGAGGAGCCAGAGTGGCTTTACTAATATCAGACAAAATAGATGCCAATATAAAAGTTGTGAATAGAAACAGAGAAGAACATTTTATAATAATACAGGGATTAACTGAAGATAGGATAATTGTAAACATATATGCACCTGACAAAGCCCCAAAATACATGAAGCAAAACTCATCAAATTGAAGAAATAGACAATTCAACAATGACAGTGGGAGATTTCTAGGCCCACTTTCAATAGCGGATAAAACTACACAGATCAATAAGAAAAAAGAAGACTTCAGTAATACTTTATAGTATTAGACCCTCTAGGCCTAAAAGATATTTGTAGAGACACTTGGGACATAATATACTTTGTGGTAGAATATGTACGTAGCAAGCATCTGGGTTCAATTCCCACCACCAAAAAAAAAAAACAAAAAGAAAGAAAGAAAAGAAGATAACATTTGTAGAATGCTCCACAACAGTAGATAGTATGGTTTGGATGTGAGGTATCCCCCAAAAACTCATGTGTAATGCAAGAAGATTCAGAGGAAAAGTGATTGGGTTGTGAAAGTCTTAATCCAATCAGTGAATTAATCCCCTGATAGGGATTAACTGAGTGGTAACTGAAGTGGTAAGGTGTGGCTGGAAGAGGTGGGAATTGGGGTACGGCTTTGGGAGATATATATATATATATATATATATATATATATATATATATATATATATATATATATCTGGCAAATAGAGACTCCTCCTCCTCCTTCTCTTCTTCTTCTTCTTTTAGTTGTAGATGAACATGATATCTTTATTTATTTATTTTTATGTGGTGCTGAGGATCCAACCCATGCCTCACACATGCAAGGTAGGTGCTCTACCACTGAGCTACAGCCCCAGCCCTTCTCTCTCTGTAGTGGCACCCACTTTCTCCACAGAAAAGTCTTAACTGGGCTTCTCCAGAAATCTTCACCATGGCTGATTTTAGGACTGTCAGTAAAAGAGTCTCTACAAAAGAGTTCAATGTAGATAAACTTCCTATTTTCATGTTGCCCTGTTTTACTTGGCTACTGGCCAGGAAGAAATCAGCACTCCAGGTGTTGGAAACCCCCTTACTAGTTTTTCACAAACATGTATCCAGTATAGTAGTTTGAAGAAATGTGTAAACAAGGCCTCTGGCCTTGAGCTGAGGCTTCACCAATTGTTCTTGGTAACAGCTGGCACAGGGAGGAAAGAAAGGAGAGAAGAGCTCTCCCCTTCTCAGGCACTGTCCTTGAAGGGTTAACGTGCCCAGAACAATGAAAGAAAAAATTGTTTTTATGTGAACTTCTGCAGACAGTGAACTTCTGAGCCCCTTCCCTTCCATGCTGGGTATAAAACTCTTGAAACTCCCTGAACTCAGGGTTCAGGGGATTGATTGATTACAGCAAAAGCTGTGCCCTCAGAACCCGGCTGCAGCCAAATAGTTTTTTAAAACTGTTTCCTGCTGTCTTCAGTGTCTTGCCTCATCTGTCCCCACAACATCTCTGCTTTTTGATGATGTGAACTGCTTCCTTCTGCCACACTCTCCTGCCATGATGTTTAGCCTCACCTTGAACCCTGAGGAACGGAATACAACCAGCCTTCTATGGAGTCAGACATCTGAAACTGTAAGCCCTCTAATAAACCTTTCCTCCTCTCTACAGTTTGTGCTGCTCAGGCCATTTAGTTACAGCAGCAAAAAAAGCTGACCAAAACAGTAGACAACACATTCTTCTCAAGTGCACATGGAACATTCTCCAATAGATCAATATTAGTTCATTAGATGTCACAAATGTAACATAAATGATGAAAGATGTTAACAACAGAGGAAACTGAGTAAAGATGTATATAAGAATTTTCTGCACATTTTTTGAGGACAGTTTTTGGTAAATCAATTACTATTGTGATTTTCTTTTCTTCTTATTTTGGTCCTGGGATTGAACCCTACCCGTTTTTTAAATTTTGAGACAGGGTCTTGCTAAATTGCCCAGGCTGCTCTGGAACTTGTGATTTTCTTGTTTCAGACTTACAAAATTGCTGGGATAAAAAGCATGCATCACCACTATTGTAAAATTTCTAAAATTATTACTATTATTTTTAAAATATTTTTCTTAGTTGTAGATGGACATAATATCTTTATTTTATTTATTTATATGTGGTGCTGAGGATCAAACTCAGTGCCTCACACATGCTAGGCAAGAGCTCTACCACTGAGTCACAGCCACAGCCCCTCTAAAATTATTTTTTTTAATGAGCTAAAGAGACAGACTCAGTGGCACATGCCTGTAATCCCAGCAATTTGGGAGTCTGAGGCAAGAGGATGGCAAGTTCAAGGCCAGCCTCAGCAACTTAGCAAAATCCTAGCTCAAAATAAAAAATAAAAAGGGGTAGACCAGTGTGGTGGCACACATCTGTAATCCCAGCAACTTAGGAGGCTGAGACAGGAGAATCACAGGTTCAAAGCCAGCCTCAGCAACATTGAGGGTCTAAGAAACTCAGTGAGACCCTGTCTCTAAATAAAATACAAAATGGGGCTTAGGAATGTGGCTCAGTGATTGAGTGCCCCTGAATTCAATCCCTAGTACCAAAAAAGAGAGCGAGAGAGAGAGAGAGAGAGAGAGAGAGAGAACCAACAGTTGTTGACAGTGCCATAACAACTACAAGTAACAGCATAGGACTAGGGTTAATATTTTAACTTCTAATCACTACCTTGTATAATAACCTAACAACCCATTTTAGAAATTAAGAAACTGAGGTTCAAAAAAGTTAACTGCTACAGAATCAACTAACTGGGAGCTGGTATGTAAATGCCAGAACTAGGATTGGGATCTAGGCCAGTCTCCTTGATGATGAGGGCAATTCTAAACTTTATTTATTTATTTTTTTGTAAACTTAGAACATTTTTTCCAATTACTCACAATTATTTCTTAAGTTTCTTTGTCCTCAGAATAATAACTTTTCTAGACTAGACTTGGAAATGAATCACTTAAAATGCCTCTGCTACCAGTGTGACCATCACTGTTTGAGACTGACAAGCATAGGTACATACATAATGAAAACTGTATTTTTATATTAAGCTTTAAACTATGGTAGGAGAATCTATTATTGTGCTATATTTTCTAAGTCTTTAATGTGCTTATAACATATTAAAAGCAGTACCAAAATTTGATTTATAGTTTTTAACTATCTTCTGTAGTTGTTTTCCTTGACATTCACAGTAATCCAGGGGATTAGAAAAAATGTTGGATACTTTTAATTATTTTCAAACATTAGAGAAATAATGTGTTAGGTTCTTTCTTCCTTTTGAGTTTCTATTTGTTTACTTAATATCATAATTATTAAAACTGAATGAGGCCTTTTGGTTTCCATAGTCCCACAATGAACACTTAGGTGACTCAGAGAAATACAAAGTCTCAGGAAGAAAAAATGTAATTAATCCTTATCTTGAGACACAATGTTAAATCATGCCAAAGGAGATCAGTGCTTTCCAAAGACAGTAGGTACAGCCAGGCCTAGGGACACATGCCTATGATTCCATAGCAAGTTCGAGGCCAGCCTCTGCAACTTATGGGGGCCCTAAGTAACTTTCCGAGGTCCCATCTCAAAACAAAAAAATTTAAAAAGGGAGATCCAAGATGGCAGAATAGAGAGGGTCGAGTTTCTGGCTGCTCCGGGGCATAAAACTTAGAAAACAGGCAGCTTCTCCACAAAATAAGTGAACATAAAAAAGAGTGAAGAGAGTTTACTGGAAACTAAATCTGGACATTCAAAGCAGATTGGGGACACAGAAGGTTGTATATAATAAAATAAGGAAGAAATCCCCAGTGGCACAGCAAAGGCCACAGGAGGCCAGAAGCTCTAGCCAGAGAGGTCCCTCTGTGAGCATAGTAGAGGATAAGGGAATTACAGGAACCTGCACTTTTGGAAGGCCTGAGTCTGGGTACTGAGTATTTAGAGACCAAGGACATTGCCCAACAAACCTGAAGAACGTCCTGCAGGACATCCGAGTGTGGGAAAAGAAGCCACTATCTCTCCAGGCAGCATATGGAGGACAAATGAAGGAACCATTTGCAGTGGCAGCACTGGGGCCCTCAACTGAGGAAGCCAATTGATTCCTGGAAAACCTGACTTTGGCCCAAAATAAAAGCCCAATAAACACATGCTGCATGACATAGAGTGTACTTAAGTGACAAGAAGAAAATCAAACATGTAGAGATGTTTACACAAGGTACAACTGGTCGAGGAAACCCATCCAGCTCTACCCGTCCCCCTTGAACCCGACTGCTTGCAAGACTGGCTGGGAGAGACCCATCTGGCCAGGAACTCACATCTGGCCAGCAACTCAGAAGGGCCAGGGCAGGAGAAATTGGAGACTGAACCCAAGACCAAGAAATATGGGGTCTGCAGGTGACATAGGGGACTAAGAATGGCTCCACCCACCACACAAGTGGAACCCAGGGAAGCCCTAGGGTAAAGTTCTCCAGCATGGACAGCAAGTACTGGGAGCTGGAGGTGTGCTGATTTTAAAACTCCAGACCGATTAGCATTCAGCAAAGAGCCTGGAGCCAACCTAAGGCTAAACCTTGTCTCTAGGAATTCCACCTGCAGGATCACCTCTCTGACTCCAGCAATCCAGAGGATGGAGTATCACCAGAAGACCCCACCCGAAACTGCTGAGAAGGGAAGCTGAGATTATTCTGAACTCCAATAAAAAAAATTCTTTAAATTTTCATCAAGATTTTTTTTTCACTATTTAATTGTGACCTTAATTGGTATGTGAACATTGTATACAGTTTCCTATTTTTTTTCTCATCTCTAGCATTTTTGAAGCAAATTATTTTACATGGACTAGTGTTTTGTGAACTAGGATATTTGATTAGAATGTTCTAGTTTGTTTTGAGTCTTTTATTTTAAATTCCTTTTATTTAAATTTTTGCTTTATGTATATTTTTTTTCCTGTTTCTCTCTTGATTCTCTTTTCTTCTAACAGCCCATCCCTATCATTCTTTCACTCTTCTTTAATCTTTTACTTCTATCTTCTCCTCCTCCTCCCTCATAATCATCACATCCTATATCATTTCTGTTCTCTCCCTGTCCACCATTTGAAAATGTAAACCCTTTTGCAAATGTGCTATTTTTTATAGGCATAACTGATCATATCATTTCTGTTTATTGTGATAATTAACACTGTGGACATCATAATAGGAACTATTTGGCTTAGTGCTATAAATTGTATGCATTTGGTTGTTGTTATTTTTTGTTTTCCCTTAAACAGTGTGGTACTGGAAAGCTTTAGGGACACTGTAAGTTCATAGGGAAGAAAAATCTGCTGCCTCAGATCCATACTGTTTGATGGGTAGACACATAAACAACATGAAAAAGCAAGGGAACAAATTACCCCAAGCAAACCAAGATACTCCAATAACAGAATAGATACCATAGGGGAAGAAATGCCAGAGAAAGAGTTTAAAATGTACATAGTTAAACTGATCTGCAAAGTAAAGGATGATGTAAGAAATCAAATACAGGTAGTAAAAAATCACCTCAATAAAGAGATAGAGACTCTGGGGAAAAAAAAAACAAACAGAATCCTTGAAGGAAACAATAAACCAAGAGACTAGACTACTTGCAAGACAGCACCTCAGGCAATGAACACAAAATATATAATTTTGAAAATAGAGTTGACCATAGAGAGAAAATGTTAAGAAATTTGAACAGAACTTCCAAGAATTATGGGATAACATGAAAAGACCAAATTTAAGATTTACTGGGATAGATAAGGGCATGGAGATACAAACCAAAGGAATGCACAATCTTTTCAAGGAAATAATATCAGAAAATTTGCCAAAGCTAAAGAATGAAACGGAACCCCTTCTCGGACTATTCCCAAAAGACCTAAAAAAAGCATACTACAGGGATACAGCTACATCAGTGTTCACAGCAGCACAATTCACAATAGCTAGACTGTGGAACCAACCTAGATGCCCTTCAATAGATAAATGGATTAAAAAAATGTGGCATTTATACACAATGGAATATTACTCAGCATTAAAAAATAACAAAATCATGGCATTTGCAGGGAAATGGATGGCATTTGAGCAGATTATGCTAAGTGAAGTTGGCCAATCCCTAAAAAACAAATGCCAAATGTCTTCTTTGATATAAGGAGGGCGACTCAAAACAGAGCAGAGAAGAAGAGCATGAGAAGAACAAGATTACCATTAAACAGGGATGAGAGGTGGGAGGGAATGAGAGAGAAGGGGAATTGCACAGAAGATGAAAGAAGACCCTCATTGTTATACAAAATTTCATATAAGAGGATGTAAGGGGGAAGGGAAAAAAGAGAGAGAAATGAGTTACAGTATATAGGGTAGAGAGAGATGATGGGAGAGGAAGGGAGGGGAGGGGGGATATGAAGGGGATAGGAAGGGCAGCAGAATACAACAGACACTAGTATGGCAGTATGTATAAACGTGGCTGTATAACCAATGTGAACCTGCAATCTGTACATGTGGGAAAAATAAGAATTCATACCCCATTTGAATCAAATGTATGATATATGATATGTCAAGATCATTGTAATGTTTTGAGTAACTAAAAAAAAGAAAGGAAAAAATAAATAAATAAATAAATAAATAAATAAAAGGAATGAAATGGAAAATAAAATCTAAGAAGCTTACAGGACCCTAAATGTGCAAAATTACAACAAACCCATATCAAGGCACATTATAATAAAAATGCCTAGCATATAGAATAAGGATAAAATTTTAAAGTCTGCGAGAGAAAAATATCAGATTACACATAGGGGGAAACCAATTCAGATCTCAGCTGATTTTTCAACCCAGTTCCTCAAAGCTAGGAGGTCCTGGAATAACATATACCAAGTTCTGAAAGAAAATGAACACCAATCAAGAATCCTATATCCAGCAAAATTAAGCTTCAGATTTGAAGATGAAATAAAAACTTTCTATGATAAACAAAAATTAAAAGAATTCACAACCAGAAAGCTTGGACTTCAGAATATTCAACAAAATATTCCACGAAGATGAAATGAAAAAAAAAAAAAGTGAAAACCAGTGAAGGGAGAAACTACACTAAAGGAATAGTCAATCAAAGGAGAAACAATTCAAATTAAAAACTAGAAATAAACCAAAATGACCCAGAATACAAATCATATCTCAATAATAACTTTAAACATTAATAGCCTAAACTCAACAATCAAAAGACAGAGACTGGCAGATTGGATTAAAAAACAAGAGCCAACAATATACTGTTTCCAAGAAACTTGCCTCATAGGCAAAGACATCCACAGACTGAAGGTGAAAGGATGTGAAAAAATGTATCACTCACACAGATTGTGTAAACAAGCAGGGGTTTCTATCCTCTAAAATAGACCAAGTTATGTAAGCTATATGATTGCGATTATACAATTGTAATACTAACTTAATACATTTTTAGCATCTGTAGAGTTGTTTTAATAGCTTCCTTTCCATTGATATTTTTTCTTCATTAGACTTGTTAGATTTTTATCAACTTCTAGCTGTATTATTTCTTTTCTATTTTACATATTTCTGTTCCTACTCTTTTTTCCTTCCTACTACCTAATCTGAAAATAACTTGTTAATTTAGCTTCTTTTTGATACAAATACTTTAAGTTATGACTGTGTATGAGTACTATTCGTTTCAGAAATTGATATTTTAAGCTTTTATTAACACTTAGTTCAAAGCACTTTTTATTTACTTTTCTTGGGCTTTCTTCTTTGTGAGATATTTATAAGTGTGATATTTAATTTTGAAGTGGTTGAGATGTGAGGGTGGAGTTCTATATATCTTAAAGTGATTTCTAATAAATCATGCAGGAAACACAGTCTGCATAAATTTCAAATTTTGAAAATTTCTTGAAAAGTTCATTTTATGATATAGTCTATCCCTATTAATTTTCTACTTGTCATTTTTGTGTATAGTTCTCAATAAATAATAGGTCAAGGTGGCTAAAAATGTTGTTAAGTCTTCTATATTATTACTCCTTTCAGCAAAGTGAGGGGGCTTAAAAATCTCCAAATATAGGGCTGGGGATGTGGCTCAAGTGGTAGTGCGCTCGCCTGACATGCATGCGGCCCAGGTTCAATCCTCAGCACCACATACAAAGAAAGATGTTGTGTCCATCGAAAACTAAAAAAAAAAAAAAAAAAAAAAAAAAAAAAACTCCAAATATGATTGTATTTGTTTTTCTAGTTTTATTAATTTATTCTTCATGTATTTTGGAGTTTTGTTATTAGGCACACATTTAGGATTATTGTACTTTCTTAAAGAAATTACCCTATTACGGTTATGAAATATTCTCCTATATCTCCGAAAATATTTTTTCTTGAAATTTATTTTATATTAATAGCTCTACTTCAGATTTCCCATGCTTATTTTCCCCTTCTTTTGCTTTTAACTTATTGGTGTATTGATATTTAAAGTGTGACATATACAGAGAGCATATAGTTATTGTTTGCTTTTACATATGTTGAACACTTATACCTTTTAATTACAATATTTAGATAATTTATATTAAATTAATTATTGATATTATTGAAAAAAAACAACACTTGACTTGAAGGCAAGTGAGAAACTGGGTAAATGATAGGTTTGATGATGTAATATTTTGGAAAATGGGTTGAATAGTCCTGATGTCAGGATCAGAGAGAAGATCTTTGGAATACTTTTGATGCAATTGTTAATTCTCTCATTTATCATATGGTACACAGCAACAGATTTATTTTATTGTTTGTTAACACTTTTTATTTTGCAAATAAAAATTATACATATATGGGGTCTGGGGATGTGGCTCAAGTGGTAGCGCGCTCGCCTACCATGCGTGCGGCCCGGGTTTGATCCTCAGCACCACGTACAAACAGAGATGTTGTGTCCACCGAGAACTAAAAAATAAAGATTAAAAAAAAATTAAAAAAAAATTATACATATATGCATGTGTGTGTGTGTGTGTGTGTGTGTGTGTGTATTACCATGGCAATCTCTTAGGTATCACATTATGGTTTTAATGTGAAATTCTCTAACAACAAATAATACTAGGTATTTTTTTCATATGCTTATTTGCCATTTGATTATCCTCTTCAGTGAAAACCTGTTTATGTTTTTTATTAATTTTTAATTGCATTATTTGCTGATTGTTGAGTTTTCCAATCTTTGTATATTTTATAAACAAGTATGTATATTGCAAATGTTAAAAACAATAATAATAGGGGCTGGGGTTGTAGCTCAGTGACAGAGTGCTTGCCTGGCATGTGTGAGGCACTGGGTTCGATCCTCAGCACCACCATAAAAATAAACAAAATAAAGGTATACTGTCCATCTACAACTATAAAAAATATTAAAAAAAAAACAATAATAAGGCCTAGGGCCAGGGCTCAGCAGTAGCGCACTTGTCTGGCATGTGTGAGGCACTGGGTTCGATCCTCAGTACCACATATAAATAAATAAAGGTCTATCAACAACTAATTTTTTTTTCCTTAATGATTTCTATTTTATTTTATTTTTTTAATTAATTTTTATTGTAGGTTGTTCAAAACATTACATAGTTCTTGATATATCATATTTCACACTTTGATTCAAGTGGGATATGAGCTCCCATTTTTACCCCATATACAGACTGCAGAATCACATCAGTTGCACAACCGTTGATTTACATATTGCCATTTTGGTGTCTGTTGTATTCTGCTGCCTTTCCTATCCTCTACTATACCCCCTCCCCCATCCCCTCCCCTCTTCTCTCTCTACCCCCTCTACTGTAATTCATTTCTCCCCCTTATATTTTTCCTCCTTTCCCCTCACTTCCTCTTGTATGTAATTTTGTATACCCCTGAGGGTCTCCTTCCATTAACATGCAATTTCCCTTCTCTCTCCCTTTCCCTCCCACCTCTCATCCCCGTTTAATGTTAATCTTCTTCTCATGCACTTCGTCCCTACTCTGTTCTTAGTTAAAGGGGGAGGAAAAAAAAAGGCTGGGGATGTGGCTCAGTGGTAAAGTGCCCCTGGATTCAATCCCCAGTGCAAAAAAATTAAAAAATAAAGATATTAGATGTATGTGATATAAATCAAAGAATAAATGGTTCACAAAGGCTTGGGACTTAGTAAATCAGATTTAATGTATAAAAGGTATTGAATAAATATCTTTGAAGGGTGCAGTGGCACTCACCTATAATCCCAGTTATGGGGAGTCTGAAGCACGAGGATTGCAAGTTTGAGGCCACCCTCAGCAACTAAGCAAGACCCTGTCTCAAAAAAAAAAAAAAAAAAAAAAAAACGAGCTGGGAATGTGGCTCAGTGAGAGCCCCAGTTTCAACCCCTAGTACAAAACAAAACAAAACAAAACAAAAACAGCAGTGAATACCTTAATTACACATCGTCCTAATAAGTTTCTGTGGGTTTTATGTGATTTTGGATAATTTGTTTTTCATGTAGGCGAAATTATCATAATTGTTTTTATGATACTTTGCAATGCCACTAGTAGTATATGGAAAATTTTTAAAAATATTTTTTTTAGTTGTAGATGGACACAATACCTTTGATTTATTTATTTATTTATTTTATGTAGTGCTGAGGATGGAACCCAGTGCCTCACACGGACGACGCAAGCACTCTACCACGGAGCCACAATTCCAACTCCGTATACGGACAATTATTGTAAACCAGTTTTTTAACTAATGAGACTTCCCCCCAGAAGAGTGCCATCTCTTTCAATTTCTCTTTCTTTTTCACTTGGGTTCTGCAAGGAATTTTCCTCTCTGCTTCATCCTTATGGTGTAACACATGATTACGTGTTCCTTGCCTTGTTTTCCTCTGGGAAGTGTGGGTACTTCTATTTCCTTCTCCTTTTTCATCTTTTCTTTCATTATGGCCTCTTCAGAGTCCCTCTGATCTCTATGTTAATAGGAAAGCACCAAAAGACTGAAAGGAAGACAAAGAAGAAAAAAAATCCTCTAAGCAGCTGGGAGCCCTTAGGTCTAACCATCTCTATGGAAACAGTTCCTCAGAGATCGATCTAGAAACAATTCTATAGGGATCAGAGAGAAGCAGTAAGCCAGTCTCCCCAAGCCTTATTTATAGGATTCGACTTGCAAATGGAACTAGTTGATAGACATTTATTTTTCTTTGAGAAAAACAGTAAAACAAGAAGCCAAATAAGATTTACATTTATCCCTATTTAAGGTATTTTTAGCTAAAAACTTCCTACTTGCTATAATAATAATAAAAAAATACAAAAAAGAATATATGAACCAACTCCAAGCCCTTCCTAATCTTAATGCTGGCAGAGTGCCCAATACAAAGAAAATATGGCCAAAATACCCCAAAGGGGAAACATTACCATTTGGTGGTGAAAAGTCATTCATGTCATTAGAATAATTTTAGGACTGTCACCCATGACCACACAAGGTATGTGGAAAGAATGCCAAATTCAATCAGGCAGAATTCAGGCAAGGAGTGAAAGGGTTTACAGAATTCCACCTACCAAGTCAGGTTGAAAGATGGAAAGAATAAAGTAGCAATGTAACTTGAACCCAAGGGAAGAACTCCATCTTTAGTGTGGGAGCTAGACAGCAATTATTTTTTAAAAGGGAGAACATACTCCAGACCTGGTCTTCAATCTCTAGTTCATTTAAAAAAAAAAAAAAAAAAAAAAAAAACACCAGGTGGGGGATCCCAGTACAGAAAAAATAAAAATAAAAAAGAAGGGTACTGCAAAGTGTCAGTGATAACCAGGACAACCAAGTTTTAGGCCTGTTCAAAAGTCTCCAACAGATAACCTTGGAACTACTTCAGGTTTCCTGAGATGGTGAAGCCATTGTTTCTTAGGAAAAGTAACTTCAATATGCCTAAAATTAGGTCTGTTCCATTAATGCACAGATGAGTTATTTGTAACCACCAATAATTTCATTAGACCCTGGCCCTCGGAGTAAAAACTTTTTGGTTCCAATCTTAGCTTGGTCATTCAGCAGTTTTCACTTCTCTCGAACTAAGCACCTCATTGGTAGAATGACAATAATAATTTTCAGGGCTATAAAGACGATGAATTGCATATTACAACATCCTCGTTTTGTTTTTTTAATCTTTTTAAAGAATGATAACACTATCCCTTCCCCTCTAAGGAATATTTGAGAAGGTGGAATAAAGAATGGGTGTAGGGGCCTGGCATGGATGGAGCTCACCTGTAATCCCAGGCTGAAGCAGGAGGATCACGAATTCAAAGCCTGCCTCAGCAATTTACCGGCCCTAAATAATTCAGCAAGACTTTTCTCTAAATAGAATTAAAAAAAAAAAAAAAAAAAAAGGTGGTGGGGGGCTAAAAATATACAGTAAAAAGTAATTATTAGCTGTTAAGAACAATCTTAAAAAAAAAAATAGTGGTGGGGACGTGGCTCAGTGGTTAAGTGCCGATGGGTTAAAAAAAAAAAAAGAAGAAGAAGAAGAAGAATGGCAGTAGGGCACCATGACCTGGCCAATTCCTAATGCCCGGCACTAGTGGGGTTTTGGTTTTTGGTTTTGTTTTTAATTTTTTGGTACCTAAGATTGAATTCAAGGGAACTGAACCACATCCCAGCCTATTTTGTATTTTATTTAGAGAGAGGGTATCAATGAGTTGCTTAGTGCCTCGCTTTGAGGTGGCTGGCTTTGAACTAGCGATCCTCCTAACAGCCCCCCCAAGCTGCTGGGATTCAGGCCTGCGCTACCGCATGAAATAGATAATAAACCATAAAATATAAGTTTCCATTACTTCAAGGTAACTGGCTTCCTGTCTCCTTATTAGACACTAAAGGTCTCATAGGGGGTTAAAATCGTTCATCTGTGTACACTCCGAACACCCCTACTATCCCTAAATGACTTCCCTAAGTCTGTGACACAAGATCCAAAATCTCTTGGCTGGACTTTCAAGGTTAGTTACATGCATATACTTACTTGCTTTCATCTCTTTACCGGAGTGCCTTTCACCTTTCCCATAGAATTTCACTTTTGTTTTGAAACTTTAAAAAATAAAAGGCCATAATGTGTCACTGAGAACGTTGATGGCATGACAGCACAGTAAAAAGTGTTCATTAGCTGTTAAAAACAATCTTCAAGAACGGAAAGCTCCATTTAGAAAACAACCCTATAGCTCCTAAAAATCAAACGGAGATCAGCAGAGGAATGATATCAAGAAGTGGGAGGTAGGGAGAGAGGGGGTAAATGTTGTTACATCGCGTGCAAGTACGAATATGTAATAACAAATGCATCAATATGTACAACTATAATGCACTGATTTAAAAAAAAAAAAGTGTGTGTGGGGTCGAAGTCCACAGCCACGAGCCGCTGATTGGTCAATTAGGTTTTAATGGAGAGAAAAGGGAAAACAGTAAATAGGAAATCAATCAGAACCTACGCGGTTCTGATCAATGTGGGCCTGTGCTGCACACCTGAACAAGGCCCGCTAGGAGGCGGCTGGCACCTCCAGGGTGGTATTGGTTAGGGGAAAAGAAACGTTAGCCCGAGAGCCCAAATCAGGCTTGGTATACACATTGTTTCTTGGCAGCCGCAACACTATTTTCTTTTCGTTTTTTTTTTTTTTTTCTTTTAACCGCAGAATGCAAACGAGGTGGATAAGGAAAGTGCTCCTAGTGTTTGGTGGATGAACCACGTGGCGGCTTTTTCTCGCTGGGTAAAGGCGGGGTCTTTACGGGATTTGTTCCCGGTGGAGCCTCGGGAGCAAGGGGGAACTTTTCCAATCCGCGACACCACGGTTCTTTCAAGGCTAATTGCAAGGACTGCTTCTGCAACCTCCCATCCTATCGAAGAGCAAATAGGTGGCTTCTGAGAATTTGATGGTTGTAGGGTAAACAAGAAAGGCGCAGAATACCGCCAGCCTTTCACTAACTGGATCAATCTCGGCTTTTCTCCCGGCCTCAGCTGATCAGCCCATCAGTACGCAAGCGCATTTCCCCGCGCTAAGGCGGAACCGCCTGGTCTCGCGAGAGCAAGGTGGTCCGTCTTCGTAGCCCTCGCTCCACCCCCTCCTCCTCGCTCGCTCTCTCCCATCCCCCCAGCCAGTTGCTGTGCTGCGCAGCTTCCTTAGCGGTTGCCGCCGCCGAAGACGGTTGGAAAAACCGTTGTTAGGAGCGCTACGAGAGACGAACGACTTCTCCCTCCTCACGACCGAACCCCGCGTGCACAGGAGTCGGCGTTACTATCGCTCGACAGGGTATCTGAAGTAAAAGGGGGTAGGTTGGGCTGGTGGTGTCGAGAGCGGAGTCGGGAGAAGGACGAAAGAGACCGGGAGGGGGTGGGGTGGGGAAGTGTGGAGGTCGCCGCTCCGGGGCGGCCCCGCTGCGCTTCCCGGGCGATCTCCCACTTCAAGGAGGGCGGCCTGCCGAGGGGAGGACTTGTTCAAGTGGAATTCAGTGGACGACGCCGAGACCCGAAGTGAGGGCTTTCAGCATTTTCCCCCATTCTCTGCTGGCTTGGCCTCCGCCATTTTGGGTACGGTGGCGCGGACACCTAGGCTTCCCGCCCTTCCCCGATTTTTCTACTTTTTGTTCCCCATCTTCGGAAAACTGATTTAGAAGGCGGGGGTGTGGGGGTGGTCTAGCTCCCTGGAAGGGACGAGGGGGGGCAGTGAAGCGAGCAGGGTAAGGCCGGGCAGTTGGGGTGCGGGGAGGATCGGGGCTGCCGGGCGCGCTCCCGATGGAAATGGCGCCGGATGGGCCTGGCCTCCCACCGCGGCCTCCTTCCTCTGCAGTCTCGGCAGGGTTACCTGGGCTGGCGGGACTGCGAGTGACTTCTGACGCAGATTCCCAAGATGAGAGAGGCTGGAGCTGGGGGAGGAAAGCCAATGGCGACGAAGGCGCTCAACTCCCAAATCCAGGACAAAGGAGGCAGACGGCCTCCTTTGTAATTCCGCCGCCCGGTGGCGAAGGTTTTTAAGCCAGGCTTGGCTGCTGGACGGGAGGGGGAAGTACTCTCCCTAGTTCTCTGGTCTCTAGGGCCGCTAGATAACGAAAGTCTCCGGGGAGGAATAAAGGACGCTTAGCCGGCCCTTATATTCCAGGTTTGGAACTTCGAAAAGAGTACGTACTCATTTTCCAAAGGATTTTTTTTTCTCACGCTTAAACGTTTATAAAGACTTTGAGTAATTTTGTAAGCAGAAAAGTGGGTGACTTATCGAATAGGACTGTGAAACGGGCATATAATAAGTCGTGTGGCACCGGTGAACTACATGGTACCTCTTTTTAAATTCGTGGGTGGAGGTGGGTGGTTTACCAATGGTTCTGTGTAGTTTGTCACGTTCGAGTTAGAATTTGTTTTTAAGGAGGGGTTCTACTTTTTGGGAAACAGCTGTTAAAACGCAGTGATTGGCAAAAATGTATGTATGCTTCTGTAGAGAATTGACTCAATATTATTAAGTCTGCACGAGTTGTGATTTTTTTTTTCTTTTCTTAGCATTAAGGCTGTTGGAAGTCAAATACTTTATAAAGTTTATTTTCTTTTGGTAGCTAAGCATATTTTTTCTTTAGTGCTAGAGTATACTGATATTTTGAACTAGGAAATAAGCCTATTAGACAAATGTAAGCTTAGTCACATGGTGGTGGAGTGGGGTGATTTTATTTTGTTTTTATTTGATGGTTGGTTTTGGTCTTTAGAGGAGTGTCATTGAAGACAGTACAGAAGAGAAAGGCAAGGCCTGAGTTTCCAGTAATACATATAAAACTATATAAATAAGTCTGTTAACTATACTTTCCAACTTTAAAAACAAAAACCCTGCCTGTTGTCGATGTTCTTTGATGCTTTCTGAAGATCATCAAAGAAAGTTTACAGAAATCTTACCTTGAAACGGATTTTTAAAGGACTGAAAAACAGCTCAGACTTTCATATAATGTATATGATATAACCAACAGCTTTCCTTATTGAATTAGACTAGACTTTTTTCTGCCCTGTTTTTCATCTGCATCATAATCTGGAAATCCATCTAATTGCCTTTGCTAAGTAACAGTGTTATCTTTTGATTAACTTGTTTTGATAATTGACTGATGCATCAAATCCTTACATATACTTCAGAAGACAGTGTGCCTCCATGTTATGAGATTTTTATATTTCAGTTGTTTGATTATGCTTCTTAACACCTTTGGGATATAATTCACATTCCACCAGCTGCCCATTTGAAGTGTATTTTTCACTGGGTTATAGTATATAAGCAGTTGTAAGACTACCACTGTAATCTAATTTTAGAATATTCTATCATTCCAAAAAAGACACGTATTTATTAGCATTCATTCCATATACTAGACACCTGCCCTCCTTTCAAGACTCAGGACAACCACAAATCTTATGTAGTAGATTTTTAAATTCTGGACAGTCATGTAAGTGGAATACAGAATATGGTTATTAGTGACTTTTGCTTAGGTTAGGAAATTTTAAAGTATTTGTATAAAACCAAATAAAGTTAACCTCATTTCAACTGGCATTTTAAATTGGTGCTAACACTTGGGTTTTTGTTTTGTTTTTTTCTTTTTTGAGATAAAATCTCTCTACATTGCCCAGAACTCCTGGGCTCAAGCCATCCTCCTGCCTCAGCCTCCCAAGTAGCTGGCTAACATTTGGAATTCATAAAGTAGAGAAGTGATTAGCCATGGCCTTACAAAGAAAGGTTGAGGTGGATTATCTGAATCATTAGTAAACTGTTTAGTTTCTGGCAGCATTATTAAGATATTAGAGCCTTTTGTATGCCTTTAGAATTTTTTCTTTTTGTAAGTAGAATTCTAGACTTGAGTTGTGAAGGAGTACTGGAACAAGGCTCTGAAGGCATATTAGAGTGAGGCTGTCTTTGTATATACTCTTTTATACTCACATGGAAAGTTACTCTGTAAAGTATTTAATGTTCCAAATCTGGTAAATTTTTGCCCCAATTAAAAATTATTTTAAAAATTAATATTTTTAATAAGTACTTCATCTCTTGGTTTCATATGAATCATCTTGGAAAATTCTGATCCAAAAGTAAAAATTAGTTTGCTAGTATTTTCTTGTGAAATACTAAGTGAATCTCCACCTTTCTCTGTTTCTGAAATACAAATCTTTTGTGATGAATGTTTTTACATTGAAAAGAAAGTGCTGAGAGCTGAAAAAAACACTGTACTAAGATCTTTCCATGCCAAATTAGATTGACTGGACAAAGTTCTTAAAATTTTTCATGAGGAAATACATGATATTGGATCCTTTCCACTTTTCCCCTATCTTGGATCTTAAACTTTTATTTCTTAGGTTAGTTCTGCTTATTATTTGGTTCTGGGGATTGAACTTGGGGCCCTGTGCATGCTAGATAGTGTTCTATAACTGCCTCACCCCCAACACACCTCAGGTTGGTGCTTTTAAGAAAATCATGGAGATTTTCACATCTAACTCCCCACCCCCTGCAAACATACAGGGTTATTCGGAGACAGCATGAAACTTTATAAAGCCTTTGTTAACCTTGGGAAAGACTTAACAGTTTTTTTTTCTTTTCAAGATTCCAAATAGTTTTCTGTCCTTTGAGGTTTTGTTTTGGTCTGTCTAGTTGGATACTGAGCTCTTAAAATCCACCAATCATTGCCACCAATGAATGCTTGCTAAGAAATAGACCAAGCATTTTACATGATTCTTGTAACAGTTGTAGGTACTGATGCTGTATTTCACCGTTGAATGGGCTCAGAAATTTAAGTAGTTTAACCAATGTCCAAATTCAGACCCAGGATTTATTCTTTTATAAATTCATTTTGGTTATTTATGTGCTTAAGAATTAGTTGTAAGGTCAGTTTTTAAAATGTGTGATAATCTTTATTTTGGTTCTCTCTAGAGTGGCACTAGGCCTTTAGCCTAAACAAAATGGGCTGGGGGAATAGTTCAGTGGGGCTCTGGAGGTTCGATCCCATCATTTAAGAAGAAAAGTGACGAAGATTTATATGTAGAGATTAATAACCACTTTTGAGGATTACTGCATTCGCTTACTTTTTTTGTTGAGCTAATGGGGATTGAATCTTGGGACAGTGGCCCAGTGATCTGTATCCCCAGTCACCCTGTCCCCCCATTGGCAGGGTCTTGTTCAATTGCCTAAGCTGGCCTAGAACTTGCCTTCCTCCCTCCCGAGTGGGATTCCCAGTTGAATGGCACCACACCTGCCTATATTGACTTTTTTTAATGCATTAATAATAGGAAAAAGACATTTATCCCTTTGTAGATGTATTGATAGTTATACTGATAATTAAACCATATGAGATTAAACATTAGTGAATGCTGTTGGTGTAAAATACAATCTTCAAGCATAAAGGAATCAAGTGAACAAATTGTTTTGTTTACAGGGGAGGAGGTGGTGAGGGAAAGGTTTGAAATATTCAGGTGAGTAGGATTCCTACAGCTGCCTAGTGAAATTTGTAAGGTCTGGTAAGTTTCTGCAGCTGGAGGACTTCTGCATTAACCTTGAAAATGTTCTGGAATTTTTAAAGGAAGGTTGTTTGCCTCTGGGAAGGGAACTGGGTACTGGTTCATTTTGGAGGGGTAGGGGGATTTCTCACTGCTTTTTTCTATACTTCCTTAATGTGAATATATTTAAAATTCATGTTTAAGTCTGAATTGATTATAAATTTAAGGCAGTGAGTATATTGGTTATATGCTATCTTTAGTGACTTCCCAAATAAGTGGCTTCAAAAACACGGGTACTGTTTAGAGGCATTTGTTTTGAGTAGCCTCTTACATCAGGTTTAAAACTCAGTCTAATTGTTACTTAAATATTCTTTTAAACTTATCCCCTTAAACAGTTTGATGTTCAAAATTAGTAGTTAAACTAAAAAGCTTGAGCTAAAGTTTTTTCCAGCATGAAGTGTTTATTGCATTTTTTTTATTTGGACCTCACTATGAATGGATAGTAATACTATGTACAATATCCAAATCAAGTTTTAAAGAAATTTTCTTCCGGTGAATAATAAAATTTGAAAAGTGAAAATGTGAGAGGGAAAAAAAAGGCTAGAGTTGGCATTAAGATAACACAATCAAGAAAGTTTTGAAGATTCTGGTAGTAGAATTATGCGGGGTGTTTTTTATTTTTGCTTCTTATTTAAGCGGTTGATTCTAAGAAGTTCAGAACTTTTTGGTTGGAGGGGTCAGATTTCATTGCCTAAACCCTACCCCACAATAGAAAGTGATGTACCATTGTATCCTGGCATTGTCATAGGAGTCACTTTAAGTCTTATGTTACATTTCCTGTTGTGATACCTCTGAGAGGTGTTTCTTCAGTACCTCTTGACAAGAGTATATTTTGATTTATTGCTTTATGTGCTTGTTTATTTTTTATAGCATTTAAATCAAACGGTATTGAGATGGATTGGGTTATGAAACATAATGGTCCAAATGACGCTAGTGATGGGACAGTACGACTACGTGGACTGCCATTTGGTTGCAGCAAAGAGGAAATAGTTCAGTTCTTTCAAGGTACCTCTAGTATTAGTCAAAGTTTAGTAGTATCTTAATTTTATATTTTTATTATGTTATTCAGTTTTTAATTTGTAAAACATTTGATTTTGGAACATTATTTAAAGTTTGTGATGATTATGGTATATCGTAAAATATGAAATGTGCTCCAGTTAATAGTCAGTACAGAATGTATAGAATATGTAAAAACTAATTGATGTGCAGTGCAGTTAATTGAGAATAATTTTGTGTGATGAAAGAACCATGAATTAGCATATGGAGCATAAATTTTGTACCTTTTTTCATGTAATTTAGGTGGGGTTTTAGAGTATATAATTTAAAAAGACAGTGGTCACAAAATTTTATTTATTCCAATATTTGAAAAAAATATTCCATTTGTATTATGGGGTGATGGGAAACTAAGCTTTTTTGTTTTGTTTTGTTTTGTTTAGACTTGTTTTAAATATTTGATTCAGATGGGAATGTTTCAGCCTTTAACACTGTTCCCCTTGATGGGGTTATTTGTCCTTGGGTTAAAGGGTTGGAAATCGTGCCAAATGGGATAACATTGACGATGGACTACCAGGGGAGAAGCACAGGGGAGGCCTTCGTGCAGTTTGCTTCAAAGGAGATAGCAGAAAATGCTCTGGGGAAACACAAGGAAAGAATAGGGCACAGGTGGGGATGGAGAGTTTGGGATGGTGTTAAATTTTTATTTTTGGGGGTTGTGGGTCACTATTGCTTAAATGGGGGGGTAACCATAACATTTTCTGGGGTAGTTTTAAAAGAATTGATAATTATCTAAATTTAACTTGGAAACTACAGATTTGGGTGGGGAATTATTCTAATAGTTTGTTTAAATTAAAATTAGATTGTTTCCATTTCTCTGTAGGATGTTGTTGATGAATGCTTTTGTATAATCACCTATTTTTCTTAAACACCTATCATGTACTAAAGGAAACAAACTAAAAATATATTCACATTTTATGAATTGCTTTCAAATGACTCATTTGTCTATGTAAAACTTAAATATTTAATTATTTAAGTTTGTAGGTGTAAAAACTGTTAACTTATGGTGTATTTAGGCAATTTAAATTGGGTTATGTATCTAGATGTAGAAAACTTGCTGCATTTTGCCCAATATCTAATTTACTCTAATACATTTATGCTGAAACCTGTACCTTAAAAACATTTTTAAATAGGTATATTGAGATCTTCAGAAGTAGCAGGAGTGAAATCAAAGGATTTTATGACCCACCAAGAAGATTGCTGGGACAGCGACCGGGACCATATGATAGACCAATAGGAGGAAGAGGTGGTTATTATGGAGCTGGGCGTGGAAGTATGTATGACAGAATGCGACGAGGAGGTGATGGATATGATGGTGGTATGTGTATCTAATGAACAAAGGTTCTGTTGTCATTTTCTTAATGTTCCTGACACTTTGTCAAGAAATATAGAAATGGCGGTAATTTCAGTACCTACTAGGTTTTAAAACCTGTTCATGAAAGTACGTATTCCCATGGTCAGATCTGGGATTTGATTGGTGCACATATTAGCACCTAGAAAAATTACATAGAAGTTACAATGAAGATGATTGGTATGTTTTCTTCTGGGTATCAGGATGTAATTTAATTTACATGTCTGAATTTATCTTTTTGAGGTTTTAAGCTTATATTGTTAACTGCCTTTTTTATACGCACTAACTCGGATTGCAAACTCATAATGATCAAGAAGTTAAATAGACTGCTTACTACAAGATGTGTATTTATAAACTCGATATATTTATCTCAGAATTATATTCATGTAATTTCTCCTTAAATTACACAGGCTATGGAGGTTTTGATGACTATGGTGGCTATAATAATTATGGCTATGGAAATGATGGCTTTGATGACAGAATGAGAGATGGAAGAGGTAAAATAGTATTTTCATTTAGGAGTAAATTTTTTAGTATTTGTAAGCTTCCTGTGGTAACATCAGTGACTCGTATAAAAGAAATTAATCAGGTATATTTCAGTGCTTTCCTTTATGGGCTTTATACCTTTTGTATTGTGTGTGTGTGTATATATATACTTTCCTACATGTATCCATAATGGTTTATAATATTGACAAAATTATTTTCTAGGTATGGGAGGTCATGGCTATGGTGGAGCTGGTGATGCAAGTTCAGGTTTTCATGGTGGTCATTTTGTACATATGAGAGGGTTGCCTTTTCGTGCAACTGAAAATGATATTGCTAATGTGAGTAATTTTGGTGATCATTTGTGGTTTTATACTTGGTATCTTAATTTTAAAGCACTCTTTTTTTTTCCCCTTTATCTTTATTAATGACAATATCTTTTGTTGTGTCATATTTTGAAAGAGCAAATATGTAAAGTTTTAGTGACTTGATTTGGCTTTCTAGGGTAGATAAACCCTGCTGCTGTCACTGATTTGAAATTTGTTGGTCTCAGATTGGTTAGAGGATAAGCAAACTGCAGCCCATGGGCAAAATCTAGTCACTTCCACCCATTCATTAACCCTAATGAATATGATAGACCTAATGGTCTTCAAAGCCCCCATACTTGATCTGGTTAGTAAAGCAAAGGTTTGCTCTAGATCTTACTGGGAACCAATTGGCCTAAGTTCCAAGTACCTTTAAAGATAAGTTTAATATAAACTTGGGATTAGAACTAAATGGGGGCTGGGGATGTGGCTCAAGCGGTAACGCGCTCACCTGGCATGCGTGCAGCCCGGGGTTCGATCCTCAGCACCACATACAAAGATGTTGTATCCACCGAAAACTAAACAATAAATATTTTTTTTAAAAAAATTCTCTTAAAAAAAAAAAAAAAGAACTAAATGGTACATTTTAGGGATATTCATGTATTATTTGCAGGTTTATCAAACCCATTGTTCTGAATCATGGTGTATGCTGTTTTCTCTGTACATATTTTGTACTTCTCACATGAACTGTTATATTTCAGCAATTTTGAAATCTTTTGGGGGGTTTTGGATTTTTCTCTTTGTTTTTATTTGGTGTTGGTGGGATTAAACCCAGGGCCTTACATACACTTAAGTAAGCACTATTCCAGTGTGCTGACATCTACAACCCTTGAAATGATTTCTTGAGAGTAAAGGGAGTAGTTTAGTTGACTTCGTTCTACTCGATAATACAGTGTGAGGTTTTTAAAAAATACCTGTTTGGGCTTTGGTCTTGATTGCACTTTTTTTTTTTTTTTTTTTTAATAATAAGAATGTAGTCATATTCATGTTCGTAGACCTTCTGGTTGATTGAGCAGTTGAAGGGTTTATTTCAGTGGATGAGGAAAAAGTTAAGCTGTTGGTAATTTACTTTTGATAATTGGAATTTAAAAATAAATGTTTTCTTTGATTTAGTTCTTCTCACCACTAAATCCAATTCGAGTTCATATTGATATTGGAGCTGATGGCAGAGCAACAGGAGAAGCAGATGTAGAGTTTGTGACACATGAAGATGCAGTAGCTGCCATGTCTAAAGATAAAAATAACATGCGTAAGTGGTGTCCTCGGCATGCTATTTTGTTTCCTAGATGTGCACTGGTTTATAAAAGTCTTATTTATTGAAATAAGTATAAGAGGTATTAGAATCTGTAGATGGCTCTTGGTACAGTCAAAGTATTCAGTCCGTAATAAAGCTTATACTTTAATGGCTTCCTTAGGTAATTTACCGAAGCATTGATACATATTTTAATTGACTTGCTAAAGCTTTTATTAAAAAATTTGATCCATTGTTCCTCTCATTACTCTTAACCTTTTTTCTTAAAGAACATCGGTACATTGAACTCTTCTTGAATTCTACCCCTGGAGGTGGCTCTGGAATGGGAGGTTCTGGAATGGGAGGCTACGGCAGAGATGGAATGGGTATGTGAAGTTTTAAAGATAAGCACTATTGGCTTGTTGGCAATTGATCTCAAACTTACTTTTTTTTTTTTTTTTTTTTTTAAGATAATCAGGGAGGATATGGATCTGTTGGAAGAATGGGAATGGGGAACAATTATAGTGGAGGATATGGTACTCCTGATGGCTTGGGTGGTTATGGTAAGTTTTTCTACTTGGTTTGTGTTAATCCCCAATTGAAATGCCCATAAAAAAGTGCAGATATTAGTTTTAATATCTGATGCACAGATTTCTTCTGATAAATGATTCTTAATGTTTTTCTCTTAAGGCCGTGGTGGTGGAGGCAGTGGAGGTTACTATGGGCAAGGTGGCATGAGTGGAGGTGGATGGCGTGGGATGTACTGAAAACATAATCGCCAACATACAAGTCCTAACAACAGCATCTGGTCTACTAGACTTTCTTACAGATCTAATTTCTTTTGTATTTTAAGAACTTTATAATGACTGAAGGAATGTGTTTTCAAAATATTATTTGGTAAAGCCACAGATTGTGATGGGAAAATCTGTTTTCTGTAGGTTTTATTTGTTGCATACTTTGACTTAAAAAATAAATTTTTATATTCAAACCACTGATGTTGATACTTTTTATATATACTAGTTACTCCTAAAGATGTGCTGCCTTCATAAGATTTGGGTTGATGTATTTTACTGGTAGCGCTACAAACCAGTAGTATAGTGTAGTATTAGAGAATAATGGTTCACTTTGGTATAAACTGCAATTCTTTATAAGCAGACATCTGAAATAAGAGCTTGAATAATTTTTTCTTTAATTTCTCCTGAATAGCACTGTAAATATAAAGCCTGAAGAAGAGTTTAGGTGGCTTCAGGAGTATAAATTCAGCTAATTCTATATTATTCTTTTTCAGATGTCATTTATCAGGCATAGCTCTGAAATGTTGATGATCTAAGAGGTATCTGGATTTCTGAGTATTCCTAATTGTGTTACCTAGGTATGGGAGTGTTGGAAGTTTGAATTCTAGCCCTAGATTTTAGAATACATTTCCCTCAGCACTTGACTGAAGTACCAAAAATGTTTCCAAAAGGTGAGAGCATAACTTATTTCAGGATGTTTAGAGTAGGTAGGATTCTCAATGACATGAGAATTCAGTGTGTAAGTACATAGGCATTTACTATGAATCATAATTCTCACAGATGTATTTTCAGTTTCTTATCCAATCAAGCATATGGGTTTTAAATAAGTGTATAAATGACTACATTTAAAAAATGTAAGACACAAATCCATGTCATAGTCAAAAACAATCCTGCAGTTGGATTTTGTATCTGATGTCAGTTTGGAGTTTTAGTTAAAAATATGTAGCAAGGAAAAGGTGCTTTTTAATTTCATCACTTTGATCAATATGGCTTTTTTTCTCAAATTGGCTTAATGGATCAAAATGAAACCTGTCAATGTGAATTCAGTTACTGAACTTGTTATTTGTTTTTGCTAGAATGTTATTAATGTAATAAATGTCAATGTGGGAGATAATCATGTGGCGTTTGTCCTAGAATGCTTTGTGTTGGTTACTAATTACAACCCATATTGGTAGAAAGCACTGCATATAATATCTAGACTGATTAAAATTTAAAGTGATTCCAAAGGAGAAGGGTTTTTGGTGTAGAAAAGGAAGTGTTGTGGCATATATATTTGGAACTTTTTGACCTTTGGCAATGATTCAATTTTTTTTTTTTTGTATCAAGGATTGGACTCTCTGTGCATTTTAAACATGTACTGTACCACTGATCTTTACCCCCAGTCATTAGTGCCTAAGCCCAGCTTACTTTAATTAGCTACTTAAATATTAAGGCTCAAACAACCTATTTTTAAAAGCCATGTACTTTATTTTCCTAGAACTGTGTTCTTAAAATCTTTAAGCAGTGACAGTATAAAGTTAGAAACGAAAACTGCGTTTATAAAGCAGGCTAATTGTTCAAATCTTTATTTGATTTATAAAATTCACATTTTATTTTTAAAACATTACAGGTTAGAAGAATTACAATCGCAATTCCTTGGCACCATGATCGCATCATTGTGGTAGTACTGGCTAGGTAAGGGTATGGTATACGAAATCTATTTTTGAAAACAAAAGTGCAGCAGCTTCATGATCAGAAAGTAAGAATTGTGAAAGTTTTGTAATGGAACACAAAAATCTAAAATATAAATGGTTTTAAAGTAAGCCAAAACTAAATGAGCAAGTTATATTATTGTCATTAAAGCTGCTTCCCCCAAAAAAGCCCAAATTAATAGTAAAATGAGTTTTGAATGTTGAAATTTTAAAGGGTGACTAAAAATCCTGGTTTATTTATCGAATGGAAACTGCCTTGGAATTTAAGCAACTTAAATTACATTTTAAAATTCGTTCCAAGCACATAATTTTTAAAAACCTGTTTGAAAACTTTCGTTTATGCTTACTCATTTTCAGCAGTCATAGAAATGTTAATCTATCCCATCAGTACAAAATGGTTCAAGAATATAATTCTATCTCAAGTACATTTCTGTCAGTATTCAAGAAAGACCATTTAAACTGGATGTGGTAGCACACACCTATAATCCCAGCAGCTCAGAAGGCTGAGGCAGGAGGATCACAAGTTCGAGGCCAGCCTCAGCAACTTGGTGAGACCCTGTCTCAAAAGAAAAAATAAAAAGGACTGGGGATGTAGCTCAGTGGAAGAAAGCCCCTGGGTTCAGTCCAAGTACCACATACATACATACATACACAAACACACACACACACAGACTAACTAAACCTCAAAAACTGACTAGAATTTATGGGTTCTGGAGAAAATAGATCTTCAAATAAAACATTGGTTTCTTTTGGGTGGGGGGTGCCAAGGATTGAACTTAGAGGAATTTAACCACTGAGCCACATCCTCAACCCAATTTTGTATTTTATTAGAGACAGGGTCTCACTGAACTGCTTAGCTCCTCATCTTTGCTGAGGCTAGTTTTAAACTCAAGATCCTCCTGTCTCAGCCTCCCAAGCTGCTGGGATTACAGACGTGTGCCACCACGCCCAGCTAAAACATTGGTTCCTTTCTTTGGCAATTTAGTTAAATTTTAAAGGAGATGGTCACATGGACAAGAGCCTACAGATAAAAGTACTTGGGGGTCAGGAAGGCATTTGATTGATCATTCAGTGTAATGTTCTTAGGAATGTAAAGTTTCTGTGTAGTTTTTGAAAGGCTTACAAAGTGCATGGCTGAAAATTAGATTAATAAAAAGGAAATAGTGTCAGTAGGAGTTTGTTTTTTTATACACAGGCAATTTCATATTAAATTCTTGGTATGGTATAAACAATATAACTTAGTGTTAAGGACTCAATTCTGTGTCATCAGTGGTAAAGTTTAAACATGTAATTCCATATTAATACACATTTTCCCCCCATGGTGCAGGTTTATGTTTTCATGTTTGGGGGAAGGGAGTAACCACACCCAAGAACAAGTTCCTTTCAAGATTAGAAGTAAATTGTAAATACCAGATCAGCAAGCACAATGGTTGTTTAGAAAAGATGAAAAGATAATCTTGTAGGATAAAATACTGACCTTTTCTACTGCAAAGAAGGGGGAAAGGGAGGGAAAATACAGGTGAATATGGAATTCTACTAAAATAATAATTCTGTTGAGTTAGAGAATTAATACTTCTAAAAAGTTTGTGCATTTCCAGTCTCTTTCTCTGAGAGTAGGGAAGCTTTAAAGTGCATTAAGAGAATTACAGGCACCATCAAATACCAACTTGACAGAATTCAAGAAAACAATCTGAAGCCTTATTTTTTAAGAAGGCCTTTTTACAAGATAAGGCAAATGTGTTTGAGCTGTTATATCTGGCCTTTAAAAATGAAGTGAAGGGTTCCATGATTATTCCATGTAATAATTAAAGTTATTTTAAAACATGCTGTTGAGAATGTAACAATGAGTAATACCAAATGATACAACTTAATAATTCCCATGAGTTAAATATGTAGAAGATAAACTGGTACCAATACTGACTAAAGGCTGCTTATGTCTGGATACCTTGTATGCATTCATTGCAGAAACTTTCATAGGTACGGATTTAGTTCTACAATCTTACGGCAAGTTAGATGAGCATCTCTGAATGAGCAATGCGTGACAGGAATCACAGACTCTTACTGGCTTTGGTGAAGAAGGCAAAGGCAGTTCGTTGTCAGAACAGGCATTACAGAAAATCTCTCCACAGTTTCTACAATGGTGCTATTAAATGAAAAATCAGAAAAAAATTTTGATGAATAAAATGAGAAGCCATTTTTGCACCAAGAGTTTTTGGACTCATTTCCTACCTCTCTTACCTTTCTCTTAGAGAGTGAGAATTCCTTTTCACAAAGCTTACAATGTGTTGCTTCTTTGTCTTTGAGCCAGACCAGTCCCTGGTAGGAAAGAAAAGTATGAACGATTACATGGAATTTTTTTTGCCCAAGGACATTTTATAGTATCAGACATGTGAAGGGAGAAATAAGAAGTTTTTGGGTGTGGTTTTGGGTATGAGGGATTGAACCCAGGGTTCTTTACTATTAAGCTATATACATCCAGCCTTTTTTTTTTTCCTTCCTTTTTTTAGACAGGGTCTCACTAAGTGACCCGGAACTAGCCTCAAACTTTTAATCCTCCTACCTCAACTTCCTAAATCACTGACATTACAAACGTGCCTGTTGTACCTGGCTGCTCCCGGAATAAAATTTCTAACTGGAATTATGTATTTTTTGTTTTCTGGTACTGGGGGTTCAAAGTATCAGGCAAACATTCCCACCCCTCTCACTTTTTAGATGAGAGAACAAGGTTCAGAAGTTGGTTGCTCAAGGAAATAGCTACAAGCAAACGAGAAGGAAGTAGTGGGCTGCTGCTCTTCAAATAAATTGACTTTTTCTGTCTAGTTCCAGAATTTTAGCCACTATTATATAAAACACTTCCCTAAAGAAAATAGTCATTTGGAAAGAGGGTATCTGGTATTTCTACTATTAAAATTTTACTGAATAAGTTCAAAGACAAAATATGTCAGGATGCTATTTCTAAAAGGAAAAATGAGCAAAAAGCCTAATGAATATTAAAAGTATATAAACAAATCACATGAAAGGTTGCACCTCAAAAGTGCAGACCCTAGATTTTAACCCAGCTCACAGATATTAAGGAAACAAGAACAAGTTTATTTTCAGTTAAAATCTGTAATGTGGAAAACAGTTTGGAGAGGCTGTCCCAAACCCTTCAACTGGTCAATAATATAGAAAAAGAAAAGTCATAAAGCCACTTTCCTACATACAGAAACAGAACTACATATTGTTAAAAATATACATGAATAATTAAGAAAAGCAAGGTACTGATTGACAAAAAAAAGTAGAGGAAATTTACAAAAGGAAGAAGAGTAGCAAGCACTGGGGCCCCTCAAGTATGGATCATGGTTGATTATAAGCTAAGCAAAGGGTATGCAAGAGTTATACAATGTGCATTCTCTGTATACATGATGTTATTATGCCCAGTTTTAATACTGGTTTAAACAAACCATCCTTGTCCCCACCCGTCTCTTGTGAGCAGAAAAAATGAACTGATGTGTAAATCCTTAGTATTGCCCCAAATAAGGGAGTAACCCAAGAAAGATATTATGGGATTCAGGCAATAGAAACCCACACACAGGATAAGGGGAACTCTGGGAATAGAATCAAAGGGAAATCCAACAGGAGTAATCAGGTTAGACATAAGCAGAACAGAGAACTACAGGAAGGATGATTCCATGAAAAAGTGATAAATTATGCAGTTTCAAAACCTCAAAAAAACATTTTATAGAGGTACTCTAGAAGGTATGAGAAAACTGATGTTCAAATACAGCTAACTAACTACTGGGAGGACAATGAAGAGAAGGCCAGTGTGAAAGTGGCCAAAACCCATCCATCATATTAGTCAATAACTAGGTTTAAAATTGATTAATCAAGAATAGACAACATATACTGCATCTTACTTAGAAATGCAATTAGGCCAGAAGAAGCAGGTAAAGGACTTAAAAGTAGATCCCTTTGGGTAGCAGGAGCAAGGGTGGGTAAGGGCCAAGAGTGAAAAAAGAGACGATTAAGTCTGTTTAGCACTTTTTTAGATTTAATACTTTGAATTAAAATATAGGTAGACGGTAGAAGTAGAAAGGTACCTATCACTGAAGTTCTCTCAGTATTTTTTATGTTGTAGAAGTGAATTCAAATACATCCACAACTGTATGTATGGTAGTGGGGCATACTATTCATTTAACCCAAAGGCAAATTACTGCTAAGCCCCCCTTCCACACTTTTTTTTTTTAATTTTGAGATAGGGTCTAGCTAATGGCCTTCAATTTTTGATCTTTCTGTATTAGTCTCAGCCACTGGGATTATAGGAATGCTTCACCAAACCCGGCCACAACCATATAAGGATAAACTGTACTAACTACTATTACGTTTATTACTCTATAGTCAATATTCATAACAACCTATGCAGAATGATAAAACTGTTTCAGAAGAGTAAAATAGGCTTAGGATATGTGAGACAGTAAAAGCCAAAAGCAGGATTTTTAAATTCAGAGGAATCTGTTATTCCACACTGTAGGGAAGTGGACAAAATTATTTCTAATGTCAATTTTCATCTGGAAGATCATTGTAATACTAGACATAAAGGGGAGAGCTCTACCAATTGTCCAAGATCCCCAATGTTTTTCAGAACTGGGGATCAAATCCAGGGCCTTACATCCTATCACTGAGCTATACCCCATCCCCAAAACACCTTAGATTTATGCAGGACTTCACCTACTTTTGTAGTTTCATATACCTTTTTGCTTTATGGAAACATTTTCTACTCACCTGCAATGCTTTGTTAGCTTCTTTTATATCTTCTATTTTAAGTTTGGATCTAAAAGATTACAAACAGGTCCAAATTTCAGTACACATTAAAATATAAAGCCTTATAATTAGAAAGGTATTGGTTTTACAGTTATAATTGTATATAACATATGACTCTAATGATCCCTGTCTGGCATGATATTTTATATTTTCTAAATGTCCTAAAGGAAAATGCATTTTTAGATTTAAAACTTTGTGGTTTTTTGTATATTTGTGTTTTGAATGCTGGGATTGAACCCAGAAGTGCTGTATCACTGAGCTACATCTTACCTTTTTATTTTTTATTTTGAGACAGGGTCTCACTAAGTTGCTTAAGGCCTAAATTGCTGTGGCTGGTATCAAACTTGCAATCCTCCTGCCTCAGCCTCCTGAATTATAAGTGTGCACCACTGCATTTTGCAAAACTTTTTTTTTTTTTTTTTTAAGGAAAGAAATAATTGGCACCAATTGTGGTAGTACATGCCTGTAATCTCAGCAATTCTGGAAGCTAAGGCAGGAAAAATCACAGTTTGAAGCCAGTCTCAGCAACTTAGTGAGGCCCTAAAAACATTCAGGGGTGCTCTACCACTGCTACATTCCCAGCCCTTTTTATTTTTTGAGACAGGGTCTTGCTAAAAAGTGCTGAGGCTGGCCTCAAATTTGGCAGTTCTCCTGTCTCAACCTCCCACATTGCTGGAATTACAAGCATGTGCCACTATGACCAGTGATTTAGTCACTTCTAAGAAGTCACAAAGGTAGTAATGAGAAAGCCAGAATCCAAACCCTGGTCTATGTAACCTCCAAAGCCCACATTGCTAACCTATATACAAAGTTCATTGGCTGGGGTTGTAGCTCAGTGGTAGAGCACTTGTCTCACAGGCATGGGGCACTGGGTTTTATCCTCAGCACCACATATAAATAAAGATATTATGTCCATCTAAAAAATAATTTGAAAAAAGAAAAAGTTAAGGAGATACAGAAGTGTTAATGAAATATGCAGAACATGTATTAGTGATAATTTCCCACCTTTTGAAAATACAAGTTATTGAAAATTCACATAATAAAAAGCAATATTTAATTACCTAGATTCCAATACCGAGGGATGATTTTCTCTACATGTCTATGAGTGTGTGTGTGTATATGTTTACATGGAATCATTACCTGCATAGTTTTTTATAACCAGCTCTTTTTCTCCTAGCAACGTATGAACAGCTAAAGGCTATTGGTTGTTACTAAGTATCTGCTTCATATTATATTAAATGATTACATGGTGGGACTGGGGCTATAGCTCAGTTGGTAGAGTACCTGCTTTGCATGTACAAGGTTCTGGGTTCAATCCCTAGTACCAAAAAAAAAAGCAATAATAAATGGTTACATGTTATGTACCATAAAAAAGGATATGAAAGTTAATATCTATTGTTGAACTTTCAAATTTCTCTCCACAAAAGTTTGCTAAAGTACAGGTATAAGCTCTACTGGTCTGTAGTCCCAGCTACTTAGGAAGCTGAGGCAGGATCACAAAAACCGTAAAATGGAAACAATAGCGCTGAGAATGTAGCTCAATGATAAAGTACCCCTAGGTTTAATGCTTGTACTTCCGGGAGGGGCTGAGGCAGAAGAATCCCAAATTCCAATCTGGCCTCAGTAAGGCCCTAAGCAGTTCAGTGAGATGCTCTCTCAAAATTAAATTTTAAAAATAAATAAATAAATAAAAAGGGCTGGGGATGTGGCTCAGTGATAGAGTATTCCTGGGTTCAATCTCCAGTACCAAAAAAAATTCTGACCCTATCCATGTTTTAGGGACTATGACCTCAGAAGTAATAAAGGAAAATTGACAAAAGGTTGCATGTAAAAATTGAAATATTAACAAGGGAAAAACATGCTACAAACTAATAATGAATGACAAACTAGAAAAAAAATGTGCCATAATTGATTTTCAAAGATCCCATGAATAATCCAAAAAATGTACAACAGTCACTTTACCAAAAATAAACTACATATAATAATGGAATAAACATGATCAACCTTACTACAAGAAAGATGACAAAAACTTTACATGCTGGGCAGTGGCACATTCCTGTAATCCCAGAAATTTAGGAGGCTGAGGCAAGAAGATTGAAAGTCCAAGACCAGCCTCAGCAACCCTGTCTCAAAAATTAAAAAGGATTGGGGAATATAACTCAGTAGTAAATTAGCACCATTGGGTTCAATCCCTAATACCAAAACAAAACTTTATAGCACATTCTTTTTTTTTAAAGAGAGAGTGGGAGAGAGAAACAGAGAATTTTTTAATATTTATTTTTTAGTTATCAGCGGACACAACATCCCTGTTTGTATGTGGTGCTTAGGATCGAACCCGGCCGCACGCATGCCAGGCGAGCGCGCTACCGCTTGAGCCACATCCCCAGCCCCTACAGCACATTCTTTTTGGCCCAACAGTTCAAGCCATATCAACATATGATTTTCTTTGGTACTGGAGATTAAACCTAGGACCTCGACCATGTCAGGTCAGTACTACATTCGTTAAGCCCAAAATATACATAGAAGTTATTCACAGCAGTACTGCTTACAAAAGAAGTGACTTAATTATCTTTTTTTTTTTTTTGTACCTGGGATTGAACCCAGGGGTGCTTAACCACTGAGCCACATCTCCAGCCCTTTTTTATATTTTAGAGATGGTCTTGCTAAATTGCTTAGGGCCTAGCTAAATTGCTGAAGCTGATCTTAAACTTGCTTCAGCTTCCTGAGTTGCTGGGATTACAGGCTTATTCCACTGGGCCCAGCTATCTAGCACATAAATAAAACAACTTCAAACTACAAAAGAACAAGCATTATATGGAATTAGGTTAGGTATGCAAGGTAAGAGAATAATTCAGTAGTCAAAATAACCCTTGAAAATCCCTTACACATAGCTAGCCCATAAATTCACTTATAGATTGTGTAGTATATCTAACCTGTGCGGTAATTTCCCTGCAAACTAAAATTTGAGAAGCAATGAACCGGACTAAAGTAAATAACAAGGGTCCGAAAGCAGCACCTAGATCTTCAAATGACCACCTCTTTAATACAACTACAAAGTCTCTGGAACGGGTGAAGATTAACATATTCCTTATTTTACTATGCCAGTATGCTCTAATATTAAACTTTTAAGATCTCAGTAAATGGAGATTTTTTGTTTTCACTATTTAGATTATAAATATAGTGCCTGCACATGGAGGAAGCGCAATAAGTACCTGTGAAATACTGGGAAATATAGAAACAAGCACTTAGCCACAGGGTCAGGCTCAAAGTGCTCAACAAATGGATGTCAGATTGAAACTGATATCTTTCTTTCAAAAACATAATACAAATTGTTCTGTGAAAAGCTATACAGGTTAGGTGCAGTGGTGCATGCCTGTAATCCTAGCACCTGGGTGTAATCCTCAGTACCACCAAAAAATAAAAGAAAAGGTACAGAGATAAAAATACATTTATAATAGTTCATATTTTTATCTTATATTTAAACCTCCCCTGCCCTTTGGTACTGCAATTGAACCCAGGGGCATGCCACCACAGAGAGCTACATTCCCCAGCCCTTGCTTATTTTGAGATAGGGTCTCACTAAATTGCTGAGGCTGGCCTCAAACTTGTGCTCTTTTCTCTACCTAAGCCTCCTGGGATTACAGGTATATTCACCACACAGCTGTATTTAAACCTTTCTAATTAGTTTGATGCCTTCATGAACCTTTAATAATTGTCAATGACTACTTAGTTGAAGGGGAAAAAAATTACTCGCTAAGTTTGTTGCCAAGTTCTTGAAGAGCTTGCTCTTGTTCACGATATATTTTTTTCAACTGCTGATTTTCATCCTGGAGGTTAAGAAACTCCTGTCAAAACAATAAAAGACAGAAAATGTGATTTAAAAGGAATGAGCAACTTCACATTGTATATGTATCATTAATTAGCATTCTTAAGCTTTTTATTAAAAAAAAAATGTATCCAAACTCCTTTCCTAGCTGCTCTGTGTATCAGCTACTTCACATTTTTCATATTTACTTAAATCTTTTTAATATTTTTGACAAGAAATAGTATGACCTGTTTTCCTTGTATATGTAAACTGCGTCTAAGTTAACTTTAAAACAAGACAACATTCACTGGGTGTGGTGGTACACCCTTGTAATCCCAGCAATTCAGTTGACTAAAGCAGGAGGCTCACAAATTTGAGGCCCACCATGGCAATTTAGCAAGCCCCTATCTCAAAATAAAAAGATCTGGGTGTGCAGCTTAGTGGTAGAGTGACCCTGGGTTCATTCCCCAGTACCGAAAATAAATAAAATAAATTTTAACATAGGTGAATATTTAAAGTTTTCTACAATTTACTTTTTTAAGATTAGTGATTTGTTGGGTCTCATTTCTAAGATGAGATAAGGCATCTTTCTCCTTTTGAAGATCTTCCTGCAAAGTCTGTCTCCATTCCTTCTCAATCTTCAGATCAGTTTCCAGTTGAATCCTTAAATGACAAATAATACACAGAAGCTCAGTACCACTTCTTACATAACAGTTAAATGTATTCCTTAATACAAGCATCCTTTTGGTTGATTAATTTTGCCTCTATGATGCATTTCTGTGTTTTTCTTTTCTTTTTTTTTCTTTTTTGTAGGAGGGATTGAACCCAGGGCCCAGGGGCATTTAACCACTGAGCCATATCTTCCTAAATTGCTTAGGGCCTTACTAAATTGCTAAAACTTGAACTTGCAATCCTCCTGCCTCACTCTCCTGAGTCACTGGGATTACAGGTGTTTGCCACCATGTCTGGCTTCATTTTCTTTCATAAATATCTTTTGGTAAACAAATTCAGCACAGGTTTTTTTTGTTTTGTTTTGTTTTTTGTTTGTTTTCCTTAAACAATACTGGTAATTGAACCCAGGGCTTTGCACATACTCAGCAGGTGTTCTACCACTGGGCTACACCCGTAATAGGGGTTTTCTGAACACATTTGCCAGCCACAAAAAAATAACTGCTAAACAATTTATGTCATTTTGTCGATACACATTAGAGTTGTAGAAGTATAGAAAATGGAAGGGTATATACCATACTACTAAAACTTTTATCTTGGGGATTCAACTCAAACCGAGCAATGTGGGGTTTTAATTGTTTACATTTCTGTGCCATGTGAAAAATTTTAAAACAAACTAATGAAGGGGATTGATAATTACAATTGTTAAATGAATGTAATATCAGTAACAGCAAAATCTGCCCTGGTGTAAAGTGCTAATTTGCAGATTACTGTTGGAAGCTGAGCAGCTGCAGGATAGATCCAAAACCATGCCGACTATACTGTGTGGAAATGCTAGTTCTCATCTGAAAGCACTCCTATATCATTCTAACAACAGCTGCTAGCTGGCACGACAAAAGGTGTTGAAGTATAAATTTTTTATGTATTAATTATTGGTAATGAGGATTGATCCTGGGGGCACTTTACTACTCAGCCACATCCTCAGCCCTTTTTAAAATTTTAAGACAGGGTCTTACTAAGCTCAAAATTTTTAACAAAAGGTGGGGAGGCTGCTGAGAATGTGGCTCAGTGGTTAAACACTCCTGGATTCAATTCCTGATACCCAAATGAATAAATAATTTAAAGGGAAGCCAGGCATGTTAGCACACTGGTAGTAATCCCAATGATTCAAGCCAGCCTCAGCAATCTAGCAAGATACTGTTTCAAAATAAAAAGTAAAAAGAGCTGGGGATGTAACCTGTGGTAAAGTGTCCCCAGGTTCAATCCCTAATACCTCTTAAAAAAAAATTATACACACACACATACACATACAGAATGATCCTAATTCTCAAAAAACAAAAATACTGATATATATTAAAGTGTTATCCATGTTCTTTTAATTTTCTTCATGCTTCTCCATGATTCCTTATGTTTTGGCCAAGAGCATATAATCTTTTCATAATCAGAAACTGAAAAAGTTATTTCCATATTAGGGGAAAATCTAGAAATCATTTTTCTCTAACAAAGTTTCTCAACTGACTGTTCCTATACATACAGTTCCAATGTCAGAGATTTCCTGGGTCTCCAAATTGTTAACATGTTCATGCCCTCCAAAAAGGCACCAACTTAGAGAAAAAAATTAAAGCTTCACCAGTTATAAATAAATAGATATTTTTAAAAAATAAAGTTTCACCAGTGACAAACATATCTCAACAGCTACACCTAGGTCTTAGTAGTTAGTTTAGCCTTACAAAGAAAGGGGTAGGTCCCTGTAGCATTGTTTAGGTCATCCTTTGGGCAGGGATCAAATAACAATATCATAGTAGAGTAATTTGTAACATTGCAAAATAAATATCAATTTTGTCTTGCATGTTTTTATCAAACACTAAAAAAGGTAATTTAGTAACAGAGTATCTGGATTTCTATGCTATATTGGACTAATTGGCAAAGTGTCCCAATCTTTTGTTTCCATGTGTTTTTATTTGGCAAAGCACAGGGACTTAAAGCCCTTGGCACTGCTACTAAACTTGTGACATGAATGCTCCTTGTAATTTTTATTGCCAAAGGAAGTCCTGAAAAAGTACTATCTATTATTATTATTATTTATTATTATTATTGTTATTATTATTAAATGTTTTTAAAGTACTGGGGGGGTAGTAGAGGCACAGTGGATAACCCTCGGTACCCTTGCGAACTTGGTGCTGCAAGTGGTGCAGAGTATGCTAGCTGCCTCCTGCAGCCTTTGTGTAGGCCTGGCGCCTGCTGTGCTGGGCCCCCCAAAGCCCTGTCGCCTGATGGGGGCGCCATTCGGAAGCTGTGCACTGCACACAGGACTCACTCTGCTCTCCGTGCATAAATTTACAGAGGAACATGAATGGATAACTATAGAAAATGGTATTGGAACAATGGGAATCAGCAATTCTGCACAGGAAACTCTGGGAGACTGTTTATTGCAGTCTATCTGAAGTAAGAAACATATGAGAAATATGTAAAATGTATTGAGAAGTACAAATGGCACCCTAAGTAAACTAGTGTGGAATAACTTAAGCAGTTGTCTTAAATTAGTGGTAAAAGAAGATTTAAAAAGAAACTACTCTCCACACTGCTAACTGGAAGATTACCCCTTAAATTTCCAGTGTCTACAGATAAAGATTACACTGTATGCATGAATCTTATTTTACTTTTTTTATGATTTTTAGAGTTAAGATTTAGGCTCTGATTTCAGAATTCATGAAATTATCTGTGGTAAAAACTAATAATAGGCATGTAATTCAAGGATAAGCCTTATAGAATATTGTAACTTGCTTATATACATCCTTGGATTTGGATTAACATATTTAATGATCTTCCCATTGGAAAAAACTGGGCATGGAGGAAAGTGTGTCAGAAGAACAATACTGGGGGCTGGGGATGTGGCTCAAGCGGTAGCGTGCTCGCCTGGCATGCGTGCGACCCAAGTTCGATCCTCAGCACCACATAAAACAAAAGATGTGTGTCCGCCGAGAACTAAAAACAAATAAATATTAAAAATAAATTCTCTCTCTCTCTTTAAAAAAAAAAAAAAAAAGAACAATACTGTCTTAATTTTACAATATGCTGCATTTTCTGGTGTTATTTTTTATAAACTGAAATAACAGCTTGCAACGAAAACAAAATATTCAACTTCATTAAATTTTTTTTTGGAAACAGTCTCTCTAAATTGCCCAGGCTGGCTTTGAACTTGTGATCCTCTTGCTCAGATTCTTTTTTTTTTTTTTTTTTTTGGTAATTTTATTTTATTCACTTTAGTTGTTGATAGACCTTTATTTTTTATTTATAAGTGGTGCTGAGAATCAAACCCAGTGCCTCACACATTCAAGGCAAGTGCTCTACCACTGAGCCACAACCCCAGCCCCTCAGATTCTCAAGTAGCTGGAATTACAGGCCAGTTCCTGGACAGATGCTGGGTTTCAGTTTACAAATGATAAAGTAAAATGATACTTAATATTTAAGTTTTTAACCAAGGTAAAATTTTCTGGCCTAAAGCCTTGTTCTGTATACTAATTCCTCAAAATATTATTTTTGGCATATTTAAAAGGAGGCTAAAGAAGAAGGAGGACAGCGAATTCAAGGCTATCATTAGCAACTTTTTGAGATCCTGTCTCAAAAAGTAAAAAGGGCTAGAATGTAAAGTGCCCCTGAGTTCAAGCCCCAGTATTGCTTTAAAAAAAAAAAAAAAAGATTCCAGACAATTAAAAACCTCTAGATATTATATATAAGACATAAGAAAACTCAGAAAGATGGAGAGAAGGCAAATGAGCTAGGAACCCCAGAATTCAAGAAATAACATGGTAGTGAATGTCCAGAGGCTTCTTTTTTTTTTTTTTCTCCAGGTAGCTCAGCTTGGATGTCGAAGATTTTGTCCCATACATAAACACCTATGGGCACAGACAAGAAGAGCAAAACAAAAAAAACCTTCATATGAAGTGTGTTGTCTTACCAAAGTTCTGAGAAAGAGACAGTCTAATGAGAGAAACTTTTTGACAATGAATGCCCTATCCCAGCATTGGTAAGGCAGGGGAGATGGGGAAGACATGGCCTTGAGTAGGGAGCCTAGAAGTTATTGGGTATCTTTCTCCATCCCCTCTGGGATGGTCTTGGACTTTCATCCCCACTTGGTATAAAGGGTCACTGCTAAAACAGATCTAAATAAAATCCAGAATGTTATAATACCCAAAGTATTCAAGATACAATTGAAAAACATCTGTTATACAAAGCCCTAGAAAATCTCAACTCAGATGAAAAAAGAATCAACAGATGCCAACATGTCAGACAATGAGAATTTTAAAGCAGTCATGTTGGAAATGTTCTTAAGACTTATCAAGGAGAGACAGACAAGACAAGGACAAAGAGAAAAAAAAAAAAAGTCAAATAGAAATCTTAGAACTGAAAAATGTAATAGTCTCAAGAGAAGAATAAAGATGATAAGAATGAATGAACCTGAAAACAGAACAAGTCAAATTACCCAGTTTTCCCAGTTTTATTTTATTTTTTTTAAAGGAGAGAATTTTTTTAATATTTATTTTTTAGTTCTCAGCGGACCCAACATCTTTGTTGGTATGTGGTGCTGAGGATCGAACCCCGGCCGCCCGCATGCCAGGCGAGCGCACTATCGCTTGAGCCACATCCCCAGCCCCAGTTTTCCCAGTTTTAATAACAGAAAACAGATTGGGGCAGAAGAACTGTCTCAGGGACCTTGGGAGTATGAAGAAAAAGTCCACAGTGATGCACACCTATAATCCCAGCAAGAGGATCACAAGTTCAAGGCCAGCTTGGGCAATTTAGCAAGACCTGTCTCAAAATTTTTATTTTATAAAAGGGCCAGGGATACAGTTAATGAAAACAACCTTCAGAAATTAAAGTAAAATAGACTGTGTTGCCAACAGACTGACCCTAAAAGAACAGACCTATCTGAAAAAAATGGCTAAGAAAAATAGAGATTCAAAAAGGAACCTCAGGAATGAAGAAATGAAAAAAGAATAAGGGAAAGATGAAAAAGAGCAAACAATGACTTTTTAAAGTTAAATATGTTTAATGGTTGAAACATATAAAATTGGTATATTCTCAATATATAGAAAAAATATTTAACCAAACTATAAATCACTACAGATAAATCAAAATCACTACAGATAAATCAAAAACCAAAATGAAATTTTCATGTTCACATAACCCATGAGAAGGCAAGAAGACTCAAACAGAGGAATGGAAAACAACAACAAAAATAAATAAATAAATGACATTTGAGCTTGAATAAATCAATAATTAACACTAAATGTAAAAGGACTAAATGCACTCAAAAAACCAAGTTGGCAGGATTGATTTAAAAAAAAAATGGTATGGTATCATAAGAAACTTATTTCAATATAAAATAAAGGTGGGCTGAAAGTTAAATAATGAAAAAATTGCAAACACAAATCAACAAAGTAGGAACAGCTATTTTAATACCAGAAAAAGTAAACTTCAAAGTGAAGAAAATTACCAGAGACAAGAAAATAATATAATGACCAGAGGGTCAATCCACCAAGAAGACATAGCAATCCTAAATGTATGGGCAGCAAACAGTAGAGCTTCAGAACAAAGCAAAAACTGATAGAACCAAAAATAGAAATACATAAGTCCAGAACCAAAAATAGAAATACCTAAATCCACAATTACCGTTGGGTATTTCAACAAACTGGGGATGTAGTTCAGTGGTAAATCTCCCCTGGGTTCAATCCCAGTACCAAAAAGGAAAAGAAAAAAAAAAAAATGCACCTAAGGGCTGGAGGTATAGTTCAGTGGTAGGATGCTTGCCTAGCATGTGCAACACCCTGGGTTTCATCCACAGAACCACATGTAAAAAAAAAGAAATATATCTAACCTACTGGATATTATAGTAATAGAGTATTGGTTGTTTGCTTTCAGGATGGCAATGGCTGACTAATGGCTTGCTGCCACCACACAGGATGGTCAGAGTGTCATACCCTATGTCACCAAAACTCAAAGTACACTTTCTACAGAATAGTTTTTTCACCATCATAAAGTCAAAAAAAATCACAAATTGAAACACTAAGTTGGGGACCATCTGTTATTGATAGAATTACTAGACATAAAACTAAAGGCAGCTTAGAAACTTACACAGCATACATGCTTGTTTTAATGATATGTTAACATAATACATAGATCTCTATTTTTCATTGTTGTTTGCTTTTAATAACAAAAGTGGTATACATATTTCCTGGGGGGAAATATTGATATTTATAAAATAAAAACTAGGGCTGGGGATGTGGCTCAAGCGGTAGCATGTTCGCCTGGCATGCGTGCGGCCTGGGTTCGATCCTCAGCACCACATACAAAAAAGATGTTGTGTCCACCAAAAACTAAAAAATAAATATTAAAAATTCTCTCTCTCAAAAAAAAAAAAAAAGTTTGGTGTTTGACACTGTTTAAAAAAATAAAATAAAATAAAAACTAAAATGCAGGGGATGGGTTTGTAACTTGCCTAGCACGCATGAGACACTAGGTTCAATCCTCAGGATCACATAAAAAAATAAAATTGAGGCTGGAGTTGTGGCTCAGTGGTAAAGCGGTAAAGCGCTCGCCTCAGCACCACATAAAAATAAATAAGTAAAATAAAGGTATTGTGTACAACTACAACTAAAAAATAAATATTTAAAAATTATAAAAAAATATATTTTAAAAAACCTAAAATACAGCCAGGTGTGGTGGTACACACCTGTAATCCCAATAATTTGGGAGGCTAAGGCAGGAGTATCAAATTCAAAGCCAGCCTCAGCAACTTAGCAAGACCCTGTCTCAAAATACAAAAAATTTTTTAAAGGGCTAGGGACTAGGGATGCAGCTCAGTGGTACCCCTGAGTTTAAACCCCAGTGCCAAAATAGTCATAATAATAATAATGAGAGGGCTGGGTGTGTAGCTCAGTGGTAGAATGCTTGCCTAGCATGTGTGAGACACTGGGTTCAATTCTCAGCACCACATATAAATAAAAGTCCATCAATAACTTAAAAAAAATTAAAAATTAATAATGGGAATAAAAACACAAATATTACCATAAATACAGTTTTTTAAATGTTTGATTTTTTTTTTTCAGGGCTGAGGATTGAAACCAGGGCCTCATAGGCAAACACTCTTCCACTAAACTACATTCCCAGCCCAATATATATATATATATATATATTTTTTTTTTTTTTAAGTGAACATACTGGCTGGTATCACTGGATAAATAAAAACATTGGTATTCTATCATATGTGCCAAAAGGTTCAGGTGGGTGGATCATATTAATACAGTTTTGTTTCCAAGAGCAAAATACTCACAGCTGTTTCTCCTTTTGAGAGATTTGTTTCTGCAGACTATCAGATTGACTCAGACACTCTTGTAGATATTTCTCATCCTCATCTTCAGCTTCCATTTGCGCCTTCTCTGCTTGCTGCAATCTGGTGTAATTCAAATCAACTTTGGGTAAAACTGAGGCTAGAACTAGGGTGTAAAAGGGTGAAGAAGACAAATAAAAGAAAAATGGGGAAATAGAAACATTTCTAAATGAAAACAAAGTTTGGGGGAAAACTCACAAACTCAAACGTGAAAGAGCCACACAATGTCTAGAAACTGTTTTTGTGATTTTTTTTTTCAACACAACATATAATATGCCCAGAACACTATCTTCAAATTTGTTTTATTTCTTGTTCATAATTAACAATGCAAAGCAATACAGTCTTTACCATTTATCTAGAGCATAATGAATCAATAGGTATGTTACTGCCTTTTTACAAAACCATGAAAACTATAGTACTTATGTCTATATTAGGTGAAGAAGCCACCTGCTGTATGTTATGCTAAGATGTCTATGCCAGGAATCAAGTGTGCTATGGGGCCAAGAGCAAAGACCTACAATAACTCCAATAAAAGCAGTATCCTTCCTAGAGGATCTTTATGCATTTACTAAATAATGCCAAAGCTCTATTATATGTGTGTATGTGTGTGTGCATTTAAGATTCAAAAAGAATTTAGTGCTAGTTGGCACCATTCTCTAGAGATCATTTTTGTTCCTCACCACCAAACATTAAAAATTAGCTAAAAACATGATTTTCAATTTTTCCTGTTTTTCTTTGTAAGTCATTGCTTCTCCCCAGCCTTAGCTCCACTCCCTACCTCCCTTGGCCATCAAGATTTCTGAGACTTGACTTCATTATTTTATAAGAAAATATTTCCCAAGATTCAAGGACATTAATTCCTTGTAGGGAATCGCAAGAGAAATTTCTGTTCTACTAACCAAAAAAACCTGCCTCTTCCTTTCTAGAGCCTTTCTTTCTTTCTTTTTTTTTTTTTTATGTGTGTGTGTTTGATGCTGGGGATTGAACCCAGGGCTTTGTGCCTGTGAGGCAAGCACTCTACCAACTGAGCTATATCTCCAGCCCCTCTAGAGCCTTAAAGCCTCTTTAAGAGCCTTAAAATCATACTAATGGGGCAACCCTCACATATTTCAAGAGTATAAATGCTGCTTCCAAGGAAAGGAGAGTAACTAAGTTACTAAGTTATCTCTAAGTTTAATTTAAATTAAAATATTAAGGCAGTGGGGGTGGACCCAAGCTCTTATCTAAGGATACAGAAAGTAAAATAAAAGTCAGTGAGGTAGGCCTTGAAGTTGTGCTATCACAGAAGTGGGCTAGAGGGAACTGGAAAACTGAAAAATGCTAAAGCACAGAATGATGGCCAATCTGGATTGTAAACTATATTAAAACATATTTAAAAATCAGTAAGGGAGCCATGAGGCAAAGAGTGGACCAATGTTGGGGGAAATATCTGTGCCAACATATTGTGAAACCAAAAGTTAACTTATTTTATTTTTATATTTTTCCATCAAAAAGTAGCTAAAAAGATAAAACTGCATTTGAAAATCCTGACCTCCAAACGGTCAATACTCAAATCAGCCCTTGCGCACAAGGTTTGAGGAATGTATTTTTGTAAATCCAAGTGCACCTGTCTGCTTTATGGCAGTGTACTACCACAGCAGCCAACCAAGAAATGTACAGGGCTCCTTCCTAATATCCTTTTAGAATACTTAATAGCATAAATTCTTGTCTATTTAGTATATTATAAAATTGTGGGTTATATTTCAGTCTGTTCAACACAAATGGTTTTCAGAAAGATATATCTTTGACCAGCTTGTACTGGTCCTGAGTGTCACTGCTGGCACATTTCACCAATGACATTGCAATCGTCCTAGTTTGAGTTAGCAAATCATTGTCACTTCATAATGGAATGGACAGAAATCAAAGACAGAAAAAGGTAATAAAGATGTCCAAAATGTAAAAATGGGGATAAAGAAAACAAAAAAGAAAAAAGAAGAAAGAGGATGTCAATAAAAGAATATCCATGTCAATAAAGCATTAATAGTTATGTTTTTCATAAATAGATTCAAAGAAAGCAATGATAAGACATATGTTGACATCAACATGACAGGGCAATGGAAATACATTACATTTTCCAACAATAAAAGTGAAAAATGCCAATATAAAACGATTCAATTTAAACAAAATTGTATCTTGGGTTGGGTTGAGGATCCTAGCTCCAAGAAGCAAAACTAAACAACTAGTTCAGATGCTTGATTTCAGATAAAGAGATGGTGAATGGCAAACAGTATGACAATTCATATGCATGGAAATCAATCAGGGATAATCCCAACATTGATTTTGTTCACTATTAATTTTTTTCACGTTTTTGTTTGTGTATGTTTTAGGTAATAGACTGAACCACATGAAATTGCTGGTATTAGGCTTTAAAAAAAAATCTACAAGATGGGAACTTCAAATGAATCAGCCCAATATAAAGCAACTTGATTCCATGCAACAACCAAAACAAAAATGCAAAATCCTGTTCAGCTTAAACAAAAAAGTGCTAATCTATATCTTCCTAATTTTTTTGTGGCAAATGTCAGAGCTAAATAAAGAAAAAGGAGGGAAGAAGGAGAAAAAAGAAACTAGTACTGAAAATGCTGTACCTTTGTTCCAGCTGCCTCATGGCTACAGTAATTTTATTGGTTTTTTCTTCTAGTCGGGCAATTATTTCATTTTTTTCTTTCAAGCCATCTTCACAACCCTTTTTACAAAGACATAAAAGCCACAGTGGTTTTCATTTTTAAACCTGAATGTTTATGCTTCCTACAGCATTTTGCAATGGGATTGTTACTTTAAATGAGAAGGATTAATTTACACATTAAAATAATGCTATGATATAAAATAGTGCTACTAGTCTTCATTTAAAATAAAGAAAAAACTCAAACTTCAATGTTTTTGGAAGACAACAGGATAAATTCATGTAGAACAGGCTATTTTAAAAATTAATTAAATTGTAAAGGGCTTTCAGCAACAAGTCTACTTAATAACAATTTTACCACTCTATTAGAAAATTCCAACGATGATCACAAAATATCTCAATAAAATTGAAATCTTTCTCAGGACCAGTGTGTAAAGAAGTTTACCAAAATATATTACACATTTAGATTTGAGAGTTTTTCCAAAAGATTTAATCTTGATACTAGGAGCTCTTGATAATTGTGATTTAGAGTATGTGTTTAGCAGATGCAAGGCTGTGGGCTTAATCCCCAGAGCCCATCATGCACACATACATACAGGTTATATTTAACTTGTTCCTCGATGTTTTCATTACATTTTTGGAGAGGAGGGGGTGGTACTGGGGATTGAACTCAGAGGTTACCTCTGAGTTCAATTCCCTGTACCCTCAAAAAAATAAAAAATAAAAACCAAACCTTTCCTACAAATATTTGTCTTAATTTATATAAAAAGAAATTGGGCTGGGGGCTTATTTCAGTGTCACAGCATTTGTCTAGTATATGCATAAGGCCTGAGCAATACAAAAGAAAAAAAAAAACAGAGAAAAGAAAGATAAAGAAAAATTGTAAGAACTGAACATTCTTTACCTGTAACTTTTGATACATCTCTATGTTAATTGCTTTAACCTCCTCTAGTTGTTGTCGAAGGCCTATTAGAGTATCTTGTTTCTCATGGATATCTTTCTCCAACAACTTCATGGCAAGTTCAATCTCATGTTTCATACTAACTTGTACTGATAGCTCATTCTCCACATCCTGCAATTTAAACATATCTTCAATTCACATGCCACTTCAAGATGTCAAAATCAGGGCTGTGGTTCTGGCTCAGTGGTAGAGCACTTGCCTCATGTGTGTGAGGCACTGGATTCATTTCTCAGCACCACATATAAATAAATGAATAAAATAAAGTTCCAGGGCTGGAGATGTGGCTCAAGTGGTAGCGCGCTCGCCTGGCACGCATGAGGCACTGGGTTTGATCCTCAGCACCACATAAACATAAAAGATATTGTGTCCACCTAAAACTAAAAAATAAATATAAAAAAAATTTAAAAATAAAGGTCTACAACAACTAAAAAAAATAAATAAATGTCAAAATCAGCTACAGGACAATAAATGAGATCAGGAAAGATTTACTACTCTCTCCTTTTAAGTCCACAAAAGGGAATCAACCAGGTCTATAACAACATAATTTTAAATATTTTCAAATACATTTTTTACTGAAATGAAGATATCTTCTGGGCTGGAGTTGTGGCTCAATGGTTAGACTACTTGCCTAGCATGTGTGAAGCACTGAGTTCTATCCCCAGCACCACATAAAAATAAATAAACAAAGGTATTGTGTCCATCTACAACTGAAAAATTTTTAAAAGAAAAAGAAAATATCTTCTATATTCTGTTAATCATTATTATTCTAATGTTTAAGAATATTTTATGCCTCATAAATTCAGTATTAATTTTTTGTAAGCAAAAGCTAATGAAACAAGAAGTAAAGACCAAAGATAGCTCAAGACAAGTTTAATTTTTTAAAGAATTTTTGTCAGATTAAGAAGTTTCCTGGGGCTAGGCTAGTGGTAGAGTGCTTGCCTAGCATGCATAAGGCACTGGGTTTGATCCTCGGCACCACATAAAAACAAACTAATATATCTACATAAAAAAAAAACTAAAGATACATAAATAAATAAATATTTTTTAAAAAAGAAGTTTCCGGGGCTGGGATGTGGCTCAAGCAGTAGCGCGCTCGCCTGGCATGCATGCGGCCCGGGTTCGATCCTCAGCACCATATACAGACAAAGATTGTTGTGTCCACCGATAACTAGAAAATAAATATTAAAAATTCTCTCTCTCAAAAAGAAAGAACAGCTAGATTTAAAAATAAATAAACTTTAAAAAAAAAAAAAGAAGTTTCCTAATGTTACAAACAGCAAAGGGGATGAAAAGCTGACAATATTCTCCTCTTGACCTGGGTAGTGGTTACAGTGTTATAGATTAGGCTGAACATTTATTTTTTCTGTACATTACATAATTTAAAGGGCTAAAAAAAAAGTTAATTTTAAATATGACTTTACCAATATTTGCATATTTAATTCAATTCTATTTCATTTTTTGCAATGTTGGTCACAATTCATTCATTTTATAACCATAAATTACAACTCACAGTTTCAAAAATGCTAACGGAGTGGGCATTAAAAACTCTTGAGAGCATTAAGGAGGTGAATTTGCTATCCCACATCAAAGACTGAATGATTCAAAATGGTACTTGCTTGAAGCTAAACTATTCCCAGAATTTTGCTAACTTGAATGGAAGCTACCTGTCGTAATTGAGATTCATCTCGAAGCTGCCTTCTGGCGTCATTATACATCTCATCCAGCCCCTGCCGAGAATGCTTATATGTTTGAAGTTCTGTTTCCACATCCACTTTGGTGACCTAGGAAGAAAAGAACAAAACAACTTGTGTTTTGTCTTGTTTTGTTTGTTGCTGGGAATTAAACCAAGAAGCACTTTACCACTGAGCTACATCCCCAACCTTTATTTATTTATTTTTGAGGCAGAGTCTTGTTCAATTGCTAGGGCTGGCCTCAAACTTGCCAACCTTCTGCCTCAGTCTCCTGGGTAGCGGGAACGACAAGCAGGCACCACCATGACTGGCTAAGAAAAAAAACTTTTTATTCTATAATTACTACTATTAATATAGCACAGAAATATCTAGACTAAGCAAAAGTCCCTAACGGGTAATTTCTGACACAGGATGATCTGTCTGGAAGCAGTCTGTACTTACCTCTAGGTGCTGCTGTGTCTTCATTAAAATCATTTTATTTTCACTCCGTAATTGATGGTTTTCTTCTTGGAGTTTAATAATATTATTCTTTGCTATTGCTAACTAAATATTATGAAACAAGAACAAAGAAAAAAGATTTTAAACATACTTGCCTTATAGGTTATGTTCATGGCTATAAACAGAAAATAAAATCCTAAAACTAGTAAAATGTCTTACACTTACAAAAATTTTCATGAGAAAAATGTGTTATTTATTATCCCAAGATACCAATTAAAAATTATTTCCTCTTGTACTATCTCTACTATTTCCTTTTGTCATTAAAACACATTAAGCTTATTTGTTATGCTTACTGTGAGGTTTATAATATACGTCTGTGAGCATTATATAAATAAATAAATATATATGTACTCAATTATGCATTAAACAAGATGATAATAAAGCCTTGTGTAAAAATAGAAACACACATAAGAAAAGAAGGTTGTGCTATCATTGAAAATATAACAGGATAACTGTGCATGGTAACTCATGCCTGTAATCCCAGCAACTCAGGAGACTGATGCAGGAGAATGGCAAATTCAAGGCCAGCCTCAGCAACTTAAGAGAGAATCTATCTCAAAATTTAAAAGACAGCTGAGCTCAGTGGTGCATACCTGTAATCTCAGCAGCTTTGGAGCCCGAGTAGGAGGATCTCGAATTCAAAGCCAGCCTCAGCAACTTAGCAAGGCTCTAAACAGCTTAGCAAGATCCTATCTCGGGGCTGGGGATGTGGCTCAAGCGGTAGCGCGCTCGCCTGGAATGCGTGCGGCCCAGGTTCGATCCTCAGCACCACATACAAAACAAAGATGTTGTGCCCGCCGATAACTAAAAAATAAATATTAAAATTCTCTCTCTCTCTCTCTACCTCTCTCTCTCTTTAAAAAAAAAAAAAGATCCTATCTCAAAATAAAATATAAAAAGGACTGGGGATGTGGCTCAGTAGTGGAGTATCCCTGGGTTCAATTCCCAGTGCCACACATGAACCAAAAAGAAGAGGCACAAACTAGTAAGCAGCAATAATGGGCCCAATGAGTCCAATCATCAACATAAAGATAGATTTTTGAATTGCAATACCGTAAAGCATCAAGTAATCTATGATTCAGAAAGAGAAGGCCAATTCTCTTTTTTTATTTTTTATTTTTATTGTAGATGGACACGATACCTTTATTTTATTTATTTAGTTTTATGTGGTGCTGGGGATTGAACCCAGTGCCTCACACATGCTAGGCAAGCGCTCTACCACTGAGCAACCCCAGCCCCAAGAACAGGCCAATTCTTAAAGAATTAAGAATTTTAATTAACGTGGAAAATAGGGTTCATAGTACTAATAACAGGCTTCTTCTTCTAGTCTAAAAAACCTTGAAAATAGGAAGCAAAAGTTCTTTGATTTGGTAGATATTTATTTTGAGCCAGAGTCTCACTAAACTTCTCAAGGTGGCCTCAAACTTGTGATTCTCCAATCCCACGTAGCTGGGATTAAAGCACCACCACACCTGACTGATAGATTTTAACTTTTCTAGAAAAATAACTGCAAATAGTTTGAACAAGACAGCTGAGACAAGTTTCTGGTTCTTCAAATGAGCTCTCAGACCCCTGGATTGCCACATTCACAACAGAGGAAACCAGGACAAATGGGATGACTTTTACACATGAGAGGGTTGAAAAAGGGCAGACACAACCATGCAATGATGCTTGTGAAGAAAAGTAAGCTGAATAGTGGAAAAACAGGGGCACACAGTGTCAATGAAAAAAGAATTTCTAACTATAGGTCAATCCACTATCTAAATATACATCATTCAGATTTAAAATGAGAATCATAACTTATCTATAAAAGTCTATGTGAGCTTCATCTCTGGGGCTCATTTTCAGAAGTTAAGTATCTCAATAGTATCCACAGATTTGCATAACTGGGAATTTGTCTATGAATATATGTTTTTCTTAGAATTCACAATCACCAATTATAAATGCAAGTATTCCATCATGATAAAAGTGTGTGTGTACAGATCCACTTAATGGCTTTATACTTAAAAGGGAAAAGGATCACAAATAGTAGATCCATCAAAAAAAATCATCCATTACTGGGAGACAATACCTCTTCAATCAGCTTAGTGTTTGACTTTTCCAATGAATCAACTCTTGAGTGGAGGCTGCTGACTGTACTGCTAAAATTAACAAAAGAAAAAACTCATTCACAATCATACAAACTCAAAGGCAAGAAAATCAATGTTATCCTGGACTCATTATGTGACATATACCAACTATCCTGAACAAATGTCTGGAAGTGGGAAATTTCATTTACTAGGATAACTTATTTGGCTAGGACAGCAAAACAATATTTCTACTCACATACCAGGACTGGTGATATAGCTCAGTGGTAGAGCACATGCCTAGCATGTGCAAGGACCTGGGTTCCATCCCCAACACCATAATAAAAAAACAAAATAATCAACCAAGGACTGTTCATTTTTCATTGTCTTCTTAGAGTCCTTCTTACATTTAACTGGTAACGTTTACCAGTTGAGGAATGGAAATTCCACACAAAATTAATAAGTATTGTTAAAATTTAAATTATTTTTAAAAGGATAAATTTTAAATGTACACTCTATAATCATGTGGCTTAATGAAGCATACAGTACTTTTCAGTTCAACTCCCAATCTGTTTCCCCTATTTTCATAATAACTTAAAAACAAACCTTCAAAGTCACACATAGCTTGAAAAACATGGATATGAGATACCCAGCAGCAGGTACCCATTTGGCTGGTACCTAGACACCCTATCTTTCGTGAATATAGTCAAAACGCATGTAACTCTACACAAACACATTTGGTTTTGTGTTTCTAAGTGAATCAAGAGTGGACACTAGCAGGACACAGTGGTGTACATTTATAATTCCAGCAACTGGGAAAGCTGAGGCAGAGAATAGCGAGGTTAAGATCAGCCTCAGCAACTTAGTAAGACCTGTCTCAAAAAAAAAAAAGAAAAAAAAAAATTTTTAATATTTTTTCAGTTGTCAATGGACCTTTATTTACTTATTTATATGTGGTGCTGAGAATCGAACCCCGTTCCTCACACATGCGAGGCAAGCACTCTACCACTGAGCTACAACTCCAGCCCCTCAAAATAAAAAATTTTAGGGCTGGGATTGTAGCTCAGCAGTTGAGTGCTCGCCTTGCACGTGCAAGGCCCTGGGTTAGATCCTCAGCACCATATAAAAATAAATAAATAAAGGTATTGTGTCCAACTACAACTAAAAAATAAATGAATGAATGAATAAATAAATAAATTTTAAAAACGTTGGGGATGAAGTTCAGTGGTAAAACACTCCTAGGTTCAATACCTAGAACAACAACAACAAAAAGGAGTGGACACTATTATACATTTATTAGGTCTGTTGTCCAAGGCCTACTTGATAATATCCTCTCAAACTTTTCCCAATAATATGTAATATAATCTATTACAGCAATATTTATAGTAAACCAAACAATATTTATTTATCTGTTCTTTTTAGATCTATAGACACAACAAATTTTATACCATCGTCAGACACAAGTATTTGTATATAAGATTGGTGAAATAAGAAGAACATTTTTCTGTTCGTATTAAATCATTTTTCTTTCTCTCTCTCTTTTTTTTTTTCTTTTCTTTTTTTGGAACTTGGGATTGAACCTAGGGGTGCTTAACCTCCGAGCCACATCCCCAGACCTTTTTCTTTTTTGGGGTACCAGAGATTGAACTCAGGGGCACTTGACTACTGATCTACACCCCCAGTTCTAATTTGTATTTTATTTAGAGACAGGGTCTCACTGAGTTGCTTAGCGCCTCACTTTTGTGAGGCTGGTTTTGAACTTGAGATTCTTCTGCCTCAGCCTCCCAAGCTGCTGGAATTACAGGCACGCACCACCACACCTAGCTCAATTCTATGTATTCTTAATTTCTGTTCTCTATATATATTCTTTCCACCCTTTCTTAACTAAGCTTAGGAGAAAGGAAAGATTTAAACTGAAAGCAAAGCCTAAGAATATTAATAAGTATGTGAGGTATCCATAATACTTACTTGAGTTGTCTATTTAATTCTTCAACATAATTTTTTTGGTCTAAAATAGCTGCAATTTGAACATTCCTAGAGGGGAGAAAAAGAGGCTTTATGCTATTTGGAAGAGTGGGAAAAATATCTAAATCATCTAAAAAATTATCAGAAAACAACATTGTCTTGCCTTTAAAACAAAATTCAAGGATTTTTGATGTCTCAGATGTAAACTGTATACTAAGTAATCATAATTTTTGTTCAATAAATTACTCACTAATACTAGACTTAACAACACTGTTAAATAATTGGACTTTGAAATAAATCAGCATTATTACAAAACGCACCTATTAAAATGGATCTTATTAAGTTACAGGTATGATCAAAAGTCCTACTTCACATTAAAGTCACCTTCTTCCAACTGATTTTTCTCGTTTTGCTTTGTAAAGCTTTTAAAGAAAGTAAAATGAAACAAAAAAGGAGTCATGGGGTGGGAGTGACAGGGGACATAGACACAAACCACAATGTAAATAGATGAATCTAAAATTGATTTTTAAAGAGCTATATTTTTTTAAAAAAGTGAAATAAGGGGCTGGGGTCGTGGCTCAGTGGTAGAGCGCTCGCCTAGCGTGTGCAAGGCACTGGGTTCGATCCTCAGCACCCATAAATGTAAAATAAAGACATTGTGTCCACCTAAAAAAAAAAAACTAAAAAATATATATTTTTTAAAAAGTGAAATAACTTAGGAAAGTCATACCTTTCTTTATTTCCAATATCTTCTTCATTTTTTAAATACATGGAAAAATCAATCACTCCAACCTGAAATTAATAAAGTTATTTTTATTTAAAGGGAAGAAATGATACTTAATCATGCAACTCTTTTTCCTCTCTTAATTTTTCTTTAGTGTTTAATAGCACTGTTTACAACCTGGAGTGACATCTCGATCAAGAGTAAGTGTGCAAACTGAAAACCTTCTGCACTTACTTGTGAGTCTAAATCCTCTCCCTTCACACAAAGATTAGCATCTATTACATTCAGACCAACCAGCAGTCCAACAATTACTGCTCCTTCTTCTTCCATCATTAGTGCATGATATTCATAGAACTCACTGTGAAAATTAGAAGAACAAAAACCTTAAATCACAAATTTATTTCTAAAATAAAACTTTGAAATCTTAGCAACTTATCTCCCACCTTGCAGACATGGATGCAATCCATGTTAGATGCTTTTATTTTTAAATTTTTTGCAGTGCTATGGGATGAACCCAGGGCCTCATGCATTCTACACTAGCGCTCTCCCACTGAGTTATGCTCCCAGCCATGTTCAATAACTTTAAAATTAACCTTTCTACATGTTAACTTTTCAAAATTTAAATGTTTTTAAAAAGTTGGAAGAAAAAGGACTAAAGGAAATAAAACAGGAAAAGTAATTTTAAGAGAGAAAGAGAAAAGCAAAGTGAGATTAAAAGAAAGGCAACACTGACACCTGAAATATTTCCTACTTTTAGGACAGTGGGCTGGCATAGTGGCCTGTAATCCCGGCCAATTGGGAGACTGAGGCAAGAGGATTACGGGTTTGAGGGTAGCCTCAAAAACTTAGTGAGAACCTACCTCAAAATAAAAAAAGGAGGGCTGGGATTGTGGCTCAGTGGTAGAGCGCTTGTCTCATGTGTGTGAGGCACTGGGTTCAATCCTCAGCATCACATAAAAAATAAATAAATAAAATAAAGGTATTGTGTCCATCTACAACTAAAAAAAAATAAAAAATAAAAAATAAATAAATAAATAAAGGATATAGCTTAGTGGTAGAACACACTGGTTTCAATTCTCAGTAATAAACACGCACATGCAGCAATTTGCTAATCTGATTATTCATTTTATTAGAACTGAATTTTCAGAACTAGGATTCACTAAAACCTTTGGGATAAAAACTAAGGTGGAAAATAACTATAAAACATTTCAAGCTGGGCATGGTGGCACACCCCTATAATACGAGCGACTAGGGAGGCTGAGGTAGGAGGATCAAAAGTTTGAGGCCAACTTTGACAATTCAGTGAGATTCTGTCTCAAGATTAAAAATTAAAAAGGCTGGGGTCATGGCTCAGAGGTAGAACACCCTTGGGTTCAATCCCCAATACTACACAAAAATTTTTTTGAAATAAAAATAGCCAATTATGGTGGCACATGCTTGCAATCCTAGCAACTTGGGAGGCCTAAGGCAGGAAAATTGCAAGTTCAAAGCCAGCCTTAGCAATTTAGCAAGGTCCTAAGTAATTTGGTGAGACCTCAAAATAAAATACAAAAAGGACTAGGGAAGGGTTGGGGTTGTAGCTCAGTGGTAGAGTGCTTGCCTAGCATGGATGAGGCACTGGGTTTGATTCTCAGCACTGCATATAAATAAATAATAAAAATATATATATATTAAAAAAAGGACTGGGGAAGTGGCTTAATGGATAAGCATCCCTCAATTCAATCCGCAGTACTAAAATAAATAAAAATAAAAATAAAAACAATAATGAAATATTTCAAAGCCCATGTTCAAGTCAGTGCATTTCACAGGTGTATTTTAAGTTATCTTTTAAACATACTTATGGAAAGCCAGGCATAGTGGTGCATGCCTATAATCTCAGCAAGATAAAAGGCTGAAGCAAGAAGATCACAAATGCCAGGACAGCCTCAGCAATTTACTAAGACCCTGTCTCAGAATAAAAAAAGGGCTGGGGATGCAGTTCAGTAGTAGAGATGCCCCTGAGTTCAATCCCCAATACTGCAAAGTAAATAGATAGATAGATAGATAGATAGATTGATTGATTGATTGATTGATTTACATGTGGATATCTGTATTTAAAAAAAAAAAAGTTCAAATAAGAGACCTGTGAAAGAAGTAGGGTAATCTAATACTAGACGTGGTGGCTAACACTTCTAAATCCCAGCTGAGGGAGGATCAAAAATTCAAAGCCAGCCTCAGCAATTTATCGAGGCCCTATGCAACTTAACAAGATCCTATCTCAAAATTTTAAAAAATTATTAAAGGACTGGGGAAGTGGCTCAGTGGTTAAGAATCCCTTGTCTATACTCACAAAGTAGTTACCACTATCTCATGTCCTCCTCAATCTTCAGAATATTGTTGAGAAATAACAGGGCTTAAAGTATGGATATTCTCATTTTACAAACGGGACTACTGAGACATAGAACCAAAGTCATACATAAATCGAAAAACAGGACCATGCTCTTCAGAACTTTGAGAGAGAAACTATAACACCAAGGACAAATGAAAGGCTGCCCTGGGTACACTCCCTTGAAAGACTGATTGCCTTTCTCTGGTTGTCTGTCTTAAATATTTGACCTTTAGTTTAAACAGTGCTCACAGCACAATTGAAGCATTTATCTGTACTGGACATTCAAGATCTAGGAAGAAACAGAATTAACCCCCAAATTCCAAAGCAAATTTTTATCCATAGAATTAACTATAATTCAGAAAAATAAACTAACTTAGAAACAGAACATATGTAAATTTCCCTACATTAGTTGATGAAAACCCTATGGTATTCCTATTTGGGGTTAGTTCCTCTCTTTCATTTTACTCCTCTTGTATTTTATGTCACATTTTTATATCTTATATATCCTTTTATACTACAGGTTGGATCATTTTTTAGAAGAGAGAATATAAATGAAAAAAAATGAACATGAGTTAATGGTACCAACCTCAAGAGATCCCTCTGAATAATTAAGCAACGCAAGTAATCAGCCATTTTTTTCTGCATGAGGGCTAGTCGAAGCCATGCTCTTGCACGACCCAGTGGGGTCCTAAAAAGAAGAACCAAATGGTCAGAAAATAGCCTTAGCTCTAAGACCATGGAATACATGTTTCCATCTCTGTTGAGGTACACAACAAAGAAAAAAGCCATTTTATCATGGTGTTCTTTTCAATTTTATAGTTTTCAATTAGCAATAATCACACCTTGGATAACCTCATTGGCTACAATGCTACCATGGTTCAAAGCTTGTTTTTATAGTTTTAAGACAGCAAGTTAACCAGTCCCTGGGAGGTCGGTAAATCTGCTCCTATAAGATATGTAAGTACCATTTTATGCCTTAAAAGAAATGATACTGGAAATGAAGTTGATCAAATTATGTTAAAAATATATAACAACAAATCAAAATATTATAATTAGAATGTGCCAATAAAAAAATAAAGAAATTATTCACAGCCAGCATGGTAGCACATGCCTGTAATCCCAGCAACTTTGGAGGCTAAAACAAGAGGATCACAAATTTGAGGCTGGCCTCAGCAATCTAGTAAGGTCTTCAGTAACTTAGTGAGACTTCATCTTAAAATTAATAAATAAACACAAAGAAATGATTCACTAAATAGTGAGAATATTTCTACAAGAAATATTTTGTCTAAATAATCTTAGCCCTCTAAAAGTGAATAGGCAAAAATGCATCAATAAAGCTGTATACAGCCAGACATGTTGGCTCACCATGTAATCCCATTGACTCAGGAGGCTGAAGCAGGAGGATGACACATTTGAGGGCAGCCTTGGCAACTTAGTGAGACCTTGTCTCAAAATAAAAAATAAAAAGGTAGAGATGTAGCTCAGTAGTAAAGAACCCCTCAGTTCAATCCCTAGTACAGGGTGTTGGGGATAAGGTGGGAAGAAAGAGAGAAAGAGGCCAGACACACAAAAAGAGAAATTAAATCTCATACTTCTTTTATCCAAATTTTAAATTCTATATTTTAGTAAAAATAAAATCAAATTTTAAAGATTTTTTTTTTGTTGTTTTTTAGTTTTTCGGTGGACACAACATCTTTATTTTTCTTTTATGTGGTGCTGAGGATCAAACCCAGCGCCCTGGGCATGCCCGTGCGCTACCACTTGAGCCACATCCCCAGCCCCTTTTAAAGATTTTTTTAAGAGAATGACATCATTCATACTTTCTTCTTTTTTTTTTTTTTTTTTTGAAGTACTGGGAATTGTACCCTGGGATGCTTAATCTGCTGAGCCACATCCCCAACCCTTTATGGAGACAGGGTTTTGCTAAGTTGTTTAAGGCCTTGCAAGTTGCTGAAGCTGTCCTCAAATTAACAATCCTCCTGCCTCAGTCTCCTAAATTGCTGGGAATACAGGCCTGCACCACCTTGCCCAGTTTACTTTCATATGTTCTTATGCAGAGAAGATTTTGGCAGGTAGTTTTATTTATTTTTATTTTTATTTTTTTGTAGTTGTAAATGGACAGCATGCTTTTATTTTATTTATTTTTGTATACAGTGCTAAGATTGAAGCTAGTATCGCACACATTCTAGGCAAGTGCTCTGCCACTGAGCCCCAACCCCAGCCAATGGCAGGTAGGTTTTTTGTTTTTGTTTTTGTTTTTGTTTTGTTTTTTTGGTACTGGGGATTGAACTCAGGGGCATTCAACCACTGAGCCACATCCCCACCCCATTTTGTATTTTATTTAGAGACAGGGTCTCACTGAGTTGCTTAGCATCTCACCATTACTGAGGCTGGCTTTGAACTCGTGATCCTCCTGTCACAGCTTCCTGAGCGGCTGGGATTACAGGCGTGTGCCACAGCACCTGGCTTGGCAGGTAGTTTTTAAGGAGACTTTTTTTTTTTTTTTTTTTTTTTGTACCAGGTATTGAACCCTGAGTTACTTAAGCACTAAGCAACATACTCAGTCTTTTTTCAAAAGTTTTTATTTTGAGACAGGGTATCACTAAGTTTCTTAGGGCCTCACTAATCTGTTGAGGTTGGCCTCAAATTTACAATCCTCTTCTCTCAGTCTCCTGACTCACTGGAATTACAGAAATGCACCACCGTGCCCAGCCCACACCACTTATCTGACCTTAATTTTTTTCCATCTATACAATTATTATATCTACCCTATAAGATTGGCAAACATTAAATGAGCCAGATGTGGTACCATATGTCTGTAATCCCAGCAGTTCGGGAGGTTGAGGCAAGAGGATCATAAATTCAAAGTCAGACTCAGACACTTAGCAAGGCTTGTCTCAAAATAAAACATAAAAAGGGCTGGAGATGTAGTTCAGCACCCCTGGGTTCAATGCCTGTTACAAAAGCCAAAAAAAAAAAAAAAACCCAACTAAATGAGATAATTTTTGTAAAAAGATTACATATTACCCACACAGTGCTCAATAGTAGCCATTTATTCTTATCACTCAATTAAGCCCAATTTACAAATATCTGAATATTAAAATAACAAGAAAACACTATCATATTCCCTACAACATATAAAACCCTAAGTTGTAAAGAAAATACAAACTGAGAGAGTCAGGGTTGGAAAAAACAAACTGATAATCCTGACAGAAAATCCTAAGCATAAAAAAGTTATCTCTGGAGGATTGCAAGTTTGAGGCCAGCCTCAGCAGCTTAGTGAGGCCATAAGCAACTTAATGAAATCCTGTCTCAAAATAAAAAATAAAAAAGAGCTGGGGATATGGCTCAGTGGTGTAGTGCCTCTAGTTCAACCCTTGGTACAAAAGAGAAGAAAAAAAGAAAGAAACATAGGAACTTAGCCTTGGGCTGTGGGTGTAGCTCAGAGGCGGACCACCGGCCTAATACCTAATACGTGTGAGGCCCTGAATCCAATTCTCAGCAAAGGTTTCAACAGTCATGATTTCTTAGCTGGAAGTTTCCAGCTTTTAAGGCATTTCACATACATTAATCCAACAAAACAAGCAGATGGCACTGTAGGCTCCAATTTCAGGTGGAAGGAAACAATTTGCACAAATCCTATGGTATATGAAGAGTTTAACTGAAAACTCTCCTGAACCTTTGCCCTGGATTCAGCCTACTTCAGTCTTCAACATATAGTTATTGACTGCCTACTTTGAAGAAACTAGTTTAACCCTCAGAACAGATGTAGAATTAATATATCCTTTTTTTTTTTTTTTTTTTTTTTTTTGGTAACTAGAATTGAACCTAGGGTCATTTTACCACTGAGCACCATCCCCAGGCCTTGTTTTATTTTTTTATTTTGAGTCAAAGTCTTGCTAATTGCTTAGGGCCTTGCTAAATTGCCAAACCTGGCCTTCAACTTGTGATCCTCCTGCCTCAGTCTCCAGAATTGCTGGGATTACAGATGTGTGCCACTGCACCTAGGTTGATACAGCCTCTTAAAGTGACTTACAATTTCCTACAATACAATGAAACTGAAGTAATGATACAACAAATATATATGTGTGTGTGTGTATATATACACACACACACATATATATATTTATTCCCCCCGTTAGTGGTAAGAACTTAAAAGGAAGGATGGGGGGACTGGGGTTGTGACTCAGCCGTAGAGCGTGTGCCTCGCATGTGCAAGGCCCTGGGTTCAATTCTCAGCACCACATAAAAATAAATAAAATAAAACAAAGATATTTAAAAAAAGGAAGGATGGTTAACTTCTATTGAAGGAGGTGGAATCTGAGCTGAATCATATAGAATAAAGAGTTTGCCAAGTACTGGGGTACATGCCTGTGATCCCAGAGGCTCAAGCAAGAGGATCACAAATTCAAGGCCAGTCTCAGCAATTTAGCAAGCCCTAAGCAACTTAGTAAGACACTGTCTCAAAAATTTTTTAAATAAATTTTTAAAATGGGGATGGGCATGAGGCACTAAGTTCGATCCTCAGCACCACATAAAAATAAAATAAAGATATTGTGTTCACCTAAAAATAAAAAAATTTAAAAAAATAAAATGGGGATGGGGCTGGAGATATGGCTCAGTGGTAAAGCACCTCTGAGTTCAATCCCTAGTTCAAAAATAAACAAAGCATGAACAGAATTTTATTAGAAGACAAGGAAAGGGTATGTAATATAAGAGGGGTCCACTCATGATTTGAATATAACCCTTGCTGCTCCGCCACTGCAGCTTAATTTAAAACTGAATCCTCCCCCCCTTCCTTTTTTTCCTCCCTAATCATGGGGGAACAAGATTAACCTTTCTGTCCTAGGTCAAGTTATCTGTCTTTCAGCTCAGGGCACAGGAATGAAGGAATCTAGACTTCAGAGCTGGCACCAAGGGGTCTGAGAAATGGCTACCTCTCAAGACTAAAGCTGAATTGAAACTCCTGAGGAGGCACAGCCAAAGTGTAGCCTTTGTATCCCTTCTTTAAAAGCCCACTATTTCCCCTGAGTGTTAGAATCACAGCCCCTGGGATAGGAGTCCACTGTGTATTCTCCTTTGCTGGCAAAGCAATAATCTTCTTTTTCCTTAAAACCTTGTCCTTGTCATTGGATTTTTACCCGAGACAAGGACTGAATTCTTGGTATCATTAAGGCTGAGAGAAGATGATAAACTATGAGGTATGTCAGAGGACAGTAAATACACTGCGGAGGTTAAGAATGAACACTAATAACATTACTTACTTAAGACCAGGTAAGTCTCGGACACTGGCTCCTATTTCCTCTGCTTCTGGGTAAAGTTTCTCCACCAGTTCCAGAGGGCCCCAAATAGTTTTGTTGTAACTCAAAAATGATTTTCTTACTGGAGGGAAAAAAAAAAAAAGAAAGAAAAAAGTACAATACCCACAGTTTCAACATATAAAATGGTATTAACTTCACCTTAAATATTCAGTTTCATTATTTTTAACTTAACATACCATTATTCAAAGACCTTTCCACTCCTTTATTTTTTTTAACTAATTTGTTTGGTACTGGGTATTTAACCCAGAGGTGATAGATATATGTATCTTTTTTTTTTTTTTTTTAGTTGCAGTTGGACACCAGACCTTTATTTTATTGTGGTGCTAAGCAAGCACTCTACTGCTGAGCCACAACCCCAGCTCCAGCCCCAAAGTAGTAAAGAGGTTCTTTACCACTGAGCTATATCTCTAGCCCTTGTTTTTGTTTATTTTGAGGCAAAGTATCAATAAAATTGCCTAGACTGACTTGGAACTTCCAATACTATCTAGGCATTCTGAGTAACTGGAATTATAGGTGTGCCCCTCCACACCCCACTTTTTCATTCTTGTTGATCAGGAACCTGTTCAATCAGGAACTTGTTGCCCATTCTGCCCCTGACACATACACATTTTGCCATATCGGAAAAAAATGCATTTGGGCCAGTCTTTCATATCAAAAGTATGCAGGCAGAGTTGGTCATGATGGCACACCCTGTAATCCCAGCAACACAGGAGGCTGAGGCAGGAGTTTTCTAAGTTTGACACCATCCTAGGCAAGTTAGTAAGACCCTGCTGCAAAACCAAAAAATTAAAAGGGCTAGGAATACGACTCAGTGGTAAAGAACTCCTGGGTTCAATCCCCTAGACCACTTTAAAAAGAAAAGAATATAGCAAGTAGTTATGATTTTTGTTTGTCTTTGTTTTTGAGATGGGTTCTCACTGTGTTGCCCAGGCTGGTCTCAAACTTGGGGATCAATGAATTCTCCCAACTCGGTCTCTTGAGTAGCTGGGACTTCAGATTTTTGCCACTGTGCCAGGCATTATTTTATTTTATGTTATATTGTGTGACATACTTCAATAGTTCCCTCTATCTGAGGTTTCTATACTTTGGTACCTGTAGTCAACTATGGTCTGAAAGTATTACATAGAAAATTCCATACAGACCACATTCACACTGTATGTAACTTCTATTACTGTATATTGTAATAATTTTTCTACTTTTATTATTTTTGTTAATCTCTTACTGTGTCTAAATGATAATTAAACTTTTTCATAGTCATGCATAGGAAAAAACAAAGTAAACCATAGGTTTGGTACTATTCATGGTTTTGGACAACCACTGAGGGGTCACAGATAAGGTAGGGTGGGGGAATACTGTACCAAAAAGTATATTTCACTATTGTTCATATAATTTTTTTTTCTTTTTTGGTTCTATGGATTGAACCCAGGGTACTTAACCACTGAGCCACATCCCCTATCATATCTATTTATCTATCTATACCATATATATATATATATAATATATGTGTGTATATGTATATATAATATTTATTTAGCAACAGGGTCTCACTGAGTTGCTTAGCACCTCATTTTTCCTGAGGCTGGCTTTGAACTCACAATCCTCCTGTCCCAGCCTCCCAAGCTGCTGGGATTACAGGTGTGAGTCACCAAGCCCAGCTCCCCAGCCCTTTTATGTTTTGAAACAGGGTCTTACTAAGTTGCTGAGGCTGGCTTTGAACTTACAATCCTCTTGCCTCAGCCTTCCAAGCTGCTGAGATTAGAGTGTGTTCCACCATGCCCAGCTCAATTTTAAGAAATTATTTTAATTCTTTAGCCAGTGCATACTTGCCATCCCAGTGATTCAGGAGACTGAGGCAGGAGGATCACAAGTTCCAGGCCAGCCTCCACAACTTAGTGAGGACCTAAGTAACTTAGCAAGAACCTGTCTCAAAATAAAAAATGAAAAGGTTTAGGGGTTCAATCCCTAGTAACCAAAATATAAAAAGCCTGGGGATACAGCTCAGTGATAGAGCATCCCTAGGTTCAATCCCTAATATCTTAAAAAATCATTTTTAAACAAAAGTAAAAATGAATATTTCATATAGAAAAAAAATTGGCAGGGGGTACTATAGATTGAACCCAATGATGTTTTACCACTAAGCTATATCCCCAGCTCTTTTATTTTTCAGATAGGGTCTCACTAAGTTGCCCAGGCTAGCTTGGAACTTGCTTTCCTTCTGCCTCAGCCTCCCTACTAGCTATAGGTGTGTACCACCATGAAGGCTAGCATACAACTCTTATATACCATCCATGTAGATGCTGATCATATGAACTACAAATCAAACTGTCAATTGTGTGTGTGTGTCTGGTGATAGAGACTCAACCCAGAGCTACAAGCACACTAGGCAAGTGCTTAGCCACATCCTCAAGTCTATATTTAATTTTTAAGTATATGTTGTATAAGACCTACTCTTTAACTTTTAATTATTAGGACTGGGGATGTGACCCAGTTGTACAGCACTTGTCTAGCATGCAGGAGGCTCTGAGACTGATTTCTAGTACTGGAAAAAGAAATTAAGCATAATACAAACATTTTACATTCACAATATGAATGTATAATAGAATGGATGATCTTTTTCAGGGATCACTTTCATTTCTATAATAACCCAAACCAGAGAATACTTTCTCTAGATATGTTCCCATAGAATAAGGAGGTTCCTATTTTAACAATCTAATGTTTTTTTGTTTTTGTTTTTCATAGCATTGGGGAATGAACGCAGGGATATTATTCTACAGAGCTATGTCCCCAGACCTTTTTATTTTTTGAGACAAGTTCTCACTAAGTTGTTGAGCAAAGGGTACCCTTGAACTTGAGCTGGGATTGCAGGAGTGGGGTACACCACCATGTCCAGCTACGCTATCTACTATTTCAATGTATTTATTTAATAGATCTCAAACTTTGAGTTCATATCACCATTTGAAGTTTGAAATTTAAAATAATTCTGATTGCTCTAGAAAATGGAAACCAGTTCAAGGGTACATGTTGAAAAAAATGTTTAATAAAGAAAAAAAATTTACAAACAATTAAGCATTTTCTGAAGATCACCTATTAGAAAACAAAATGGTAATTTTTCTCCCCCAAATTAACCCACTAAATATTTTTTAAACACAAAATAACAGTAATTATGGCCTCAAAAATACATTTTCTAGGATATCTAAGATAGAAAGGGAGGGATTCTAAAGTGAATTTTTAAAAATTTCATGATACCTTTAAGACCGTGTTTCAGACAATGTTCCATAACGACAAAGAACTGCTGCAAAGGGGGATAGTCAGAGTCCAAAGTGCGACCAAAGCTAAGAGCAGATTCAATGAGTCCTTTGATACTCAGTTTAGCCATGTTTAACAAGTTTGCTCTCTCTACAGCTGTAGGGTCTTTTGTAGCTGGAAATACAAGAAAGGAATCCAAAATCATTCACAAGACAATAAAAAATATACAAACTTTGTCCTTCCTCTATAAAATGAACACTGGTTTGCTTTTCCTTTTTCCTGAATATCTCCTACCTAACTTCTCTTTATGTCTCTCACTCACACCATAGCAAACTGCCATGCCTGCTCCAGCCAAAAGTCTGAATCATTTTTAAGTTTCTGCAGTTTTGCCATTCTCCTACAGTTGTTTTACTTTATGGAAACTCTTCCCTAACAAAATGAGTTTTTAAAATTGTTTTCTAAGGAGATAGGCTGGGGACATAGGTGACACTGTCTCATGCAAATGGTAGATAACAGATATGCTCTTAAGGATAAATTCCAAGCAAAAAATATTCAGAATAAACCTATAATAAAATAAAAGGTAAAGCTCTAAGATATTACTATCTCTCATAACAAACAGCAGTTAAAACAGCAACACCGACAAAAACGGAGAAGCGGAAGCTGCTCAATTCTTTCAGTCACTTCAACTTTCTTTTTTTTCCATTCCAATTGTAGTTTTGTATTGCATGAACCACAGTTCCCTGTCCTTCCATATAGCTGATGATGTCTGTGTTTGAGTTTGAATGCCAAGACATATTTTAAAGTCCAGATTTTTAAATGACATTTTCAACTCCCAAATATATCTTCTCTCTCACAAATTTTATTCTTTAAGAAATACAGATGCTTCCCCATACTCTCATCACTTGTGACTGGCAGGAATATTTTCAGAAAACAGAGATGACAAAGCTGAGGTGCGGGAAAAATGAAACACTTTGTGGTGCATGCCTATAATCCTAGCGACTCCGAAGGGCAAGACCTGCAAATCTGAGATCAGCCTTGGCAATTTAGCAGGACTCTATTTCAACATAAAAAAAAATAGAAAGGGCTGGGGATATAGCTCAATAGTAGAGCGTCCCTGAGTTCAATCCCCTTTAGCACAAAGGGGGAACAAAGCACTTAGTATAACACTTAATTATCTATAATATCTGACTATTGTACAAGCCCAAGTAGTCGAAGTGCCCATTTTCCTTCACTGAACAAAAATTCAGAGTTCCGCATAATAATTTTATAACAAAAATTCAGAGTTCCGCATAATATAGAGTTCCGCATAATATAATATTCTAGATCTGACTTCAGCTAGCTATCATGAAGCATGACATTGAATTCTTAAGAATTTAAAACACAAACCCAAGTGTTATGACCAGGCCGACTTAATGGAATACGTGTGCACCATTATTTCTTCAAATCTGCATGGTGGTAGGGCTCCCCAGTGAAACCACCTGATGTGTCATAATCTGTGACGATTCTCATTTTATAGTGCCCATCAAAACCCGTAACGCGGGATATGACAACCATACAAAGGGTGACCGCAGCTGCTGGGCGCAGGTTGGTGCTAAGTACCAGAGACTGCCAGGCCGCGGACCTTTACGCTGCGGCCACGCCCTAGCAGGACTCCCGAGACTCGGGTGAGGCTGCAGATGCACCCAGAGACCAGGCAATGGGCCCCTCTGCGCACAGAGCCGAGGCCTGGAGCCCGTTCCCTGCCTCTCCTCCTACCCCAACCCAAGGCCGCCTCCGGCAGCCCCCCCCCAAGACCCCCGTGGAGGGCTCACCCAGGGTCTTGCACGGCATCGCTCCCCCTCTCTCGGCGTGGGGCGCCCAGGCCAAAACCTGAGATGCGTCTTCCCTCCGCCACCCCCAAATCTGAAAAGTCATCGCTCGTCCCAGATTGTGACCCCGACCCCGGAGCGACACCCAGCCCGCCTGGTCCTCGCTCCCTGGAAGCCGTCAGACCGCCAGTCCTCGGCCACCAGACCCCAGAATCCAGGCGGGGGCGGGAAAGAACAAGGTGGGGCCGCGCGTTGCCATGGCGACCCCGAGCCCCCGAATCTAGGCTGCCCCCGCCCACCCCAGGTTCCGGCCCCGGATCCGACTCCACGGCCCCCGCAGCCCCGCGCAGGCCTCCCCGCCCGGCCGCAGCCTGCAGCCCGCGACCGAGGGCGGCGTCAGCTGTCGGCCGGCTCCCCTTACCCATGGCGGCGGCGCGGTCTCGGGCGGGGGCTCCCTGGGCCCGGCCACTAGCTCCCTGCAGCCGCTCGGCGGCCGCCACCGCATCTGCACCGGGCCCGCTGAGGCCCACAGCGCCCCCGGCGGCGGGAGGACGCCCGGGCGGCCCCCGAGGGAAGCGGCGCCCGGGCTCTGGCGGGGGACGACGGAGCCTGCAGCCCGCACCGGAGAAAGCCCGCCCCGCTCAGCCTCGGTGTCCACTCGACCCGGAAGAGAAGGAAGGGAGCGGGACCAGAGCTCGGGAGTGGGAGCCGGGCGCCGGACCTCGGCGGGGCTTCTCGCCCCGGCGCCTCGCCAGAGCCCAAATCCCGGGTTTTAAGGGGGGATAAGAGGCACGTGCAGACGTTTCCGGGCCCAGGGCTGGCCCAGACCGCTCGCCTCTCACCTTCTCAAACCCACAGAAGACATGACGCAGTTCACAGTAGGTAGAAGCCTACTGAAATTAGGTAGGCAGCTCCAAATCACGACGTTAAATCAGGAAGTACACAGGTTTATAAGGTGTCACGAGCAACGGTCCCGTTGATCAAGGAGAGGTGTGAGGGAAAACTAGCGTTTTCTCCTGCGGAGAGCGGAAAAATGGGAACATCGCTAGGCACGGTGGCGCTCGCCTGTGATCCCAGCGACTGGGGAGGCCAGGGCAGGAGGATTGCGAATTCGAGGCCAGTCTGGGCAACGTAGCAAGATCCTGACTCAAAATAGAAAATAAAAAGGACTGCGGAGGTAGTGCAGTCGTAAAGCGTTCCTGAGTTCAATCTCCAGTGCCACTAAATAAATATGTTTAAAAATAAAACAATGTTCAGATGACAGACACTAGCTTTAAGTCAAGTCAATTCCGGAAAAGTAAAAGTAATTATTTTTAAGTTAATGTATTTTTGTTTGAGTTTTTAGCCCCTAAGCCATTATTATAATTATTATTATTGTGAGATAGGATCTTGCTAAATTGTTTAGGGTCTTGCTAAACTGCTGGAGCTGGCTTTGAGCCTTGAACTTGAGAACCTCCTGCCTCAGCCTCCTCAGTTGCTGGAATTACAGGCATGCACCCCAGCACCCAGCAAAAGTAATCTATTACCTAGTCAGATCTGTAGCAGTTCAGATTATAACTGAACTTGAAAGACCTGGTATCTTGTGAAATTGAAATTCTCTATCAATTTGGCTACTATGAAGTTCTGTTATGCTTCTTGTGGTTTTAAATTTTCTTTATTGTGAGATAATCATAAATGGATAAAATGTATAAAACATATGTACTGGTTCCTTAAAACATATAGTATATAGATAGATATCTTTTATAGTGATTCCTTAAACCATACATATACACTTTATATATATATATATATATATATATATATATATATATATATACACACACACACATATATACACACTATACACACACACACACACACACACACTGAAACCATATATATACTATATATACACTACATATATGGTTTAAGGAATCACTATAAAGTAATCATCACCACATCAAGCATAGAACAGAGTCACTCTCCCAGGAAAATCCCCCTAAACCGTAGTCTCACTCATCCTCCAGAGTTAAATACCATTCTGACCTTTGTGAGAAAAATTTTCTTGCTTTTATGTATAACACCATACCTAAGTATGTACCCCTAAACAATGTGGCTTCCAACCGGCATAACACTGAGTAATTTTGTTGCTTTTCACCATATTCTTGAGATTCATCCAAGTGCACAAGGAGTTTCCACTTTGGACTGTTTTCAAGGTGCACATCCATCCTTCAGTGCATGTACTAAAAGTCTCAAGGGCATATAATTAACTGGAATTCCTGGAAATGCGGGTATACCTTTCTTTAAACTGACTAGATAAATTCAAAGTGTTTTCAAAACTTTATCCACAATCTGCACTCCTACCAGCACTTAACGTTTTCAGTTGCTTAATGTCCATTCAAGTGCTTGGAATTGTCAATTGTTTTCCAGTCTTGTGAATATGCAGTTGTATGGTGAGTTTATTTTGTATTTATCATTATTACTAATAACATTGAGCACTTTAGCCCATATTTTTTACTTACTTGGAGATCCAAGTTTGCCAAGAAACTGTTCAGGTCTTTAGCCCTTTCTTGTATTGTCTTTTCTTTATTGGCTTGTATGATTTTCCTAACATGCTACACACTACTTTGATGTCAGTTATATGTTGCCAGTATGAGGGGTTTTTTTTACCTGATTTTTCTCTTTATGATGACCTTTGATAAGTATACATTCCAGGGGCTGGAGGTGTGGCTCAAGCGGTAGCGCGCTTGCCTGGCATGCGTGTGGCCCGGGTTCGATCCTCAGCACCACATACAAACAAAGATGTTGTGTCCGCCGAAAACTAAAAAATAAATATTAAAAATTCTCCCTTAAAAAAAAAAGTATACATTCCAATTTTCTTCTTTGTTGCCATTTTTTTTTTGTTTGTTTGTTTTTTGTTTTTGGTACTGGGGTTGAACTCAAAGACACTCTACTGAGCCACATCCCCAGCCCTTTTATTTAGAGACAGGGACTTGATGAGTTGTTTAGGGCCCCGCCAAGTTGCTGAGGCTGGCTTTGAACTTGCCATCCTCCTGCTGCAGTTTCCCTGGCCACTGGAAATACAGGTGTGCACCACTGTACCAGGCTTTAATTTTCTTATAGTTACATTTATGGTTTATGCTTTAGTATCTTGTTTAAGAAATCCTCACTACCCCAGCTGCATGAAAATCTTCTTGAGAGAATAGCTTTGCTTTTCATATTTAGGTCTGTTCTGACATCCAGAATTGATTTTTGTGAATAATGTGAGATAGGTCCTTATGTACAGTCAACTGTACCGTTTTCATTTCATGTTGATCTCCTTTATCCATCAATGAACATATATGAGCAGGTCAGTTTTTAGGCTGAAATCTCATTTGGCTTTTGAAATCACCCTACCAGAAGGAATTACACCCAATTTACAGATGAAGAAACTAACTTCAGAAAGGGTAAATAATCTGCCCAGTGTCACAGAACCAGAATTTTAACCAACACAAAAGTAGTCACCATTTTCACAATCTCAAAATGAACATTTGATAGTATTTCAGAGAGTTTAAAATTCATGAAAAGTCTAAATTGGTTTACTGTTATCTGGCAATTAAAAGTGCAGGGCTGGGGCTGGGGCTGGGGCTGTAGCTCAGTGGTAAAGTGCTTGCCTGGAATGTGTGAGGTACTGGGTTTGATCCTCAGCACTACATAAAAAAAATAAAGACAACTACATAAATATTAAAAAAAAAAAAAAAAAAAGTTCAGGGCTGAGGCTGTGGCTCAGTTGTAGAGCGTTCACCTAGCACATGGGAGGCACTGGGTTCAATCTTTAGCACCACATAAAAATAAATAAATAAAACAAAGTAAATATTTTAAAATATTTACTAAAAAAGTAAATATGTTAAAAAAAAGTTCAGGGCTGAGATTATTGTTTAGCATGCACAAGGTCCAGGGTTTGATTTTTAACACCCCTCTCACACACACACACACACACACACACAAAAGTTGAAATAAGAGCTGAGTATGGTGACTCATTTCTGCAATTCCAGCTATAGGGAAGCCTGATCCAGAAGGATTGGGAGTTTGAGTCCAGGCTAGGCAACAAAATGAGATCCCCATTAAAAAAAAAAAAAAAAAGTTGGATACTGGGGCTGTGGCTGTGGCTCAGCGATAGAGCGCTCCTCTCGCATGTGCGAGGCCCTGGGTTCAATCATAAGCACCACATAAATAAAATAAAGGTATTGTGTCCACCTACAACTAAAAATATATATATATATTTTAAAAAACTGGCATACTACTGGATTGTTCATTTTCATCCTCTCCAATGACAGGTTAAAGAAGGAATTTTCTTTTTTTGGTCAAACCCCATATCAGGACCTGTTACCCCTAAGCTACATCCCATACATTTATTTATTTATTTTTGAACCGGGGATTTAACCCAGGGGCACTTTACCACTGAGCTACTTCCCCTGCCCTTTCTATTTTTTAAAGACAGAGTCAAGTTGCCTGGCTCAGTTGCTGAGGCTGGCCTTGAACTTCCCATCCTCTCAACCTCTCTAGTTGGGAGGATTACAGGTGTGTAAATTCGGGCAGCAGGAATTTATATTCAAAGTGAATTTAGAAAAGCAAATAAAATTTTACTACATATTTAATTATTTGAACAACCAAGCTTCTGATCTGGAGTCAGATGCACAACCTTTGCGCCATGAAGTCTCCCTTAAGGTATTTTTTGTGGTGCGTTGGTTCTGGGAATCAAATTTAGGGTATTCTACCACTCCAGCACTCTACCACTGAGCTACCTCCTCAGCCAATAATTATTTAATAGAACCATGAAAACAATGCAAAAGAGCTTTATTTTATAGATTGTTTTCCCGCTAGGGACTTCACAGGTAACTAATAGAAGTTTAATTTTAAAACAGCTACCAAATGTGCTGTATGCCTATAATTCAGGGGGCTGAGGCAGGAGGATCTTGAGTTCAAAGCCAGCACCAGTAATTTAGCAAGGCCCTAAGCAGCGTCTCTAAATAAACTATTTTAAAAAATATAAGGCTGGGGATGTGGTTCCTTGGTTAAGCACTTCTGGGTTCAATCCCCAGTACCAAAAAACAAAACCAGCCGTATGTATGTATATATGTATGTATTTATTGTGCCACTAGGCATATAATCCAGGGTCATCTACCACTGAGCATTTTTATTTTTATTTTAAGACAGGGTCCGGGAGCTGGGGTTGTAGCTCAAGGGTTAAGCGCTTGCCTTGAATGTGTGAGGCACTGGGATGGATCCTCAGCATCACATAAAAAAAAAAATAAAAATAAATAAAAAAAAAAGATATTGTATCCACCTACAACTAAAAAAAAATATAAAAATAAAAAATAAAAGACAAGGTCTGGCTAACTTGTTCAGGCTGGACTTGAACTTGCGGTCTTCCTGTCTTAGCCTTGAGTTACAGGGATTACAGGCTTGCATCTCTATGCCCAACTGGTCATATGTATTTAAAAAAAAAAAAAAAAGAGGGGCTGGGGATGTGGCTCAAGCGGTAGCGCGCTGGCCTGGCATGCGTGCGGCCCAGGTTCGATCCTCAGCACCACATACAAAGATGTTGTGTCCGCTGAGAACTAAAAAATAAATATTAAAAAAAAAAATTCTCTCTCTCTCTTAAAAAAAAAAAAAAAGAAAGAAAGAAAACCAATTGTAAATTTATTTTTCTTTGGGTGCTGTGGTCACTTGCTTGCTAGGTTAAGTATTCTACCACTGTTCTACAAGATATTCTAGCTTCCTGTATTAAGCAGAATTGGAATTCAGTGTCATCTATGTGTTTACAAACTCTTGGTAGGATTGAAGCAAAGGGTACTAACCTATTCTGAGTCCTCTATCAGAAAGTAAGAATTTAGATTTTGATAAGGGGATGGGACTTAGCATGGTGCCGCAGGGCATGCATGCTGGGATTGAATGCAGGGCATTGTGCATAGTAAGTATGCATTTAACACTGAGCTAAACCCGTTTCCCAAGAATTTGGATTTCTTTTTTTTTTTTTTTCTTTTTTAGTACTGGGGATTGAACTCAGGGGCACTCAACCACTGAGCCATATCCCCAGTCCTATTTTGTATTTTATTTTTAAAGACAGGGTCTCACTGAGTTGCTTAGCGCCTCGTTTTTGCTGAGGCTGGCTTTGAACTTGCGATCCTCCTGCCTCACCTCCTGAGCCACTGGGATTATAAGAATGCTCCACCCGCGCCCAGCCTCAAGACTTTGGATTTCTAAACTTAGTCATTTTATAAAAATATTAATTTTTTAAAAGTCATCATGTATTTAAGTACAGGGAGTAAAAAATCAAACATCTGCTTTAAAATAACTCAGGAAATAAAAGATGTTGAAAATAAATGCAACAAAATCTACAACAGCTCAATGTGGGTGATAAGTATGTGAGTTCATTGTACTATTCTACTTCTGTCTCTTTGAAAATATTTTGAAAAGCTCATCATAGTGGGCTCATGACTACAATCCCCATACCTCTAATCTCAGTGTGATTCTTGAGGCTGAGACAGGAGAATAGCAAGTTTGAAGCCACTCATAGCAATTTAGCTAGGCCTAAACTAATTTAGAGAGACCCTGTCGCAAAATAAAAAATAAAAGCCAGTTGGGTGGCACACACCTGTAATCCCAGTGGTTCAGGAGGCTGAGACAGGAGGATTACAAATTCAAAACCAGCCTCAGCAATGTAGTGAGGCCCTGTCTCAAAACAAAATATACAAAGGGACGGGAATGTGGCTCAGTGATTAAGATCCCCTGCGTTCACTCTTTGCCACATCTACTGTGAGAATGAAGACCATTCTCAGCAATCAGACTGTCAACATTCTAAAAAATGTCAACATTACTCTGAAGGCACACACAGTTATTGTGAAGGGCCCAAAAGGAACCCTCTGGAGGGATTTCAGTCATATCCATGTAGACCTCAGCCTCCTTGGAAAGAGAGGCTACGGGTTGACAAACAGTGGGGAAATAGAAGGGAACTGGCCACTGTTTGCATGATCTGTGGTCATGTAGAGAACATGATCAAGGTGTTACACTGGGCTTCCGTGACAAGATGAGGTCTGACTATGCTTACGTCCTATTAACGTTGTTATTCAGGACAGAATGGGTCTCTTATTGAAATCCGAAATTTCTTGGGTGAAAAATACATCCTCAGGGTTCGGAAGATGACAGGTGTTGCTTGTTCAGTGTCTCAAGCTCAGAAAGATGAATTAATCTTTGAAGGAAATGACATTGAACTTGTTTCAAATTCCAGCTGCTTTAATTCTGCAAGCCCCAACAGTGAAAAACAAGGATATCAGAAAATTTTTGGATGGTATTTGTTTCTGAAAATGGAACAGTTCAGCAGGCTGATGAATAAGATCTAGGAGTGTGCCAGCCACAGAAGCACAGTCCTGGAGTCAATCTGATATTTCTGTGATGCAATAAAAGATCTCTATTAAAAAAAAAATCCCCTGTGTTCAATCCCCAGTCCCAATAAAATAAAATAAAAAGGGTTGGTGATATAGCTCAGTGGTAAAGCACCCCTGGGTTCCATCCCTAGTGGCATATTTAAGTACAAGGAGTATACTTAATTAAATAAAATCACAAAATGCTAGTCAAAGTTTCCATCCCTAGTACACTACCCACAAACACAGTAATAGTTTCTAAAAATTAATGTAAAGGGGCTGGGATTGTGGCCCAGTGGTAGAGCACTTGCCTAGCATGTATGAGGCACTGGGTTTGATCCTCAACACCACATAAAAAAATAAAAGCAAATAAAATAAGGTTAAAAAATTAATGTAAAAAATCTTTCATGTGCCAAAGCAATATCCAAACAAGAACTGAAAGTCAGACTTAACCCCCTGGGTACATGTTGGTTCAATCTTCCCAGGGTTGAATCCCAATCACTGTAACAGTAGTGACTTGTGTGGACTGGATGGGCCTCCCCTATGAGCTAAAAACACTTTCTTTTCTTTTTTTTTTTTTTTTAAGCAGGGCGGCGGGAGTGCAGGGGAATAAACCCAGGGTGATTAACCACTGAGACACATCCCAGCCCTAATTTTTTATTTGTTCTTTTTAGTTATACATGACAGTAGCAGGTATTTTGACATATCATATATACATGGGGTATAACTTCCTATTTTTGTGGTCCCAGCCCTTTTTATATTTTATTTCGAGACAGGGTCTCACCAAATTGCTTAGGGCCTCACAATCCTCCTGAGCCATTGGGATAACAGTGGGCACCACCATGCCCAGCAAAAGCGGTCTTTTTAATGATCAAATCAGTCCACTAAATTCAGGTGGACCAGCTTGTCACATCACACCACAGAGCTTTCACTTGTATCCTGAGCTGGCCCAAGATTCGATTTCCTTGCAATGACAATTGCAACGCTTCTAAACATTTGCATACAACCTGGAAAATATATACAACACTGAATGGGAACACACAATGGCTGTGAATATTGCTGAATTATTAATTGGAACATCTGGATCTGGCAATGACTTGGCCAAGGTCTTTAACTAAACCAGAATATCTATGCTAGATACTTCACAGGGCTTAATTCAATTGAGAGAATAACCATGAGAAATGTTGGTTAATTTTAAAGCATGCTATTATTAATACTGCTGATTTTTAAAATATAGACATCATAAAGCAACACATAGATACTATTACAGTAGAAAGGGGGATAATTATGTTTGGAAGGGAAAAAAAATCAGAAAAGCCTCCTTGGAGAAGGTGGCACCTTAAAGTCTTTGGTACTGCATAGAGTTGCATAAATGGTAACAGAGGAACAGACTTTGTAATACTGACCCACTCCGCTGCAGCAGTGGGCCAGGACAATGGAGGGCCTTGCTGTGCCTACAGGCAGGAGTAAATGACAGGCTGTGTGCACAGTACACAGGAGGCTTTCTTGAGGTGTTTTATGAGCACATTCCTTTACTTTACAACCAAGGTGACTCTCTTCAGATTCTCTCCCAAGGACTGGAGATAAGAGGAATGGCCAGCTCCCCCTCCCCATTTCCCTCATTACCACATTCCTTTAGAGAACTTATCTCACTGCACTGGTTCCTGTTTAACCCAACAATAGGGAAAGCCTTCTCTAGATCAATAGTGCTTTTGACCTAGAAATGCACAAAGTGAGGAACCAATGACACTACTGTTACTGGTGACTGGTAGCCACCTGTTCTGGGCCCTGAGCATGGAGTGGGGCACAGGCACTGTTAGCTCTTTGACGATTTGATCTGAACCTCAAATTTATGCCCCGCCTCCAATTCATAGCACCTTTAAAAAAAAGTGTCTTTTTTTTAGTTGTAGATGGACACAATACCTTTATTTTATTTTTTATGTGGTGTTGAAGATCAAACCCAGTGCCTTACACATGTCAGGCAAGCGTTCTACGCTGAGCCACAACTCCAGCCCCTAAATGGTGAGATCTGGAGACCAAGGGAGATCCCAAAATGAAAGGAAACATGAAACTCTTCCCCAGGCTCCTCTTGAAGCTTTACTTCTCAGGCTGTACAAACTTTTATTGAAGCAACCACTTGACTAAACCATTTCACTCCCAGGAATTGAAATCATCTTAGATTCCTTCCTGACTTATATTTTCATGATACGTAACAACTTCCTCTGAAGTCTTCCCTGTCAGATCAATGATTTGTCTACAATCAGGTCCACTCTGTGCATCCTTCAGGAATCTCTCTATAATCCTAACAGTCCTTGGTTTCTGGATTTGTCAATATTAATAATGTATGACACAGTGAAGTCCATCAGTAAAAAACAATTTATTAAATAAGAATTTCAAAGGTAGAAGCAATAATTTTAAAAATATCTAACATTCATTAAACAAAAACACTCAATAGAAAGATTTTTCCTCCAGAAGATGGATACCCTAAGGCTAAACTCTGTCATCATATATACAATTAATCACTCTGAGGTATCTTTATACAAAAAGGGAAAATTTAATAATGTCCCCAAACAAAGAGGTAAACAAACAGAATAATTGAAAATAGGGACTATACCTTTTTTTGTGAGTTTGATACTGAGGATGGGGAGATTGAACCCCAGGGGACTATAACACTGAGCCACACCCCCCAGCCTTTTTTATTTTGAGACAAGGTCTTGATAAGCTGCCCAGGCTGGCCTTGAACTTGGGATTCTCCTGCCTTAGCCTTCCAAGTTGCTGGGGTTATAGGCATGCATCACTGTGCCCAACTTGCAGATACAATTCTTATGACTGAATCTATAAATCAAATTAGTTTTGAGATTTTAGACTTAAAAATGCAAAGCTTAGATCCAAAATTTAATCCATCTTTAAAGTTGATAAAAAAAATCCTTGTCAATTTTTTTTTTTGGGGGGGGGGGGTCGGGTACCAGGGATTGAACTCAGGGGCACTTGACCACTGAGCCGCTTCCCAATTCCCCAAATTGTGCCACCGAGCCCAGCCTCAAACTCTTTATCTAGGTCATACAAAAATGAATTTATCATACCTATAAATTTAGACTTTCCAAAGTTTGGAACACATCTGTACTGGAAAAAAGGTAGTGCTGAATTTTGTATGGCAATAGAATTTTATGTTAATAAGATTAAAAAAAAAAATAGAAAACAAAAATCTGGAACTCTGCACAGAATACATTTAACTTGCATTTCCCCCCTTTGGATAAAAGTCATTTTCACAGTTTAACCAAACACGGCCTTTATAGCAAAGCTAAATTATGAATCTTAGACACGAGCCAAGAGACACTGTCCAGATATCAAAAAGCAAGGAAAACAGCATTTTATCCTCTTTGAAAATCATCCAAAATGTTACAGAGACTTTCATGTTCTCTTGATGGAAGATCAATGATGTAGGACAAATTAAGGAAGATACACTAAACACAGTATGAAATTGCACAAAAACATTCATGACATTATTTCACATTTTGTGATTTGGTTTACTACAAAGAAATGTCAAGATCTTATGGTATTCTATGGATACTTATACACTGAGGCAATAAGATTTATATATTTTAATCTAAGACTGTAAAATAAGGCAAGGGATGTGGTCAATGGTAGAGTCATTGCCTAACATGCATGAAGCCCAAGTTCAATCGTCAGGAACAAATAATATCCATAAAGTAAAAAATAATGGAATGTGCTGGGTATAGTGGTACATGCCTGTAATCCCAGTGGTTTGGAGGCTGAGGCAGGAGGGTGGTGAGTTCAAAGCCAGCCTCAGCAACATCAAGGGACTAAGCAATGTTGAGGATTGAACCCAGGGCCTCACGCTTGCAAGGCAAGTGCTGAGTAGCAACTGAGCTATAACTCCAGCCCTCTCCCACCCCCGCTTTTTCTTTTTGGTACCAGGGATTAACCACTGAACCACATCCCCAGCCCTTTTTATTTCTTGTTTTAAGACAAGGGCTTTGCTAAATTGCTGAGTCTGGCCTTAACTTGCAATCCTCCTGTCTTAGCCTCCCTAGTTGCCAGGATTACAGGTGCCACCACACCTGGCTCAGTTTTTTAATGTAATATTTTACCTTGGATTGAAAACAAAGTTATAAATTTGGAGTTGCAAAACCAGAAGGGATAACCCATTTTCCTGCACCTGCGATTTGTAGGACAATGGATCACATTCCTTTTTTCTCTTTCTCAATTCAGAAACTATCTCTCTCCATCAACTCATTACTTCACTACTGGCTTACATGACTTCCTGAAAATTGTTCTCTTTCCTTTGCTGAATCAGATCTTTGAAATATGCCCATGGAAAATGTAAGACTCTGAGTCTTAATTTATATAAGGACATAAAGTACTCACAGTAGCACAATTGAATGTGACCATATACATAATAAAAAGGATATTAATTTTTCTGCGTTTAGATAACAAAATAACTTCTCCAAAGGAGGATAGCGCTTCAGTGAGGACACGCAGCCCAGGAGAATCAGTTTATGTTTGGCTCTGGTGATAGCAACATTGAGACGTCGCCAATCTTTCAAGAGTTCACCAAGCTGTAAAATAAATAATTTTAAATTCTTTGAGTTTTCTTACACTATATGTTTGAGTTTGTTTTGACAAAGAACTTGGCCTATCATGAAGTATTTCCCTACTTTTAAAATATAAATTATAAAAGATTTATCAACACAGTGACAATTCTAGGCAGCTAGAAAAACTTGCCAACCTCAAATATTTTATGTTGTGATATCGTAGGCACATTTTAAAATTATTAATTACAAGTAACAAAAAGGACTAAAGCTATCTCCATTCACTGTAGCAATGTTTATAATAGTAATTAAAATTGTGAAAACAGAGGAGTAAATACAACATGTCTATACATACTGGCAACTACGAAACTGAAAATAAATAAATAAATAAATTAATTAATTAAACAAACTCCTCCTTTGTGTACTCACATGGAAAGATTTCTAACATATTTTAAGTAGAAAAAGCAAAGTCTGGAATATTATCTAGAAGACTGCAAAAAAAACTAAAAAGATGTGAGTAGATGAGTAGTAGAGGAGGAAGGAGATTTTATACATATTTTAAAGACCATAAGAATGTATCAGGGGGCTGGGATGTGGCTCAAGCGGTAGCCCGCTTGCCTGGCATGCGTGCGGCCCGGGTTCCATCCTCAGCACCACATACAAACAAAGATGTTGTGTCCGCTGAAAACTAACAAATATTAAAAAAAAAAAAAAAGAATGTATCAGGTAGTCAAGAAAAATAAAGGGGTAAAAATGCAAACAAAAACAAAATAAAATAAAATCCATAATTATCTTTAATGTCAAAGTGTATAAGGAAGGCTCTGTGTTTAAAATGCCTAGCCATGTGTGTGGCACACACCTGTAATCCCAGAAACTTGGGAGGCTGAGACAAGAGCATTGAAAGTTCTAGGCCAGCCTGAACAACCTAATGAGATGCTGTCTCAAAATAAAAAACAAAAAGGCGAGGATAGCTTGATGGTCAAGTGCCACTGGTTCAATGCCCAATGCCCAAAACAAACAAACAAACAACCACAACAACAAAACCCCACAAAGCCTCAAACACAATATCCGAGAGGTGAAAGCCACCCAAATGTCCATCCATGGATAAATAAAACATGGTACATACAGACAAGGGAACACTTAAAAAAGAAAAGAAATACTGACATATGTTACAACATGGATGAACACAAGAGAAATAAGCTAGTCACAAAAAGACAAATACTGTTTGATTTCATTTATACCCAGAAAAGCCAAATTCAGAGACAGAGAGCAGAATGGTGGTTATAGGACTGAAGTGGGGCATAACGGAGAGTTTTTCATGAGTACAGAATTTTAGATCTGCAAAATGTAAAAGTTCTGGAATCTCTTGAACAACAACATGAATATACTTAAGTCTACTGAACTGTATACCTAAAAATGGTTAAAATGGAGCCAGAAACAGTGGCATACACCTGTGGTCCCAGCTACTCAAGAGACAGAGGCAGGAAGGTCAGAACTTTAAGGCCAGCCTGGACAAAGTAGCAAGATCTTGTTTTAAAATATAAAATGAAAAGGGAACTTGGGCACTGTGGTTGTATACTCCCAGAGGATTACAGTCAGGAGGACTGCAAATTCAAGGGTAGCCTCAGCAATTGAGCAAGACCATAAACTGAGTGAGGCCCTAAGCAACTTATGGAAACCCTGTCTCAAAATTTAAAAAACAAATAGAAAGGGCTGGGGATGCAGCTCATCGGTAAAGCATGCCTGACTTTAATTAATCCCCAGCATTGCTACTCTCCAAAGATTAAAATGGTAAATTTCATTTTTCTTTTTTTTATTTTTAACCACAATTTTAAAAAGAGAGTTCTGGAGGTGTAGCTCAGTGGTAGAAGATTTGCCTAGCACACACAAGGCCCTGGACCCCAAATGAAAAAATGACAGAAAGAGAGAGAAGACAGAGACTATAACTGATTCCCAAACGAGTCAGTGACAAATACAATCAACTTACGGTTCCATCCTTATTACTTCTAACAAAAGACACTAGGATGATTCTTTTGTCTCTTCCTTGGTATTTATCTACTGTATTAACTTCGACCATCTTAACAGAAGAATGTTCCAACAAATCGTTGATGATCTTTAATTGCTGCCTATATGGTGCAATGATACCAATATCAGAGGGATTGCATCCAGCCTAAACAGAAAAGGACACAGTTTTAAATGAAGAATCCTGACTTTCATTCCTTTGATTTTTAGAGATTTATGAAGGATAATGGATAATGGCTTATGGGCCACTAAAAAGTGCTACCCAAAAAAGAAGAGCACACAGAAAACCCATCCCAGTGTAAAAGTTCCCAATGCCCAATCACATTAACTACAGCACAGAGTGACACAATTAAATGACAAAACCATCCTAGATGGAAAACCCAAATGTCCTTATTAAAAAACACATCTTGAATTAATTTTCTCCAAATGAAGCAAAAACAATGGGGCTTCAGTCCTTCTATGTTAACAAGAGTTAAAACCAGATCTTAAATTTCCTACAGCCTAATAGTAGTTCATTACTCTGCTCCTTAATATTGATTATCCTTAAAAATTCTAAATTACCTTAATAAACATTGAGGTCAGAAAAACTATGAGTTTGGCTTCTGTTATGTTGCTCACACCACCTTTTTCAACCTGTTCTGGTGCTGGAACCTAAGTTAAAAAAAATACGTAGTTCACTTATAATACAGTCTTTAAAGTTCAGAGTACTTAAGTGTGCAGGTAGCTTAGAAACTCCACTGCTGGGGTTTGGAGACAGGAGAAATATTGTTGAAGTGAAGGTGAAAAAAAAAAAAAATCAATAGAAATGAATATGAGCACTTTTAAAAAGGAACATGAAAGCAACTCAACTTAAACATGCCATGCAGTTCAGACTAAAATCTCTAGGAAAGCTGACCATACGCTGGGCTTCACGTAATTCACTCTATTACCTTACCTTTTATAGGAATCAAAGGCAGACTAGCAAGTAATTTTCCAGGGCCTCACAACAGATCCTGACACAAGACTCAAACTTAGACCTAGTTGTAGTATCAGTTTTCTTTACATTTTCTTGTCTCCTTTTATACAAATAATGGGAAAAATAAGGGTGCTAGGCTCTGCCAAACCTGATATAACTCTCTAAGGAATACTCTACATCATCCACATTATTTACCTACATTATCCCTATGCAACCTTGATTATTTTTTAGCTCTTAAAAAATATTATTTTAGTTGTAGATGGACATAATACCTTTATTTTGTTTATTTATTTTTATGTGGTGCTGAATATAGAACTCAGTACCTCACATGTGTAAGGCAAGTGCTCTACCACTGAGCCCCAGCCCCAGCCCCCATCTCATTTTTTTTTATTCTTAAATTTTTGGTACTGGGGATTGAATCAAGAGGTACTTAATCATGGAGCCACATCTCCAGCTCTTTTCATTTTTTATTTTGAATCAGGGTATCACTAAGTTGCTGAGAACCTCATTAAGTTGCTGAGACAGGCTAGGAACAATCTGACTTAATAACAAGACAAGTATTATTTTGGGGGTGCTGGGGATTAAATCCAGGACCCCACACATGCTGAAATAGTATTGTATCACTGAGCCACACCCTGGCCCAAAAGACAATTATTTTAGAGGAGTATGCATATACATAACTGGTAATTATACTTTTATTTGAACTTCCAACTCAATGTTGAGAAGCATTATATAAAACAAGGTAGGTAGGCATGTAGCTCAGCAGCAGAGCATTTGCCCAGCACCTGGTTCCAATCACCAATACTGCAAAAATAAATAAATAAGTGAATAAATAAAACAAGCCAGGTGTGGTGGCACACACCTCTAATCCTAGCAGCTCAGGAGGCTGATGCAGGAGGATCAAAAGTTCAAAGAGAGCCTCAGCAACTTAGTAAGGCCCTAAGCAACTTGGCGAGACCCTATCTCAAAATAAAAAGGGCTAGGGATGTGTTTTATTGGTTAAGTGCCTCTGGGTTCAATCCTCTCCCACAAAATGATTAATTTTGAAATCTATCAATCCCCAAAATAAACCTCCTCCCCCAAATATTGGGCTATAGAAAGAAAAGACTCTGTGTTGAAGTGGGAGAAGTACACATCAGTTTTGCCTTTCTACTGATAAGGTCCAGTGAAACATATACTAATAGAAACTGAGAAATTTGAATAACAGAACAAAAGCAGTAAAACTAAAAAAAAAAAAAATATATATATATATTTTTTACCTTTTCTGTATTAAGAAAACAAACAGGATTGTTTGGCTCAAATACTCCAATCAGCCAAGGATTATCAGAATAATCAGCATAGAATTCCAGTTCCAGCTTAACATCTTTAAAGTGAGGTAGGTTTATCACTGCATTGGCCACTTTGTCTGATCCACACTCCAGCTTTCCATCATAGGTCAGCTTATTACTTAGGGACATAATTTTACTAAGAGAATTGCAAAACAAACTTAAGTTCTGGTACATGAAAATGTGTACATTAAAAAACATTTATTGCTGACACTGTTATAAATACCTGTTCATTCTGTACTGCACAGTTAACTGTACAACAGCATTTTGATTCTTCTCGAGCCTCTTGAATAAGCTTTCACTCATGCCAAGAGCACTGTCAAAAATAAATAAATAAATAAAATTCAGGCTTATCATTATAGCAATATTGTCCCTTAAAAAGAATTCAGTTTTGGGGCTGGGATTGTGGCTCAGTGGTAGAGCGCTTGCCTAGCACGTGCGAGGCCCTGGGTTCGATCCTTAGCACCTCATAAAAATAAATAAAATAAAGGTAGTGTGCCCAACTACAATGCAAAAAATAAATATTAAAAAAAAAAAAATCCAGTTTAAAATTAAAATTTAAAGCTGGGCATGATGTTACACATCTGTAACCCCAGTAGCTCAGGAGGCTGAGGCAGGAGGTCTGGAAGTTAAAAGGCTAACCTCTGCAAATCAGTAAGGCCCTCAGCAACTTAGCGAGACTCTGTCACTAAATAAAAATAAAAAGGGTTGGGGTTGTGGCTCAGTGGTTAAATGCCCCTGGGTTCACACCCGGTGCCCAGACATCAACAAATAAATAAATAAATAAATAAATGAAATTTAAAGATAGGCATGCTAGTGTGAGCCTATAGTCCCCAGGTACTCGGGAAGCCAAGGCTGGAGGAAGTTGAGCTCAGAAGTTAAGAGGCCAGCCTGGACAACGCAGAGAAAGCCTAACTCTATTACATCAAAATACAACAAAACTTAAATACCTGCCTACCTTGCTTCTGGGTTTAGCACCAGGGGAGGAAGCTGCTGATGATCCCCCACCAACACGAATCTCTGAGCAAAAAAAAGTGGCCCCAGGCAAACTGGTTGGCTAATTTGAGATGCTTCATCCACAATACAAAAATCAAAGGTTCTACGGGAAAATATTGGATGGTTTATTCCCATGCATGTTGTTGCAACTATAAGCTGAAAACAAATGAAGAAAATAGATTAGCCATTTAGTATATGAAAGAAATACAGTTTGGTTTTTCCCATTTTTGAAATTAAAAGATCAAAACCAATTTTTGGCCCCTGTAGCAAAAATTCTCCAATATTATTTAATTCTGAAGCGTTTATAGCATGTAAAAGTCGTTTTTAATTTTTTTCTACAAATAAAAAAAAAAAAAATCAAGTAAATTTTTTCAAACATAAGTATTATCATGCTTAGATGTTTCTAAATGCAAATCTGAAACATTTAAGAGGCAAGAAGTTAGTTAATTTCTTTAAAAATGTCCACTAGGTTTCCTTATTCTTCCCACAAAGTACTTCTAAAAACCTAGACCAGAAATGTAGCTCAGTGAAAGACCACCTGCCTCACAGGTGCAAGGCTCTATGTTTGATCCTCAGCACTGAAAATAAAAACAAAAGAAACAAACAGAGGGGGAAAAAAACCCACAACCACAGCCCCATCCCCACTAGTGCCAGGAAAGGCTGAGTGGGCAGCCTAGACTATAGCCCTCCATGCTGTAACAAGGCACCCTAATAACCACTGGGTGGTACTAGAGGCCAAGCAGGGTATCAGGCCATCATTCATCTCCTCAATGTCAATAGAGAGCACATGGAAAGCCAAACTTCCAAGACCACTCACCCCAAAGTGTTCTGGGAAGTTTGGCTTCCCATGGAGGTGGGGGGTGGGGGGTGAGGGGTGGGGGTAGGTGGGCAGGGAGACTGCACTTCCACTCCCACTTAAGTAATGAGGTGGCACAACTTCCTCTCCTACCAGAGCAGCAGAGAGCAAGCCAACTCATACAGATCTCTTCAGTAAAACAATGTCAACATGCTCAAGTTTCAATCAAAATGTACTCATTATAACTAGAATGAGGAAAATCTCAAGCTAAATGAAAAAAATAGGAAGACTCAGCAAAGAAACAGACAATAAAAAGAACCAAATGGAAATTTTAGAACTGAAAATACAATAAGTGAAGCCAGGCAGAGTGGTGCTCGCTTGTAATCTCAGCAGCTTAGGAAGCTGAGGCAAGAGGATCTCAAGATCAAAGACAGACTCAAAAACCTACTAAGACCCTCTCTTAAAATAAAAAATTTTTAAATGAAGAGAACTGGTTTCCAGTTGACTTATCATCCTAAAAGAATTGATAAAGTTAGAAAGGATATAATAAAAAAGAAAATTAGGAACATCTAGAGGGAGCAAACACACAGTAAGCAAAACTATAGATAAAAACAACAGGCTTTTCAAATTTATGTTCAATTATTGAAACAAAACTTATAATTATCTGATCTAGTTCTCAAATTAAATTAAGATAATTACATTATAAGCAGAAGAGGGAAGTAAAGGGTCTCCAACTTCACCTGAACTGGCAAAATGACATCACTAAATTATGATATTTTATACATACATATATATTATAATGCCTTGTAAAAAATCACTGAAAGTTATTCAAAGAGATACTCCTCAAAATACAACAGATCAAGACGGGCTTGGTGGTGCACTCCTGTAATCCCAGCAGCTTGGGAGGCTGAGGCAGGAGGATCACAAGTGCAAAGCCAGCCTCAGCAAAAGCAAGGCCCTAAGCAACTCAGTGAGACCCTGTCTCTAAATAAAATACAAAATAGTGCTGGGGATGTGGCTCAGTTGCCAAGTGCCCCTAAGTCCAATCCCCGGTACAAAAACAAACAACAACAACAACAACAACAACAAAAACTATAGATCAGGGCTAGGGATGTAGCTTAAAAGGTAGAGCACTTGCCTTACATGTGCAAAGCCCTGGGTTCAACGCTAGTACCACAGTAAAAAAAAAAACATAAAACAAAGATTAAAAATAAATAAGTAAGTCTGAAAGGTTAATGGTTTGTTTTTTTGGTGAGTTTAAAAATGGCCTAGGGAGGACTGTGCTCAGTGGTAGAGCATTTGCCTAGCATACAAAAAGCCCTAGACTCAATCCCCAGGATTGGGGGGAAAACAAACTACAGCTACATCAAAATGAAAATGGGGCAGGGCACAGTGGCACAGGTCTGTAATCAAGCCAGCCTCAGCAATTTAGTGAGGCTCTGCCTCCAAATAAAAATTTTAAAAAGGGCTAGGGATGGGCTGGGGATGTGGCTCAAGTGGTAGCGTGCTCGCCTAGCATGCGTGAGGCACTGGGTTCGATTCTCAGCACCACATATAAATAAATAAAGGCCTATCAACAACTAAAAAATATTTTTTTAAAAAAATGAACTTAAAAAAAAAGAGTGAGAGATACTGGCAGAATGGCTGGGCACTACATCTATAATCTGAGAGGCTTGTGGAAGCTGAGGGAGGAGGATTGAGAGTTCAATCCAGTCTCAGCAATTTATCAAGGCCCTTAACTTAGCAAGATCCTGTCTCAAAATGAAAAAATGAAAAGGCTGGGGGTGTGGCTCAGTGGTTAAGTGCTCCTGGATTTAATTCCTGGTACAAAAAAAAAAAGTGAGATTGGCAAAACATGACCTAGCTATCTACAAAGGACTCACTTCAAAACAATAATACAGGCATGTTAAGAGCAAATGGAGGGGCTGGGGATGTGGCTCAAGCAGTAGCACACTCATCTGGCATGCGTGCTGCCCGGGTTCGATCCTCAGCACCACATACAAACAAAGATGTTGTGTCTGCCGAAAACTAAAAAATAAATATTAAAAATTCTCTCTCTCTCTCTCTCTCTCTCTCTTAAAAAAAAATGACATTCTATAACATTCTGCCTCAACTACTCATTCCCCTTGCCCTATCCTGAACCTTGCCAACATCTATAAATTCTCCTCCTTTAAAAAAAAAAAAAAAAAAGAGCAAATGGAGGGCTGAGGATGTGGATCAAGCGGTAGCGCACTCGCCTGGCATGCGTGCAGCCCAGGTTCGATCCTCAGCACCACATACAAAGATGTTGTGTCCGCTGAAAACTAAAAAATAAATATTAAAATTTAAAAAAAATTATCTCTCTCTTTAAAAAAAAAAAGAACAAATGGATATATAACTAATTAGAATAAATTTTTAAAATTAAAAAAGGGGGGGCTGAGGATGTGGCTCAAGCGGTAACGCGCTTGCCTGGCATGCGCCAGGCGCTGGGTTCGATCCTCAGCACCACATAAAAACAAAGATGTTGTGTCCACCGAAAACTAAAAATAAATATTAATTTTTATATGTTGTCTGCCCAGCGTTTGCATGCATATTTAACTTCTCACTATAAAATAAATAAATATACAGACCAAATAAATAAATAAATAAATATTTAAAAATTCTCTCAAAAAAAAAAAAAGAGCCAATGGATGGGAATGGGGTTCAAGTAGTAAAATATTTACCTAGCATAAGCAATGCCTTGGATCCAATCTCCATCACCAAAAAAAAAGAAAAAAGAATCAAATAAATGGAGCATTAAACTTGATGTTCATATATAAAAAAATCCTTGCATTATGAGGATATATCTTTCTTGGTTATGGTATATTATGCTCTAAGTATGCTGCTGAATTCAGTGTGCTAGTATTTGGTTGGGCATTTTTTCATCACACAAATATGCCCAAATAATTTTTTAACATAGGTGCAAAAATAATTCAATGGAGGAATGGTAGTCATTTAACAAGTGGTACTGGAATAACTGGAAAATCATAGGCCAAAAAAATTAACTTCAATCTAAATCTCACACCGTAGAGCATAAATTAAACTCAAAATGGCCACAGACTTTGGGCTGGGGTTGTGGTTCAGTGGTAGAGTGCTTGCCTAGCATGAGTAAGGCACTGGGTTCGATCCTTAGCACTACATAAAAAATAAAATAAAGATATTTTGTCCACCTATAACTACAAATAAAATATTTTTAAAAATGGCCACAGACTTAAATGTTAAACTATAAAACTTAGAAAAAAATTAGGATATTGCCCTCAGCATCTAGACTAGACTAAGAATTCTTAGATTCAGTACCAAAAACACAATCCATAGAAGGAATACATTTATATACTGAGATTTTAAAAATTATTTAGTTCTGCAAAAGACCCTGTGAAGAGGAAGAAAAGACAAGCCACAGAGTGGAAGAAACTATCATTTGCAAACCACATATCCAATAAAGGACTGGTATCTAGAATATATTTAAAGAACTCTCAAAACTCAACAGTAGAAAAATAAATTATCCAAAATGGATAAAAGATATGAAGAGATGCCTCTGCACTCCCATGTTTACTGTAGCACTACTCACAATAGCCAAGAAATATAAACAACCTAAGTACCCACTGACTGATGAATGTATAAAGAAAATGTAGTACATACACACAAAGTAACAGTGTTCAACAACATGCATGGACCTGGAGGTCATTAAGTACCAGGCATAGAAAGATCTTTAGCATATGACCTTACTCATTATTTGTGATTTAAAATAGCTGATCTCAGAAGTTTCAAGTAGAATGTTGGTTACTACAGGTTGAGGAGAGTAGAGGAGAAGGAGAGATGGGGAGAGGCTGACCCATAGGTATAAGGTAAAGTTAGATGTCAGCAAGAAGTTCTGGCTTGTCGGTGCACAGTAGGGTAACTATGGATAAAATCTCCAAGTGAGGATTTGGAATGTTTTGACCATAAAGATGTGATAAATGAAAAATGTTTGTCCTTATTTGAACATTACAGAATGCATAGATATATCAAAACATCTTCTATAAATATGCATGACTTTCATGTATCAGTTCCCTCTCTCCCTCCATCCCCCTTGCTCCCAGTATCAGGGCATTTAACCACTGAGCCACACCTCAGCCCTTTTTAATTTGAAACAGGGTCTCACTAAGTTACTTAGTGCTAAGTTGCTGAGGTTGCTTTGAACTTGCAATCCTCCTGCCTCAGCCTCCTGAACCACTGGGATTACAGGATTGCACCACTGTGCCCAGCTTCATATATCAATTTTAAATAAATAAAATCATAATGAGATATCACTATATACCTATCAGGATGACTAAAACAAAAAACTGAACCACCACCAAAGGCTGACAAGGATCACACATACATTGCTGGTGGGAATGTAAAATGTTACAGATGCTGTAAAAAGTAATTTGGTAGTTTTTTTTTTAAATATAAACATGCTGGGGTGGGGACGTAGCTTAGGGGCCAAGTGCTTGCCTAGCATGCACCAAGCCTTGGATTCAATTCCCAGTTCAACAAGAACTACCTTCCAGGGCTGGGAATGTGGCTCAAGCGGTAGCACGCTTGCCTGGCATGCATACGGCCTGGGTTTGATCCTCAGCACCATATACAGACGAAAGATGTTGTGTTCGCCAAAAAAAAAACTAAAAAATAAATATTAAAAAAAAAAAAAAGAACTACCTTCCAAAAAGCATGCAGCTATCAAATGATGCAAAAATTGCACTCCCAGGAATTTATAGCAGAGAAACGTTTTGGAACAATACTCAACAATAAAAAGAAACAAACAATCTGCAGAGCAATCTAGATGAATATCCAGATAACAGGCAGAATAAAAAATGCCAACTCCAAAAGGTATGATTTCCTTAATGTAACATTCTTTTTTTTTTTTAAATATCTTTGTTAGTTTTTAAAAATTAATTAATTATTATTATTTTTTTTTTTTAAAGAAAGAGTGAGAGAGAGTGAGAAAGAGGGAGAGAGAGAGAATTTTAATATTTATTTTTTAGTATTCGGCGGACACAACATCTTTGTCTGTATGTGGTGCTGAGGATCGAACCCGGGCCGCACGCATGCCAGGCAAGCGCGCTACCGCTTGAGCCACATCCCCAGCCCTTAATTAATTATTTTACAGTGCAATACATTTTGACATACTGAACACAAATGGAGCACAACTCATTCCTCTGGCTGTACATGGTGCAGAGTCACTCTAGTGGTGTAATCATACATGTACATAGGGTAATAATGCCTGCCTCATTCTACCGTTGTTCCCATCCCCAAAACCCCACCCCTCCCCTCACTCCCCTCAACAAACTAAAGTTCTTCATTATTCCCTATTCCCCCACCCCACCTTGGATCAGCATCCACTTATCAGAGAAAACTTATTAGTTGTTGATGAACCTTTATTTTATTTATTTATTTATATGCAGTACTGAGAATCGAAGTCAGTGCTTCACACATACTAGGCAAGCACTCTACTATGGAGCCATGAGTCCAGCCCACAGTATAATATTCTTAAATGACAAAAATATAGAAATGAAGAATAGATTAGTGGTTGCTATTGTTAGGGAGAATTGGGAGGAGACAAAAGGGTGTCCTTAAAAAAGAACAACATGAGGGATCCTTGTGGTGACAGAGCATAGATTATATCGATGGCAAGAACCTAATTATAGGAGCTAGGATTGTAGCTCAATGGAAGAACGCTTACCTATACCATGTGTGAGGCACTAGGTTCAATTCTCAGCACCACATACAAATAAATAAAATAAAGTTCTATCAACACACACACACACACACACACACACACACACACAAAATCTAGTTATATACTACAGAACTGTAAGATGTTACCAATGGATAGATGGAACACAGTATCCATTATTTCTTGTAACTATATGTGAATCAATAATTACCTCAAAATGCAAAGTTTGTTTTCTTGTGGTGCTGTGATTAAACCCAGGGCCTCACCAATGCCAATGCTGGCAAGTCCTCAACCACCCAGCTACAACCTCAGTTCTCAAAATACAAACTTTAACTTAAAAAGTCAATCAGGAGGTCTGGGGATGTAGCTCAGTGGTAGAGCACTTGTCTACCATTAGCAATGGTTGAGGCCCTGGGTTCAATTTCCAGCAAAATACACACACACACACACACACACACACAAAGTCAATCAGACCTTTTCATCTTAAATCACTTCAAAATTCATCAATAATTTCAATAATTGCTATAGATTTAGGCAAAACTGTATTAATACTGGACAAAGGAGTTGAATGAAGAGCCTATTAAATCCAATTTAAAGACAAAATTAAACTAGGAATTGATTTTTTTTTTTTTTTTTTTTTTTTTGGTACTGGGAAACACTCTACCACCGAGCCATATCCCTAGCTGTTTTATTTTGAGACGAAGTTTCACTAAGTTGCTTAGAGCCTCAAAGTTTCACTAAGTTGCTAAGGCTGGCCTCCACATCTGGCTGATTTTAGGTGATTTTTAAAGACAAAAATATCAATAAAAACTTCCCACTAAAAATAGAGATTAAATAATAAAATAAAATAAAAATTAGGAAAAAAAAAAGAAAGAAAAATAAAGATTAGGTTCTAGTCTCTAAATACTTATCACAAGACTTAGGTATCAAGACTTCTGATTCAAACTCACTAAAACACCCTGATAATTACTCATTTTCTAGAAGGAGGCATTCCTGAGTAATAACCAAAAATCTCATTCCAGTTTTGTAGGAAATAATGAGCTACACATTAATATACTCTCTCTGAGACACATATATAAATTAATCACATGTAAATCTGGTCAATGTGACTTAATTTCCCAGAGTATCATTTCTCCTTCATTCCACCCACAGTAATTATTATCAGCATTATACAGTAATTGTACTTACTTGACAGTTGTAAAGTTCTTTTAGAAGAGCTAAAGATTTAATGGACTTAGATCGGCAAATTTCTTCTTCTGTAAATTTCTGGATATCTGGATGAACCTTTTGAGTCTGACCCAAACGCAAAAATCCTATTTGAAACTTGGCTAACTTCAAAAGTATATTGTCAACAGCAGAGTGTGTATAGCTGGTCAACAAAACACTAAAACCACAAGCATAGAGGATTCTTACCTAATAAAGAATAAGAAAGAAAATAAGCATTACTTTTACATTTCAGATAATTTTAAAAAATATTTATTTTTTTAGTTGTAGGTAGACACAATATCTTTATTTTATTTATTTTTATGTGATGCTGAGGATCGAACCCAAGGCCTCACATGTGCTAGGCAAATACACTACCACTGAGCCACAAACCCAGCCCCCATTTCAGGTAATTTTTAACATGCTTATATTTTTTACATAGAGTTACAAAGCTCAATAGGAAGTATATGTAAGAACTAAGCCGAGTAACTTAAAAAAATTATAAGGCTGGGCTGGAAATGTGGCTCAAGCGGTAGCACGCTCGCCTGGCATGCGTGCGGCCCGGGTTCGATCCTCAGCACCACATACAAACAAAGATGTTGTGTTCACCAAAAACTAAGAAATAAATATTTTAAAAAAAAAAAAAAATTATAAGGCCAAAATGTTTTCAAAAATTATATGGCATTATTATTGTACGTTATTAATAATATAACTGATAATAAAATTGAATACATGTAAACTTTTAATTGTATGTGGCACAAGTGTTTCAACCAATAAATATTTGCTGCCATCATTGATTATTACTCTACAACTGCTTAGAAAATTAATGATATGAAAAAAATTCAAGAAAATCGATTTCAATCATTTCTGCATGACTTACCATTTGTAAAGGAAAAGGAAAACATAGTGACACATATCACACACCAACAGAAAAAGAACTTAAAAAATTCGAAATGCAAGAAATCCAAAACAGGATTCTATTTATAATTCAGCTCTATTATTTCTCATGTCATTCTAAAAAGTTGATTTGAAATAAATATTCTGAATTAAAATTCAGCCATTTTATTTTATTTTATTTTTTTTAGAGAGAGAATTTTTTTTTTAATATTTATTTTTTATTTTTTAGCGGACACAACATCTTTGTTTTGTAATGTGGTGCTGAGGATCGAACCTGGGCTGCATGCATGCCAGGCAAGCGCGCTACCGCTTGAGCCACATCCCCAGCCTCAAAATTCACCCATTTTAATATCAAATAGAATATCTTCTCAATTGAGAAGCTGATATAAATATTTAGGTTCTAAGCAAAATAATAATAACCTTACGAGAGTACATATTGTAGTTGTTTTTCCTGTCCCAGGCATACCCACAATGAGGGTATAGTCTTTTGAAAGAAGAACCTTTTTCATTGCTTGTCTCTGAGGCTTATTCAATCCTACATTTAAAATAAAAAAGTAACAAGAAAAAGAATATTAAATTTCAGGGAATAAATTCACTAATTTAGAAGAAAAGCAATCTCAATCTGAATTTTCTAAGATATGTCTTTTCAAAGTTAAAAAAATATATAAATTATGGTGACTTTTCTTTTTTTTTCCGTTTGGTACCAGGGATTGAACCCAGAGAGGCTTAACCACTGAGCCACATATCTAGGCCTTTGTGAGACAGGGTCTCACTAAGTTCCTTAGAGCTTTGCAAAATTGCTGAGGTTGACCTTGAACATGTGGTCCTCCTACCTCAGCCTCCCTAGTCATTAGGATCACAGGTGTGCTCCACTACACCCAGCTTTATTATGGCGATTTTTAAGGATGTATATAAACTACTTCCAAAAAGCCCCTATGTAAATATTAGAATTCCTAGTCTAATCAATTAAGAAATGAGACTATTTCTTGGTTCTTGGTGTAAGCAGAATCAAGAAAAATTAACCAAAGTGCTGATTATAGCATACCCTTTAGAATGTTGGCAACTGTATCCTTTGCATCACGTGGAAGAACAGAGCTGAGGTAGGGTATAAACTGAGGTTCACGAAAGTCAATGATTAAATCTCGAAGTTTTTTGCTGAAAAGGACATACATACTTTTAGTAATATTCCTTAGAAAGGTGGGGAGAAATTCAAATTCATTCATTGTTACAAACCTGGCATTAGTGTTCTCCATCAATTTAGAGAGATTTCCTAACGGGGTATCTATATCACAATTTTTTTCTTCCTGGTCTATTCTGAACAGAGTTGACTCTGCAAGCACTGACAAGTTCCTAAAACAGCAGAACAAACATGCATGAAAGTTCTTCATTTTCCCATGGTCTATATAAGAGATATACTGCTATCTGCTAAAAGAGTTGATAAGCTAAAATAACTATTAAAATGGCTAACATAACAACAAACGGCTATAATCCCTCATTCACACTTGCCAGTCAAAGACAACAAGAGGACATAATTGGTAGGAAAGCAGAGAAATGGAGGGTACAAGGTATCAAGGTCAAAGCAATTAAGAACCAGGAACCTGTAACATTTGTTGAAAATCCATTTGACCCTGCATTCTAACAGGAATTCACCATCCCCAGAAGGTTCTGAGCACCTGGCTCCTCCCTCCTCCAGCCTGAAGAACAGGTCTCCTCCTCCCACTCCTCTATCTGCTCCTTAAACCGTGCTATGGCCTACAGCCCCTTCCTTCCCTAGCCCACCGTGCTGCTTGCTCTTAGGATTTCCTTATGGTCCCAGGTCAACATCTTCTAGCCTATCCAAATTTCAGGTTTGAATATTTGCAGGCACCAAGATCTCTTTACCTGGCTAAAACCCAGGCTACAAAAGTTCAATATATTTAAAATGGAACTTCTCATTCTTGTTGAACCTGAGCCTCTCCTCTTGGTGGGATCTCAGTTAACAGCACTTGAATCCTTTCCTCTCCCTCACCCTCTTTTTCAGCCCCCATACCTAATCAGCACCTGACTCCCTGACAAACTTACTTTCAAGTTCATCAAAGTCACTATATCAGGTTGATGCTACTTCAATCACCCGCAAACCTGGGTCACAACAATACCTTCCTGGTTTCTCTTTCATTTTGCCTCTGTTAATTAATTCAAATCTCCCACAAGTAAATGCAAGACCAATTACCATGTATTCTTTAAAACCCTTCAGTAGAAGCAGGGCATGATGGTGCATATCTGCAACCCCAGCAACTCTGGAGGCTGACAGGAAGATCACAAGTTAAAAACCAGCCTCAGCAATTTAGTGAGGTCCTAAGGAACTTAACAGATCATGTCTCAAAAAAAAAATCAAAAAGAGGGATGGGAATATAGCTCAGTTGGTAGAGTGCTTGCCTTGCATGCACAAGGTCCTGGGTTCAATCCCCAACACCAACTCAATAAGACCCCGTCTCTAATAAAATACAAAATAGAGCTGAGGATGTGGCTCAGTCATTAAGCGCCCCAGAGTTCAATCCCTGGTATCCAAAAACTAATGAAATACTGATACATGCTACAAAATGAAGATGAATCTGAAAATCAATATGCTAATTGACAAAAAAAAGTCACATAAGACCACATTAGCTGGGCGCAGTGGTGCATACCGTAATCCCAGTGGCTCAGGAGGCTAAGGCAGGAAGAATGCAAGTTCAAAGCCAGCCTCAGCAATGGTGAGGCACTAAGAACTCAGTGAGACCCTGTCTCTTAATAAAATACAAAAGAGGACTGGGGATATGGCTCAGTGGTCGAGTGCCCCTGAGTTCAAAACCCAGTACCAAAAAAAAAAAAAGAGAGACCATATTAACTTTAAATGTTCATGAGAGGCCAATTTATAGTAAACTAGTAGTTGCCTGGGCAGAGGGAACTGAAGGGAAGTAAAGGTGCGGGTGACTGCTGAGATTTATTTTGGGGGTTATGAAAATATTCTGAAATTGATTGTGGTGATGGTTGTACAACTCTTTTTGTTTTTTTTCCTGGCATTACTGGGTATTGAACTCAAGGTCCTAAACATGCTAGGCAAGCATTCTACCACAAAGTAACATCCTCAGTCTTTTAAAATTTTGAGATGGAGTCTTGCCAAGTTGCTGAGGCTAACCTGGAACTTAAGACCCTCCTGCCTCATCCTCCCAAGTAGCTAGGATTAGAGGCCTAAACCAATGCACCCAGCTATGACTCTTTGAATATATGAAAAAACATGAAAATTGTACACTTTAAATGCATGAATTGTATGATACATGAAATACCTATCAATAGCGCTATTATCAAAAATGTACTATTTCATTACCTGTCTAATAAACAAGTTACTGTTGTCATGTTAATCTCCTTCACATATCCCCTAGACAAAGCAAACAGTGTTCTCTCTTCTCCACTTAAAATAATTCTGTCACCTGCCAGTAGGTTTGTGACAGGCATAGAACCATTTTTACGCTGGAAATGATGTAAATAATGTCCATCGCAAACTCTCTTTACATGTTCTGTTCTAATCAGGTTTCCAATGCAGTTGCCACTCTCCTCCCTATGAAAGAAAAAGAAAGAAAAGTCTTCCATTTATATCAGGTTAAGTAGTATGTTTGTATTTTTCTACAATTTACTTCATTTGGCGTCTGAAAACTAATGCTGAGTCTGTTCTTTTTACATTTTTCACAATCTACATTAAAGTGATACAAACACTAAGCAAACATTGCCTCCATTTTTTTTAAATCTCTTTTGTTGTTTATTGTTTATGTGGTGATGGGGTTGAACCCAGGGCCTCATGCATGCCAGGCAAGTGCTTTACCACTGAGCTATCTCCCCAGCCCTTCCATTTTTTTTTTTTTTAACTTTTTTAAAACTTTATTTCATTGGTTTACTTTTTATATGGTGCTGAGGATCAAACCCAGTGCTGCACACGTGCTAGACAAGGGCTCTACCACTGAGCCACAACCCCAACCCGCTTCTTTTTGTTTTTGGTTTTGTTTTTGTGATGCTGGGGATTGAACCCAGGGCCTTGTGCATGCCAGGCAAGCACTCTACCCACTGAGATATACACCCAGTCCCATTTGTTTCTAAGTGATCAATCACCCCTCCTTGTTCCACCCACAGTCTGGGATGTCTGAACAGGGTGTTTATTGGCACATGGATCCTTGATGGATATATCAATACCCCCACATCCTGTGCTGATAAATGTAACATTACAGAAGACAAACCATAATAATCTCCTAAACTAGATGTAAAGAAAAGAATAAGCTATTTAGTGTTTATAATTTAAAATACTATTATTAAAATAATGATAAGTACCGGGCATGGTGGTGCACACCTGTAATTCCAGTGACTCAGGAAGCTGAGACAGGAAGATCCCAAGTTCAAGACCAGCCTCAGCAACTTAGTAAGACCCTGTCTCAAAAATAAAGAAAAAAAGAAAGAAAGAAAGAAAGTGGGGGCGGGGGGGGGGGGACTGGGAATGTGGCTCAGTAGTTAAGAATTCCTGGGTTCAATCCCCAGTACCCAAAATAAATAAATATAAAATGACAAGCAAGTTGTCATAATTACACTACTTCTAATAAATAAGTATTTAGCATTTACAACCTCTCAGACATTACTATTAAATACTATACAATCTCAGAGGCAAATTGTTGGCATGTGTGCTTGACATATTTGTTATACTTATATAACCTACAACATGAACTTTCTCCTAATGTTTTCTAAATTAAAGCCTAATATTAGGGACACACAGATCCAATTATTTCTAAAGTCACACTATTATCACCTTATTCTAGTAAAACAAAACTGGAATTAATGCAACTAAATTTTACTTACAGAAAAATACTATGTGAAGGTATAAAAATCCTAATAATTTATCTTTTTTTAATAATTATTTTTTTGTTGTAGTTGGATATAATACCTTTATTTTATGTATTCATTTTTTATGTGGTGCTAAGGATCAAACCCAGGGCCTCACACATGCTAGGCAACTCCTCTGCCACTGAGCTACAGCCCCAGCCTCCAATAATTTATCTTTCATAAGTGGATGCCACAAGGAAAATGAGATAGACCTTCAGAAAAAGTGAATCTGTCTCAAAATAGAAAATATACACTTTTAAAACACTATTTTTTGAAAACTTAAGTAAAGAGAACATGGTGTCTCAGGCCCATATTCCCAGGTACTCAGAAGGCAGGGGCAAGAGGATTGAGAGTTCAAGGCTAGCCGGGGTAATATGGTGAGACCCAGTCTAAAAACAAAAACAAAAAAAGTAAAAAAGCAGTATGCACGCTACCAATATGTAACAATTCACCTTAAGACATACTCAAGTTTGTATGGATATCACTGATGAAAAAGAATTAACAAATGATTTTAAAAATTTCTTTCCAGATATCACAAATATATAATCTCATAACACAGGAGGTTGAAGCAAAAAAGATCTCAAGTTCAAAGCCAGCCTAAGCAATTTAGGACCTAAGCAACTTAGCAAGACCCTATTTCTAAATAAAATATAAAAAGTCTGGAGATGAGGCATAAATAAATAAATCATAATTTTTAAAAAATTTGTATTTATTTTTTGGTACTGAGGATTGAACCCAGGGGTGCTTTACCACTGAGCTACATCCCCACTCCCTTTTTTTAAAAAATATTTTTTGTAGTTGTAGATGGATACAATACCTTATTTATTTATCTTTATGTGGTGCTGAGGATGGAATCCACAACCTCACACGTGCTAAGCAAGCGCTCTACCCCCCCCCCCCGAGTCAAAAACCCCAGCCCATCCCCACTCCTTTTGATTATTTTATTTTGAGGCAGGGCCTTGCTAAGTTGCTTAGGGCCAGTCTTGAACTTGGTATCCTGCTTTGGCCAACCAAGTTCCTGGGATTACAGGTGTGTGCTATTGAAAGTATATGACTGTGCTAGAGGTGTACCTCAGTTGTAGAGCACTTGCCGCCTAGCACGGGGAGGCCTTGTGTTTAATCTCAGTATCCCCAACCCAAAAAACAGAGTTGATATTAGTATCTATTCATATACACAGAAAACTAACAATGATTACAGCACATAGCACATGCAGAAATGATGTTCTACATAGGAACAACTCATTGACATCTGGAGTTTTCATGAACAAATGAAATCACATATCTTTAACATACCATATAACCTATATGTGTCATGAATTCCACATCCCACACAAGCTAATACAAATTAATGACACTTTACTCAAATGGACCACTTACATTTCTGAAGCAGGCTTTAACCAGATATTTTGGTGATTCTTTCTATTATCTTTTGATTGTGACTCCAGGGTTAACATTAGATACCAAAGGCTGAAATACTCTAAATGTGTGAGTTTCAGATGACAAGTTTCTTCTTGAATTTTGGACAGCATAACCACTGGGACTGAATTTTCATCCATCTGTTGTTCAACTGCTCTAAATACAAAGTTCCAAGTTAGAGTTGTATATATAACATTTTACTAGTTGGCTATAAAATGAGGTTTTTCTAAAATAAGTATACAAATGTAATAACCACCATAACTCATAAACACAGCCCCTAATTTTCGTTAAAAGTCATTTGAATATTTGATAAAACGTGGCTTTTTTTTTTGGGGGGGGTACTGGGGGTTGCAACAACAGGTGATTTTCCATGAGCTACATCTCTAGCCCCTTTAAAGTTTTGAGGTTTGCTAAGTTGCCAAGGAAGGTCTTGAACTTGCAATCCTCCTGTCTCAGCCTGCCAAGTTGCTGGGATTACAGGTGAGTCACCACACCCAGCTGACATGCGGTTGTTCACAAAACAACACGTTTAAGATATTGATTACTGCATTATTTTTCCTTCAATGATCATCCCCAAACAACAAAGCCAAGTTTGGTATACTCCAGTCTTCATTCTCGTACATAAGTTTTGGCTTTTTTTTCCCAACTGCATTTCTTGAAACCATAAAAATTGTACGCCCAGCTCTGTGACATAAGGAAGTCAATTTAAAACTATGGAAAATCATTTGTAGATTCAATTTTCCTTACTACTGAATTAAAACATTTCCACATAGAAACAAATATATTAAAGGACAGCATACAAAAGATTGAGAGAGTAAAACGAAAGATTTCAAATAAACTGGGCTGTAGTATAGTCCCAGACACCCCACACAGTACTTTGTCATTAAGGGACATATTGACACAATACTTTTTAAACTTTTTTTTAGTGCATAGTTCTATATTTTATTTCTTTTAATTAATTTACTTATTCTAATTAAGTATACATGACAGCAGAATGCATTTTGATTCATTATACACAATTGCAGCACAACTTTTCATTTCTGTGGTTGTACATGATGTAGTGTCACACTATGTACAGTCATACATGTACCCAGGGTAATGATGTCCATCTCATTCCACCATCTTTCTAGCCCCCATGCTCCCTTCCACCCGCTCCTTCCCCTTTGCCCAATCAAAGTTCCTCCATTTTCCCATGCCCCTGTCATTATGGATCAGCATCCACTTATCAGAGAGGACATTTGGCCTTTGAATTTTTGGGATTGGCATTTCGCTTAGCATGATATTCTCCAACACCATCCATTTACCTGCAAATGCAATAATTTTATTCTCTTTTAATGATATATATATATAATGTAATAATATATATAATATAAAGAAACTGTGATATATATCATAGTTTCTTTATTCATTAATTTATTGAAGGGCATCTAGGTTGCTTCCACAATTTAGCTATTGTGAACTGAGCTGCTATAAACATTGATGTGGCTGCATTACTATAGTATGCTATTTTTAAGTCCTTTGGTTATAGACTGAGGAGTGGGACATCCGTGTCAAATAGTGGTTCCTTTCCAAATTTTCTAAGGAATCTTCATACTGCTTTCCAGAGTGGCTGCACCAATCTGCAGTCCTACCAGCAATCTATGAGTGTACCTTTTCCCCCACATCCTCGCCAACACTTATTATTGTTTGTATTCTTTATAACTGCCATTCTGATTGGAGTGAGATGAAATCTTAGAGTAGCTTTGATTTGCATTTCTCTAATTACTAGAGATGTTGAACATTTTTTCATATATTTGTTGATCAATTGTCTATCTTAAAATACTTTTAAAGTTCATACTTCATATAAACTTTCAGGCTGCATTAGAACTTTGGCTCTGGTTTGACCTTTTTTCTTAGTTTATATTTACATCTAACTGCTTTTTTGTGTGCTTCAAATTTTCAGCTAGCCTATGAAGGCCCACATGGCTGTTCAAATAACAGCTAATAAACTTACCATTTATACAAAAATAACCATATACAAACAGTACAGGCCCATTCACTGGGTCATGCCAAACTATCCATCTGGAAAAACTGGTTTCCTTGTGTGCAACTACAAAAGACCTCAGATTAAAATAGCAGTTAAGAGGGGATATGGCTCAAGCAGTAGCGCGCTCACCTGGCATGCGTGGGGTGCTGGGTTCGATCCTCAGCACCACATACAAATAAAATTAAAATGTTGTGTCCACTGAAAACTAAAAAATAAATATAAAAAATTTCTCTCTCTCTCTCTCTCAAAAAAAAAAAAAAAAGAAAAGAAAAAAGAAAGAAAGAAATGGATGCCTTCTTGAACTATCTTTTAAGATAACTTAGGCCCATGCCCATAATCCCAGACTGAGGGAAAAGGATCACAAATTCAAAGCCACCCTACACAACCTTAGCAAGATTTTGTTTCAAAATAAAAAATAAAAGCGGCTGGAGATGTAGCTCAGTAGGTTAGATTCCCCATACTGTCAAAGAACAAAAGTATTTGTATTTATATTGTACTAAAAAAGAATATTCTATATCTGTCTTAACCAGACTCCATAAGTCCTAAAATTATTTCATTTCAGAAACTACACACAGAAAGATTAAAACATTCAGTTTTGGAAGAAGTTTAAAAAGCACTGTATTATTTACTGAGAAAAATGGGCTTGTCAGGAAACAAACTTTTTTCCCCCTTCATTTTAGAGATACCATACATAAAGGAAAATATGAAATAAAAATAATTAAAATGAAGTCATCTATTGTGTGCATGTTCAAATACGTAACAACAAATTCCATCAATATGTACAACTATAATGTACCAATAAAAAATGTGGATAAAATAAAATTAAACAACAAAAAAAAAATGAAATCATCAATACCAGACCACCTACCAATACTAAGTCATCTTGAGTTCAGTTCATTTTCAACTTGAAATACTGCTTTCTGAAAATAGTGTTTACCTGCTATAAAGAGCACAGTTTCCCACTTGTGAACAATATTTACAGGTTTTCTCTTCCTCAGTTATTTGTGGCAAAAAAGTGAGCTGTGTCTTCTCCTTTCCAGGAGATTTGCTAATACGATGCAGCAAAAAAAATGCCATTTGGTTTCTTAGCTTTAATAATTCTATGGGAGAAAAAAAAAAGTTAAGTGTCTTTATCACACCTTTTCCATTGTATCAGTAAAAGTTTCAGATTTAACAACATAAAATAACATTCACAGTTCCTGCTATACGAGAATAAGCACTGTTGGTTATAGTTTGTTATGTCTCCTTCAAATTTTTAGTCACTTGATAAGTTCTTGAAACAACTAATCTCATAACTAATAAGACTTGAACCTGTGAATGCTGGAGATAAAGTTATCTAGAATATCTCCAGTATAAGAACTTCAAGATAAACTTTTGTATTAAAAAAAAAAACTTAAAAGGTTAATAATTTTCAACATAGAGCATATTATTAAAATTATCTTAAAAATACCACAACTACAAATTACAACCTATAGTTGGCATGATAAGTATGTGAGTACACTGTCAGGTGTAAAACTATATCACCAAAAGTTGAAGGGAGGGAAGGGGCTAGAAAAGTAAAACTGAAAGCAGACAGCTCAACCTCTTTTATCTAGATGGTTAGCAGGCACAGGGTACATCTGCCCAGTCTTGAGGTAGAGAAGTAAGCCAGCATCTGGATCAGCTCTTCTCTCTTGGCTTAGCAGCGTGTACAGAACAACCTGTGCAAGACAGGTTGTCAAACAATGAGAATTCTGTTACACAAAACTACAAATTTCTACCATCATTTCTCTACATCATCTTATAGCCAACACATAATTTTAAAATCTAAAGGTCAATGAAAGTGGAAGTGGTGGCAATTGCCCAAAATCCTAGCTACAGAGAGCCTGAGGCAGGAGGATCTCAAGTTTCAAAGCTAGCTTGGGCAACTTAACAAGGTCCTCAGCAACTTAACAAAGACTCTCTCAAAATATAAAATAAAAGCTGGGTGGTGGTGCGTGCCTATAATCCCAGGGGTTTGGGAGGCTAAGGCAGGAGGATCATGAGTTCAAAGCCAGCCTCAGTAAATAGTGAGGCCCTAAGCAACCCAGTGAAACCCTGTATCAAAATAAAGTACAAAAAAGGGCTGGGGATGTGGCAGCACTGGGTTCGATTCTCAGCACCACATAAAAATAAATTTAAAAAATAAGGATATTGTGTCCATCTACAACTAAAAAAAATTTTTTTAAATGGCAGGGGGTGGGGGCTAGGGATGTGGCTCAAGCGGTAGCGTGCTCGCCTGGCACGCGTGCGGCCCGGGTTCAATCCTCAGCACCACATACAAACAAAGATGTTGTGTCCGCCAAGAACTAAAAAATAAATAGTAAAAAAAATTCTCTCTCTCACTCTCTCTTAAAAAAAAAGAAAAAAAAAATGGCAGGGGGTGGGCTGAGGATGTGTCTCAGTGGTTAAGCGCCCATGAGTTCAATCCCTATGATCAAAAAAAAAAAAAAAAATGAAAATAGAAAGGGTTTAGGATGTAGCTCAGTGGTAGAGCACCCCAAGATTCAAACCTCAGTATCAAAAAAAAAAAAAAAAAAATTAAATAGTTCCATGATAATTAGGTTTAGAAAAAAATGAGTTAAACCTAGCTAAGACAAACTGTATTACTTTATAATTCCTCAGAACTTTTTTTTTTTAATTCTTAAGTTTTAGGTGGACACAATATCTTTATTTTACATTTACGTGGTGCTGAGGATTGAACCCAGTGCCTCGTGCATGCTAGGCGAGCACTCTACCACTGAGCCACAACCCCAGCGCCTTCTCAGAACTTTTAATAGGCTAATACACATGGTAAGGTACCCAAATACCCTTGGTTTCCACAACTTACATGAATAAGGAATTACTGTTTTTCAGAAATATGTTTAGACTGGTAATTTGGCAGCATAAATTTAGCATCACTGGCCTATATATTTAGCTCTTTTATTACGTTGCCAGATACAGTTTTCTACGGCACTTGTATATATTGACAAAACAAATTGAGTATTCCAATGCATCATAAATTAAAAGTTATTACATGAAATTAAAAGTTATTACATGAAACACAAACATAACCTAAACTGAACCAAAATATAAAAAGCAGTCTACATGTTTAAATAAACATTCAGTTGTGCATATTGGCATATGTCTATAATCCCAGCTATTAGGAAGGCTGATGCAGGAGGATTCCAAATTCGAGGCCAGATTCAACAACTTAGTGAGATCCTGTCTAAAAATGAAATTTTAAAAAGTGCTGGGGATATAGCTCAGAGGAAGAACGCTCCTGAGTTCAATCCCCAAATAATCAAACAATCAATCAATTAACATTTAATTTTCTTACAATTTATACCTGACTACGGTGTTCAATAGAATTGGATTCTTTGCCGGTTTTAAGTTCCAATGGCATTATTTTATATTTTGTTTTAGAACCTTGATGTATTTTCACACCAACTGTAACATCTATTTTGCCCTTCAATCCAAACCTAGGGGACCAAATGCTTTCTTCAATATCCAGTGAGTTTATTACTTCAATGTTTCGTGTTGAGTTATTATTACTACCATCACTTGGCCTAAAAAAAAACAAACATAAAAACATAAAAACAATTAGGAGACAGCTTACTTCACGCATGCTGGCACTGACTATTACACAGAAATGACAAGGGGATGGGAAAGAATCTACATATCTTCTTCTTTCTTTTTTTTAGTGTAGTTTGACAGAATACCTTTATTTTATTCATTTTTGTGTGGTGTTGAGGATTGAACCCAGGGCCTTGCACATGCTAGGCAAGCGCTCTACCGCTGAGCACAGCCCCAGTAATCTACATATCTTTATAGCAGCATTATCCAAGGGTCACCCTTGAACCAGTAGCATCAGCATTACCTGGAAACTTGTTATAAATGCAAAATAACTGGTCCCACTCCAACTGACTCATTACAGAACCAGCAAACTATTTAACAAATTCTCCAAGTGATTCTGATGTATTCTTCAGTTTACAGACCTCCGTTCTACAGGTATCATTTAGCCATTCTTAATATTTATTTATTGTTAATTGGGCACAATGTCTTTATTTATTTATTTTTATGTGGTGCTGAGGATCGAACTCAGGGTCTCACACATGCTAGGTGAACACTCTACTGCTGAGCCACAACCCCAGCGCAACTCTTAATATTTATTATCTGTCCATTTAAGTTCATGCCTACTGGGCTGGGGATGTGGCTCAAGCGGTAGCGCGCTCTCCTGGCATGCATGTGGCCCGGGTTCGATCCTCAGCACCACATACAAACAAAGATGTTGTGTCCGCCGAAAACTAAAAAATAAATATTAAAAAAAAAAAAAAAAAGTTCATGCCTACTACAATCTTCTTTACTCGAGACTTTATCTTCTCAGGCCTATATTAATGCAAGTCTCATTATTTGGACAACTGACCCACAAAACCAACTGATAAAAAAACTATTATACTAATGAATACACGTGGCTGGTTAGGGGCATGCTCTTTCATTTAATACCATATTAAACAGGGTAAGAAGAAACTCTCTCTTTTGACCATCTATGAAGTACAGGCTTTGCTAATCTCACACTTCACCCCACATATACCCATGTGACAAGGTGCACCTATAATTCCAGCTACTTAAGTGGCTGAGGTAGGAGAATTACAAGTTTAAGGCCAGCCTCTGCAAAGTATCAAGACCCTGTTGCAAAATAAAACATAAAAAGGGCTAAGGACATAGCTCAGGGGTAGAGCACCCCTGTGCTCAATCCTAGTACCAAAAAAATTCCAGCTGTTAGAATAAATGATTTAGTTGTTTTTAGTCTTTGGTTTCATGTTACTGAGGTCAACAGGTATTTAACAAATGGGGTGGGATGCTGACTTCAACAATTTTTCTTAAACTGCTTTAAGATGCTTCAAATATAATCTCGAGGAATATATGTATACACTAGAATTACTTAAGAAGACAGTTGTGGAAATCAGGGAAGCCACAATTTATAACAAATTCCTTAAATTTTAATCTGATATTAAATGTTCTCTGATCATGCCATGTACTCAAATATATTTTTATAAGACGGAGCAAAATTTATTATTTGTCAAATTTCACACGTATACCTAATAAAACACAAGTAATTAAATTCTAAAAGTTCTTACGTAGTAGTTGTAGATCAGTGATAAAGTGCTTGCTTAACATGCACAATGCCCTAAGTCTAGTACCTAGCACTGCAAACAAGACAACAAAATTATTACTAAAAAAATTACTACTTGGGGCTGGGACTGTGGCTCAGCAGTAGAGCGCTTGCCTAACACGTGCGAGGCCCTGGGTTCGATCCACAGCACCACATAAAAATAAATAAATAAAATAAAGATATTGTGTCCAGTTACAACTAAAAAATAAATATTTTTTAAAAAATTACTACTATTAGAAAAAAGGCAATATGATTTCAGTGTAGACCCTTCAAGCTAATGACAGTATTTCAAATGAATTATTCTGATTTCTTGTTTTGATACTGGGGATTGAACCCAGAGACGTTTTACCACTGAGCAATTCCCCCATTCCTTTTTATTTTTATTGTGAGATGGGCTCTCTCTAAAGTGCCAGGCTTTCCTTGAACTTAATCCTCCAATCTCAACAGCTGGGACTACAAGTGTGTACCACTGTACCAGACTCTTTAAATGGTTTTTAAAGGTCCCACTCTTTTTTATTTAAAAAAAAAAAAAAAAAAGTCTCAAGTTTTGGAAGTTCCTTTGGTTTTGGTTTTTTCTTTGGCAGTACTGAGAACTGAACCCAGCAACACTCTACCACTGAGCTGCATTGCTAGACCTTTTGTTGTTTTGAGACAGAGTCTTGCCGAGTTGCACAGATTGGCCTCAAACTTGAAACCCTCCTGCCTCAGCCTCCTCACTCTAAATATATGAAAACTATATAAATAAAATTCATTTCTTACAGAGAGAGCTGCATTTGAGGGAAGTCAGTTGAAGTACTCTGATGCATGAAATCTCCAGCCCACTTAGAAAATGAAGGAAGATACTCCTCTACTTCTTGTTTTACTTCATCTGGATTCAGATTCAAGCGGTACCTGCCAAAAATAAGAGATAATAAATATAAAACCATAGATCTAAGAAATGCAAATTAAATAAGGTCCAAAACATCCAAATAGGTAATTCACCTGTCCATTTGCTAATGAACAGATAAACAAAATGTGGTATATACCCACACACACGGAAATACTGTTCACCTTTGAAAAGGAAGAAAGGTGAGGAGCTAGGGATACAGTCAATGGAAATGCAGATGGTCAGCATGAACAAGGGCCTAGGTTCAATCCCCAGGACCAAAAAGTAAGGGGGGGAGGATTCTGACACCACAGTGTGGATAAACTTTGATGACATTATACTAAGTGAAATGTCAGTCACAAAAGGACAAATATGAATGTTTCCACTAATATGAGAAACTAGAGTTGTCAAAATCATAGAGACAAAATGTAGAACAGGGGCTGGGGTTGTGGCTCAGTGGTAGAGGGCTCGCCTAGCACGCAGGGGGTGCTAGATTCCATCCTCAGCAATAAAATAAAGGTATTGTGTCCAACTACAACTAAAAAAACAAAATATTAAAAAAAAAAAGTAGAACAGTAGTTCTGAAAGGAAGGGAGAACGGGGTTGTTGCTTAGTGGGTACAGAGATTCAGTTTGGGAAGAAATGGTTTATGGAAATGAATGGTGGTGATCACTGCACAACACTTTGCATGTACTAGATACCTCTGAACTGTATATATATTTTTTAAATTTTTGTTTTAGTTGTAGATTGACACAATCTTTATTTATTTTACCACTGAGCTACTACCCCAGCCCCTGAACTATCTATTTTAAAATAGTTACTATGGCAATTTTTATGTTATATGTATCTACCACGTTTGAAAAAACCCAAATAACAGTGACAAGACATCTAATATCACAGTATTTTCTCTAATTCAACCATCTCGGTTTAACTAGAGGGATCAGTCCCAATAATATCTTTGGGATAAGAAAGAAATTATAACTTTAGTTTTAAAAGATACTGGCCCAGAAACCAAGTAATGAAAAACAGAAACATGCTGGGGTTGTAGCTCAGTGGTAGAGCGCTTGCCTAACAGGTGTGAGGCATTGGGTTCAATCCTCAGTACCACATAAAAATAAATAAATAAAATAAAGAATCTGTCCATCTACAACTAAATAAATAAATTATATATATATACATTATATATATATATAAACATTAAAGAAGAAAAAGATCATATGAAAAGAAAGCTAATATAAGCCTCACTACATCAAAGGGCAATCTAGGTTGGGCACAGTGGCACATGGCTGTAATCCCAGCTACTCAGGAATCTGAGGCAGCAGGATAATGAGTTCAAGGTCAGCCTTATTTAGAACCTGTCTTTAAGTTAAATTAAATATAAAATAAATGGGTTGGGTGATAGCTCAGGGTAGAGCACTTGCCTGGCATGCAAGCGGCCCTCCCCAGCACCAAAAAACAAAAACATACAAAATTTCAGGTAGCAATTTTATTAAGGGAGCAGCCAGATCATATGTTTGTAATCCCAGTGACTCAGGAGGCAAATGCAGGAGGATCATAAGTTTGAAGCTACCCAGGGAAGCTTGGAAAGACCCTGTCTCAAAATAAAAAATAAATTAGGGCTGGGGATGTAGCTCAGTGGTAGAACACCTCTGGGTTCAATCCCTAGTACTAGAAAAAAAAAAAAGGAGGGCTGGGGTTGTAGCTCAGTGGTAGAGCGTTTGCCCTGCACGCATGAGGCCCTGAGTTTGATCCTCAGCACCACATAAAAAAGTAAATAAAGATATTGTGAACATCTACAACTAAAAAATGTTAAAAAAAAAAAAAAAAGGTGGAACCAACCAATAGATGAATGGATTAAAAAAATGTGACATTTATACACAATGGAGTACTACGCAGCACTAAAAAATGACAAAATCATGGAATTTGCAGGGAAATAAATGGCATTAGAGCAGATTATGCTAAGTGAAGCTAGCCAATCCCTAAAAAACAAATGTCAAATGTCTTCTTTGATATAATGAGAGCAACCAAGAACAGAGCAGGGAGGAAGAGCAGGAGGAAAAGATTAACATTAAATAGAGTCATGAGGTGGGAGGGAAAGGGAGAGAAAAGGGAAATTGCATGGAAATGGAAGGAGACCCTCACTGATATACAAAATTACATATAAGAGAATTTGAGGGGGAAGGGAAAAAAAACAAGGAGAGAAATGAATTACAGTAGATGGGTAGAGAGAGAAGATGAGAGGGGAGGGGAGGGGGGATAGTAGAGGATAGGAAAAGTAGCAGAATACAACAGTTACTAATATGGCATTATGTAAAAATGTGGATGTATAACCGATGTGATTCTGCAATCTTTGTAATGTTTTGAATAACCAATAAAAAAAAATAATTAAAAAAAAAAAAAGGAAAGGAAATTCTCTTCATGGAGGAATAAGTTCAAAGATCTATTGTGTAAAATAGTGACTAAAACTAATAGCAAAGTGTTTTATTTTGAAATACTTGAATAGATTTTAAGTGTTCTTACCATAAAAAATAATAAAAATGTGGGTCTGGGCAGGCAGCTATTGGTTGAGTACATGCTTAGTATGTAAAAGGCCCTAAATTCAATATCTAGCATAGAAAAACAAATCAATCAAAATTTACAACAAATGAATTCAGAGATTAGACAATTTACAACAAATGAATTTAGAGATCGGTATTCTCTATAACTGAATCCTCAGTTATAGAGAATACTGAGGATTCTTGCCTCCTTTCCTTCCTGAGTTATTCAATCTAGGGGAAGTAGTTGCCATTTTGTGAGAAAACATTTAAGTAGCCTATGGAGAGGAACTGAGGCTTCCTAGCCAGAAGGCATGCAGGTGCACCATCTCAGAACATCATCTTCCAATCCTAGTCAAGTCCCAAGATGACAAGCCCACATGGGAGACTGAGCTCAACCACAAAGCTAAGTCACTGACAAATTTCTGAACTACAAAATCTCTGGGATAATAAATGTTTTTAATTTTAAGTCAAGTGCACCAGCCCATGCCTATAGTCCCAGCTACTCATGAAGCTGAGACAGGAGGATCACTAGAGCCCTGGAGTTTAGAGCCAGACTAGGCAACATGGACCAGACCCTGTCTATTCCCACCCCCTCACTTGACCACCAAGTTGTACCCCTAGCCCCTTTTTATGTTGAGACAGGGTCTCACTAACTTGCTGAGACTAGCCTTCAACTTGCCATCTGCCTACTTCTAGGATTATAGGCATGCATCACAATGCTGTGCAAGGGCCTGTATCTCAAATTAAATAAATGAACAAACATTATTATATATTTATATTTTCCCCTCCTTGCAGTGGTAGGGATCAAACCCGGGGACTGACACATGCTAGGCAAGCACTTTATCACCAAGCTACACCCCCAGACAACATTTGTCATTTTAAGTCACTATAATGACAAATATCTTTTTTTGGTACTGGGGATTAAACCCAGGGGTTCTTTACCATTGAGCTACATCCCTAGCCCTTTCAATTTTTAATTTTAAGACACGGTTTCACTTAGTTGCTTAGGGCCTTGCTAAATTGCTGAGGCTGGCCTCAAACATGTAATCCTCCTACCTTAACCTCCAAAGTTGCTAGGATTACAGGTATGCACCACTATGCCCAGTAAGTCACTAAGTTTTGACAAATTTATTTCATGGAAACAGATGATCAATATAATAATGTCACCATGTGCAGTCCAGAGTGTGACAAGAAAGTCAGAAATTTGCAATGTATAATGACAAATAAGGAGCTAAGTGAAACTTCATTAATTTAGTCAAAATTTTATTGAATCTATCAATATTCCATTTTTTATAGGAATACCAGTGATTGAACCCAGGAGCGGAGGGGTACTTAACCACTAAACCAAATCCCCGTCCCTTTTTATTTATTTTGACACAGGGTCTCTGACAGCGGCTAATGAATCAGTTGTACACATGTACCAAACATTAGAAATTATGAGCCTCGGGTCTGGGGATGTGGTTCAAGCGGTAGCGTGCTCGCCTGGCATGCGTATGGCCCGGGTTTGATCCTAAGCACCACATACAAACAAAGATGTTGTGTCCGCCAAAAACTAAAAAATAAACATTAAAAAAATTCTCTCTCTCACTCTCTCTTTAAAAAAAAAAAGAAAGAAATTATGAGCCTAATACTTCCTGCTGTACAACTTTGAGAATTCTTACAACTTGCAACAAGGTACCGATACAGGAGTCTACATTTTAGGTTACATTAATTCATTCAAATAGTCTAATTACCAAACCTAGATTGTAGGAAAGAAGCTATATAATATAAAGTTGTACCTGCAGTTCTTCTCACAATTACTTACATTTCTTTCAAATGCTTTATTTCCTGAACAATTTGACAAGAAAGTTCTTGCAGCTTTTCAGGGGTGAAGCTCTTACTACTTATTGCTTTTTGAAACACTTCATGGAGAATGGTACCAATCAGCATTTGGCGTGTGGCTGGATTAGAATTCTATGAAAACAAATCACACAATTTAGTCCATACATTAAGAGACAAGACTGTATATTGTATACGCACCATAGCCAAAATGTACCACCAAGACAAATACCAAAAGATTATTAAACAATATTTTTCTGGTTCGTGAAATTATAAGTAACACTTCCTTCTATTCAGAATTATCAATTATTGTATAAGTCTGAGTTACTTAAAATATTTCCATTTTAAAAAATAATAAAATTGATATAAAAAAAGCTCAATATATGGGCTGAGGCTGTAGCTCAGTGGCAGAGTGCTTGCCTTGTACATGTGAGGCACTGGGTTCAATCCTCAGCACCACATAAAAATAAACAAAATAAAGACATGCTGTCCATCTACAACTATAAAAAAAATTTAAAAAAAAAAAAAGCTCAACATATTTTCAAGCCTCCCATAAGTTTTATAAGCATTATAAGCCTCCCATAAGTTTTATAAGTATTATAAGACAGTTTTATAAGTATTCTCGAATTTCACTTTATAATCCACTCAAATAGAAAACTAAATAAAAGCATAGCTCATAAACGTGTGCACATAAAAGATACTATTCATAGGCTGGGGTTGCTCAGAGGTAGAGCACTCACCTAGCAAGTTGGAGGCCCTGGGTTCAATCCTCAGAACCACATAAAAATAAATAAATAAAATAAAAAGTATTGTATCCAACTACATCTAAAAAGTAAATTTTTGTTTTTTTAAAGAGAGAGGGGGAGAGAGAGAGAAGAGAGAGGAGAGAGAGAGAGAGAGAGAATTTTTTTAATATTTATTTTTTAGTTTTTCGGCGGACACAACATCTTTGTTTGTATGTGGTGCTGAGGATGGAACCCGGGCCGCATGCATGCCAGGTGCGCGCGCTACAGTTTGAGCCACATCCCCAGCCTTAAAAAGTAAATATTAAAAAAAAAAAAAAAAAGATACAATTCAACTAAAATTTAAACCTACGATAAGAGACAATTTCAGGGGCTGGGATTGTGGCTCATCGGTAGAGCGCTCGCCTAGCACGAGCAGGACCCGGGTTCAATCCTCAGCAACACATAAAAATAAAGGCATTGTGTTGTGTCCATCTACACCTAAAAAATAAATATTAAAAAATAAATAAAAATAAAGACAGTTTCAAAGAAAAGTTATTTCAAGGGCTGGGGTTGTGGCTTAGTGGTAGAGCACTTGCCTAGCATGCGTGAGACCCTGGGTTTGATCTTTAGCACCACATAAAAATAAATAAAAATAAAGACATTGTGTCCATCTACAACTAAAAATATTTTTAAAAAAAAGGTATTTCAAAAAGAAACAATATTTTATTTCTCAATATACTCTTTTATAATGCTCAACCTTTCCCTTGAAGCTACCAGAAAAACAAAGATAAGGCCACCAAAATATCCATCAGAAATTTAATAAATTAAATTATAAGAGAACACTCCATACTATTTTTGCAACTTCTGGGTTGTAATTTTTTTTTTTTTGACAATTTTAATATTTATTTATTTATTTTTTAGTTTTCGGCGGACACAACATCTTTGTTTGTATGTGGTGCTGAGGATGGAACCCGGGCCACACGCATGCCAGGCGAGCGCACTACCGCTTGAGCCACATCCCCAGCCCTGGGTTGTAATTATTATTACTATTGTAGTGCTGGGGATTGAACCCAGGGACATACTACCATTGAGCCACATCCCACCCTTTTTTAAAAATATTTTATTTAGAGACAGGGTCTTGCTAAGTTGCTTAGGGCCTCTCTAAGTTGCTGAGACTGGCTTCAAACTTGCAAACCTCCTGCCTCCCCAGCCTCCCATATGCTACTGCAACCAGCTCAGCAAATTTATTTCAAAATAAAAACCTTTTAAAAAACTGATATTCAGGCTGGGTGTGGTGGCACAAGCCTGTAATACCAGCAGTTTGGGAGGCTGAAATAGGAGAACAGTGAATTCAAAGCCAGCCTCAGCAACTATGAGGCACTAAGTGATTCAGAGAGACCCTGTCTCTAAATAAAATATAAAAAAGGCTGGGGATGTGGCTCAGTGGTTAAGTGTACCTGAGTTCAATCCCTGGTACCAAAAAATAGTTCTCTATAAACTCTAAGATTCTGTGTAAACATCAGTTGTTAATACTATTTACCCTAAAAGTTTCACTTAGTACAGCTCTTCTCATACATCGAATACTACTGGCTATGCTTGTGCCAGAAATCAGCATGTCTGGATACAGAATCAGATATCCAAAATCTTCATCAATTATCCATGTGCCAGATTTGCAGTCTCCTTCCAAATGAATGATATCCCCTGGCTCTACTGGTACAGAACACCTAAAAGTAAAGGAAAGTTAAGTAGGTTCCTGCATTTAAACATATTGAGGAGACTTCAAAAAATTAACAAGCACCGGATATAGTAGCACACAAGGATCACAAGATCAAGGTCAGCTTCAGCAACATAGAGAAGTTCTAAGCAACTTAAGTGAGATCCTGTCTCAAAATTAAAAATAAAAAAGGGCTAGGAATGTGGTTCAGTAGTAGAGCAACCCTGGGCACCCCTATCCTCAGTACCAAAAAAAAAAACAAACAAACAACCACTATTTCAAAAGAATATTTTTTAGCAAGGTGCAGTGGTGCAAGCAAGTAATCCCAGTTACTCGGGAGGCCAAGGCAGGAGGATTACAAGTTTCAAGGCTAGCCACAGCAATTTAGCAAGACCCTCTCTCAAAATAAAAAAATAAAGGGGCGGGCTGGGGATGTGGCTCAAGTGGTAGCGCGCTCGCCTGGCATGCATGAGGCCCGGGTTCGATTCTCAGCACCACATACAAACAAAGATGTTGTGTCCGCCGATAACTAAAAAATAAATATTAAAAAATTCTCTCTCTCTCTCCTCTCTCACTCTCTCTTTAAAAAAATAAAATAAAATAAAAAATAAAGGGGCTAGGGATGTGTCTCAATCGGTAGCGCGCGCACCTGGCATGCATGCGGCCCGGGTTCAATCCTCAGCAGCACATACAAACAAAGATGTTGTGTCCGCCGAAAAAAAAATAATAAAATAAAATAAAAAATAAAAAGGGGGCTGGGGCTCAGTGGTAGCACATTTGCAGGGCACGTGTGAGGCACTGAGTTCGATTCTCAGCACCACATATAAATACATAATAAACAAATAAATAAAGGTTTATCAACAATTTTAAATAAATAAATAATTAAAAATAATTAAAAAGGGCTGGAGTGTGCCTCTATGGGTAGAATGCATTAAGTTCAATCCTCAGTAACACTGACCACCCCCCAAAAAAGGGAAAACAAAATAACCACATACGCACACGCACGCGCGCGCGCACACACACACACACACATTTCATATGAATAAGTAATTCTAAATTTCTGGGTATCTTTAAAAATCTGAACACCAGGACACAGTCTTCTGGATAAATTCCTAGTCACTCTACCCCTTTCCATAACACATACCAGAGCGGGGGTACTGGGGTTGTGGCTTAGTGGCAGGGCACTTGCCTCGCACGTATGAGCACCACATAAAAATAAACAAAATAAAGATACTGCGTCCATGTATTACTAAAAAAAAAAAAAAAAATTGCAATGCATTCTTGAAAAAAAAAAAAAAAACAGAGAATAATCAAGGGCTCCCCTTACATCCCAAAGAGAAACTCCAGGCATGGTGACACATACCTGTAATCCCATGAACTATGGAGGTGGAGACGACAATCTCAAGTTTGAGGCTAACCTCAGAATTTTATCAAGGCCCTAAGCAACTTAGCAAGTCCATATTTCAAAATTTTAAAAATGGCTGGGGATGTGGCTCAGAGATAAGGTCCCTCTGGGTTCAACCCCCAATATCAAACAAAAACAACTGCTTAGTCTACTGCAAAAGCTATCAACTATTTACTAGTGTAATATATAGCTCTAATTATTAATTGGGTTTTTTAAATAATTAATCTTCTCATTCTTAAGACTTTCAGTATGTCTATAGCTTCTAAAGGCTTTAGACAAAGAGTCAAAGTTAGAATAAACACTCCCAAATCTGAGAAAATCCAAAATTCAAAACACTTTTTTAATCCCAAGCATTATGGATAAGGGACACCTGAACTGATCATGATTTTGAAATGACAATAAAAATCAACTTTTGGAACAAGAGACTTGAGATACCTGGGTAAAAGAAACAACTTTCATGTAGAATTAAGTCAGTTTCAAATCTACTCCCTTGTTAACAATTACATTATAGCAACATTCACGAAAGCATTTGATAGTGCTGGAGATATAGTTCAGTGGTAGGGCACTTGTCTAGCATGCATAATGCTCTGGGTTCAGTCTCCGACATTGAAAAAAATATATATATGGTACCCTTAAGACTCTGCCAAATCAGTGCTCAAAGTCAAACAAATATTACCAGTCACTCCTAAGGATGCACTGTTCTTTATAGTCTAGGGATTGGGAAGCAGTGATGATTAGGTGTTTTTCATAGGTTCCTTCTTTATTCTGTACTGTATTGACTGCTAACACCAGATAGCGATTATCCGTTCCATGGCTCAGAATTGTCTTAGGAAAGGAAGCTTCCTTCTTCTTATGAAATCTAAAGCATACACATACAAAACTATGTTAGCACAACCATGACATAAGAAAACATTCAATTTGTTTTATCTGGAAGTCAATCTTTTAGTTTTCTAGGTTTATTTCTTCTGGTGAGCGAATCACAATGACCTTTAGTTAAAATAGTTAAAACTGAGCAAAGCATACTGGAAAAATTCCTATTATAAAAGCTTCCCAGAAGCCACGCCATTTAAAACATGCTTACAGGGGCTGAGTATGTAACTCAATAACAACAATGCTTGCCTAGCATGCATGAGGCACTGGGTTTGAACCTCAGTACCACAAAAAAAAATCAAAATTTTTAAAAAGTGCTTATGATATGGCCTTTCCCAATTTAATCTCTGAGTTTTGTGGTACACTCATCACCATGAGGATCAAGAATAAACTTGGAGGGCTGGAGTTGTGGCTCATTGGTGGAGCGCTTGCCTGGCATGTGTGAGGCACTGGGTTCAATCCTCCACACCACATAAAAATAAACAAACAAACAAACAAATAAATAAAGGTATTGTGTCCGTCTACAATTTAAAAATATTTTTAAAAAGAATAAACTGGGGCCGGGAGGTGGCTCAAGCAGTAACGCGCTCGCCTGGCATGCGTGCAGCCAGGGTTTGATCCTCAGCACCACATACAAATAAAGATGTTGTGTCCGCTGAAAACTAAAAAATTAAATAAATAAATATTAAAATTCTCTCTCTCTCTCTCTCTCTCTCTCTGTCTCTTTTTAAAAAAGAATAAACTGCAGCATGATGTTGCAGACTTGTAATCCCAGCTGCTCAGGCGGCTGGGGCAAGGGGATCACAATTTTGTTCAAAGCCAACCTCAGCAAAAGCAAGGTGCTAAGCAATTCAGTGAGACCCGGTCTCCAAATAAAATCCAAATAGGGGGCTGGAATGTGGGTAGTGGTGAGGCCCCTAAATTCAATCCCTGGTACCCACCCCCCACCAAAAAAAAAAAAAAAAAGAATAAACTGGGTGGCACCACTACTAGTCCCAGTTACTCCCAGGCTGAGATAAGAATACTCCTTGAGCCCAGGAATTCCTGGCAGCCTGAGCAAAAAGTGAGACTCCACCTCTTAACACCTGAGTAGCTCATTCCTTTATAAGAGTAACTCATAAGTTTATTTATATTTATAATGAGAAAGTTCATTTCATAATAACTTTACCCTTGGTCCAAGCTACCTGAAATCATGGACAATAACCTCTTTGGAAAAGGACCTTCTCCTCATAAGTCTTTTCTGTCAGACTGCAGGAGTTCAAAGTCATTCTCTCTTTCAATTACACCAAATGTCTTTCACAATACTATATCTTTGTCACCCAGACTGTACACTCTTATCATTTTGTTTACTCAACTCCCCCATCTAGCTCAGACTAATTAACATCCAAAGATGGGCTGCAAAGCCTAAAAGATCTCTCAAAAGGTGCTGGTGAGCCAGGCTTGGTGGCGCAGGCCTGTAATTCCAGCGACTCACGAGGCTGAGACAGGAGGATCACAAATTCAAGGTTAGCTTCAGCAACTTAGCGAGGCCCTAAGCAAATTAAAGAGACCCTGTCTTAAAACAAAAAATAAAGGGAAGGGGGACTTGGGATTTAGTTCAGTGTCCCTGGCTTAAACCCCAATTTAAAAAAAAAAAAAAAAAAGTAATGCTGATCAAAACCCCTAATGCAAATATCTCGCAATAATTTATCTTTTTATTGCTATTACTACTTAAAATAATTCCCTATCATGATGGTGAAGTTTACCCGACCAGAGAGTTGAGGATGCAGACTCTCCTACCCGAGATAAATTCCTCCAACTCAACATCAGATGCTTTGAGTTTCCTTTTAGGAATGCATTTCAGGTGCCCGAGACTCCCCAAATTCGGGAAAGAGGTGAACTCAAGGGAAAGAATGACTGCAGGGCGCCAGTCTTCAGACAATGGCCAAATGTGGCTCTCCAAAAAGCCCTGCGCAGCGGTCCCCAGCTCCGGAGCCTCGCCAGCGCCGGCGGAGCTGAACCCGGCCCCTCGGTCCCAGCCCGCAGACAGTCGGCAGCCAGGCTCAGCCGGCGGAGGCACAGATGTGGCCTCTCCCGCGTCTTTATTTTAAATCTCCCGCTAAATTCCCACCCCCGCCCCGCTCCGCTCACAGCTCCGCTGGCGCCGCAGCCTCCTCTCCGAAACTCTTCTCCATCAGCATCTCCAGTTCGTTTAGCTGCTCCATCCTCGGCTCGGGGACAGCAAACAGCCACAAGGTAAAGCCCTGGGAACCAGAAGCCACCCTTAAATCTCCGAAGCTATAAAGAAGCGCGAATCGCGCGGCACCACGCGCATGCGCCGACCCGCCGAGGTCTCATGTGACCTGCGCGGGGCCGCCCCTCGCGCGCCCGGGGCTTTCAAAGTGGAGCGCCTCAGCTGGCGTCTTTGCTCCCTAACTTCAGGCTTGGAAAAGTGTAAATCCTCATATCCGGCCAAGACTAAGTGCCCTGACCACGCTCTTGACACCCCAAGCCATGCCCAACTCTTGCTTTTCGTTTGAACAGAACCATTTAGAAATGGCCAAATTCAGGTGTCCCTGTTGGCTTTGGGAATTTTGCATTCATGGAGAAACAACTTCTCCTTTTTCAAATGAAAAATTCAGAGAAAAATAGAAGCAATCAGATAGGAACTGACTCATCACGCCAAGACTGAATCCAAAAAACTGCTAATATCTGCCTGTCTCATAACCTCTTTCTACGTTTATTAAAATGTTCCTCCTGTCAATGGGCAATCATTTCACATGAACTCAGAACCTCAAGGCCTCCAGCATTTTGAAGGATGCTACTTCATCAATTGTTTCCTCATTCTCTTACCATCAATCTCACCCTCGCTATTGGTTTGCTGCCATACTGTACTAATGGCCCATATATCTCCTTTTTGGGGGAGTGGGGAGTGCTGGAGAGTTAATCCAGGGGCGCTTAACCACTGAGCCACATCCACAGTTCTTTTTTGTGTTTTACTTAGAAACAGGGTCTCACTAAATTGCTGCCGCTGACTTTGAACTCTCAATTCTCCTGCCTCAGCCTCCCAAGATGCGGGGATTACAGGCTTGCGCCACCACGGTATTCTCCCATCTTAAAAAGCTGTTAACCTTGGCCAGGCACACACCTGTAATCCCAGCAATTTAGGAGGTTGAGGCAGGAGAATCTCAAGTTCCAGGCCAGCCTCAGCAATTTAGCAAGTTTGTCTCAAAATAAAAATTTTAAAAAAGACTGGAGATGTGGTTCAGTGGTAGAGCCTCCTGTTTCAATCCCTAGAGCCAGAAAGAAAAAGAAAAAAGAAAAAAGAATTGTCTTCAGCTGGAGAGCTTAGCTCAGTGGTAGAACACAAACTTAGAACATGCTGAGGCCTTGGTTCCCAAGCACAATCCCTCCAATTTATAGTCATTAACTGTAGTCACTATGCTGGAAATATAACGGTACTGGTTCCTTCCAGTCTTGCCTCCCTTAAATTCATTCCTTTTTCCTCAATAGATTATAATGAAAATTCTAAAAGGTACAGAAAAGTTATAATTTTATAATAAACAGCCATATACAATTATTACTTTTTCTTTGATTTGTCACATGTATATCTATTCATTCATCTCTCTATATCCATGAATTCAAGTTTAATGCATTTAAAAAGTGCAAACAACATTACATTTCATACCTAAATACTTTAGTGTACTTATGAACTAAAGTTCAATATTTGTTTATAGCTCTCTTTTTTTGTGATACTGGGATTGTGCATTTGAGGCAAGCATTCTACCAACTGAGCTGTATCCCTTCTTATGCTTTTTATGTAAATTTTAAACTTTATATAAAATACACAAATCTCATATGCACCATTTGATGAATTTTGACAAATACAAGTGTATAACTCAAATAGATAAGCGGTTCTCCTGTCTATACATCTCAAATTGCCGTATCTTTGTTAAGATATGTTATTATCATCCCAAAAAGTTCCCTCATGCCAGTTCCCATGCCTATCCCTATGAAGAGGCAATCATTAAACTTATTATTATTCACCAGAAATTAAATCTGTCTATTCTAAAACTTCACATAGGGGCTGGGGATGTGGCTCAAGCGGTAGCCTGCTCGCCTGGCTTGCGTGCGGCCCAGGTTCGATCCTCAGCACCACATACAAACAAAGATATTGTGTCCGCCGAAAACTAAAAAATAAAATATTAAAAAAATTCTCTCTCTTTAAAAAAATAAATAAATAAAACTTCACATAAATGCAAGTAAACCCTATGTACAGTATATACAATTGTGTGTCAGGCTTCTCAGCATGTTTTTGTTGTTCATCCATATTTTTAAAAATGCATCAGCAGCTTGATTCTTTTTATTGCTGAATTCAATAAATATACCACAATTTACTTGGTCAATATCCTGTAGCACTGTAGTATTTTACCAAGTTGAATAAAGTTGCTACTAATATTCCTATATAAGTTTTTTTATGGCCATAAACTCCTATTTCTCTTGGATGAATATCTTTGAATGAAATTTCTAGATCATGAATAAGTTTATAGTTATGATAATGAGAAACTGCTAGACTTTAAACAAAGTGATTATAACATTTTATATTACCAACAACGTATGAGAATCAGTTTCTCCATGTCCCATACAACATTTGATACTGTCAATCTTTTTAGTTTTAATTTACATTTCCCAATCACTAATCAGGTACTTTATCATGTCCCTGGTCATTTGCATATATTCCAGGCGAGTGCACTACCGCTTGAGCCACTTCCCCAGCCCCTGCATCTATTCCTTTGTAAACTATTCCTTTGTTTAAATCATTTGCTTATTTTTTAAAAATTGAATTGCCCTTTTATTATTGAGTTGCAGGACTACTTTATAAATTATGACTACAAGCCTTTCTCATATACATTTTGCAAATAATTTCTCTTAGTCTATTGGTTGCCTATTCAGATTTTTTTCTTTTTCCTAGTACTGGTATTGAACCCAGGAATATTTTACCACTGAGATACACCCCAAGCTAAGTTGCTGAGGGCCTTGCTAAATTGCTAAGGCTGGCCTCCAATTTTCAATTCCCCTGTCTCAGCCTCCAGAGTAGGTAAGATTAGAGGTATACACCACCACATCTAGTTGCCTATTTATATTCTTAACAAGGTATTTAGGCATTTGTATGCTTTTTTGGAGGGTGCTGAGGATTGAACCCAGGGTCTCTTGTATGTGCACTGTACCACTAGGACACACCCTCAGCCTCCTGTTTTATTTTTTCCTTATGTATTCCTATTTATCCATTTTTCTTCTATGCTTTTTGTTTTTTGTGACCTAAAACATTTTTGCCAAACCCTGAATAATAAGTTGTTGTTCTCTTTCTTTTTTTTTTGGGGGGGGAGGGTGTAAGGGAGGGGAGCTGCTTATCTATTTTTTCTTTCTTTTTGGTGCATCTGCAATAGTATATGCTTTATTGCCAAATATTAGTTCACTATCAACTGTTTTCTTTTCTGCTTAAAGATTTTTTATTTGTTTATACATCCCAAATTACCAAGGACAGTGGCATATGCCTGTAAATACAGCAACTCAGGAGGCTGGGGCAAGAGGATCCCAAGTTTAAGTTCAGTCTGGGCTATATATCAAGACCCTGTCTCAAAATAAAAAAATAAAAAGAACTGGAGGACAGGCGCAGTGGCACATGCCTGTAATCCCAGAGGCTGGAGAGCTGTGACAGGAGGATCACGAGTTCAAAGCCTGCTTCAGCAAACTGTGAGGCAGCTAAGCAACTCAACCCTGTCTCTAAATAAAATACAAAAAAGGGCTGGGGATGTGGTTCAGTGGTCAAGTGCCCCCGAGTTCAATCCCCGGTACCCCCACACACACACTAAAAAAGAACCCTCCTGATTCAATTCTTAGTATACCCTCTGCCTCGAATACATCTCAGGCTATTTTTTGTCTTTTTTCTTATTATTTTATGGTACTGGGAATTTAACCCAAGGATACTCTACCACTAAGCCACATCCCCAGCCCTTTTTCTTTTTTGAGAAAGGATCTTGCTGAGTTACTTAGGACCTCACTAAATTTCTGAGGCTGGCTTTGAACTTATGATCCTCTTGCCTCAGCCTCCCAAACTACTGGGATTACAGGCATGCACCACTGTGCCTGGCTCCTTCTTTGTTTCTCTTTTTTATTTTAAAGAAGCAAAAGTTTCTTTTGACTCAGAATTCTTGCGGCTGCTTTAGGTCTGGGGTGAGGCAGAATGTCATGGCAGAAAGGAGGGGAGAAAGAAAGCTGCTCAGTTCATGGATTCTAAGAAACAGAGAAGGAGGGGGAGAAGCTGAGGACAAAATGTAGTCCCACAAGTATGCCCTCAGTGACCTACTTCCTCTAATTAGACCCCACCTGCTACAATTTCCACCTCCTCCCAACATTCTATTCAAATTATTAATTCATCAAATAGGTTAACCCACTGATGAGGTTACAGCCCTTATGATCCAATTTCTTCTCAACAGCTCTACCTCTGTCATTGCTGCATTCAGGACCACATCTTCTTTTTTTTTTTTTTAAAGGTGTGGTGGTACATGCCTTTATTTTTCATTTTTTTTTTTAAGATAGAGAGAGGAGAGAGAGAGAGAGAGAATGAGAGAGAATTTTTTAATATTTATTTTTTAGTATTTGGCGGACACAACATCTTTGTTTGTATGTGGTGCTGAGGATCGAACCCGGGCCGCACGCATGCCAGGCGAGCGCGCTACCGCTTGAGCCACATCCCAGCCCCAAGGACCACATCTTCAACACTTGCATTTTGGGAGACATTCCAGATCCAACCTATAACATAGATGCTCTATGTAAAAATAAAATTTGGCTATAAAATAAGTTCAAAGGCACAGCAAAACTATGCAGGGATGATATATAAAGTTCAGAGGAATCTAGAATTTTTATCACAATATGTACCAAATTTACCTGACCACAAAATATTCTCTTCCCTTTATCTTTTTACCACATTGTCATTCTGTAGAACAAAATTTAAGGAGATTCTTTCTTTGAAATTTTAATATTTACAATAGTTTTTAATATTTTAATTATATTTTGATAAGTAGGCAATTGTGTTTGAAGGTTCCATGTTCTTATTTATTTATTTTGAGACTAGATGTGGTCTCTCCCTCCAACTCCTAGGCTCCTAGGCTCTCCTAGGAGAGCCCCCCGCATCAGACTCCCAAGTAGTTGGGACTGCAGTTTCATACCAATGTGACCAGCAATTACTGCATCTATTTATGGATCATATTTTTTTCTCCTTCATTCTGTTATTATGGGAAATTACACCATTGGTTTCTGAATGTTAAAAAATTTTGCGTTTCCAGAATAAACCCAAATTGGTAATGGCTTTTTATGTATCACTAGACTTGAATTGCTAATACGTTGGTAAGAATATTTCCATCAAGCTATGCATGATGGTACATTCCTGTAATCACAGTTACTCAGGAGGATGGCAAATTTAAGATCAGCCTCAGCAATTTAGTGAGACCCTCAGTAACTTAGTTAGATAAAGAGCTAAGGCTGGGCATGGTGGTGCACAAGTATAATCGCAGTGGCTCCAGAGGCTGAGGCAGGAAGATCACAAGTTTCAAAGCCAGCCTCAGCAACTTAGCAAGGTCCTAGCAACTTAGGGAGACCTTGTCTGTAAATAAAATTCAAAAAGGGTTGGGGAAGTGGTTCAGTGCCCCTGGCTTCAATACCCAGTATAAAGAAAAAAAAAAAAAAAAAGTGTGAGGATGTAGCTCAGTGGAACCTTGCTTGCCTGGCACGCAGAAGCCTGAATTCAATCCCAGTGCTGCAATAAATAAATAATATTCAAAAAATTTTACTTCCCTGCCAAAAATAGTCAGTAGCCTCCCATTGTATTTAGAATAAAAGACAAAATTGCCACACCCTGTAGACTTCTACATGATTTGATGTGTGTTGTGTGTTGTATGTTGTGTGTTGTGTGTGTGTGTGTGTGTGTTAGGGATTTAACCAAGAAGTCTTCTAACTCTGATCTACATTTTCACCCACATTCATTATTTTGTTTTGAGAGAGTTTCCCACTAGGTTGTCAAGGCTGACTTGAACTTGTGATCCTTTTGTTTCAGCCTCCTGTCACTGGGGTTACAGGCATGTGCCATCATGCCCTCATGTTTTGGCCTTTGTCTTAATTTGTGTGTTGTACCTTTTATTTTAAGACAAGCTCTAAGTTGTTTAAAGCCTCTCTAAACTGTTGAGGCTGGCTTTTAACTAATAATCCTCCTGCCTAAGCCTCCCTAGCAACTAGGATTACAGGCGTACACCATCACACCCGGCTGTCTCTTTTTAAAGTGCATTTGTTGCTTCTCCTTCACCCATAATGCTTCATTCACACTGGCCTTCAGACAATTCCCTAATCAAGCCAAGCTTTCTTCCATGTTAAGTTTCCTGGGCTGGGATTGTGGCTCAGTGGTAGAGCACTCTCCTTGTGCGGGCGGGGCCGGGGCTCGATCCTCAGCACCACATAAAATAATTATATGTACAATCAAGGCATTTTAACATATTTTTGTAGTCTCTAAAAAGGCAAGAAAGTGGCAAAAGTGTCTATACATTCAGAAAAAGCTTTCTATCAAAAGAAAATTTATTTTTTAACAGAATAAAACCTTACATGTAAAATATACCTCATAAGCACCTGGGATTTTACTCTATTAGCAGCTTAATTCTTTTTTTTTTTTTTTAAGAGAGAGAGAGAGAATTTTTTTAATATTTATTTTTTAGTTCTCGGCAGACACAACATCTTTGTTTGTATGTGGTGCTGAGGATCGAACCTGGGCCGCAGGCATGCCAGGCGAGCACACTATCGCTTGAGCCACATCCCCAGCCCCGCAGCTTAATTCTGATTGTTTAGAGATCCATCACCATTTTTTTGTTTTGTTTTGTTTTTTCTTGTCATACTCATGTTTACTTAAAAAACAATCTAGAGTACCAAGTTGATAAAAATATGATATTTTGCTTTCCTTTCTATTGTATGTAATATTTTAAATTTTATTCAAAGAAAATTTCTCTTTGTGTAATTCAGAGTAGTTCTGTTTTTGAAAAGGTAACTGTTCTGGTAGGTTGTTTTTATTTAATGCACTGACTATAATTTTTCTGAGTTGCCAAAAGATCGGAATCTAATTATTTTTGCTTCTTGAAAATTTTAAGTAAAGTTTTCTCCAGTACAAGACAGAAGATAAATCTCAATTCAGTTCATGAGGCTAGTATAAGTCTGTGTCAAAACTACATAAACTATTACAAGAAAAAACTACAAACCAATATCGCTCATAACCATATATGTAAAAAACCTGAATAAAATATTAGCACATCAAATTTTAAAAAAGGCGTTGTGTTGTGTCCATCTAAACCTAAAAAATAAATATTAAAAAAAAACTTTAAAAAAAAAAAAGTTTTGTACCTACTGTTCCCTTCAACAAGGCCATTCTTGCCCTGCAACTCTTTTCGTGGCTGATTGCTTTTTATCATTCACGTATGAGGTTATAGTATGTATTGCACATCAAAGAACACTTTCTTGACCATTCTAAGTGGCCTCCTTGAGTATTTACCCTCTTGTAAGCACTTTTAACAAACTGCACTCATTTTACTACTGGCTTATGTTTATTAACATGCTCAAATGTATTGACATGTTTGAAGCTGGGAGTGGTGGTGCACACCTGTAATCATAGCAGCTTGGGAGGCTGAGGCAGGAGGATCACAAGTTCAAAGTCAGTTTCAGCAACCTAGTGAGACCCTGTATCTAAATAAAATACAAAAAAAGGGCTGGGGATGTGGCTTAGTGGTTGAGCACCCCTGTGTTCATACCCAGTACCAAAAAAAAAAAAAAGACATGCTTGAGTTTCATCTGAACAGGATATATACTTGTTAGCATATAGCAACATAACTAGAACACTACCCTCTAGATTCAGACTAACTTGAATTCAAATCCTAGATCCACCACTTATCATGTGAACCTAGCCAAATCACTTAACTTCCCTGGCCCTGACTATCACCATCCGTAAAAAGAGAATAGTAAATAGTGTGTGTCTCATTGCATTATTACAGGGATTGTGTTAAAGCATAAAAATTGCTTAAAACAAAGCATGGCATAAAAGAAGTCCCAAGGAAATACACGACTGTTACTTTTGTTGTTGTTGTTGTTGTGGGAATTGAACCCAAGGGTGCTCAATCACTGAGCCACATCCCCAGAACTTTTTTTTATTTTGAGACAGTGTCTCACTAAGTTGCTGAGATTGGTTTTAAACTTGCTATCCTCCTGCCTCAGCCTCCTGAGTTACTGAAATTACAGGAGTGTGGCACTGTACCCATCTATGACTATTACTATTTATCACTGGTTTCTAGTGCCTAACACAATGTCTAATATTCAAAGAAAATATCTGAGGAACTGTGAAAAGTGTGTAGCTGCTGAACAAGTGTGTCAGATATGATTGGCCTACTCTGCCAGGCGATGCATTACTTGTATAATATAGGTTTCCTTATTTACCACTCATATTGGCAAATTAGCAATACAATATTTCTGTGAAAGAAAATATATTATTTCTAAAATGTGGTTTTCTTGGACTATTTGTGCTTTATTTATCCCAATTAGGATAGAAGGTCTCTAAAAATGGGAGTGAGGCTTCCTTCTCCCACCAATAAATATTACTGAGCACTGTTATAGTGCCACACCCTCTGTTCCTCACTAGAAACAAGGATATGGCTCTGACCTTGGGAAAACAACTGTGGGGAAGAACATAGGTAAACAAGTAGTTATCATAAAGTGCAACCCATACTTTATTAGACAGATGCCCAGTGTTGGATGTTATTGAGTATCCAAATGAGTTTGTGTGAAATTTGGCCTCCCAAGAGAAGTCCCCTACAGTGCTGGTATAGCTGGTATACAATATGGGAAACAAACGCATGTTCGGTACCCCGGTGGAAAATGGAGCAAGATATTATTATGTACACCCAATAACTTCTCCACCTACACACAGGCAACCATTGAGAATTAGGGGTGCTATGGCACTCATCAATCCTAATCAGACCATTGACCCATTGTATAGACCAGACATCTAAACAAAATGAAAGACAGGAAAAGAGGCCTGGTGAGACAAAAAGAAAGAAACAGACAATCTTCAAATGGAAAATAAACTAAACTAGGAGTGATGGCACACACCTGTGATCTCAGATACTTGGAAGGCCAAGTCAGGAGGACCACAACTTTAATGAGGGAAGGCTCGACAATTTAGTGAGACCCTGATTTAAAAATAAAAAATAAAAGGCTGGGGATGGAGCTCAGCAGTAGAGAATCTCTGGTTTGAATCCCTAATAACCCACACGGGTGCGCGCGCGCACACACACACACACACACACACACACACAAACACACAACCTAGGAAGATGCACTTTGGGTTACTGATCTTAAATAAATAAGATACAATTATATTTAAAGATTCTTCCATTCTGACTGCTTATGTTTCACGTTTGTGCTTCAATAATGTAAACAAAAGAAAGAAACCATCAAAACAAGAATAAAATTTATTTTCAATATCCTGTGTATTCTGTAACAGACATAGAATGCGATTTTTTACTTAAAAATATCTGCAGTTCCCTTTAATTGATAACATAACTGAGATACTTATTTTATACATTTAAATTATCTCAAGATCTCATGATCACAGTTACCTACAGTGTGCCCCAGAAATGAAAATATACAAAATACTTTTAGAAACACATGTATTTCTACTGGCTGGTACACTTACAAATCATACAAAGATACATATTTATTTTTAAAATAAAGACTTGAAAATGAAACCAGTTCATTAAATTTTTACTAAAGTATGACAAGAAATCTTTTAAGCAAAAAATAATAATTGATGCAGAAATAACACTTTCAACTTTTCTAATGTCTTAAAAATCACATTAATTTCTACAAATCACTATTTCTCAATATAGAATTTTAATTGTTCCCTGCCCATTTCTGTCATGCTTACAATAAAACGTAAAAAGTGCTCTAAATACAGTAAATGGAATTATTTCATTTAAAATGTTTTCTTAATATAAAAGATAACAATCAGACCATATCTTATTTTTCTACTTAAATTTATATTGTAATAAAATTACTTTACATGGAAGAACTACTTAATGTATCATCATGACATAATACCTTAGGCACATTCTTTGATACACATCTACATTAATGTATATTTCACAGTCCACTTAAATAAATTTTCTAGTAGACATCAAATGATCTAATAAGAACAAATCTATAGTATACTCTTTTTGAGAGCAAAGATATTCGGGTTTATTATTACTGCCTTTAGGAAATATATTGAATTTTAAAAACACATGTAAATGCCTCATAGTACCTGGTCATAATATTTGAGCAAAACCTGATGATTATTTAGTCTCTCTCACTCTTTTTTTTTTGGCTGTATTGGGGATTGACTGCAGGGGTGTCCTACCAATGAGTCACATACTTAGACCTTTTTTCCTGTTTTGAGACAGGTTTTTCCTAAGTTGCCAAGACCGGACTCAACTTGCCATCCCCCTGCCTCAGTATCTGGAGCCGCTGGGATTACAGGTGTGTCCCAACATACCCCCATCTTGAGTCTTTAGTTGTTGTTTTTTTTTTGGGGGGTGGAGGGGTATACTGAGGATTGAACCCACTGGTTACATCCCCAGCCCTTTTAATTTTTTAATTTGAGAAGTGTCTCATTAAGTTGCGTAGGGCCTCACTAAACTGTTGAGGCTAGCTTTGAACTTGTGATCCTCTTACCTCAGCCCTTCGAGCTACTAGGATTAAAGGTATGTGCCACTGCATCCAGCAAGTTTCTACTTTTAAATACAATATTTCTTTTACTAAAAAGAAAGTGTTCTTTTATCTTGTGAAACACATTCATAAGAAGAGAAATAATAATACTTGAATGCTGGCTATATTTTATAGAACTTAAAAATTCAGTTCTTATTGTTCTGCTGCAATATAATCAAACTTGTTTATTTTATAATATAAACAAAATGTTCAAAGACTCTTTACAAAATTATGACTACAGGCTTGGAGAATCATTCAGTGGTCAAGTGCACGTTCAGCATGTACAGGGCCCTGGGTTCAATCCCCAGCATTAAAAAATATATATATATATCATGATTACAATTAAAATCTTTGAACAGGAGGCTGGGAATTCAGTTCAGGGATGGAGCACTTGCCTGGCATGTGTGAGGTGCTGGATTTGACCCCAGCACTGCAAAAATAAAAAGAAGTTTGGAATAGTAAGATAAAGCTAATGGCAACCTCTTAAGCTCCATTTTAAGTTAGTTCTGCTCCCAAATAACATTTTAAAATGGTCTCAAATAACCTGTTATGATTAGCATCATCAGCTTAGTAATATTTTTTTCAATGTTCAAAGGTATAATGTTTGGCATCAGAAAGGATATTGGCATCAAAAGCAATTTTGGTTTGTGATTTAAAAAAAAAAAAAATCAAGTAGTAATGTCAGTGGTTCCTGTGACAGGGTAAATATCCCCCTTCAAGTAATGTTTGCTTCACAATTAAAGTAACATTTTATTTTTCTCTGAGAGTTTATTAAGGAAAATAAACCACAAACCGCAATTTTTTTTTTTAGTTGAGGTGAAAAAACTGCTTCATAAGTTCATATGTTGTAAAAGCCACTGCTTGAGAGGGAATACACCGAATATAATTAAGAGATAAACCACGATATAATCCTTTTCGAATTCCATGGTGTCCATAGACATACTTCATAGTCTCCCGCATGGTACTGAAAGACAATGGTTAAATGATGACACCTCTCTGCCCATTCATAAAGACACAATTTCAGGATCCATAACAGCATTTTAAAAAGAAGCTAAAATGGCATGTTAAATAACTTTCGAAAAGTAAGTGTTATAATAAGCTAAAAGTTCACAATGAAACAGCAAGTCATTTCAATCAAGTGTAATATAAGCTTTGTACATAAATTTGAAGGCTCATTAAAACAATGTATTTCATTTGTGCTACATCTATGATGTTAACTAACAACACTATTTCACAACTATTGAGGCAATCCCTTTATTTGTTTATTTCTTTTTGCAATGCTAGGATCAACCCCAAGATCTTGCACACGCTAGTATTCTACTACTTAGCTACTTACTCCTCCAGCTCCCGCTACCTCCTCCACACCTTTTTTGGGTTTTTTTTTGGAAACAGGGTCTCACTAACTTGCCCAGGCTGGCCCTACATGTATGATCCTCTTGCCTTAGCATCTCAAACAAACAGCTGGGCTTACAAGAATGTGCGACCCTATCCAGCATAGCTCAACTTTTAAAATACTGTAACTAGCTGGTGAGCTTAGAACTAAAGTTTGAAAGACTCTCTTTCAGATTTCAGCAATAAAGTCTTTCTTGTTGCAAACAGTTCTTTCTTTCTTTTTTAGGGGGGGAGTACTGGGGATTGACAAACCCAGGGCTCTTTATCACTGTGCTACATCCCCAGCTTTTTAATTTTTTATATTGAGACAGGGTCCAGCTAAAGTACTTGGGACCTTCCTAAATTGCCAAGGCTGGACTAATATGCTGAGATTAGAGGCATGCACCATCACACCTGGCTCAGAGTTGTTTCTTTCCTTTCAAACCAATATACAGCCATTTCCTTTTCCCTTCAATAAGCAATTTTGAAATCTTCAAAAAAACCTTTTGCATGAACAAGGCAATCCAAGGTCTGAACAAATATTTTGCTTTTCTTTTGAGGGACAACATATTGCCAAATTGGTATATGGGTCTGGTTTCTGTAAGGTTTCAGTTATGTTCCATTTCTCTTATAAAATTCATTTTAGAGAAGCTCTATTAAATAAAAACATAAAGAGAGCTACATGTATGATTTTCAAAATTCTGAGATCTGCATTTTTTTAAATATTTTTTTTTAGTTCTTAGGTGGACACAATATCTTTATTTTTTATTTTTTTAATGTGGTGCTGAGAATCGAACCCAGTGCCTCACGCATGATAGGCGAGCGCACTACCACTGAGCCACATCACCAGCCCTGCATTTTTTTTTAATATCTTTATTTTTATTTGTTTATTTTTATGTGGTGCTGAGGATCGAACCCAGGGTGTGAGGCAAGATCTGTACCACTAAGCTATAACCCCAGCCCCGGGGAGCTACATTTAAAAAAAATATAAAAACAAACAGATAATTCTTTTATAATATTTTTGTTTCATCTAATAATTCTGAAATGTTATCATTTCAAAATTTCAAGATTTTGCAATATTTTGCAATATTTCCCCTAAATATGAATTAAAGACTTGATCCCCAGGGAGGTGCTATAGGGAGATGATGAGACCTTTAAGAGGAGAGGCCTAGTTAAAAGTCTTTTTAGATCATTATGGGCTCAAAAGGTACTGTGAGTCCCTAACCCCTTATTTGCGTCTCTTTTTTCACTTCCCAGCCATGAAGTGAGTGGCTTTGCTCTGCCATGAATGCCTACCATTGTGTGCTGTTTGGTCACAGACACAAAGAAGAAAACAGGGCTAATCAATCATGGACTGGAGTTTCTCAAACCATGAGCCAAAATAAACCTCTTCTATTTATAAGTTGATTATCTCAGATATGCGTTATAATGACAGAAAGCTAGCACAAATCAGAATGATGCTAAATTTCTACAGATTATAGAAAGCTGCAGAACTATTCTGTGCAGTAATGATAGTCACTATCCACATGTGCTACTGAGCACTTAAATTGAGATGTGCACTAAGTATAAAATACACACTGGATTTCAAATACTTAGCAGAAATATTGCAAAATATTACAAAAACTTTGAAATGTTTAAAGGATAACATTTCAGACTTAGTAGATAAAACAAAAAAATATTATAAAAGAATTATGTTTGTTTTTATCTTTTTTAAAAATGTAGCCCCCAGAATTTTTAAAATTATACATGTACCTCTCTTTATGTTTCTACAAAGTTACCACAGTATACTATCAGAGACAAAATGAAAGACAAGGACTATAGGTGAGACCAGAGTCCTATCTTCCTACTGACTTTTAAACATTACATTTTCTAAAGATACAATGATGTATGGAGAACTTACAGGCACTTTTCAAATTCTGGCAGAACAGTTCCTAGTTGCATTCTCCGACGAGTTACATCAAATGGGTATCTAAAAGAAGAAAAGGCAAAAAGACTTAAAAAACATTATTTTTCATTTTCTATTTAAACAAGCATTGAATGCAAAGTCCCATCCACACTAGAAAATAAAGTGTATTCTTAATGTTTTCTCCAATCTGGGAATCAGGAAATAAACACATGAATAAATCAATTAACTATGCAATGTCTCCTTTCTCTCTTTAAAGGACACGTCTTTCCCATTATCGCAATATCAAGTTCTGTTCATTTCTTGAAACCAAATTTTTATGCCACTTCCTAAAGAAACAAACTGGGTGCTTTCATTGTTGGAACGCTGACATAGGGTTTCTCAACTTTGGCTCTGTTGATATTCTGGATCATTCTTTGCTGTGGGCACTGTCCTGCGTATCCTAAGATGTTTAGCTGCCTCCCTGACCTTTACCCACTATTTTCCAGTAGCGGCCCTACAGTTTTGACAACCAAAAATGTCTTCAGACATTAACCAATGTCCACTGAAGTCAAAATCACCCCCAAGAGTGAGAACTACTACCTGAAGAATATTCAGCAAGTTCCCACATATACAGTAGACTAACACAATTTTTTTTAAAGGGCTAGAGTTAATGATACAAATAATTGCATTTTAAGGGCTGAGAAAATTATACCATTGCCTAAAAATTATATATGCAAAGGTAATCTCTTTTAGCAGTGGGACTGCAGGTGATTTCTTTAAAAACTACTTTTACATTCCTAGTACTGACTGACTACCTTGTATTCAGTACTATGCTAAACTATTTATGTTCATTATTTAATTTCAACTTCAAAACAATTGCATGAAGTAGATATTATTATTCCAATACTAAGTTTAAAATTATTGAGAAACATCCATCAGTGTCACCAAACTGCTTTCTACTTTCCTATTTCAAGTTTTCTATGAAATCTAATATGCACAAAAGTATAATGAAACAATCATACATTTAATACACATTTAAATTCATTATTTTAAAAAATATACCCACATATCAACCCTGCAACATAAGAAATAACATTAACAGTAGTTGAGGCTCCCTACATACCTCAATACCATCTCCAGAAAATACTTATTATTGGGGAAGAAGAGAAAAGGAAAAAGATTTACAGGACTATGGAGACCGAAAACCTCAACTGCAGGATTGGTTTCCAACCTGAAATGGTGTGGGTAGAAAGAACATAAGAAGACAAACTGAAAAAGTCCAAAAGAAGGGAAATAACAGTGGGAAAGACAAAACGGCATTCTAGGGAATCTTCTAAAGTAAAATAATGACAAGACATAGTGACTATCTAGTTATATATGATGTGGAAAATGATTTATTAGGACTAGTAGAATGGGTGTCTATCGATAACAAATAGGAAAGTTGAGGGCTGAGGACAAAGATGAAGACAAGAAGGTATATTTGTTTCTTTTTGTTTTGTTTTGCTAAAGATCAAAACTACTGTCTTGTGCATGCTAGACAAGCTTTCTACTGCTGATCAATGCCCACAGCCCCAAGAAGGTAATATTTGAATTCTAGAGTGTTCAATGATGGCAGAAGACCAAGTACAATCTAAAAGTTTGCTGGAGCTGTAATAGAGAGTCAGTAATAGAGATTAAATTATCTATACAGAGGTGACCATTAAAACCATGAAGATGCTGGGCATGGTGACACATACCTGTAATCCCAATGGCTGGGAGGCTGAAGCAGGAGGATTGCAAGTCTGAGGCCAGCCTCAGCAGTTAGCAAGGCCCTAAGCAACTTAGTAAGACCCTGTCTCAAAGTAAAAAAATTTAAAAAGGGGTGGGGATGTGGCTCAGAGGTTAAGCACCCCTGGGTTCTATCTCTAGTACCAAAAAAAAAAGGAAGAGAGGAGGGAGGAAGGGAAGGAAAGTTGGAAGAAAGGGAGGGAGGGAAAGAGGGAAGGAAGGAAGGGAGGGAAAGAGGGAAGGAAGGAAGGAGGGATGGATGGAAGGAAGAAAAGAAGGGAGGAAAAATGAAAAAATAAATAAAACAATGAAGATGAATAAGCTGTTCTACATACTTAGTTTGAGAAGAGAGGCTGAAGTCTGATTTGTTCTTAAAATTTTCACACAGAAAGGTAAGCTATAAATCAGAAAATACCTGAAAATGGAGGTACTATTAAAACAGCCCAAGAACTAGGACAACAGAAGAGAGGCTTAAAGAACCAAAGTCGGGGCTGGGATGTGGCTCAAGCGGTAGCGCGCTTGCCTGGCATGCGTGCGGCCTAGGTTTGATCCTCAGCACCACATACAAATAAAGATGTTGTATCCAAAGAAAACTAAAAAGTAAATATTAAAAAATTCTATCTTAAAAAAAAAAAAAAAGGAACTGGAGCCACTGGATGATGGATGGTTCCATGGGCATAGAATATACTTTTTAAGAAAAAAAGTGGAAAAAGAAAGACAGATTTTAGGGAGCTAAGCTGTGAGTTAGTAAAGAAAGGGAAGCAACAAAAAGAGAATAATAATAGCTGGAGATGAACATGTCTCTCAAGTGAACAGGATTGACAGCCGACTTTCCGACTTTTCTTCTTTACCTTCAATCTAGTACAATCTGCTCCCACCTACAAATACATGGAATCTGCTTTCAAAAATAATAATAATAATAATAATAATAATAATCCTCAATTTGGAAATCCAATGAAAACCTTACTTATCTTACTGACTTTTCCTTTCCCATTGGATACTCTTTGTTTTTTGTTTTTTTTCTTAAGACTTTGACTCATTTATTTATTTATTTATTCATTCATTCATTCATTTTGTGTGGTGCTGGGGAACGAATCCAGGGCCTTGTACATGCAAGGCAAGCACTCTACCAACAGAACTATATCCCCAGTCCTGGATACTCTTTGATTCTTTGTAACATTACTATTTCCTTGTCTTCTTATTTTTCAGAATATTTTCTCTTGTTCATAAAAAGCTTTTCTTCTTCCTATTGCTGAAAAATCCCTGTATTTTGTGTTCTAGTTTCTTCCAATTTCATTCTACTCAATCTCTTTTGACCTAGGAAAATTCTCTGAAGTCACCTTCCCAATTATACTATAGTAATACCTTTATCAACATCCCCACTACATTTTAAAATCTGTCTAGAGTAACACAATATTGCTACTCCTAATAAAAAGATAAACTTGCTGAGGTAACAACTTTGTTTTCCTTTCAGTGAATTTCCCAATTCCTAGTGTACTATCTGGCACAAAGTAGGACTTCAAGATTCAAAGCAAATTGTGAGTCCGCGCACGCATGTGTTCACCCACTCACACACACACACACACACAGAGTCTCTCTCTTAAATGTTTGAAACTTTAGAAATTTTATATAGGCAAGTTCACAAGAAAATATGGATGAACAATATATTTAGTGTTTTTTTTCTTTCTTTTGAGTGTATCTGTATAAAATTGGGTGGATTCACCTTAACTTTATCAATTTGGCATATGATTACTCATTAATATCCTTAAAGTTAAGGCTTATCTGAAAAAAATAAATTAATGCTTATAAAAATTAGTACTTGTTGTTTTACAAGGGATCCTGTTTTTGAAGAATTTATTAGAAAAACTAAAATAATTAACCAACACTAAAAATTAGGATTGGATAACTATAATTTGACTGAATTAAGTTGTTGAAGAAACTTACGATATTGTCTGTGCTATTGCTCCAGCAACACCACCACAAAGTAAGTTAATGTGAGTTTTCAAAACTAAGACATTAGGATTGTCTGATGAAGGTCTGCCAAGAAGGGTAGGAGCATGGGAAAGCCCAACACTCTTTAAGGTACCAAAAGTAAAAAATGAAACACCTGAAAAACAAAATATAAATTCACCATGATGCTTCACAGAACATGAGCCGCGAAAAAGTCATCTTTTCTTATGTAATAATCAATTAATTCAAGAAAGTAACTAAGCATTTCCTAATTATTGATGTTTGGCTTAACATAAGAAAGATCTACTATTTATAATTATTGACGTATTTATAAATATTTATAAATATTTACCACCTATAAAAAATTATAGTATTGGTTTTCATACTAGCATATTACTCATTGAAGGAAGTGGTAGTGACTGTAATGCCACCTTATATAGAATCAAAATAAACATTTTCCAAAGTTTTACATGAGTGAAAATTAAATTCATGATTAATATTTACAAGTAACTATGACAACTTATACTTACAACAACAATGAAGGTGATAATATAGGCAAAAAATTCAGAAGTGAAAAAAGCATTACAATTTTAACTATAACAATTTTATCTTCAAGAAAAAATTATGAACATAATAAAATGTTCATATTGGCTCATAAGACTTGGAGATTTTAATAATATAGTATGAAGTTGATGCTTGCAAAAAATTTTACATGATTTTGCTAGGCACAGCAGCACACACCTTAAATCCCAGGGACTTGTGAGGCTGAGGCTGGAGGATCACAAGTTTGAGGCAGGCCTTAACAACTTAGTGAGTTCCTAAAGAACTTAGCAAGAGGGGTTGGGGTTGTGGCTCAGTGGTAGAGTGCTTGCCTAGCATGTGTAAGGCCCTGGGTTCAATCCTCAGCACCACATAAAAAATAAAATAAAGATATTGTGTCCACCTAAAACTAAAAAGTAAATATTTAAAAAAAAAGGTTCTGCACATAACTTTTATTTGAAAAAAAAATTAAACTAAACATAAGGTTTAGGATATAGCTTAGATGCTAGAGTTCCTGCCTCACATATACAAGGTCCTGGGTTCTATCTGCAGCACCACACATACACAAAAAAAACCTAAACCTGGACAGGTGCAGTGGCGCAGGCCTATAATCCCAGTGGCTCATGAGGCCGAAGCAGGAGGCTGGCAAGTTCAAAGCCAGCCTCAGCAACAGCAAGGCACTAAGCAACTTAGTAAGACCCTGTCTCTAAATAAAATACAAAATAGGGCTGGGGATATGACTTTGTGGTAGAGTGCCCCTAGTTCAATCCTAGATACCCCCCCCAAAAAAAAAAACATCTAAAAACTAAACCTGTACTGGTGGTGTGGCTTAGTGATAGATCACTTGTCTAACATGCCAAAGGTCCTGGATTCCACCCCTAGGACAAGAAAAAGAACAAAAATCTAACTCAACCTGATGAATGGCATATTTTAAGAATGATGACTTTAGACAGGTGTGTGACACACGCCTGTAAACCCAGCTACTGAGGATGCTGAGGCAGGAAGATTGAAAATTCAAGGCCAGAGCTGAGGTTGTGGCTCAGCAGTAGAGGACTCACCTAGCAAGTGCATGGCCCTGGGTTCGACGGTCAGCACCATATAACAATAAATAAATAAAATAAAGGTATTGTGTCCAACTACAACTAAAAAATAAGTATTAAAAAAAAAAAGAAAGCTTGGCTGGGGATGTGGCTCAAGTGGTAGCGCGCTCGCCTGGCATGCGTGCGGCCCGGGTTCGATCCTCAGAACCACATACAAAGATGTTGTGTCCGCCGAAAACTAAAAAATAAATATTAAAAGATTCTCTCTCTCACTCTCTCTTAAAAAAAAAAATGACTGGGGATGTGGCTCAGTGGTTAAGACCCCTGGGTTCAGTCCATGGTACCAAATAAATAAATAAATAAAAAGGGGATTGCAATCTTAGTGAGGCAGGAGGATTGCAAATTCCAGGCCTGCCTCTGTAATTCAGAAAGACCCTCAGCAATTTAGTGAGACCCTGTCCCCAAAATTTAAAGAAATAAAAAGTACTGGGGATGTAGATCAGTGGTAAAGCACCTGAGTTGGAATCCAGTACCAAAAAATAAAATAAAATAAAATCAGCAAGGAGCCAAAATGTCCATTATCACTACTTCTATTCATTACTGCACTAAATGTCCCTAGCCATTATACTAAGATAGGATAAACATAAACAAAGAAAGAAGGATTGGATTAGAAGGAAAAAAATGATATTATTTGCACAGAATATGACTGTTCATATAGAAAACCCAAACTATCTATAAGTAACATGGAGGCTGACTATAATAATGTCAACATGGCCAGGCACATGGGACATATCTGAAATCCCAGTGACTTGGGAGCCTGAGTCAGAAGGATCACAAGTTTGAGGCTGGCCTCAGCAATTTAGTCACACCCACAGCAATTTAGTGAGATCATCTAAAAAAAAAAAAGAACTAGGAATGTATTCTGTGGTTAAGCACCCCAGGGTTCAACCCCAAGTACCAAATATTAATGATTATAATAACGTCAACAATAGGAAAATGGTTAGCTATAATATAAAAATTAAATCAAGCAGTAAACTGAAAATGTACTTGTCTAAAAGATACATCAAAACTTGTGTCTAAACAACAACAAAAAAACTTGTGTCTACAGCCCAAGACAATGGCACATGCCTATAATCCTAGCATCTCAGGACAGTGAAGCAGGAAGATCTCAAGTTCAAATCCAGCCTGAGCAACTTAGCAAGGCGCTAAGCAACTTAGTGAGCCCCTATCTCAAAATTTAAAAAAAAAGGGGGGGGGGGCTGGGGATGTGGCTCAAGTGGTAGCGGCCCGGGTTCGATCCTCAGCACCACATACCAACAAAGATGTTGTGTCTGCCGAGAACTAAAAAATAAATATTAAAAAAATTTTTAAAAAAAGGGGGGGGGGGCAGGGATGTGGCTCAATGGTTAAATGCTTTTGGGTTCAATATCTTGTACCAAAAAAAAAAAAAAATCCTTGTATCTACAAATATATCTAACAAAAATGACCACTACCAGCTGGGGTTGTAGCTCAGTGGTACAGCGCTCATTTAGCAAGAGCAAGGCACTGGGTTCAATCCTGAGCACCACATAAAAATAAACAAATAAAAATAAAGGCATCGTGTCCACCTACAACTAAAAAAAAAAATTATATTTATAAAAAAATACCTTTATGAAATTTCACTCAAAATTCCAATGAGGATTTTTGTGAAATACCAAATGCTAATTTTAAAACATTCATGGAATAGCAAAATATCTATAGTTCTTGATTTTCTTGAAAATAATAAACATAAGGTGAAGGAATTTGCCCTACATAATGACTCCTTAAAAATTGTACTCTACTTTGAAAAAAAAAAAAAAAGTATCATTGCAGGCTACAGGGAAAAGAGATACTATTTAATGAATGGTACTGGGCCAAATGGTTATCCTTAACAAAGGAAAAAATAATCCAAGGCTGGGGATGTGGCTCAGTGCAGAGCTCTTGCCTAGCATGCACAAGGATCTAGATTCAATCCCCAGCACTAAGGGAAGAAAACCCAGCAGGATTAAGGGTTATATATAAAATACTAAAATCTAAAAATCATTCTTAAAAAAAAAAAAAAAATTTGGAAAAGCTGGGCATGTTAGCACACACCTGTAATTCCAGTGGCTTGGCAGGCTGAGGCAGGAGGATAACAAGTTCAAGGCCAGCCTCAGCAACTTAGCAACTTAGTGAAACCCTGTCTCAAAATTTAAAAAGTTAAATAAAAAATTTATTTGGAAAGCAGTTTGGAAGCTTCCTATAAATTAAAACATATTCAATTAAAACATATTCTTATTCTATTACCCAGCAATTCCACTTCTGAGTATTTGACCCAAAGATATAAACATAAGCACATAAAAAGACTTTTATGTTTATAGTAGCTTTATTTATAATAACCCTAATTTGGAAAAACTCCAAATATCCATTTTTTTTGAGAGAGAGAGAATTTTTTAATATTTATTTATTTATTTATTTATTTTAGTTTTCGGCAGACACAACATCTTTGTTTGTATGTGGTGCTGAGGACCGAACCCGGGCCGCACGCATGCCAGGCAAGCGCACTACCGCTTGAGCCACATCCCCAGCCCCCAAATATCCATTAATAGGAAAATAAACATACTATTCTATGCTCATACAATGAAATCTGACCAGCAATTAAAAAAAATGCAATGAAATTTATAACCACAATGAGATACAACTTCACACTCAATAGATTGACTATAACTGAAAATCAAATAAAAACAAGCATTACCAAAAATGTAAAAAATAAGAACTCACATATTGCTAGCAGGAATGTAAAATAGTGAAACCATCAGGAAAAGAGTTGGACAATTCCTCAAAATATTAAACAGTTAGGAAAATACCCAAGAGAAATGAAAACATATAACCATACAAAAACATGTATATGAATGTTCATAGCAGCATTTTTTCCTCTTGGTCAAAAACAGAAAACAACCCAAATGCCTGTCAACTTAGGAATGGATAAACAAAATGCAACACATCCATGCAGTAGAATACCATTTGGCCATGAAAAGGAATGATGAATATGGCAACATGAATGAACCTTGAAATCATTACACTAAATGAAAGATACCAGTCATAAAAGACCATGTATAAAATGACTTCATTTGTATGAAATATCCAGAAAAAGCAAATCAATAGAGATGAAAAGATTAGTAGTCGCTTAGGACTGGGAAGTGATGGATAAAGGCTGAAAAGTTTCTTTCAGAGGTAATTAAAATGTTATAATACTGATTGTGGTGACAGTTGCACAACTCTGTAAATATACTCAAAACCAATAAAAACATACATTTAAATGAGTACATTTTATGGCATGTGAATTGTATCTCAATACAGCTGTTATAAAAAAAAAAAAAACCCATAGAGGGTTGAGGTTGGTGCTCAGTGCTAGAATGCCTAGCACGTGGGAGGCAGTGGGTTGTGGGTTCGATCCTCAGCACCCCATAAAAATAAGTAAATAAATAATAACAGTATTTTGTTCACCTACAACTAAAATAAATAAATAAATAAATAAATAAAGGGCATAGTAAGTTTAAAAAAAACATAGAATTCCCTTCATCAAACTATAGGGTCAGGTATGGTGGTGACTTGGGAGGCAGAGGCAGGAAGATGGCAAGTTCAGGACCAGCCTCAGCAAATTAACCTAAGAATTAAGTAAGACCCTATCTCAAAATAAAAACACACAAAAAGAGCAGGGGTTGTAGTTCAGTGGTTAAGCAATACTGGGTTCAATCCCTGGTACTAAATAAATTAAATTTAAAAAATTTTTAATGATACTATAGAGCTAGGTATGGTGGCACACACCTGTAATCCCAGCAGCTGAGGAGGCTGAGGCAGGAGGATCGTGAGTTCAAAACCAGCCTCAGCAAAAGCGAGGTGTTAAACAACTCAGTGAGACCCTGTCTCTAATAAAATACAAAATACAGCTGGGATGTGGCTCAGTGGTTGAGTGCCCCTGAATTCAATCCCTGGTACCCCCCCAAAAAAGAAAAATGACATTATAGGGTTGGGGGTGCAGCTCAGTGGTACACTACTTGCCTACCACTCACGAGGCCCTGAGTTTAATAACTAGTTATGAAAAAAGTAAATAATTAAAGACACTATAAATAACAGGGCATAGTGGCACATGTCTGTAATCATAGCTACTCAGAAGGCTGAGGCAGAAGGATCTCAAGTTTGAGTTCAGTCTGGGCAACTTAGAGAGACTGTGTCTCAAAAAAATAGGAGGCAGCTTTACATGGTGGCACAATTTAGTGAGTCCCTGTCCCAAGATAAAAAATTTTAAATAAAATAAAGGGGGCTGGGGATATAGCTCAGTTGGTAGAGTGCTTACCTTGCATGGACAAGGCCCTGGATTCAATCCGCAGCACCACAAAAAAATAAATAAATAAAATAAAGGACTGGGGGGTGTGGCTCAGTGGTTAAGCATCCTGGGTAAAATCTCTGGTACCAAAAAAAATTTTTTTTAAAGAAAAAAGAGGGGCTGGGGATGTGGCTCAAGCGGTAGCGCGCTCGCCTGGCATGCATGCAGCCCAGGTTCAATCCTCAGCACCACATACAAACAAAGATGTTGTGTCCACCTAAAAAATAAATATTAAAAAATTTCTCTCTCTCTCTCTCTGTCTCTCTGTAAAAAAAAAAAAGAAGAAGAAAAAAGAAATGGGGAGGGGAGTGGTTGGGGAAAGGGAGGGCAAGACTGAACAAGAAGTTCAGTGTTAGAGCACCCTGGATTCAATTTCCAATATTTCCTAAATAAATAAATAAATAATCCAAGCCACAAACAGCAAGATAATATTTTCAATATATATAAATAAAAATTACATAAAGAATTAATATAAGCCATGTATGGTGGTGGCACACCTGCAATCCCAGCTACTGGGAGGCTGAGGCAGGAAGATCACAAGTTCAAGGCCTGTTTTATCAGTTTAGCAAGACCGTGTCTCAAAATAAATTGAAAAAGGGCTGGGGATGTAGCTTAGTGGTAGAATGCTTGCCTAGCATGTGTTAGGCCCTGTGTTCAATCCCCAATACCAAAAGGGGCGGAAGGTGGGGGACATGGAGTGAGGAGTATCGAGACAAATCAATAAGAAAAGTAGGCCAAACACATGTATAAACAGGTACTTCACAAAAAAGGAAATGCGATTGATAATACATAAAAATTGTTCAATCTCATCAGTAATCTGGGAGACACAAAATAAAATTTCATAAATTACTTTCTATTCCCTACAAAAATCACAAAAGAGCTAGGCACGAGGGGACATGCCTGTAATCCCAGCAGCCCAGGAGGCTGAGACAGCCAGCCTCAGCAACAGAGAGATGCTAAGCAACTCAGTGAGACCCTGTCTCTAAATAAAATAAAAAATAGGGGTTGGGGTTGTGGTTCAGCAGTGGAACGCTTGTCTAGCACATGAGAGGCCCTGGGTTCAATCCTCAGCATCCCGTATAAGTAAATAAATTAAATAAGCTAAAAAATAAATATTAAAAAAAAATACAAAATAGGGCTGGGGATATGGCTTAGTGGCTGAGTGCCGCTGAGTTCAAACCCTGGTACCCCACCAAAAAAAAAAAAACTCACAGAAGATTTCGAAATCAGTTAATACCAATAGGATTTTTTTCTTTTCTTTTCAGTACAAGAATTGAACCCAGTGTCTGGGACATGCTAGACAAGCACTCTACCATTGACTGGGTGTACCCTGAGTCCTTTTTTATTTTATTTTGAGACAAAGTCTTGCAAAATTGATCAGGTTGGCCTTAAATACACAACCCTCCTGCCTCAGCTTCCCAAATAGCTAGAATTACAGGCATGTGGCACCATACCTGACTACTAATGGTAATTTTTAACCCTGCTGGTGGAAATATAAATGGATAGCAACTATTTTCAATCAATTTGATCTTATCTACAAGAAGTGAAGAAACACATTACTTACAACCCATAAATTCTACTCCTAGTTATATAGTCCAGAAAACAATCTTGAACTAGAATATATAGACGTCTGAATAAATAAATGAACATTTATCAATAATATGAATATATCTTGAAAATATAATTCCATGAAACACAAAGTATTGATACTTCCATACCATGGAATAATAATCATCAATAAAAAAGAACAACTATTGATACAAACAACTTGGATGAATCTCCAGGAACTTATGAGTGAAAAATCAATAACCAAAAGTCATATACTATTTATATAAAGATACCATTTATATAAAGTTATTGAAAGTTTATTACCTCAGGAGTTAGGGAAAGGACAGGAGGGGTTTGGCTATAAAAGTCAGCAAGATCTTTGTGATGATGTACCTATTTTGTATCTTTACAGTATGTAAATATTCTAGTTATGATAGTGTACTAGTTTTTTAAGGCATTCCCATTGGGGGAAACTGGGTAGAGTATGCAAGATCTCTCCATATTGATTCTTATAACTTTATGTAAATCTATAATTATCTCAAAATTTAAAATTAGATTAAAAACAGGAATATAAACAAGGTAACAACAAAATTTGAGAACTACAGATATCATATCTCTCCTTTCTACTTTTCTATATTTTCTAAATTTCCCATAATACATCATCATTATTTATCATAAGGGAAAAAATATTTTTCTTTTCTTTTTTTTTAAAGGAATGCATTACTTCACTAATAGTTCTTATCTTTTTTTTTTTTTTAGAGAGAGAGAATTTTTTTAATATTTATTTTTTAGTTATCAGCGGACACAACATCTTTGTATGTGGTGCTGAGGATCAAACCGGGGCCGCACGCATGCCAGGCGAGCGCGCTACCACTTGAGCCACATCCCCAGCCCATATCTTTTTTTTTTTTTTTTTTGAGAGAGTGGGAGAGAGAGGGAGAGAGAGAGAGAGAGAATTTTTTAATATTTATTTTTTAGTTCTCGGCAGACACAACATCTTTGTTTGTATGTGGTGCTAAAGATCGAACCCGGGCCACATGCATGCCAGGGGAGCGCGCTACCGCTTGAGCCACATCCCCAGCCCTGAAAAAATATTTTTCAATTCTTTCTTTTAATAAACATACTCATAAAACTGTATCCTTAACAATTATCTAAAATACTGTGCATTAACAAGACTATACCTGACACAGATGTTAAGAAAATCATGTTTTTTTTTGTTGTTGTTGTTGTTGTTTAATATTTATTTTTTTAGTTGTAGTTGGACACAATACCTTTATTCCATTTATTTATTTTTTATGTGGTACTGAGGATCGAACCTAGGGCCCCGCGCATGCTAGGCGAGTGCTCTACCACTGAGCCACAATCCCAGTCCCATGAAAATCATGTTAAAAGTGAACTTCTACTCATTCTACATGAATAGTCATCTTTGTAAGACCATATATGGATCATAATTTTATCTTCATCATTTAGCAAGTAAAAAGCCTTTGTAAGTAGCATCATTCATGTTACCACTTATGAAAAAAACTGGTAACAATTTAAACACACAAAGTAGGATCCTGCCTAATTTGAAACATACCTGCATATGGAGCCATTCCTAATATAGTGGGCATCAGTCCTCTGTAAAATCCAAGGAAACCACCTTCCTTTTTGTGAAGAAAATTAGAAGTGATATTACATTGTGTTCATTATGATAAAATTCAAAGAATAAAAACACACACAAACTGGAAAAATTATTCTGGGACCCACACTGAAATACAAGAATAGGCTTTCATAATTATTATTATTAATATCAGTTAGATATAATTCAAAATAATTTCCTAAATATGAAAGGACATGTTAAATATGTGGAAGGTAAATATGAAATACCTTTGCATAAATTGTTTTGAATGCATGAATGATTCCTGTATAGGTGTGTTCCCCTTTCACCTGGAATGCTAGGCGTACTCTAACCATGTCAAGAGGGTAAGTACAGATAACTGCTGTCATACCTGGAAAGAAAATTAAAACTTAAATATAGAAAAAAAATTAGGACACAAACATGTATGTGTATATGTATGTATTTATGTGTATGTATGTGTACGGATCTCTCCTATCAATAGTAGTGTTCTCAATACCAGAGTAATGATGAAAACCCAATGAAATCAAAGGTGACATTAATGATGGAATTATAATCAGCTGGAAAAACCACGTAGGAAGGGTCAGTCTGTTAAATTCTTTTAAAGTTCTTCCCATTTCCACTAGTATTCTTAGTACCAAATGGTATAGTATAAGTAGATTATGAGGCGGCTTTTTTGGAGTTTTGGAGATTGGATCCAGAGTCTCACACATGCTTAGTAAGTTCTCTATCACTGAGCAATATTCCCTGCTCATAAGGGGTTGTTTATTTTTTTAGTTGTAGATGGAACAATACCTTTATTTTATTTATTTTTATGTGGTCTTTAAGATCAAACTCAGTGCCTCACATGTGGTAGGCAAGCATTCTACCACTGAGCTAGAACTCCAGGTTGTTTATTTTTTAAGAGACAACATCTTGCTTGCTTGCCCAAGGTAGCCTCCAATTACTGAGCCTGATCACTCCTCCCATCTCAGCCTCCCAAGAAGCTGGAACTACAGGTGTTTACCACCTATATATAAAATAGACTGGCTTTTATTATAACAGTTTATAAAAATAATTTATTCTACTGCTTCTCTATGTATAGTTAAGATATCAGAAAGGATATGCTATATACCTCTGACACTAAGCAAGACATGTGATTTTGATTTCTTACTTATTTTCCCAAAACATAAAATGGAGAAATTGTTTACTTAACAGAACACAAAGAATTCTTTTCTTAAAATTATATTGAAGCTGGCATGGTGGCGCACACCTGTAATCCCAGTGGCTTGGGAGGTTGAGACAGGAGGATCGAGAGTTCAAAGACAACCTCAGTAATGGCGAGGTGCTAAGCAACTCAGTGAGACCCTGTCTCTAAATAAAATACAAAATAGGGCTGGGGATATGGCTCAGTGGTTGAGTGCCCACGAGTTCAATACCTGGTACTAAAAAAGAAAAACGACCAAAAAGATCACAAAGAATAAAAAAATTGGGGCTGGGGATGTGGCTCAGTAGTAGAGCATTTGCCTAGCATAGTGAGGCACTGGGTTTGATTCTCAGCACCACATATTAATAAATAATAAAGGTCCATTGACAACTAAAAAAATATTTTAAAAAATTAAAGAGAAATAGAAATAAATACATAATCACAAGGGTTGGGTGTAGGTCAGTGATAGAGCACTTACGTAGCATGAGTGAAGTCCTGGGTTCAATCCTCAGCACCAAAAAAAAAAAAAAAAAATTTAAAAGTAAAACCAAATCACAAGGTCAAAAGACAAACATAAAACTGGGAAATAAACATTAGCAATATTTTCCTCAGCACAATGGCCAACAGCTGTAATCCCAGCAGCTTGGGAGGCTGAGGCAGGAGAATCACAAGTTCAAAGCCAACCTCAGCAACTTAGCAAGACCCTAAACAACTTAGGGAAATCTTGTCTCCATAAAAACATTTTTAAAAGGGCTAGGGATGTGGCTCAGTAGTAAACTGCATCTCAGTTCAATCCCCAGTACAGTACCAACAAGAAAAAAAAATTAACTTCTCAGAAATAAAATAGACCTACTCCTCTTACCTGCCATGGATCCAGCCATTAATCTGTGCACATGACCAGAAACTCCCAGCTTTGTGGTAATTAACTAGAAAACAAAAATACTGAATTAAATTATATTTTTTTTACATGATGTCCATTTCACCATTTAATAATAAAGATTATCTAATTTACAATTACAATACTATATATTAATAACAATAAACTGAAAGTGTGGATGTAGTAGGAGTAAAAAGCCACTATAGGGGCTAGGGATGAACTCAATGGTAGAGTGGCGTGTTGCTTGCCAAATGTGCACAGGGGCTGGGTTCAATCCCTAGCACCTCAAAATGAGAGTTTAAAAAAAAAAAAGAAGAAGGCAGATAAGCTACCACAGACAATGCGGCTTTGGTACAGTCATGGCATCAGTTCTGACTAACCACCTTGAAACATTTTTCTCATTGCTATTACTTTTCCTTCTAAGATAAGAGGGATAGGGATGTATCTCAGGAATAGAGTTAGCAACACAAAACTTATGGTAAAGTAATTAGCTCAATGGTAGAGTATTTGCCTAGCATGCAGAGGCTCAGGTTCCATCCCCAGCAAGGGGGCAAAAAAGATAAATACCATTTGAAATAATCAAGTTAACCTTTTTTTAATGTTAAGATAATATTTGAGGAGACAAACTTTTTTTTTTTAAATGGTACTTGGGATTGAACCAAAGGGCACTTAACCACTGAGCCACATCCCCAGCTCTTTACATTTTTTATTTTGAGGCAGGGTCTCACTAAATTGATTAGGGCCTCACTAAGTAGCTGAGACTGTCTTTGAATGTGCTGGTCCCCCTGGCTCAGCCTCTCAAGCCACTGGGATTATAAGCATGTGCCACCATGTCCAGCCTTTCTTATTACTTTTGCTGTATTGGATTGAACTCAGGGACACTCAACCAGTGAGCTACATCTCTATTCGATATCCATCCACCTATCTATCTATCTACCTACCTACCTACCTACCTATCTATCTTACTGGAAATTAAGTAAGAAATTAAGTAAGATGCTTTCCACTGAGCTACATCCCCCAGTCCTTTTTTTTTATTATTATTTTTTATTTTGAGACAAGGCATTGATAATTTGCCCAGGCTGGCCTCAAATTTGTGATCTTCCTACCTCAGCCTCCCAAATAGCTGGGAGTACAGGTGTATACAACTATGCGCAGTTTATTTTTAACTTTTTGACTTTTCTTCATAAATATGAACATAAAGAATATATTCCCCATTCCTTTTTGTTTAGAATCAGAATAAAGTTGTATTTCAAATATCTAAAAAAAAAAAAAAAAAGAATATATTCATGGGCTGGGGCTGTAGCACGTGCCTCACACATGTGAGGCACTGGGTTCGATCCTTAGTACCACATAAAAATAAGTAAATAAGATATTGTGTCCATCTACAACTAAAAAGAATATTTTTTTAAAAAAAAGAATATATATTAAGAATTGTAATGCAAAAAAAAAAGAATATATTCATAAATGACTAACAACTATGGAATAGGTAATTCTAAAACCAAGTTATATTTACAAATTAAACATTATTAAATCTCATTCCTTATAAAAGATATTACTTTATTCATTTATTGAAAGTAAATTAAAGTTCATGGGCTAGAGGTGAAGCTCAGTGGTAGAGCACTTGCTTAGCATGTGTGAAGTACTAGGTTCAATCCTCAACACCACATAAAAATGAAGTTATTATGTCCACCTACAAGTAAAAATAAAAAAGTATATAGTTCAAAGTACTAGCATGTGAGTTCTACCAAAGTACTGAGTTCTATCCCCAGCACTACAAAGTAAATAAATAAATAAATAAAACAAAATTCAAAGTAAATGTCTGGTCAAGTAAGTATAATATTCAATGACACTAAAGAGAAAGAGGAAAATTCAACTACCGTTTTATAATGCTCAAATGCCATAAACTGGATTGCACCATAGGGAAAGATTCGAATCATCATTGCACCATTTCCTTTATACAATCCAAGGTATCCTTCCTTTTGGGGAACGGCCCGCAATGCAGAAAATACTCCTATTTTTAGAAAGATTTCAGAATAAAAATACAATTAAAACACAAAATTATCTAAATTTGCTTTCATGACAATCATTGATAGAGATAACTAAGCCATCATTCATAAAATAATTTTGCTAAGAATTATACAAATGGCAATTTCTATATAACAGATACATTTACTTAAAATCTTAATTATAAAAATAAGCATACATCTTAGATTAGGTAGAGGGAAGTGAAAGGAGGGGAAGGCAGGGAATGTGGGAATAAAAAAGATAGTAGAATGAAACAGACATTATTACTTTATGTATGTATGCGACTGTATGACCAATGTGATTCTATAATATGTATACTCAGAAAAATGAGAAATTATATCCCATCTATGTATGATATATATGATATATATAAATGCATTCTACTGTAATGTATAACTAATTAAAATAAATAAAATTTTTTTTAAAAAAGAAATATTTATAGTGGCTATTGATCTATTTGGATGTTACATTTTTTCTAAATAAATTTCTATAAAATTCTTAAAAATAAGCATATAGCATATAAAATATAAAGCCTACTATAGCAAGAACAGCTAAAAATTATACTAAATTATTGAAAATTAAATTGAGGGGCTGGAGTGTGGCTCAGCAGTAGAGCGCTCACCTCGTACATGCAAGACCCTGGGTTCGATCCTCAGCACCACATAAAAAAATAAACAATGAAATAAAGGAATTGTGTCCAACTACAACAAAAAAATAAATATTAAAAAAAAATTTAAAAAGAAACAGAAAATTAAATTGAGGGGCTGGGGCTGGGGCTCAGTGGTAGAGTGCTTGCCTAGCATGTGTGAGGCACTGGTTTCGATTCCCAGCAACACATAAAAATAAATAAAATAAAGGTCCATTGACAACTAAAAAATATTAAAAAAAAAGAAAGAAAATTAAATTGAATTTCAAAATCTATAAAAGATTAACAATGGAGGGCTGGGGCTGTCGCTCAGTGGCAGAGCACTTTCCTAGCACGTGTGACACACTAGTTTCAATCCCTAGCACCACATACAAAAACTAAACAAAGAAAGTCATTCTGTCCATCTACAACTACAAAAAAAAAAAAATAAAATATATATATATATATATATATATATATATATATATAAAAGCCAATGGAAATATTTAAGAATCCAGAAATTGCACTGAAGATGAGTGACTCCATATGAAAAGATAAAGGACTCTTTCCCAGACTGACCCAGATATATTTGTGTTTGATGAAACTTTGTTTATGTGAGGAAACTACTAAATAGAACAAGCAAATAAAAAGATGATTTACTGGGATTATAGTTCAGTGACAGAGTGTGTGTTTAGCATGTGTGAGGCACTGGGTTTAAATTCCAGCACATACACACAAAAAACAAGGACTGGGGTACCATATAGCTCAGCGGTATAGTGCTTGTCTTGATCTCCAGCAGTACAAAAAAAAAAAAGAAAGAAAGAAAACAAAACAAAAACCCAACCTATTAAAATTATTTAAATGTGGGGGCAACTTTTCAATATTAGGATATTTTAATTAGAAATACTGATAAACAGGGCTAGGGTTGTGGCAGTGATAGGGCACTTGCCTAGCATCTGTGAGGCACTGAGTTTGCTTCTCAGCACCACTTATAAATAAATAAAGTCAGGGCTGGGATTGTGGCTCAGTGGTAGAGTGCTTGCATAGCATGCACAGGGCCCTGTGTTTGATCCTCAGCACCACATAAAAATAAATGAATGCAATAAGGGTATTGTGTCCAAATAAATATTTAAATAAATAAAGTCCATTTGACAACTAAGAAAATAAAAAAATAAAAAAAAGAAATATTAATAAACAAAAGTCAGACTTCTGCTAGGCATGGTGGTGCACACCTGTAATCCCAGCAACTCTGGAGACTGAGGCAGGAGGATCATAAATTCAAAGCCAGCCTCAGCAGTTTAGCAAGGCCCTCAAGCAACTTAATGAGAGCCTGTTTAAAAAGTGTGTGGGGTGGGGGAGGTGTGCTGAGGATATAGCTCAGTTGGTAGAGTGCTTGCCATGCATGCACAAGGCCCTGGGTTCAATCCCTAGCACCACAAAAAAAAAAAAAAAAAAAAAAAAGGCAGGACTGAGAATATGATTCAGTGGTTAAACACCCTTGAGTTCAATCCCTGGTACCAAAAAAAAAAAGAAGTTCAGATTCCCTTCCAAATTTTTCAATCAAAAGTTTCATCAAGGGCTGGGGTTTAGCTCAGTGGTAGAGCGCATGTGTAAGGCACTGGGTTGGATCCTCAGCACCACATAAAGTAAAATAAAGACATCTATAACTAAAAAAAAAAAAAAAAAGAAAAGAAAAAGTTTCATCAAACACTACCCACCATAGGAACAAAGTAATCCAGACTTTGGGGATGGTACCAGAAGATCTCAGAGATGTCACTCTCCCAAATTAAAAAACCAGTTATAATTCCAGACAAAGAATATGTGGAATGTAGCTCCCTGTTCCTGCTGATGGGCAGAATCACAGACTTTAGGACAGAAATACCCTGTTTCTTCTTTACTAGCAAAGAAATAAACTTTCTTTTATCTTTTTCTCAAAAAAGAAAAAAAAAAAAGTTTAATCAAGCTGGGTGCAGTGGCACAGGTATGTAATTTCAGCAGCTTAGAGGACTAAGGAAGGAGTGTTGAGAGCCACAGCCGAAGGGGCTCCAGCAAACTTTCAGACTGCCAGCTGATGATTGGTTCACAGCGGCCCCAGCAACACCTAGCTGATTGTAATGCCAGACTGCGGCAAAGGAGGATTGCGGGTTCAATGCCAGCCTCAGCAACTTGGTAAGTCCCTAAGCAACTCACAGAGGCCTCTCTAAATAAAATACAAAAAGGGGCTGTGGATGTGACTCAGTGGTTTAGAGCCCCTGGGTTCAATCTCCTATACAAAAAAAAAAAAAAAAAAAAAAAATTCATCAAAAATGAAAATAAAATCCTCTGTGGTTCATACCTATGGAAATAATTGGGGTTTTTTGCCTTTTTGGTTTTTTTTTTATTTGTTGATAGACCTTTATTTTATTCATTTATCTATATGTAGTGCTGAGATTCAAACCCAGTGCCTCGCACGGTCGAGGCAAGCACTCCACCATGGAGCCACAACCCCAGCACGATGTTTGGGTTTTGACACTATTGTGTGCCTTCCTCCTCAAAGCTTGTGCCTATTATTTTAAGAATCTAAACTTTATTTTATTTATTTGTTTTTATGTTGTATTAAGGATCAAAACCAGGGCCTCACGCAAGCTAGGCAAGCACTCTATCACTGAGCTACAATCCCAGCCCCAAAATGAAAAACATATATATAAAAGTCAAAACTAGGCTCATTTCTAATTTTAGATTATAAGAGGCCTTCCTATTAATTAAAACAGTAGGTACTCAACATCTAAGAAATGATATATCCCAAAAGCATTTTTTTTAAAGAGAGAGAGAGAGAGAGAGAGAGAAGGGAGAGAATTTTTTAATATTTATTTTTCATTTTTCGGCGACATAATATCTTTATTTTATTTTATGTGGTGCCGAGGATCGAACCCAGCGCCCCACACATGACAGTCCTTCCTATTTTTTATTTTTTTGAGACTCACATTGCCAATGCTGACCTTAAACTTATGATCCTCCTGCCTCAGTCTCCTGAGTCTCTGAGATTACATGCATATGCCACCAAATCCAGCTAACCCTTGTTTAATTTGATTCAAAAGTGCAACAATTTAAAGTAAGTTAAGGGCTGGGGATGTGGCTCAAGCGGTAGCCCGCTCGCCTGGCATGCGTGCGGCCCGGGTTCGATCCTCAGCACCACGTACAAAACAAAGATGTTGTGTCCCCCGATAACTAAAAAATAAATATTAAAATTCTCTTTCTCTCTCTCCCTCTCTCGCTCTCTCTTTAAAAAATAAACAAATAAATAAATAAATAAAGTAAGTTAAATTTAGAACAATTTAATCTTTCCAAATTGATACCTGTTAAATATATCAACCTATAGGCTATCATTTTTTATTTTTTTAATACTGGAGACCTGTAAGGGACAGAAAAGTTTATAAGGTACAGAAATAAAGAGGAAGTTTCAACTATATATAAAAATAACTGATAATATCTTTCTAAAACTCTGTGGCAGTTCTGCATATACTTATTACATTATTCTTTAAAACTTGTTGATTGTCACATATATTTTGTTAAAAACATTTTAAGAGAAACCATTATTAAAAACGAAGTAATATACTAGTTTCAAAAATAGAAATCTAGTAAACAAAAGACCAGGGGAAGAAGATGAAGAGGACAGGATACAAGAAAGCACAGCAAGGGCTGGGTTGTGGCTCAGTTGTAGGTGCCTGCCTGGCATGTGTGAGGCACCGAGTTCCATCCTTAGTACCACATATAAATAAATAAAATAAAGATCTATCAACAACTAAAAAAATATTTTAAATAAATAAATTAAATAAAGTATAAAAAGAAGAAAAAAGAAAGAAAGCACAGTCAGGCGTGATGGCACATGCCTGTAATCCCAGCAACTTGGGAGGCTGAGGCAGGAATATTACAAATTCAAAGCCAGCCTCGGCAACAGCAAGGCACAACTCAATGAGACCCCTTCTCTAAATACAAAATAGAGCTGGGGATGTGGCTCAGTAGTTGAGTGTTCCTGAGTTCAATCCCCAGTACCCGCCCCCCGCCCAAAAAAAAGTGGATGTTAAACCTTTCCAAATTAATACCTGTTAAATATATCAACCTATAGGCTATCATTTTTTATTTTTTTAATACTGGAGATCGAACCCAGGGCACTCTACCACTGAACTACATGCCCAGCCCTTTTTATTTTTTGAGACAGGGTTTCACTAAATTGCTGAGGCTGACCTAGAACTTGCAATCCTCTTGCTTTAGCCCCTTGAGTCACTGGGATTACAGATGCACAACACTAGGCTGTCCTATTTTTACTTTGGAAAATAAACTATTTCTTTATAACACTGGTCTCATTTTTGCAAGTGTTATAAACAGTGTTTGAAAAAAATGTGCATTCTCAGCAGCATGCAAAGTTCCTTATGTATATGTTATATCAAATTTCTATGCCATGTGCAATGGCCACACCTGTCATCCCAGTAACTCAGGAGGGTGCCCTGGGCAGTATAGCAAGACCCTATCTCAAATATTAAAATTAAAAAAGGGATGGTGATGTAGCTCAGAGGTAGAGTACTCCTGAGTTCAATTGCCAGTACCACAAAAAATAAAAATAAAAAAGCTTATTCATTATGTAAAGCCTTCTCCGAGGCTGAGGATATAGCTCAGTTGGTAGAGTGCTTGCCTAGCATGCACAAGGCCTTGGTTCAATCCCCACCCGCCCCCCCCACACACACTCACACAAAAATAAATAAATAAATAGATAGGTAGGTAGATAGATAGATAAATAGATATAAAAATAATGAGAATTTTAAAAGGGGGAGGGAGGGGCTGGGGTTGTGGCTCACAGGTAGAGTGCTTGCCTAGCATGTCCTAGACCCTGGGTTCGATCCTCAGCACCACATAAAAATAAATAAAATAAAAGTATTGTGGGCTGGGGATGTGGCTCAAGCGGTAGCGTGCTCGCCTGGCATGCGTGCGGCCTGGGTTCAATCCTCAACACCATATACCAACAAAGATGCTGTGTCATGTTGTATCCGCCGAAAACTAAAAAATAAATATTAAAATTCTCTCTCTTAAAAAAAAAAAAAAGTATTGGGTCCAACTACAACTAAAAAATACATTTAAAAAAATAAATAAATAAATCCATCTCCTCTGTATTTTTACTTACTTTTTATTAAGTAAGGATTAGAGGAACTAATATTTGGTAAAATATAAGTACATGCTTGCATATGTATATGTTAGCTCTGGAAGAAAATGAAAGAGACTTTTAAAACTGCTTAATTTCAAATTGGAACAAGAAGAGGAAACTATTTTTTTTTTTTTTTTTTTAAGAGAGAGGTGAGAGGGCTGGGGATGTGGCTCAAGCGGTAGCATGCTCGCCTGGCATGCGTGCGGCCCGGGTTCGATCCTCAGCACCACATACAAACAAAGATGTTGTGTCCGCCGATAACTAAAAAATAAATATTAAAAAAATTCTCTTTCTCTCCTTCCCTCTCTCACTCTCTCTTTAAAAAAAAAAAAAAAAGAGAGAGAGAGAGGTGAGAGAGAGAGATAGAGAGACAGAGAGAATTTTTTTTTAAAGAATTTCCCCATCTTTTTTTTTTTTTTTTTTTTTTGAGAGAGAGAGAGAGTTTTTAATATTTAGTTTTTTTGGCAGACATAACATCTTTGTTTGTATGTGGTGCTGAGGATCGAACCCAGGCCGCACACATGCCAGGCAAGCACGCTATCACTTGAGCCACATCCCCAGCCCCCAGAGAGAATTTTTAATATTTATTTTTTAGTTTTTGGCGGACACAACATCTTTGTTTTTGTTTTTTTTTTTTAATTAATTTTTATTGTAGGTTGTTCAAAACATTACAACATCTTTGTTTTTGTATGTGGTGCTGAGGATCGAACCCGGACCGCACGCATGCCAGGCGAGCGAGCTACCACTTGAGCCACATCCCCAGCCCCAAGAATAGGAAACATTTTGCTTTTATATTTTATAAATTATAAACCTTGTTAAAATAATATATATTCGGGGCTGGAGATGTGGCTTAAGCGGTAGTGCGCTCACCTGGCATGTGCGCAGCCCTGGGTTCAATCCTCACCACTACATACAAATAAAATAAAGATGCTGTGTCCTCCAAAAACTAAACAATAAATACTAAAAAATTCTCTCTTTCTCTCTCTCTCTGTCTTTAAAAAAAATAATAATAATATATATTCAAACAAATAATAAATAGGACTGGAGGTGTGGTTCAGTCTTAGAGCATCCCTAGGTTTAATCCTCCCAAAATAAAAATAAATAAAAGCAGGGCATGGTGGTACAGCTTATAACTTCGGTGACTCAGGAGGCTAGGCAAGAGGATCTCAAGTCCAAGGACAGCATAGGCAATCTTAATAAAAATTTTTAAAAGGTCTAGGGGTATAGCTTAGTAGTATAGTACTTGCCAAGCATGTACTAGGTCCTGGGTTCAATCCTCTCTGCCACAAAATTTTTTTAAAATTAATAAATAAATTAAAATTTAAAAGCATGGTACCCCAGGAGCTGGGGTTTCTGGCTCTGCAGTAGAGCCCTTGCCTACCACATGTGAGGCCCTGTGAGGTCCTGGGTTCGATCCTCAGCACCACATAAAAATTAATAAACAAAATAAAGGTATTATGTCCAACTACAAATAAAAAATAAATATATTTTTAAAAAAGCATGGTACCTCATAAATATTTACAATTATATACAACAATTAAAAAGGGTAAATATTTTCAAAAGAAAATTTCGAATAACTATCTTATAAATCTAAAGGGGCTAGAATAAAATGCTCAAAATCTTTATTTACTTATTTATTTATATAAACTAGGGATTGAAAGTGGTGGCACTCTATCACTGAGCTACATCCTCAGAACATGTGTTTGTTTGTTTGTTTATCTATTTATTCTGGTAGTGAAGACTGAACCCAGGGATACTTTACCAGTGAGCTACATCCCCAGCCCTTTTTATTTATTTAGCACTGGGACTTAACTCAGGGGAGTTTTACCACTGAGTCACTTCCCCAGCCTTTTTATTTTTTATTTTGAGACAGGGTATCACTAAGTTGCTTAGGGCCTTGCTAAGTTTCTGAGTCTGGCTTTGAACTTGCAATTTTCCTTCTTCAGCCTTCACAGCCACTGCAACTATAGGTGAGGACCATGGCACCTGTCAAAATTCTTTTTTGAAATATATTCTTGCTAAATTTCTTAGGGCCTCACTCAATTGCTGATACTGTCCTTGAACTTTTCCTCTTGCCTCAGCCTCCCAAGTTGCTGGGAATACAGGTGCGAACCACCTGGCCCAACTCTTTATTTTTAGCTTGAGACAGGGTCTCACTGAGTTGCCCAGGCTGTCCTGGAATTTCAGATTCTCCTGCCTTAGCCTTCTGAGTAGCTGGGTTTAGAGGCAGGGCACTGCATCCAGCCCTAAAACTATTTTTAGAAATGAAATTAACTGCTAGGCACTTAATCATATACCTATAATTTCAGCTACTTGGGAGACTAAGGTAGGAGGATTACAAATTTAATCCAAGACCAACCAGGGCAATTTAGCAAGACAGGGTTTCAAAATAAAAATAAATATATAAAAACGGTTGGTGATGGGCTGGGGTTGTGGCTCAGTAGTAGAGCACTTGCCTAGCATGTAAGAGGCCCTGGGTTCAATTCTCAGCACCACGTATAAATAAATAAAATAAATGTCCATTAACAACTAAAAAAAATTAAAAAAAAAAAAAAAGGTTGGTGATATAGCATAGTAGTAGAGTACCCCTGGGTTAAAATCCCAGTACAAAAACAAAAACCTGCAATTTTTTTTTGGTTTGGGCTTGTATATTTAAAAATACACAGCACCCCAAATACTATATCAGTAGTTCACAGTTACATTCCAGGAATTCCACTTCATACTTTGCAAGCCTTGTAGGATATCCTGTAACCCACGGTATGCAGCTCTGTAGAGCATGAAATCTAATGTGAATATGTAATCTATGATTACATATGATTACAAATCTGAAAACAAACCAACACACACCAGCATGGGGAGAAGGTTAAAGGAATAAAACATTTCTGTTTAGACACTGAAAGGCTGGTACATGGTGGAACACCAGGAGATACTGGTATTCATCTCGTTTTGCTTTCAATTTAGACAACAAAAGAAGATTGATTCCTTCTTTCCAGGTTTTATATAATCTCTCAATAAATTCAAAGGTCTGTTTTTCTCTACACATGACAGGTACATAATGTGAAGATATAGAATTCATTACTAGGGCTGGGGATATAGCTGAGTTGGTAGAGTGCTTGCCTCACATGCACAAAGTCCTGGGATCAATCCCCAGCACCACACACACACTCAAAAAGAGTTGCAATATTTTTTCCAGTACTGGGGATTGAACTCAAGGGTCCTCTACCATGAAGCTACATACTCACCTCATGTTTTTTGGTACTGAGTATTAAACCCAGGGGTGTTCAACCACTGAGCCACACTCCCAGCCCTATTTTGTATTTTATTTAGAGAAAGGGTCTCACTGAGTTGCTAAGTGCCTTGCTAAATTGCTGAGGCTTGCTTTCAACTCAAGATCCTCCTGCCTCAGCCTCCCAAGCTGCTGGGATTATAGATGCACACCATCTTAAAACGGCTGAGGAGAATTTCATTTAAAAAGATCTAATGGAAGGGCTGGGGATGTGGCTCAAGCGGTAGCGCGCTCACCTGGCATGCACGGGGCGCTGGGTTCAATCCAAAGCACCACATAAAAATAAAATAAAGATGTTGTATCCACCGAAAACTAAAAAATAAATATTAAAAAATTCTCTCTCAAAAAAAAAAATCTAATGGGAAAAAAATCTAATTGGATTTCTCTCTCTCTCTCTCTCTTAAAAAAAAAAAAAGAAAAATCTAATGAGAAAAAGAAATCTAATTGGATCTGGGTGCAGTGGTGTACATTTGTCATTCCAGAATTTCAAAAGGTTGAGGGAGGGGGGCTGGGGAGATAGCTCAGTTGGTATGCACAAGGCCCTGGGGTCAAGCCCCAGCACCACCAAAAAAAAAAAAAAAAAAAAAAATGTTGAGGAGGAGGACTGCAAATTTAAGGCCAGCCTCAGCAACTTTTTGAGGCATTAGCAATTTAGTGAGATCCTGTCTCTAAACAAAATAATAATAATAATAATAATAGGTAATGGCTGGGGATACAGCTCAATAGTAAACTGAACTGGGATTCAATCCCCAGTTGAAAAAAAAATCTAATTGGAAAATTATTGATTCTTATTTATCTTATAAAACATCTTTCTATATGAAACACTGCCAGGGTTGTAGTTCAGTGGTAGAGTTTCTCGCCCAGTATGTGTGAGGCGCTGGGTTTGAACCTCAGCACCATATATAAATAAAATAAAGGTACTAAATTTTTTTTCATAGTTGTAGTATGGCTTTATTTTATTTGTTTATTTTTTTTTTTTTTTGGTGCTAAGGATCAAACCCAGTGCCTCACACATACCAGGCAAGTGCTCTGCCACTGAGCTTCAGCCCCATACTTGAGATGGAGTATTACTTTATATTGTCCAAGCTGGTCTCAATTTCATGTTTTGGGAAGCCCTGTCTGAGTCTCCAAATAACTTGGATTATAGGCATGTACCAATATACCCAGCTAGTATTCTTTCATAAATTTTTTTTTAATTAGATATTAAACCCAGGGTCACTTAACCACTGAGCCACATCTCCAGCCCTTTTTATTTTTAATTTTGAGACAGGGTCTCTCCAAGGTGATGAGGCTAGCTTTGAATTCGCCATTCTCCTGCCTCAGCCTCACAGCCACTGGTATTACATGTGTGCAACACCACACCTGGCTTTAATAAATTTTTTCTGAAGGCAAAACAGTCTATAACATGAATAAACCAAAACTTATTTTGCCAATTCCCTATTCTGAAACATTCTGGATTGTTTAGAATTTTTTTTAAATATATAAATAATGTTTTTTTTTAAATCAGACATGATGTACACACCCGTTATCTTAGTTACTCAGAAGGCTGAGGCAGGAGGAAAATCAAATTGAAGGCTAGCCCTGTATCAATATTTAAAATCAGGGACTGGGTCTCAGCAATTTGGCAAGGCCATAAGCAACTGAATGAGACTTATCTCAAAATTAAAAATTAGGGGCTGGGGTTGAGGCTCAGTGGCAGAGCACTTGCCTAGCATGTGTGAGGCACTGGGTTCAATCCTCAGTACCACATACAAATAATTACTAAAAAATATTTTTTAAAATAAGAATGATAATAAAAGGGACAGGGCGTGGTGGCACAGGCCTGTAATCCCAGCAATTTGAGGGCTGAGTCAATAGGATCTCAAGTTCAAGGCTAGCCTCAACAAATCACTGAGACCCTAAGCAACTTAGTAAGACCCTGTTTCAAAATAAAAAATAAAAATGGCTGAAAATGTGGCTCATCACCCATGGGTTCAATCCTCAGTACCAAAAAAATAATAATAAATAAAAAGGGTTGGGATATAGTTCAGTTCAGTTGGTTGAATGCTTGCCTCACATTCACAGGCCCCTAACTTCAATCCCCAGCACGACAAATAATAATAATAATTAATAAATTAAAAAGACTGGGGATATAGTTCAACGGTAAAGCACCCCTAGACTCTCCAATACCAAAAAAAAAAAAATTATATATATATATATATATATGTATATATATATATATATCAGGGACTGGGGATGAGGTTGTAGCTCATGTAGCTCAGTATCAGAGCTCAGCTGAGTTCAATACCTAGCACTGCAAATAATAACAATAACAGTGCTTTTCAAAAACCAATAATTTGATCATTTATTATAACAATCAAATTTTAATGCACTGTACATAATTATAGATGTTATGATTTTCTACAACAGGCAGTTATAGCAACATTACCATAAACACTTGAGTAATGCATGGTACTCACGATGTTTCGATGTCACTCACCAGGTGACAGAAATTTTTCAGTTCTATTATCATATTTCTTTTTCATTTTTAAAACTAATACATAAAAACAAAAATTATACATATTGGCCAAGTATGGTAGTATATGTCTGTTATTCCAGCATCTCAGGAGGCTGAGGCAAGAGGATCATAAATACAAAGCCAGCTTGGGCAATTTAGCCAGACCCTATTTCAAAACAAAACAAAAAGGACAGAAAATGTAGTTCAGTGCCCTGGGTTCAATCCTTAGTACCACAAAAATAAAATGGAAAAAAAAAAAAAAAAAAAGTATGGGGCTGGGGATGTGGCTCAAGCGGTAGCGCGCTCGCCTGGCATGCGTGCGGCCCGGGTTCGATCCTCAGCACCACATACAGACAAAGATGTTGTGTCCGCCAAATACTAAAAAATAAATATTAAAATTCTCTCTCTCTCCCCCCCCCAAAAAAAAAAAAAAAAAGTATAAAGCCAGCCTGGGCAATTTAGGGAAACTGTCACAAAATTTTAAAAGGGCTGAGCACACGGTGACCCATGCCTGTAATCCCCAGTAACTCAAGAGATTGAGGAAAGAGGATCATGAATTCAAAACCAGCCTCAGCAAAAGGCAGGTATTTAGCAACTCAGTGAAATCCTATCTCTAAATAAAATACAAAATAGGGCTGGGGATGTGGCTCAGTGGCCTAGTGCCCAAGTTCATCCCTGGTATTCCCTGCACGCCCCCCTCCAAAAAAAAAAAAAAAAAAGAAGACTGAATTTTACATTTGTGAGGAATATCTAAAGTCTTGATATTTTCTTAAGAAAGCAAGTTTATCTGAAACTAATTATAATAAATTCTACTTGCAATATTGGGAAAGTTCTAGAAATTCTAATATTTCTAGAAGGCTTGTTTCATTGTTTTCTCCCTATAGTCTTGGGGATTAAATCCGGGGCTTTACACATGCTAGGAAAGTGCTCTACCACTAAGTTACATCCTCAGTCTTTTTTATTTTATTTTGAGACAGGGTCTCTCTAAACTCCCTTGAACTTGTGATCCTCCAGCCTCAGATCTTCTGAGTAGCTGGGATTACAGGTGTGCACCACTGGCCCCCCTAATCCTGGCCTATTTAAGTATTTAAAGGAGTTATTATTTCAGCTTTATATTTATTAAAAATTTTATCTCCACTCATTGAATTAAAAAATCAGGCCGAGTTTTATTATGTATATCTGTGAAGTATGTAACTCATTGATCCCAATAAAAATTGTACTTACTTCCATGATTCCAAGATTTTGGCTTGGAAAATATCAGTACCCTAAAATGATAAATACATATAACCACTATTACAAATGAACAGATTAAAATGAATAAGAGACATAGAACTTATATTTACCACCAAATTTGAATTCCCTTTTCTACCTCTTTCCATTATAATTTACAATGGGAAACCAGCAAGCAGATGGATAATTTTTTTATTTCACTTTCATTTTTATAATCTATTAACTTACCTAAATGCTTGTAATGGTGATTGTGAGCTTGTAATAAAACTTTTACTCGATCCAAAGGAGCAACTGTTGTTTTGGCGCAGCATCCAGCAATCCCTAAAAATTGTTTAAAAGGTCAGAAATAAATTGCATATCATTTCTTTCTACAGGGAAATCTTTATTTGTCCAACCAGCAAACCCACTGATCTTTAATTTGGTCTCCATGGATAGAATTGCCCAGTAGCAGGGATATGCAGATGATTGGCCCCCATTTCCTATAATTTAATAATTGAGAATGTCAGACTTAAAAATAAGTTTGGGGAGTATAAATCACTTCCCAGTGCCTGGTGAACCCTGGAATTTTGCTAAAATGTATCTGTGGAGACTAAAACAAAGGTATTTACCCAACTGCAAAGTTCTGTTTCTAATAAGCATCTCTTCTTCTTGGATGAATTTTACATTAAAACAACCAACTTTTTTTTGTTGTTATTTTTTTTAGTTGTCAATGGACCTTTATTTTATTTATGTATGTATTTGTTTATAAATGGTGCTGAGGATCAAACCCATGGCCTCACACATGCCAGGCAAATGCTCTACCACTGGGCAACAACCCCAGCCCCAAAACAACCAACTTTTACCCATAAAAGCAGTCATTCATTTATACATTCAGCAACTTTGTATTTAGTTCCTACTTTGTGCCACTGGCCATATGTGTGGATGAAAACAGAGTAAAGTGCTTACATGGACTTTAAGATTGATCAGAGGGTGGGGATGTGGCTCAAGCGGTAGGGCGCTCGCCTGGCATGCGTGCGGCCCGGGTTCGATCCTCAGCACCACATATAAACAAAGATGTTGTGTCCACCAATAAGTAAATATTAAAATTTTGAAAAAAAAAAAAAAAAGATTGATCAGAATGCTACTGACCTATCAGCATAGAACGCTTCAAAAGTGATCACATAAAGACTTTTCTACAATACTTTCCTGTATTATAGAAACACTCAATAAGATGAGTTGTTTCTATAATAAAAGGTGAGCAAAAAAGCCTTTGTTTTCTTTACGAGTGCATTAAATTCTTCACCATCAAATATGTATTTCAGGGCTGGGGATGTGGCTCAAGTGGTAGCGCGCTCGCCTGGCATGCATGCGGCCCAGGTTCCATCCTCAGCACCACATACAAACAAAGATGTTGTGTCCGCCGAGAACTAATAAGTAAATATTTTTAAAAAAAATATGTATTTCAGGGGCTGGGATTGTGGTTCAGCGGTAGAGCACTTGCCTAGCACGTGCAAGGTCCTGGTTTCAATCCTCAGCACCATATATAAATAAATAAATAGAATAAAGATAATGTGTTGAACTACAACTAAAATATAAATATTTTAAAAATCTGGGGCTGGGGATGTGGCTCAAGCGGTAGCGCACTCGCCTGGCATGCGTGCGGCCCGGGTTCAATCCTCAGCACCACATACAAAGATGTTGTGTCAGCCAAGAACTGAAAAATAAAAATATTAAAAAAAAAAAATCTGTATTTCAGAAGGGTCAAGAGGACAAGAATTTTATGGATCTCCTTCACTGATGCATCACCAAAGACCAATGCAGAGTCTAGCACATAAAATCATAAAGTCCATACCCACTGTATTTGACAGCTCAGCGTGTAACTAATATTAAAGCCCACCCTTTCAGATATCCAAAAATTAAATGTAAATTTGTACTGTAATATAAAAGTTTATATTTATAAAAGTTTTTTTTTATTTGAACTAATAGAAATAGCAGGCTATTCAAAATTGAGGATAAACTAAAAGTCATTTGCATCTGGTTTTATTTGCTTATATTATTTTATGATACATTATTATCTTCTCAGTCATATATGGATTAACCCATCAAATGAAATTATTTAGAATGTATTCAATAAGTAGTTTCCTTTAATAGTATCTTAATTTAATACTGCTTCAAAGGTTAATTAATCAACAACCCAATAGTCCATTTGAGTTAGGTCAAGTAGCTTTCATCTTTATTTTGCAGTGCAAGAGATCAAATCTAGGAACTTGTACAAGCTAAGAAGCACTCTACCACTGTGCTATACCATATTTCCACCACCACCACCCATTTATCTATCTATTTATTTATTTATTTTTCAGTACTGAAAATTGAACCCAGAGGTACTCTACCACTGACCTCCTCTTTTTATTTTTATTTTGAGACAAAGTCCCCCCCAAAATGGCCAAAGCTAGCCTTGAACTTGATATGCTCCTGCTTCAACCTCCAGAGCAGCTGAGAATACAAAAGCACCACTGCGCCCAGCTGCTGCTTTTATCTTTCTTTTAAGAGAAAGCAACTAGACTAGAGGTAGCTCAGTGGTAGAAGCACCAAAAAAAAAAAAAAAAAGAAAAGGAAGATTGAACAACTAAAGAGATTTGCCCAAAGCACTGTTAACCATAATAGTTAACAAATATTCAGTATTTATTTTGTACCAGGCACTAGCCTAAGAAATTTAATTGTGGGCACTGTGCCAAGGCTTTTACTATTCCAGTTTAATCATTAGAACAATTTTTTAAGGTAGGTAGACTTATATTCTCTTTTGATGATGGGAAAACTAAGGTAAAAAGGTTAAATAACTTGCCCAGCCTATCACCTGGATGTGAAACTCCTATACAACCTTCAAAGTCATGCCTTCCAAAAATTTGAACCAGCACTTAACAAAAGAAACACAGATGGGCAATAAAATGAAAAGATGCTCAGCATCATTTTCTTCAAGAAAATAAGAATTAAAATCACAATTAGATAACATTAAACACTTGTAAAAATGAAAAACATACATAATACCCTAACAATACCAACAAGTACTGACAAGGCAGTGGGGATAAAAAATGAAACAGATGCTTTGAGAAATAAGTTAGCAGGGGTTTTTTGTTTTGTTTTGTTTTGTTTTTGGTACTGGGGATTGAACTCATGAACACTCTACCACTGAACTACATCCCCAGCCCCTTACGTGTGTGTGTTTGTGTGTGTGTGTGTACGTGTGTGTGTCTGTGTGTGTGTGTGTTTTCCTGAGATAGGGTCTCCTTAAGCTGCCACAATTGGCCTTGAACTTGTCATCCTCATGTCTTAGCCTCCCAAGTAACTAGGCTTATTTATTTATTTATTTATTTATTTAAATAAGACTAAACACTTCTTTTTTTTAAGAGAGAGAGAATTTTAATATTTATTTTTTTTGGTTTTCAGCGGACACAACATCTTGTTTGTATGTGGTGCTGAGGATCGAACCCGGGCCGCACTCATGCCAAGCGAGCATGCTACTGCTTGACCCACATCCCCAGCCCCTATTTATTATTTATTTATTTATTTATTGGTACTGGGAGTTAAAACAGGGGTAACTTTACCACTGAGCTACATCCCCAGTCCTTTTTATTTTTGAGGCAGGGTCTCATTAAGTTGCTTAGGGCCTTGCTAATTGCTGAGGCTGGCCTCAAACTCGCAATCATCCTGTCTCAGCCTCAGGAACTGATGTGATTACAAGTGTACACCACAGTGTTCAGAATTGGCAATTTCTTATTAAATTAAGTACAGCCAGAGGATGTAACTTATTGGTAGAGCACTTGCCGAGTTCAATCCCCAGCACTGCAGAAATTATAAATTAAAAAAATAAAGTTAAGGGCTGGTTCCCAAGGTTCATAAATCTTCTGGAGCCCTTTCCTCCACTGCACCAGCCAAAAAGCACAGAGGTCTCTAGCTGGAGCCAGCCTGGCCTAGGAGCAGCTGCCTTAAACTCCTGGTCCTGAGTAGCTGAGATGTGCCACCACTCCTGGCTTCCTTTTTTTTTTTTTTTTTTTAATTCCAACCTGAGTGAAGATGATTGTAATTTTTCATACTATCAAAGAGTAAAAGGATGTTGGCTGGGGATGAGGCTCAAGCGGTAGCGCGTTCGCCTGGCATGCCTGCGGCCCCGGGTTCGATCCTCAGCACCACATGCAGACAAAGATGTTGTATCCGCTGAAAACTAAAAAATAAATATTAGAAATTCTCTCTCTCTCTCTCTCTCTCTCTCTCTCTCTCTTTCTCCCCCCCCCTCTCTCCTCTCTCTCTATCTTTAAAAAAAAAAAGGATGTAAACATGTTTATTGTCATCTTTTTATAAATTGTGAAATGTATATTTTAAAAAGTTAAACATGATATTCTTTTCTTTTTTTAAAGTAACTGTGGAAGATGTCTTTTTTTATTATTTAATTATTTTAGTTGTTGATGGGCCTTTATTTTTTATTTATATGTGGTGGTGAGAATCAAACCCAGTGCTTCACACATTCAAGGCAAGCACTCTACCACTGAGCCACAACCCCAGCCTATATGATAATCTTAAAGCCAAGGAGTCAGGGCTGGGGATATAGCTCAGTAGTAGAGTCCTTGCCTCCCATGCACAATCCCCAGCACCCAAAAAAAAAAAAAAAAAAAAAAAAGAGCAAGGAGTCCCTTCCTAGAAATTTGCCCAAGGATAAAGAAACCAAAGGATTTCATCCAGGGGATGAAACTCACATAAAACACTACTTTTCATAGTCTCTTAAGTCAGATAGTGGAAAACCAGAAAGAAATCAAATTTTCATCAACAGATGTGGCTAGGCACAGTGGCACACATGTCTAGTTCCAGCTACTTGGGAGGCTGAGGAGGGAGGATCACTTGAACCCAGGAATTTTGGAGACCAGCCTGGGCTATGTAAGAAAAAACCATTTCAAAAAAGAAAGGAAGAAAAAAGAAAGAAAGAAACTTTGGTATATCCATACAACAAAATATTATTTGTTAGTAAAAAGGAACAGCAGCGGGGCTGGGGCTGTAGCTCAGTGGCAGAGCATTTGCCTAGCATGTGTGAGGCACTGGGTTTGGTCCTTAGTACTACATAAAAATAAACAAATAAAATAAAGGCATTCTATCCATTTGCAACTATAAAAGAAAAAAAAAAGGAACAGCAGCATGGTGGTACACACCTGTAATCCTAGCTATTAGAGAGGCTGAGGCAAGAAGATTGCAAGTTCAAGGCCAGTCTGGGAAACTTACCAAGACCCTACCTTAAAATAAAAAATAAAAAGGGCCAGAGATATAGCCAGTGGTAGATATGGTTTCCCCGGGTTCAATACTCAGTACTGCAAAAACAAAAACATAAATAAAAATAAAAATATTTAATGTTTTAAAATTCCAAATGGCTGGGGATATTGCTTAGTAGTAAAGTACCCAGGGTTTGATCCCCATTATAGATAGATTTGAGGAAAACAAGGGCTAGAAGTATAACTCAGTGGTAGAGTTCTTGCCTAGCATGATTTGAGCCACAGCAGTGAGAGAGAAGAAAAAAAAAAAAAAAAAAAAAGGAACAAACTTCACATACAACATGGGTAAATTTTCAAAACATTTTGCTAAGCGAAGAATGCCAGATATTCCATTTAGGTGGTACTGAAGACTGAACCAGAGCTTCATGCGTGCTAAGCAATGGTCTACCTCCAAGTTATATCCCTAGTCCCCAATTTTTTTTTGAGACAGGCTCTCCCTTAATTGCCCAGGCTGGTCTTAGAGTTTCAATCCTTTTGCCTCAGAAAATAGATCTGTGCTTGTCAGAAGTTGAGGATGACAGGAGGAGAATGACACAAGGGAAGTGGAACTATTTTGGGGTGATGAAACTATTCTATATCTTGACTATGGTAGACTTTATACATTTTTGGCAAGCTGAATTTAACTATGTACCTCAAAAGAGTGAACTTTACTGTATATAAAGTATACTTCAGTAAGCCTACTTAAAAAAAAAGGCAAAAATCCTATGGAATCAGACATGGTGGCACATGCCTATAATCACAGAAACTCAGGAGGCTGAGGCAGGAAGATCACAAGTTCAAGGCCAACCTGTGAAACTTATTGAGACCCTGTTTCAAAATAAAAAATAAGGGCTGGGGATGTGGTTCAAGCGGTAGCGCGCTCTCCTGGAATGCGAGCGGCTCTGGTTCGATCCTCAGCACCACATACAAACAAAGATGTTGTGTCCGCCGATAACTAAGAAATAAATATTAAAAAAAAAATTCTCTCTCTCTCTCTCTCTCTCCTCTCTCAAAAAAAAAATTAAATTAAATTCAAAATAAAATGACTAGGGATATAGCACAGTGGTTCAGTACCCTGGGTCCAAAAAATAAAATAAAATACTATAGAAACTTCTAAAGGGCTCAAGCGGTAGCGCGCTCGCCTGGCATGCGTGCGGCCGGGTTCGATCCTCAGCACCACATACAAAGATGTTGTGTCTGCCGAAAACTAAAAAATAAATATTAAAAAAAAAAAAGAAACTTCTAAAAACCATCTGGCTTAATCAAGATTCCTTTGTAGTATTTCCTATACTTGCTATTTCCAATCTTTCCTCTTTCATTAAATTTTTTCTGTAGTAAAGTATAAGATACAAACATAAAAGTACAAAAATCATAAGCATGCCTCCTAACAAGTTAGTGCAAAGTGAATGAAATCATGTTAGATCAAGAAATAGGATACTTGGGCTGGGGTTATAGCTTAGTAGCAGAGTGCTTGCCTAGCACATGTGAGGCACTGGGTTCGGTCTTCAGCACCACGTAAAAAAATAAATAAAATAAAAAATAACACATACACACAAAAAAAGAAAAAAGAAAAGAAATAGGATACTTATATTAAGCCCCCAAAAGTCTTTTTCCAATGCTCCCCAAAATACTATCTGTCCCTCCTCAGAGATAATCAACTACTCTTCTGATTTTAACAACATAGATTTAATTTTGATCATATTTGACCTTTATACAAACAAAATGACACAGTATATGCATAGTCTACTGTCTGGCTTTTGCTGTTCAATATTATGTTTGTGAGATTTTTCCATAATTGTTAAGTGTGGCAATAATTCATTAATTTTCAGTGATGCATAGTATCTCATTTATTAGTATACCATATTTTCATTATACGTCCTAACTTTGACAGAAATTGGGGTTGCTTCTAGTTTTTGGCTATTATGAATATGGCAACTGCAAACAAAAATACAGTCTATATATTGGTATATGCTTAGAAACCATTAGATATATAGCATGCAAATATTCAGCTTCATAAATAACTGCTTAACCAGTGCTTCGAAGTGGTTTTACCAATCTATAGTACTACCAACAGTACATGAGTCCTGCTTGCTATTCTAATCTACATGTCCCAAGAATTTAGTTCAACACCCAGTCCACATTATAAAATAATGTTCAAAACAACTTCTGATCTCTTTCCAAAAACCACCACAAAAATTGCTCCAATGATAGCCATCAGTCAATGACAGCTACCTCCTTGCAGTTGCTCAGGCCAAAACAAATCATCTTTGACTTTCCCTCACCTCACCTCTAATCAGTCAGAAAATCCTATGTATATACATATATATATGTATTTACATATATATACATATATATATGTATTTACATATATATATACATATACATATATATATATATATATATATATATATATATCCATAATCTCACAACTTCTCACCAACTTCACAGATACTATGCTGATCCAAGCCACTATCATCTATCATCGAAATTACTGCAATAACTCCCAAACTGGTCTCTTCGCTTCTATATGTGCACCTTACAGTTTTTCTCAACAGAGCAGCCTGACACTTTTGTGCTCAATATCTGTAATATTGCCAGGTGCAGTGATCCACACCTGTAATCCCAGTGACCTGGGAGGCTGAGGTAGGAGGATGGCAATTCAAAGCCAGCCTCAGCAACTTAGGGATCCCCTATCTAAAAATAAAACAAAAAAGGTTGGGGGTGTGGCTCAGTGCTCAAGAGCCCCTGGGTTCAAGCACCAGCACACATAGATACACACAAAAATCTTTAATATTTCCCCATTTCACTCTGAGTAAAAATCAGAATCTTTATGATTTGGAAGATCCCTTCATTTTCTTCTCCCTGCTCTTTACCTAACTTCCTTCCCTAATCAACACCACTTGTCTTCAGCCAAATGTCTTGCAGCAGACTAGACTTTCTGGCTTTAAAGCCTTTGCCTTCTCTGCCAGGCATTGTTGCACACATTTGTAATCCCAGTGACTCAGGAGACTGAGGCAGAAGGATACAAGTTCAAGGCCAGCCTCAGCAATTTAGCAAGCTTCTGTCTCAAAATAAGAAAATTAAAAGGGTGGGGATGTAGCTCAGTGGTAAAGCACTCCTGGGTTCAATATCTAGTACATCTAGTACAAAAAAAAAAAAAAAGTTCGCTCAAATTTCAAGTTTCAATCTCTCAATGAGACACCACAGCCATCATCTTTAATACTGTCCACTCCACTGCCTTCCCTGTCTTCTTTCTACTTCTTCCCATTGCATTCATCACCTTCTAACATACTATATTTTCATTCTGTTTATTCTTTCACCTTACAACTCCATAACCAACATAAACTCCAGGAAGGTATAGATATTTCTTTTGTTCCTTTTTTTAAATATTTATTTTTTAGTTGTAGTTGGACACAATACCTTTATTTATTTTTATGTAATGCTGAGGATGAAACCCAGGACCTCACATGTGCTAGGGGAGCCCTCTACCACTGAGTCACAACGCCAGCCCCTTTCTTGTGTTCTTTGATGTATACTAAGCAAAAAGTAGGCACATACCTGGCACTCAAATATTCCAGTACGAATAAATGAATGCCCTTTTTATCAGGAGGACAAACTAATTGTTGTTACTGCTGCAGAATACAGATAATATATTTCAACAATAATTCATAATGTGGAATTTTAAAATTCTCTGTCAAATAACTAAGTGATGATAACCCAGACAAGCAATTACACCATAAGGGAAGAGATTAAAACACTTCTTTATGATAAGGCAGAGGAAATTTCTTTGAGACAATATGAATGTTCTGGTCTCGTGGTCAGATCAATAGTAGGGCTTGTCAAGTAGTTTTGACACAGTTTGCTAATTTTACACAATTTCTCAGTCATCTTTAAAAAGCTGACCTCCAGTATTTATTTTCCTTTAAGCAAACAACAAAACCTAATTGCACACTCGGTTACCCAGTCTCTACAAAAGAAAGGAGTGCCCAGTATGTTTCGTGTAAGGGATCTCCCTCTTTTCCTGGCTACCCAACTCTGGATAATATCAGCTTCACTTAGTCCTTCCACGTCTCCAGCCTCTTCCCAAGAGCCCAAGGTCCCACTCCCTTGAACCTGGCTGGCACAAGACAAGGATTATTAGAATGAGATTACAGGCAGGTATGGGTAAACATCCGGCAGGGTACTGAAGCAGAGTAGGGAGTATCGTAGAGGCCTCTAGCATCCGATCTGCCAGCGATTTTAGCCGGAGGAAAGCAGCCAGAAGACTTCGGGGCGGACACTCACCTCCGGCCAAGAAGGAGCGCAGCCAGTAGAAGTCACGACGGGCAGTAGGCCCTCCGGCCCCTGCCGCCTGCGGCATGGCGGGAGGGGTTTCGGCCGCTGCCAGGGCCGCCGCCGCAGCCATCAGGACCACAGTCACCAAGGGGACGTGGGTTGCCAACTTACAAACCACGGAACAGAACCATGGCTGGTGCCTGCAGTGACAGGTGGCCGACCGCCGAGCTGGCGGGGCCTAATGATTCCAGGTGCGGCGCCCGCTGATGGCGTAACCCAGGGGCGGAGCCTGGGTCACGCCCCAAGGGGTCTGGAGTGGGGCGGGGCCTGAGGGAGACCGAGATCTCCGGGCTGGTCTCCCCAGCGAGCCTTGCCCCACCTCTCTACTCCCCTATTTTTTTTTTTTTTTCCTAATTTTTGGGTATTGGGGATTGAACTAAGGGGCACTCAATTACTGAGCCACATCCCCAGCCCTGTTTGTATTTTATTAGAGACAGGGCCTCACTGAGTTGCTTAGCACCTCGCTTTTGCTTTAAACTCACAATCTTCCTGCCTCAGCCTCTGGAGCTCCTGGGATTAAAGGCCTGTGCCACTGTGTCTGGCTTCTACTACCCCATTTGCAGTGTTTGTTTTTATACTGGGGATTGAATCCAGGGTCACTTAACCATTGAACCACATCCCCAGCCTTTTACATTTTTAATTTTGAGACAGTGTCTCACTAAGTTGGCTTGGGTCTTATCAAATTGCTAAAACTGGGTTCAAACATGTGTTTATCCTATCTCAGTCTCTCATGTCACTGGAATTACAGGCATCTGCCAGGCCTGCTTTGCTTTTCAGGGCGGAAGATGGAAAGGGTGGCTATTCAGGGTCCTGTCAAAACCCACTACCTGCCCAGACTCCGCACATACCTGTAATTTCAGTGGCTTGGGAGGCTGAGACAGGAGGATCACAAGTTGAAAGCCAACCTCAGCAAAAGCCAAGTGCTAAACAACTCAGTGAGACCCTGTCTCTAAATAAAATTCAAAACAGGGCTGGGGATGTGGCTCAGGGGCCAAGTACCCCTGAGTTACCTCCAGTTACCTTCCCCACCAACCCCCCCCCCCAAAAAAAAAAACACTACCTCAAAATGCTTTCCCATTCTTTGGCCTATATTGAGTTGTAACCACCCATTGAGATGCTTTCTAACCTCCCTAAAATGCACCCTTTCCACAATCAATCTTCAGCTTTTCATTCTCTCCTAGTATCTCTTTGCTTACTATTCCAACTCTGCTTTCTCAGAGCTCCTCATTTAATTTCAGTCGCTGCCTCCCTAAGCCCCACTAAGATTCCAAAGCGCCCATGCCACATTTGCACAGGCAGCAAGGGACGGACACACACACACACACACACACACACACACACACACACTCATACACACATCCTGAAGTAGCTCTAGAGCTAAACAGGTTATTCTTTCTTTGGGTCCCTAGTCATTAAAACAAGCTAGTTTGTAACAGTCATCCACTTCATACTTTGAATATAGCCCTTGATGCTCTGTCACTGTGAATTATTTTTTTAATTTTTTTAAATTAATTATACATGACAGTAGAATGCACCTTGCTAACCATATATAATGGAGTATAATTTCTCATTCTTCTGGTTATACATGATGTAGAACCCCACTCTTCATGTAGTCATATATGTATATAGGGTAATAATGTCTGATTCATTCTACTATCCTTCCTATCCCCAGTCCCCCTCCACTCCCCTCACTCCCCTCTACCTAATCTGAAGTAACTCTTCCCTAGCCCCCCATCCCTTATTGTGAATTAGCATCTGATATCAGAGAAAACACTCAGCCTTTGGTTTGGGGGATTGGCTTATTTCACTTAGCATGATATTCTCCAGCTCCATCCATTTATCAGCAAACACCAAAAAACAACCCACTCAATAAGTGAGCTAGGCTGGGTGGGGTGGCTCACACCTATAATCCCAGTGGCTCTGGAGGTTGAGACAGGAGGATCTCGAGTTCAAAGCCAGCCTCAGCAAAAGCCAGGCACTAAGCAACTCAGTAAGACCCTGTCTCTAATAAAACACAAAACAGGGCTAGGAATGTGCCTCAGTGATTGAGTGCCCCTGAGTTCAATGCCTGGTACACCCCTCCCCCCAAAAAATGGACTAAAGAACTGAACAGAGGGCTGGGGCGCGCTCGCCTGGCATGAGTGCGGCCCAGGCTCGATCCTCAGCACCACATACAAACAAAGATGTTGTGTCTGCCGAAAACTAAAAATACATAAATAAATGAGTAAATATTAAAAAAAAAAAAAAAAAAGAACTGAACAGACACTCCAACAGAAGAAGAAATGCAATTGATCAACAAATATATGGAAAAAATGTTCAAAAGATTTTTCTAGGTCTGGGGTTGTAGCTCAGTTAAGAGTACTTGCCTGGCATGTATGAGGCACTGGGTTCAATTCTCAGCACCATATACAAACAAGTAAAATAAAGGTCCATCAACATGTAAATAATAATAATAATAATAATAATAAAAAGTTTTTTCGGGCTGGGGATGTGGCTCAAGTGGTAGTGCGCTCGCCTGGCATGCATTCGGCCCAGGTTCGATCCTCAGCACCACATACAAACAAAGATGTTGTGTCCGCCAATAACTAAAAAATAAATATTAAAATTCTCTCTCTCCCTCTCTCTCTCCCTCTTTCTTTAAAAAAAAAAAAAAAAAAAAAAAATTTTATCTCACCCCTGTCAGAATGGCAATTATCAAGGGCTGGGGGTGGGGGAGGGGAAGGGGATTAGCAAGGATGGTGGAATGTGATGGACATTATTATCCAAAGTACATGTATGAAGACACGAATTGTGTGTCAACATACTTTACCTACAGAGATATGAAAAATTATGGTATAGAGCTCTCGCCTAGCATGCGCAGGGCCCTGGGTTCGATCCTCAGCACCACATAAAACTAAATGTTTGGAATAAATGTATTGTGTTCAACTACAACAACAAAACAATAAATATTAAAAAAAAAAAAAAAAGAAAAATTATGGTATATATGTGTAATGAGAATTGTAATGCAAAAAAAAAAAGTACATGTATAAAGACATGAATTGCCGTGAACATACTTTATATACAAAGATGTGAAAAATTGTGCTCTATATGTGTAATAAAAATTGTAATGCATTCCACTGTTGTGTATTTGAAAAAAAATAATATCAATTAAAAAATAAAAGGATACAGGATACACGGCTGGGGATATAGTTCAGTTGGTAGAATGCTTAACTTGCATTCATGAGGCCCTGGGTTCCATCCCCAGCATCACAAATAAATAAATAAATAAATAAAAGAACACAACAGCCAGGCATGGTGTGGTGGTATGCCTGTAAGCCCAGCAGCTCAGGAGGCTGAGGCAAGAGGATCACAAATTCAAAGCCAGCCTCAACAAAGTCGAGGCACTAACCAACTCAGTGAGATCCTATCTCTAAATAAAATACAAAATAGGGCTGGGGATGTGGCTCAGTGGTCAAGTGCCCCTGAATTCAATACCCAGGATCGGAAAAAAAAAAAAAAAAAAGAACACAAACAACAATAAATGTTGGTGAGGATGTGGGATACACTCATACATTGCTGGTGGGAATGCAAATTGGTGCAACCACTATGGAAAGCAGTATGGAGATTCCTCGAAAAATTTGAAAAGGAACCACCATTTGGCCCAGCTATCCCACTTCTCATTTTATACCCAAAGGATACTATAGTGATGCAGCCACAGCAATGTTTATAGCAGCTCAACTCACAATAGCTAAACTACGGAACCAACCTAGGTGCCCTTCAACAGATTAATGGATTAAAAAAATGTTAGATACACACACACACACACACAAACATACATGGGAATATTACTTAGCTTTAAAAAAGATTGTGACTTCCACATGAGAAAAAAAAAGATTGTACTTACTGCATTTATTTATTTTTATTTATTTATTTTGCTAGGGATTGAACCCAGGGCCTTGTGCATGTAAAGCAAGCACTCTCTACCAACTGAGCTATATCCCCAGCCCCCTCAACTTATTTTTGAAAGGATTTGTTTTCTTCTTTTCCTCTCTCCTTCCTCCTCCCTCATCTTTTCCCCTTTCTGATCTCTGAGGAAATAGGATTATTTTTCTTCTCAATCCTAGGCAGAGTTACCTGTCCTTGAGCCAAGGAAAAGTAATTCAAACTTTGGGGATGGCACCAGAAGATCTCAGAAATAACTTATCTCCCAAATTAACAACTCCAGTCAGAACATGTGAAATGTAGCCTTTGAATCACCCATCTAAAAGCCCTCTGCTCCCCTTGATGGGCAGAATCACAGCCTCTGGGATGGAAGTCCCTGTGTGTCTCCTTTGGTAGCAAAGCAATAAAACAACTTTATAATTTTTCTCAAAAACCATTTTATCATTATTGGTTTGGCAGTGGGGACAAGGACTCCACAGGGAGTGGCACAAATTTGTAATCCCAGCAACGCTGAAGCCTGAGACAGAAGGACCACAAGTTTAAGACCAGCCCCAGCAACACAGGGAGACCTCTCAGTAACTTGGTGAGACTCTGTCTCAAAATTTGAAAAATATTAAAAAGAGTTGGGATGTAGCTCAGTGGTAAAGTGCCTCTGGGTTCAATCCCTAGTATTAAAATAAATAAATAAATATATATTTTTTAAATATTTATTTTTTAGTACTTGGCGGACACATCTTTGTTTGTATGTGGTGCTGAGGATCGAACCCGGGCCGCACGCATGCCAGGCAAGCGCGCTACCACTTGAGCCACATCCCCAGCCCCAAATAAATATTTTAAAAATAATAAAAATCAAGGGCTGGGTTTGTGGCTCAGTGGTAGAGTGCTTGCCGTGAATGTGTAAGGCACTGGGTTCAATTCTTAGCACCACATATTAAAAAATAAAATAAAGTCCATTGACAACTAAAAAAAATTTTTAAATAATAATAATAAAAATCAGGGCTGGGGATGTGGCTCAAGCGGTAGCGCGCTCGCCTGGAATGCGTGCTGCCCGGGTTTGATCCTCAGCACCACGTACAAAAAAAGATGTTGTGTCCGAAGAAAACTAAAGAATAAAAAATATTAAAAATAAAATTAAATTAAAAAAATAATAATAATAAAAATCAAAAGCCCCCTTAGGGTAAAGTTGATTTAAAATACTAATCTTCTAGAAATTTGATCTTCTATATTTAAATGAAGGTATGCATGCCAGGCACAGTGTCATATGCCTGTAATCCCAGCTTCTCAGGAGGCTGAGGCAGAAGGATCACAAGTTCATAGCCATCTCAGTAATTTAACAAGGCCCTAAGCAATTTAGGAGCTCTGTCTCCAAATAAAATATGAAAAGAGCTGGAACCTAGATGTCCATCAATAGATACATGAATAAAGAAATCATAGTATATATACACAATGGAATATTACAAAGCATTAAAAGAGAATAAAATTATGGCATTTGCAGATAAATGGATGGATTTGGAGAATATAATGCTAAGCGAAGTATGCCAATCCCCAAAGGCCAAAAGTTTTCTCTGATTAGTGGATGTTGGGGATATCTGATTAGTGGATAATGGTGGGAGGGAGTGCATGGGAAGAATGGAGGAATTTTGGACTGGGCAAAGGGGAGGGTGGGGAGAGGAGGGCGAATGTGGCAGGAAAGATGGTGGAATGAGAAGGACATCATTACCCTACATACACATAAGATTGCAGGAATGGTGCAACTCTATGTTATGTACAACCAAAGAATGGAAATGCTTTGCTCTATTTTTAAAAAAATATTTATCTTTTAGTTGTAGTTGGACACAATACCTTTGCTCCATTTATTCACTTTTATGTGGTGCTGAGGATTGAACCCAGGGCTTCGCATTTGCTAGGCGAGCGCTCTACAGCTGAGCTACAACCCCAGCCCCTGCTTTGCTCTATTTGTGTACAATGAATTGTCATATATAACTAAGTACAACAAATTTTTTAAAAATGGAAAATAAAAAAAGGGGCTGGGGATGTGGCTCAGTGGTTAAACTCCCATAGGTTCAATTCCCTCCAGTAAAAAAAAAAAAAAAAAAAAAAAGATATAAAATCTATATAGGATCTTGATTTAACATTCAAGCTGCCATCTTAAATGTTAACCAACATCTTATGAGATATTTTCACTTTCCTGTACTTCCTCTTACCCCAACTCCTCCCACTCCCCTTACTGACCTACCCCAGAGTACCCTAACCCTAAGCCATCCCAGAAGGATCAACCTCTTTGCTCTGGAAAGCCCTGATACCATCACCATAAGCCAATCCCAGGTATTCCCCACCCATCTAGCTCTGACACAAGCACCCTGCAGCCTATCCCATAGCGCCACAACTGCAAACTCCTACCCCACAAAAGCCCCACACCTGAAAGTCGCAGGGCCCCTCTCTCTCTTCTCTATAGAGAGATGGCCTTTATCTGTCAGCTTTGACAAACTTTCCTGTGGATCTCTGCCTGGTTTCCCTGCCTGATCTCCATCCTGTCCCTCATTTCTCTTGCTTTCTCACTTTCCTTTCAATCTATCAACAGATGAATGAATAAAGAAAATGTGGTATAAAATTTTAAAAATAAAATTATGGCATTTGCAGGAAAATGGATGGAACTAGAGACCATCATGTTAAGCAAAATAAGTCAAACTCAGAAGATCAAAGATCTTGCATTTCCTCACATATATGAAAGCTGGAGAGGAAAAAGAAAGAGGGTGGGTATCTTAAAAATCAAAGAAATTATCATTATCAGTACAGAAAAAGGACCACAGGATGAGAAGTGAGGAGGGAGGAGGAATGATTACCTGCAAAACTGAATTTTAGGGCTGGGGATGTGGCTCAAGCAGTAGCACGCTCGCCTGGCATGCATGTGGCCCGGGTTCGATCCTCAGCACCACATACAAACAAAGATGTTGTGTCTGCCAAAAACTAAAAAATAAATATTAAAAAATAATAATAAAAAAAAAGAATGTCCACACACTTTAAAAAAAAAAATTCTCTCTCTCTTAAAAAAAAACTGAATTTTATCTCGAACTGGGTTTGATACTTAGCACCTCATAAAAATAAACAAACAAACAAACAAAGGTATTGTGTTCATCTACAACTAAACTAAAAAATAAATATTAAAAAATTCTCTCGGGCTAGGGATGTAGCTCAAGTGGTAGCGCGCTCGCCTGGCATGCGTGCGGCCCGGGTTCGATTCTCAGCACCACGTACAAACAAAGATGTTGTGTCCGCCGATAACTGAAAAATAAATATCAAAAAATTCTCTCTCTCTCTCTCTCTCTCTCTCTCCTCTCTCACTCTCTCTTTAAAAAAAAAAAATTCTCTCTCTCTTTAAAAAAAAAAAAAAAAGGAAAGTGTGGCTGGGGTTGTGGCTCAATGGTAGAGCACTTGCCTAGCATGTGTGAGGCACTGGGTTTAATTCTCAGCACCACATATACATAAGTAAATAAAATAAAGGTCCATCAACAATTAAAAATTATAAAAATTATATATTTTTTAAAAAAGGAAAGTGGATATAATATGACTGACATAACAGTGATCCACTTTATGTTTTGAATATAAGCCTTGCAGCTCTGCAACTGCAATTTCTTTCTTTCTTTCTTTCTTTAGTAGTTGTATATGGACAGAATGCCTTTACTTTTTATTTTTTTTAAATTTTTAATATTTATTTTTTAGTATTTGGCGGACACAACATCTTTGTCTGTATGTGGTGCTGAGGATCGAACCCCGGCCGCACCCATGCCAGGCGAGGGCACTACCGCTTGAGCCACATCCCCAGCCCCAGAATGCCTTTATTTTATTTATTTTTATGCGGTGCTAAGGATTGAAACCAGTGCTTCACATATGCTAGGCAAGTGCTCTACCACTAAGCTACAGCCCCAGCCCCCATAATTTTTTAAAAATTAATTATTTATATATTTATTTATTTTTGGTACTAGGGATTGAACACAGGGGGCACTCAACCAATGAGCCATATCCCCAGCACTATTTTGTATTTTATTTAGAGACAGTATCTCACTGAGTTGCTTAGCGCCTGGCCATTACTGAGGCTGGCTTTGAACTTTTGATCCTCTTGTCTCATCCTCCTGAGCTGCTGAGATTACAGGCATGCGCCACTGAGCCCAGATAATTAAAAAAAAAAATTAATTTTATGTTATTTTATGTTGCCCAATCTGGTCTCCAAATCCTGAGCTCAAGTTATCTTCCTACCTCAAACTATCAGTAGCTGGAACTATGGTGTGGGCCCCGTGCCTAACTGGACATCTCCATTTGTATATCTAACTGGCATCAATTTGTCATATTCAAAATTTAATTCCGGATCTTCTCTCCTAAACATACTATTCCTACAACCTTCCTACTTATCAATAAATAGCAACTCTATTCTCAAGTCCACAAACCTGAATTTCCCAATTAGTCTCCCTGCTTTCTGTTGCCCTCTGCTGTCTATTCTTAGCATAACATTCAAAACAATTCTTTAAAACATAAAATATGTGAGCTCTTATCCCAAATCCATGGAGAAACCTCAAATTCTTAAAAAAAAGACTCCCTTCAGTCACCCCAGCTTCTTTGTTGTTCCTCATAAACACAAAGCAGTCAGCCCACAGGAACTTTGTACATGCTTCTCCTTCTGCCTAGACAGATTTCCCCCTAGAAGTGTCATGTAACTTTCTCTTTCCTTGATGTTTTAAGACTTTACACAAATGTCACCTTCTCATGAAAATCTTTCCTACAAGTGATATTTAAAATTATCACTCATTTAATTCTCATTGCTATCACAATTCACACTTATCTCTATTTTAATTTTTTATTTTATTTTTATAGCACTTATCAGCAATTTATATATAAGCAAACACACACACACACACACACACACACACACACATATATATATACATAAACCATATTATAAAGAATTTTTTTTAGTTTTCTTGCAACTGAATGTATGCCCAATGAAGACTGGGATTATCTGTTTTGTTCCGTGTTATTTGCAACTAAGTCATAAATAATAAGTATACTTAAAAATTAATGCTTCGATGGGGCTGGGGATGTGGCTCAAGCGGTATTGTGCTCTTGCCTGGCATGCATGCCACCCGGGTTCGATCCTTGGCACCACATACAAATAAAGATGTTGTGTCCGCCGAAAACTAAAAAATAAATATTAAAAAATTCTCTCTCTCTTTAAAAAAAAAAAAAAAAAAAATTAATGCTTCAAGCCAGGTGCTGTGGAGCACACCTATGATCCAAGCAGCCTGGGAGGCTGAAACTGAAGGACTACAATTTTAAAGCCAGCCTCAGCAAATTAGTGAGAGACTCTGTCTCAAAAACACTGGGACCAGGCACAGTGGCACATGACTATAATCCTAGCAGCTGGCGAGATTGAAGCAGAAGGATCATGAGTTTTCGACCAGTCTGGACAATTTAGGAAGACTTTGTCTCAAAATTTAAACAAAAAAATTTTTTTTAATTTTTCAGTAATGAGGATTGAATATAGGGGTGCTCTGTGTCTGAATCTTATCACCAGCCCTGTTTTTCTTATTTTGAGACAGAATCTAAATTGCTGAGGTTGGCCTCAAATTTGTAATCCTCCTGTTCAGCCTCCAGAGTTTCTGGGATTATAGGTGTGGGCCACTATGCCAGCTCAAAATAATGTTTTTTAAAAAGGGGAATGGTTGCTGAGAACAGTGGTGCATGCCTGTAATCCCAGCGGCTTGAGAAGCTAAGGCAGGAGGATCCCAAATTCAAAACCAGCCTTAGCAATGGTGAGGTGCTAAGCAACTCATTGAGATTCTGTCTCTAAATAAAATACAAAATAGGGCTAGAGATGTGGCTCAGTGGTTGAATCCCCAAGTTCAATTCCCATACCAAAATTTTTAAAGAAGTCTCTTTAAATTGCAGAGGGTCTAGCTAAATTGCTGAGGCTGGCTTTGAATTCATCATCCTCCTTATCCTCACAAACCACTGGGATTATTGGGATTACAAGTGTGTGCCATCATGCCTGGAGGAAAAAACAATTTTTTTTTTAAAGCTGATTTCAGGGGCTGGGGATGTGGCTCAAGCGGTAGTGCACTCGCCTGGCATGCGTGCGGCCGGGTTTAATCCTCAGCACCACATACAGACAAAGATGTTGTGTCCGCCAAATACTAAAAAATAAAAAAAATATTAAAATTCTTTCTCTCTCTCCCTCTTTCTCACTCTCTCTCACTCTTAAAAAAAAAAAAAAAAGCTGATTTCAGTGGCACATTCTCTTGGTGGCACACTTCTGTAATCTTAGATACCGAAGGGTGAGGAAGGAGGATCACAAATTTGAGAATAGCCTTAGCAATTTAGCAAGGCAGTGTCTCAAATTTAAAAAATAGGAGAGAGAGACTAAGGCAGGAGAATCACAAGTTCAAAGCCAGCCTCATCAACATAGTGAGGTATTAAAATTTAGTGAGACTCTATCTCAAAATAAAAAATAAGGGGCCGCCCCGGGCTTCCAGCCAGCGCTGGGCACGCTCGAGAACCCGCTCCCGCAGCCGCCTGCGGCGCGGCCTGATGAGAGGGACCATGGAACTGGAGCCGGAGCTGCTGCTGCAGGAGGCCGGTGAGAACGGTGAGAACGTGGAGGCGGCGCAGAGCTACCGGCGCGAGCTGGGCCACCGGCTGCAGGGGCTGCGGGAGGCGCAGAGGCAGATCAAAGACAGTGCATCACAGACAAGGGATGTCCTCAAACAGCATTTTAATGATTTAAAGGGAACTCTTGGGAAGCTACTCGATGAACGATTGGTGACCCTTTTGCAAGAGGTAGACACCACTGAACAGGAGACCATTAAACCACTAGATGACTGCCAGAAGCTCATCGAACATGGAGTTAACACTGCAGAGGACTTAGTTCGAGAAGGTGAGATCGCCATTCTTGGTGGCATAGAAGAACAGAATGAGAAACTTTGGAGCTTTACCAAAAAGGCCTCACACATTCAGTTGGACAGCTTACCAGAAGTGCCTTTACTGGTTGATGTGCCTTGTTTATCTGCTCAGTTGGATGATTCAATTCTTAACATAGTGAAAGATCACATTTTCAAGCATGGAACAGTAGCCTCTCGCCCACCAGTGCAGATAGAAGAACTAATAGAGAAACCTGGAGGCATCATAGTACGATGGTGTAAGGTGGATGACGACTTCACAGCCCAAGATTACAGGCTTCAGTTCCGTAAATGCTCTTCAAATCATTTTGAAGATGTTTATGTAGGTTCTGAAACTGAATTCATAGTATTACACATAGACCCCAATGTTGATTATCAGTTCAGAGTCTGCGCCCGAGGAGACGGCCGACAGGAGTGGAGCCCGTGGAGCGTCCCTCACCCTCAAATAGGTCATTCTACATTGGTGCCTCATGAGTGAACAACTGGCTTTGAGGGATACAGTCTGAGCAGTCGAAGAAATATAGCACTCCGGAATGATTCTGAATCCTCAGGTGTTCTCTACTCCAGCGCTCCAACCTATATTTGTGGGCAGACATTAACATTCAGAGTTGAAACTGTGGGACAGCCAGACAGAAGAGATAATATAGGAGTATGTGCAGAGAAGCAGAATGGATATGACTCTCTGCAGCGCGATCAAGCTGTATGCATTAGTACCAATGGTGCAGTTTTTGTAAATGGAAAAGAAATGACTAATCAATTGCCTGCAGTTACCTCTGGATCCACTGTCACATTTGACATCCAAGCTGTGACTCTAGGAACTACCAATAATAATGAAGGTGGGAACTTCAAGCTCCGAGTAACTATTAGCTCAAATAACAGAGAAGTGGTTTTTGATTGGTTACTTGATCAGTCTTGTGGTTCTCTTTACTTTGGATGCTCATTTTTTTATCCTGGATGGAAAGTATTAGTGTTTTAGAGTTTTGGATGCTTGGCATTGGTTTACTGTATCTGCCTCATCCCAGTTTAGTTAACTTTTGTTGTTGTTGTTGTTTAAAGTTAAATTAATCTTTCAGGCCATTGGAAATGAAAAGTGCCTACTGACAACATTTTTAACAATAAGAGAGTTGAATGGTGTGGACAAAACCATAATTCAGTCAATTTTGGTTTTAGCACATTATTAATAATACAATAAAATCAAATTAGCTTTAAGTGTCTGGGAAGATAAAAATCCTATACCCTTCCATTGTACATCTTAAAGTTGGTTTAATGTAACATTTTATTAAAACTCTTTCAACATCCAAGACCATTGTAAAACTTTATAACAACAGGAGTAGACCAGATAAGAAGCCAGAGTTCTGTAAAATTCATTCACTCGTTTTTTCCACAAGAGTGCATTGACTGTTTGCTGTATGTTCAGGAATTTGAAAGCAATGTTAGCGTTTATCCCATTTTCATTAATCTTTAAGTCTAAAAAGCTTTATGATTTTTTTTTTTTTTTTTACAATGCCTGAGTCAGTGTCTGTGATAGGCAAGTATTGTCTTTTGTTCTTGTAGTTTGATTCAAGATAGGATAGAAGATGCAGGGTGCAATGGTTCACACCTGTAATTTCAGCAAATCAAGAGGCTGAGGCAGAAGGATCACAAATTGACATCAGCCTCAGTAACTTAATGAGACCCTGTTTCAAAATAAAAAGGATTGGGGATGTGGCTCAGTTGCAGAGGGCCCTGGGTTCAATCCCTAGTATTGATTAAAAAAATAAATAAATAAATAAAAAAGAGAGAGAGAGAGGGAGAGAGATAGGATAGAGGATTTTGTACAGGGTGAAACTACTTATGGAAGTAGTAAACGCAGCAGTGTTAGTCATTTCACAAGTACATTATATGTACATGTGTGCCTTCAGGGTCAATGATATGCATATTGCTATTTGTAGTTACAAGATCTAGTCCAGTTAATGTCAGTTTGATAAATGGTCTGTTAGTGGGCCAAAGAAATACAGGGTAAATACTTCACCAATTTTTTTTTAAACTTAAATTTGTGTAAGATATTTATTTGAGGGACTTAATATGTAAAAAATAATAGCCATAACTTGATATAGCAGCTTACAGATTTTTTAATGTGAAAAGTAATTTTTTTTTCATTTTTATCAGTAACAGAAAAATGGAAAAGCAAGCTTGATATTTTTGTAAGATAATTTATTTTGGGGCTCATGTTCCCTGTTAGACAATCGTGACCAATTTTCTTCTTGCCTTTTTATGTATAAGTGCCTTTCACATGTTTAGTGACTATAAAGAGGTTCCAGAATGTAGATGCCTTGCCCAGCCATCTGAAACAAAATAAAAAGTTCAAATCTAAAAAAAAAAATAAATAAATAAGGGCTGGGGATTAAAGGGAAAGCGAGAAACCAGAGATGGATAAGTGAGAAATGAAAGACAGAGACCAGACCAAGACACATATGAGAGTTTATTTGTCAGAGCTGACAAATAAGGCAATCTCTCCATAGGAGAGAGAGGCAAAACAAGCTTGATTTCTGGGACTTTTATGGGGGAAGCTCAGAAATCAGAGCCAGGCTGATCCTAATGCAGGTGGTTAGGGTAGAGTTGGTAAGAGAGTGGTGAGTCTTTCTCAGAAGAGCCCTTGGGCAGGAAAATGAAAGTTTTTTCTTAAAATGGCAGCTGTCACTTAAGATGGCCATCCAGATGCTAAGCAAGGACCTTATAAGGATATAGCTCAATTGGTAGAGTGCTTGTGTTGCAAGCCTTGGGTTCAATCCCTGGAACAACAAAAGTTAGCTGGGGCAATAAGGTCAAGCTAAGGGGCCATCTAGGCTTGGTATGCACGAAATAAAACAAACAAAACATAGATAGTAGAGAAGAAGGAACTAATGATCCAATAAAAAAAGTTTTTTTTTTTTTTTTTTCTAAAGAGAGAGTGAGAGGGGCTGGGGATGTGGCTCAAGCGGTAGCATGCTCGCCTGGCATGCGTGCCAGGGTTCCATCTCAGCACCACATACAAACAAAGAGGTTGTGTCTGCCGAAAACTAAAAAATAAATATTAAAAAATTCTCTCTCTCTCTCTCCTCTCTCTTAAAAAAAAAAAAAAAAAAAAAGAAAGAACTAAAGAGAGAGTGAGAGAGAGAATTTTTTTTAATATTTATTTTTTAGTTATCAGCGGACACAACATCTTTGTATGTGGTGCTGAGGATTGAACCTGGGCTGCACACATGGCAGGCGAGCAGGCCACCGCTTAAGCCACATCCCCAGCCCCTAAAGTTTTTTTTAAATGCTTAAATAAGTAGTATGGAGCCAGGCATAGTAGCACGCACTATTATGCTCGAATTTGGGACCCCCAAAAGACCACCAGAGACCCAAGATCGATGTAAGCAGCAAAGAGGTGTTTATTGCGAGCTAGCTCGGTCCTCGGAGCACACACAGCAACTGGTAACACTGAGAGGCCCTGAGCCCAGGGTTTGCAGCACTCTTTGGGGAAGGCAGGGACTTCACATACATCATACCATCTCTTAGCAAATCATCACACACCGCAGGAAATCATAAAACAACTCTAAAACATGATTAGCACATTCACTGGCGGGAACAAGATGGGTAGGGGTGATTGGTACAAGAGAGGGATTCATTTGAACTGATTGGTTTAAACCACGAGGGTTGTACAAGCTGAACTACATGGTTTCCAACATGTTATCAACCACCATAAACTACTGGGAGGGTCATCTGGCATCCCAGGCATTTTCCCAATCTCATGCTGATTGGTGCCTGCTAGGGGGTTGCTATTGGTCCCCACCTAGCCTGACTGAGTCAGGAACACCTGGCGAAGCAGATCTCTCCGGTTATTTGTAGATAAACTACTCAGCAGGGTGGGTGTGTACCTAGGTGTGTTCTGTAGGTCTTTCCAAGGACAAGGGTCACGCCCCCTTCCTTGGACAGGCTTTGCTCTGAAGTAGAGACTGGTTTTTCAACACCTGTAATCCCAGTAATCCCAGTGGCTCCGGAGGCTGAGACAGGAGAATCAGAAGTTCAAACCCAGACTCCACAATTCAGTGAAAGCTTATGCAATTTAGCAAGAGCCTATCTCACAATAAAAAAAATAAATAAAAAGGGCTGGGGGGCTGGGGATGTGGCTCAAGCGGTAGCACGCTCCCCTGGGTTCAATCCTCAGCACCACATACAAACAAAGATGTTGTGTCCGCCGAAAACTAAAAAAAAAATAAATATTTTTTTTTTTTAAAAAAGGGCTGGGGATGTAGCTTAGAGGTAAAGTGTCCTTAGGGTCAATCCCCAGTATCAAAATAAAATATATAAAGTAGGGGCTGGGGATGTGGCTCAAGCAGTAGTGCGCTCGCCTGGCATGCGTGCGGCCCAGGTTCGATCCTCAGCACCACATACAAACAAAGATGTTGTGTCCGCCGATAACTAAAAAATAAATATTAAAAAATTCTCTCTCTCTCCCTTTCTCACTCTCTCTTTTAAAAAAAAAATATATATATATATATATATAAAGTATCATGGAGACTTTAGGCTCAAACAATGGGCAACCGTATAACATAAAAGGTAAGAAAGGACATATTAATGTTGTTGATGAATGGTAGGAAAGGTAAAAGGTATAAAGTTACCATTTAGAAACTTATGGCTTGAAGGCTTTTTCTGACAGTAGCACAATGAACAAACTTTGAAAGTGAAAACAATACAGGCTTAGAAGGACATGATGGCACACTCCTGTAATCCCAGTGGCTCAGAGGCTGAGGCCGGACAATCACAAGTTCAAAGCCAGCCTTAGCAATTTAGGGAGGTCCTAAGCAACATAGTGAGACCCTATCTCAAATAATATATATAACAGGACTGGGGATGTACCTTAGTGCATCCAGAAACTCTGGGTTCAATCTCCAATATCAAAAAAACAAAAACAAAAGTAATATCTGTGACACTTATTTACAACTGTGTATCTTGCTACGTGGTGCTGTGGATTGAACCCAGGACCTTGATGCATATAAGGCAAGCTCTCTACCAACTGTGCTATAACCTCAGCTTTTAAATTACATTAGTTGTTAAGAATTATGGTTGGTGCTGGAAGAAGTCGAACTTATTAGAAAGGCATTGGGGGTTGTTTTGAGGGGAGGGGTCTTGTTGTACAGAAGTTTCATATAGGTTAAAAATGTTTCAAAGGTCACCTCACATCTGAGGGTGGGCCTGTCTGCAGCCTAGTTCAAAGGTTTAGCCCTAGGCAAGTCTGAGATCTAATTAACAAAGGCTTCCCAACTCCATTTTAAGTGCCCAAACCAATGCTAGTTCATTTGGACTTTTTTACCTTGACAAGATATTAAGATTTTGAAGTCAATGGAATCTCCAATAAAATTCTATTGCTTGCGAGGATTGCGGGGCCATGGATTCGATTCTCAGCACCATATATAAATAAAACAATAAAAGGTCTACCAACAACTAAAAAAATGAAAATAAATAAAAAGAAGAAGAAGAATTCTACTGCTTGCAAGAAGGAATAGGATGATGAGCCAAGTGCAGTGGCCCCCACACATAATCCCAATAACTCAGGCTGAGACAGGAAGATCGAAAGTTTGAGTCTACCCTGGGCAATTTAGTGAAATCCTGTCTTAAAATAAAAAGTAAAGGGCTGGGGTTATGGCTCAGTGGTAGAAGCACTTGCCTAGCATGTGTGAGGCACTGGATTTGATCCTCAGTAGCACATTAAAAAAAATTAGTAAACAAAATAAAGGTATTTTTTACAATACCTTTATTTTGTTTACTTATTTTTTAATAAAGGTATTGTTAAAAAAAAACACCTTTATTTTGTAAAGATATTTTTAAAATAAGAAAGTAAAATAAAAGGGGCTGGGGTTATGACTCAGTGGTAAGGCTCCCCTTGGTTCAATTCCTCATGAGAGAGAGAGAGAAAGGTTAGCATGGAAGTTGCTGGACAAAGCATAAAGGAAGAAACTGGCCCATTCTTGTGATAGGAGGCAGGGAAAGAGTCTGTACCAAAACAGACTCACTTTAACTGCATTTAGAAAGTTCTAGATATGGGAGGATCTGGTCCTTTTGGCTGGCAGTTGACTATAATAATAATAAAAGACTCCAGGCAGTGGCACAGGTTTATAATCTCAGTGGCTCAAGAGGTGGAGGCAGGAGGATCTCCAGTTCAAAGCCAGCTTTAGTAATTTATCCAGGCTAAGCAACTCCAGGAGACCTTGTCTCTAATAAAATACAAAACAGGGCCTGGGCTCAGTGCCCTGCCAGGAGTTCATTTCCTGATACCATAATAATAATAATAATAACAATTATTATTATTATTATTATTATTATTTCCACGATCATAACTGGAGTGTATATTTATACTCTAAAGTTACTGTGAAATATGCTAATTCATCCCCAGTTCCTTTCAAAACCAATTTGTTTCCAGGCACAGTAGGGGAGTATGCTTCTAATCTCAGAGACTCAGGAGGTTCAGGTAGGAGGATCACAAGTTCAAGTACAACCTGGGCAATTTAGTGAGAAATAAAAATAAAAAAGAACAGGAGGTCTGTAGCTCAGTGGTACAGCACTCCTATGTTCAATTCATAGCACCACCAAAAAGTTAATTAATTAATTAATTAAATTTATATTAAGAGAGAAAAAAATGGTGTGTGTGTGTGTGTGTGTGTGTGTGTGTGTGTGTTTTACTGGGAATTGAACCCTGGGTGCTCCCTGTCCTTTTAAAAATTTTACGTATTGGCGGGGTGCAGTGGTGCAGGCCTATAATCCCAACAGATCAGGAGGCTGAGACAGGAGGATTGAGAGTTCAAAATCTTGGGCTGGGGTTGTGGTTCAGGGGTAGAGCGCTCGCCTAGTATGGGTTCCATCCTCAGCACCACATAAAGATAAAGAAATAAAATGATATTGTGCCCAACTACAACTAAAAAATAAGTATAAAAAAAAGAGAGAAAGTTCAAAGCCAGCCTCAGCAAAAGCAAGACACTAAGAAACTCAGTGAGATCCTGTCTCTAAATAAAATACAAAAAAAATGTCTGGGGGGCTGGGATTGTGGCTCACAGGTAGAACACTTGCTTGGCACAGGTGGGACCTGGGTTTGATCCTCAGCACCACAGAAAAATAAAGAAATTGTGTTGTGTCCATCTACACCTAAAAAATAAATATTAAAAAAAAATGTCTGGGGATGTGGCTTAGTGGTTGAGAGCCCCTGAGTTCATTCCCTGGTAGCCTCCCCACCCCCCAATTTTTTTTTTCTTTTCTTTTTTTGGTAATGCTGGGGATCCAACCAAGGGCCTGTACATGCGTGGCAAGCACTCTACCAACTGAACTGTATCCCCAGTCCAGCCCCTTAATTTATTTTTTGTGGTACTAGAGCTGTAATCTAGGAGAATGCTTTACAAATGAATGACATTTCTAAACCCTTTCAATATTATTATATTTTTTTTACTTTCATAGTTTTTGGTACTAGTAATTGAACCCAGGAATGCTTAACCATTGAGCAACATCCCCAGCCTTTTTTATTATTTTGAAACAGGGTCTTGCTAAGTTGCTCAGGGTCTCACTAAATTGCTAAAGCTGGCTCCAAACATGCAATCCTCCTGCCTCAGCCTCCCAAGTGGCTTAGAATAGAGGTACGGACCTTGGTGCCTGGCTTTGATTTCCTTTTTCTTCTACATTTTCCACTGGTCTTGGTTTTTATCTCCTGCATGTGTTGTGTGTACTCTTGCTAGGAAAGAGTTCTACCACTGAACTAAATCCACAGTCCCTACCCTGTGTATTCTTGATACTCTTCCAATTCAATTTGGTAACTTAAATGAGAAAAAGATTTTAGGTCTTTGTGTGGTACAAAATGAAATATATTTGGTCTTTATCCCCAGATCTTGTCAGAGTTTCTAAAACCCTTGGAATTTCCTGATAGGAATGTCTTTATTATTCAGAACAATCCTCTTTATCACAACTGAGTTTATGTTAATGAGGAGATTTAGGGTGGGCTGCTTAAATAGCCCCAGGGTAGGGCTGGTCACCAGAAATGCCAAATGATTAGAGGATTGGAACTTTCAGCTTCAAGCACCAACTTCCAGCAAAGTGTTGGGGGTGGGTAAGACAAACTTTGAACAAGGAGATTTCATAAGATCTGGATTGCTTAAGAAGAGGAATGGCCTCAGAGAGGGCATTGGAGCTCCTTCACCTCCCCATCACTCATGACCTTGCCTGTGTATCTCTTCACCTACTGACAATCTATATCTTGTATAATGTATAACTCCTGGCAATCCTAAGTAAAACGCATCCCTGGATTCTGTGAGCCATCCTAGCAAATTATCAAGTACAACATGGGGGTTTGTGAAAACCATGATTTACAGGTAGCTAGAACCACAGGTTCTGGGATGCAGCAGTTTGTGTCAAGTGGAGCAGTCTTTTGGGACTTAGCCCATATCAGAATTTAATTGAATGGGGGGGGAACTGAATTTTAGTAGTCCCACCTTACCTTCAGGGGATATGGTGTGGGACCCCCACCATGCTAAAAATGCAGATGATACTAAACTCTTTTTGTGTTTTTCTTATGCATGCATATCTATGATGAATTTTAATTTACAAATTTAGCACAATAATTAAGAACAATTAATATTAAAAGTTAATCAATTACAATAAGACTAATAATATTTATTTGAAATTTATGAATTATTTCTGGAATTTTTCATTATTTTGGACATTGGCCAAGGGTAACTGAAAACACAGAAAGCAAAGCCATGAATAAGGGGTGACTACTGTACTCTGAATGCAGTTGTTCTGCATCCTCAGATTGAACCAAGCTCAGATCAAAAATGTTGGGGAAAATTTGCACCTGTACTAAATATTTACAGACTTTCTTTTCTTGCTTATTTCTAAAGAAGGAATTATAACAAATATTGGCAGCCTGGTACAGTGGAACATGGCTGTAATTCAGCCACTTGGAGTCTGAGGAAAGAGGATTCCAGTCCACCTCAATTTAGCAAGGCCCGGGGGCTGGGGATGTGGCTCAAGCGGTAGGGCACTCCCCTGGCATGCGTGCTAGGCATGCGTGAGAGTTCCATCCTCAGCACCACATACAAAGATGTTGTATCCACCGAAAACTAAAAAATAAATATTAAAAAAAAATTCTCTCTCTCTCTCTTAAAAAAAAAAAAAATTAGCAAAGCCCTAAGTAACATAGCGAGATCTTGTCTCAAAAGATAAAAAGGCATTGGGGATTTGTCTCACTGGTTAACCACCTGGGTACAAAAAAAAAAAAAAAGGAATACTTACAAAACATTTACCCTGTCTGGTGTAAATATTTTACACAAGAAATTAGATAGAGTGTATACAACCAGAGATATGAAAAATTATGCTCTATGTATGTAATAAGAATTGTATGAGGGGCTGGGGATGTGGTTCAAGTGGTAGAGCGCTCGCCTGGCATGCGTGCGGCCCGGGTTGGATCCTCAGCACCACATACAAACAAAGATGTTGTGTCCGCCAAATACTAAAAAATAAATATTAAAATTCTCTCTCCCTCTCTCTCCTCTCTCTTTAAAAAAAAAAAAAACAAAGAATTGTAATGCATTCCGCTGTCATACATAAATAAAAAATTTAAAAAAAATTAGATGTAATCTACAGATGATTTAAAGTATATGGGAGATGCTAGGTGCTATGACATGTGCCTGTAATCCCTGAACTCCAGAGACAGACTTAGGTAGATCTCAAGTTCAAAAACAACCTATGAGGGCTGGGGATGTGGCTCAAGAGGCATGCATGCGGCCCGGGTTCAATCCTCAGCACCACATACAAAGATGTTGTGTCCGCTGAAAACTAAAAAATAAATATTAAAATTCTCTCTCTCTCTCTCTCTCTCAAAAAAACAAAACAAAACAAAAAAAACAACCTAGGAAACATTGCAAGACCCCCACATCAAAACAAACAAAAAACTAAAAGGTTACCAATTTTTACAAATTAAAATTATGGTGAAGGCCTCCTGGAGGAGGTCAATACCACTAAAATGAGGAGCCACTGAGAAGGCAGGAGACATACCCTGGCTTTCAAGCTCCCAGCCTTCAAGCTCTCACAGGTGTTTTCCACTGGCTGAACTCAATAGGAAGCCAGTCAGCCAGGGAGACTGAGGAACATGGCTTGCAGGACTCCAGCTGAGCAAGGAGGTTCATGACTATGAACAGATCTAAGAACAAGGCAAATGACTGGCAAATGACTGGCACTGAAACAAGCAAATGCCCCATTTGTATCCTGATTTGAATCACCCATGTTCGAAAAGACATGTCTTTGATACAATCAGAAAACTTGAATATATATTGGGTGTTGGATAATAATAAGGAATGATTGATTTCCTAAGGACTGATTATTTCTAATGTATCCTCATGAGTTAGAAAGGCATACTAAAGAAAATCTGGGGAATAAATAAAGTGATATTGGCCAAATTGCATTGTTCAGACCTCACTTACAGGCTTATAGGAGTTCTATGTAGCTATTTCTACTCTTCCGTTTGTGAAAAATTGTCTAACAAAATTTAAAAATGAAAAAAAAAAGTAAAAGGGCAGGTGTCATAAGTTACATGCAAATATAAACAGTGGTCCACTTTATACTTTGAATTTAACCCTGGCTGCTCTGCCCCTGCAACTTATTTTTAAAATGGACATGTTTCTTGGGCTGGGGCTATAGCTCAGTGGTAGAGCCCTTGCCTTGCAGGTGTAAGGTCCTGGGTTCAATTCTCAGCATCACATAGAAATAGATCAAAAAAATAAAGGTCCATCAACAACTATATATATATAGTTGTGACTGGAGTCCTCTGTCTTTTTTCTTCTTCTCAAAATTGCATCATTGTTATTGGATTGGCATATTTTTATTTTGGAGGGTGCTGGAGATCGAACTCAAGGGTACTTGACCACTGAGCCACATCCCCAGTCCTCCAACCCTATTTTGTATTTTTTATTTAGAAATAGGGTCTCACTGAATTGCTTAGTGCTTTGTTTTTGCTGAGGCTGGCTTTTTTTTTTTTTTTTTAACTTTTTAGTTGTAGATGGACAAAACATCTTTATTTTTATGAGGTGCTGAGGATCAAACCCAGGGCCGCATGCATATGAGGCAAGCACTCTACCACTGGGCTACAACCCCAGCCCCTGAGTCTGCCTTTGAACTTGGGATCCTCCTGAATCTGCCTCCCAAACTGCTGGAATTACAGACATGTGCCACCACACCCGGCCCCCCCATTTTTTTTTTTTTTTTAATTTTGAGACATTCTTACTAAATTGCTAAGGCTGGCCTTGAACTTGCAATCCTCCTTCCTCAGCCTCTGGCATTGTTTGGCTTATGCCACTATGCCAAGATTATTTATTTATTTAAAATTTTTTGTGTGTGTGTGGTGCTGGGCATTGAACCCAGGGCCTTGTACAAGCAAGACATAACTCTACCAACTGAGCTATATCCCCAGCCCCGACCAAATTTATTCTTTTTGTTTATTTTTTTGAGGGATACTGGGATTGAACTCAGAAAAGCACTCAACCACCACCTAGCCTCATCCCCAGCCCTGTTTTGTATTTTAATTTAGTGACTCGCCTTTGCCAAGCTTGGCTTTGATCTTTGGATCCCCCAGTCTCGGCCTCCATGCTGCTGGTAGGTTTATTCTTTTTAATTTTTGTTGTTGTTGTTGTTGTAGATGGACACAATACCTTTATTTATTTATTTATTTATTTTTATGTGGTGCTGAGTATGGAACCTTCACATACTAGGCAAGCACTCTACCACTGAGCCACAACTCCAGCCCCTCCAGGTTCTTTATTTTGAGACAATATCTCCTTAAGTTATCTCCTTAAGTTGCTAGGAGGCTGAGGTTGTCCTGCAACTTGAAATCCTCTTGTTTGTTGAACACAGGCGGAGGCAAGAGGATTTCAAGTGTGTGTATCGCCATGCTTAGGAAAATAATCAATTAGAGCTGAGGGTGATGGGTGGCACACACCTGTAAGCCCAGAACATTGGGGAGGCTGAGGCAGGAGGATCAGCCAAGACTTTTTAGAAAGACCTTGTTTAAAAATAAAAATGAAAAATAAAAAAGTCAATTTAGTTAATTGACAAAAGTCAAGGCATTGCTATTTCATGACCATATTTTTCCTTCTGTTTTTAATAAGATGAAGTTTTGAGTCAAAATCTCCCAATCCCCTTCTGTTTATCTCAGTATCACGACTTGGGAGAATGAATTAATAAGCTTTTTTTTTTTTTTTTTAATTTTGAGATGAGGTATCTTTTGCCGGGGTTTTTCTTGAATTTGTGATCCTCCAGCCTTAACCTCATGAAAGAGGCTGGGATTATAGAAATGCAACACTACACAGCGCAAATTATGGAATCCTAAAAGAGCAAGCTAGTTACAATTTAATGTTGCATATTAATAAGAACAGAGGGCTGGGGTTGTGGCTCAGTGGTAGAGTGTTCAGCCTAGCATGCAGGAGGCACTGGTGTTAAATATAAAATAATGATATTGTGTCCACCTAAAACTAAAAAAAAAAAAAAAAAAAGAATCTAGTGCAGAATGAAGGTGGAATGGTGTGAAAAGCAAGGAAAGAATTAATCTTTTTTCTTCAGTTGAAATTTTCCTGTAAGGGGTGTTAGTTCATGAACAGCATTTTCCTTACTTCAGTAATGGTGACACCATTAAAGTCTTGGATTCCCTTGCTTGTGTAAAGACTGCTGAAGAAGCTACAGTCATCATGGGCTGGGGATGTGGTTCATGCAGTAGCCTGCTCGCCTGGCATGTGCGTGGCCCTGGGTTCGATCCTCAGCACCACGTACAAATAAAGATGTTGTGTCTGCCGAAAATTAAAAAAAAAAAAAAATCTGGTACATATTGCATTCAGTGATTTAAAAAAAAAGCTACAGTCATCAAACATTTAGGGAGAAATTTAGATGCTTTAGTTAGTCTTGGTTTTGAGGAAGTACTGTACTGGTAATCCACTCTAACAATAAAAACTTAACTTCTCCTGTGGCTACATTTCTTCTTCTACAAAGTGAATAAGACCATTGGCAAGGTCCAAGGCCAAATAACTAATAAAAATATTATGGTGACTTTTGCAGACATCAAGCACTGAGTCAAGGAATACAACACTCATCTGGTATCTCTTTGGTGTTGAGGAGGTTTTCCATTGCTCCCGACCCAGATATTGCTCAACGTTGTCATTTCTGACCTGGCACCCCCTATGAGTACTCACTTTTGACCTCCTCAAAACTTTTTTTATCTTAGCAGGAGTGCCCCTCAGAATAAAGATAATGATAAGAAAATTTTAACATTTCTCTACTACGTCTTCAGCGCTCTCCTCTGACAAAATAATAATAATAATAACAACAACAACAACAACAACAACAACAACAACAACAATAATAATAATAAAGTATATTGGGAAAGGGGAAAGAGAAGGAAGGCGAAGGGGAGGAGGAGGGGTCGAGAGGGGAGTCCAACTCCGATTTGGGGAAATCCAGCTCGCGTTTTGCCTCTCGCTCAGCGGTGCAGGGTCCAGCGAAGGCAGAGCCCCAGCTTCACTCCCTGAGGTCTGTCCTGGGGAGACTCTGCTGCTCCGGGGGGCTGACCTGGCGGGGAGTGGCCGCGCAGTTCGCTCCGGCGCGGTTTTGCGCGCGCAGCCACTGGCCCCTCTGCTCCCGGGTCTGCCCCCCCGGGACACCTTCTGCCCCGCCCCAGTCATGCAACTTTACCTGCCTCTCCTCTGGGGATCTTTCCGAAGCAGTTGCCCACCCCGGGTGCTCGGGCCCTGACCGTGATGGAAGGTAAGCATTCACCAGGGGCCATCCCGCACTCCTCGCGCCCTAAGTGGCCCTCGACTCCAAAGTTTGTGGGTACCAGCTGAAATTGGTAAGTTTGCCCGAGGGCTGGTGCTGGCTTGGAGACCCGCGACACGCGCTGCCTTGATATCCTGAGCCAGGCAGTGGTGAGCTGGGGCCAGGGCAGAGGGCAAGAGTGCGGGGAGTGGGGACTCCGACTCTGAGGCCTCAGAAGGGTGCTGGGGGCTGCTTTCTGCTTGGACTGGACATGGTCGGGGCTTGGCATCCGCTACTCCCGGGTAGCCTCCAAGGTAGGCCCCCTCCCCGGCGCGACCCCCCACTCCGGGAGCTCGGGGCGCTTTTGTTGAGGGTGGTAAACAATGCCCCCGGCGGAGAACCTTGCCGCCCGCCCCGGAGGCCCGGCCGCGCGCGGGGTGGGGGCCGCGGGGCCAACTGAGGCCCCGACCCTGGGGTCTACTGGAAATCGGGCAGCGGGGGGAGGGCAAGTGTAGCCTCGGGGAGATCCCTGAACGTGCTGGAGACGGCAGAGCTAGCTTCTTGGGCTGGTCAGAGGTCCGGGAGCCTCTGGAGGGGGAGGAGAGGCAAGAGTTAGCGCAAGTTGAGAGTGGAGATCTGGGCTGTCCGGTGCTCTAGCGTCCCAGTAACGATAATTTTCCTCCCCATACTTCTTTAGCGGACAGATTGCTAAGGAAAACATTTAGGCATCTGCCTTCTGAGTGTTTCAGGGAGGGGACTTCAGGGGCGAGCTTTTTGGAATGGAGGCAATGGGGAGTCTTGTTAGGGGTTGTCCTGGAGCTGTGTGGACCAGGGAAGAAGGGTATTGGGGAAAGAAGATGCATATTGTCAAAAGACTTTCGAAAAACTCTTTTAAGAGCTTCTCTCGGTCGCCAATCGCACTGGCAATGTTTTCCCATTAGTCCTTACTCAGGCGGGATCCCGGAGCGGGCCCGGAGGGTGGGAGGTGCGCGGAGCTGGGTGCCTGGGACTGGCCGTGCAGCACGTGAGCGGGCCCTGTCCCCGCCCTAGGGCAGGGGGCCGCAGAGGCCGCCGTCAATTCTCGTGCCAAGACAGGGAAATTTTATTTCAAAACTCTCTTTTACTTTATCTCTCCGTTCCTCTCACTTCTTCCCTGTCTTCCACACCCCTGCTCGATTTCATCCTCTAGAACTACAAATCATTTATCTGTACAAGAAGTGATCAGAAAATAACTGGCCGGCGTCAGTAACCTTTCCGCGTGAAACCGGAACACACGTTGGGCATTTCTGAACCAGTAAATATCGTGTGTAGTAGATCGTGCTCGAAGTGGGATTCTACCCGTCCCCCCGTCCTTCGTCCTCCCAAATTAACCAACCAGCATGCTTAGGTCACTTAGTTGCCTTCCTCCCAGGTTCCACTCTATACTGTCTCATAGTAATAATGATCGGTTCAGGAAGAAATGTTTGGAACGTGCTGAAAGACCTTCCAGCAAGGAAACATGCATCCAGAGCCTTGGGTCTGCTGTGAGCTGCGTGCTCCACCCTGGATGGGTTGAAGGGAGGCGCTAGAGAGCAGCAATCTCAGATTCTTCTCTCAAGCCCCCCAATCTAGACGTAAAATAAAGGCATTGGTTTCATTAGGCCTCAGGATACTAAAGTCATATGACAAGCTAGAGCAAGGGTTATTTGAAGCAAATTATGAATTTACGACAGCATTTAAACCGGGATGGGGCGGTACACGTAGATGAGAAATGGGTACTTAAACAAGGCGATGCTTGGAGATTATTATTTCCAAGACCCAAAAGACTGGAATTACATTGATAATTTTGTTTTTGGTTTTATGGTGGGTTTTTGTTTGTTTGGTTTGGTCTGGTTTCTTTGTTTGGTGCGTTTCCTGATTTTACAGGTATTGGTTGCACAGGGTAAAACCAAAGTCCCTGCTTTCCCCAATTTAGGGATTCTAATTAGGTTGTCAACCTCTCTGTTTTAAACTAAATTCTGGTTTAAATTAAATTAAGAATCAAGATGATGTGGAACAGGGGATACAGTGTCCGTTTTTCTTTGCCAAGGTTGGTAGCCCTCACTTGCAACTCTAGGGCTACCACTTAACATTTTAATGAGTTAACTATTTCTCTCAGTGCTGGTCTTCCGGAAGGGATGGGTCCGAGTTTGGATTTCCACTCTCCTTGCCCTTTGTTTCTCTCTCTCTCTCCAGCCTTCTTTATCTGGTCTGTCCCATCTGTCCCCCACCTTCTTCAGTACATCTGTACCTTTCCTTCCCTCAACATTTATTTCTTTCCCCACCTTTGCCCTACCTTTAGTCTTAGGCCTTTTGATCTAGTTATTTTATATATATGTATGTATATTTTCTAGCTTATTACCATAAATTTCTTTCCCTTCCTCAGTACTCAGTCATTTGACATTTCTTTTCCTTTCTTTTTAGACATTTTACTCCTTCTTACACTCTTTACTCTTCTTTATGTGCTTTATGTCTTTGGAAGGGCCATTTTACCTCCATTTTAACCTTTCCCTTTCCTTTCCTTGGCCCTTTTTGGGTCCTCCCCCTCTCTCTCAGCAGGACAGCAGGGGTGTTTTACATATGGAAGGAGCTTTTGACTAAATCTGCTGGCATGCTAGTGAGTCTCCCTGAACTGCCTTTCCCTGTGTGGGGCTCTCTCACACTTCCTGTGGTAGAAAACTATCTAGGAACAGCAAGCAGTCCCTGGCCTCCTTCCTTTCTGTGTAGAACTTAGTTTCTGGAGGAAACTGAGCCAGGTGGTGCTTTTAAAAGTTTGAAGTCTTGTTTTTCTCGGTCAAGTGCAAGAGACTTGAAGTCTATTCAGCTGAATGGAAGGACTGAAATCGGCACTTTTTTTTTTTTTTTTGCAACTGGCTCTGTGTATGCAAATACCACTTTTTTGGCTACAGCTGGTAGTGGGAAGGATTGCAGTGTAATTTTAAATTGACATGCGGGCTGGGTGGTTACATCAGTTCGGCCACTTCCTGCCCAAGAGACTTCTGGAGATCCAGAAAGGGGAGGGATGTGGGTAGAAGAAGATTTTCTGTCATGATGCTGTCAGTATTGCAATTTGTAGACAACCCATAGGGCTTAGGAAGGTAGTCTTTCATTTTATAGGCAAGGTGATTATTTTAATAATTGTAAGAAAAGGTTCCTTTTAGGGACAGACTTTTTGATATTTAAATTAACAAATTTATTGTGAATTATTTTTGCTTCAAGCAAAAAATGTAGCTGCAGAATGGCTATAGAAAGACTTTCATCACTTAATAAGTTCAAATAATATTGAGGGGAAAATTCTATTTGTTGAGTAGTTTGGTTAGGTAAGTTTAAATTAATTATGTGCAAATAATTAGCTGGGCACAGTTGCACAACCCTCCAATTCCAGTGACTCAGGAGGCTGAGGCAGGAGGAATACAAATTTGAGGCCTCTCTCAGCAACTTAGTGAGACTGTCTCAAAACAAAAAATAAAATGGGTTTGGCACTGTGGCACACTGCCCTAATTTCAGGGCTAGGGAGACTGAGACAGGGGGATCTTCTTCTTATTTTTTTTTTTTTAAAGAGAGAGAATTTTAATGATTATTTTTTTAGTTTTTTGGCCGACACAACATCTTTGTTTGTATGTGGTGCTGAGGCTTGAACCCGGGTCGCACGCATGCCAGGCAAGCACACTACCGCTTGAGCCACATCCCCAGCCCTGGAGGATCTTAAGTTCAAAGTCAGCCTCAACAATGGTGAGGTGCTAAGCAACTTGGTGAGACCCTGTCTCTAAATAAAATACAAAAAAAAAAAAATATGGCTGGGGGTGTGGCTCAATGGTCCAGTACCCATGAGTTCACTATCTCCAGTACCAAAGGCAAAAAGGACTGGGCATGGTAGCTGAGTGGTAAAAACACTCCTGGGCTTAATCCCCAGTACAAAATACATATAGCAGACGTTTTTTCTTTATTGTAGATGGACACAACACAATGCCTTTATTTTTATGTGGTGCGGGAGCGCTCTAAGCCACAATCCCAGCCCTATAGCAGACTCTTATATAAGCCATGTTATCATGATCACCCAGGGCCTGCTGTCCCTAGTTCTCTACTCTGTCTTATAAGTACTTCTAGCTAATCCACTGGAGCACTGAAGCTCCTCCACTCTGGCCTTAATCTTTTATTCTCTATTTTTGGCTAATATTGTCTTTTTATGTCTCAAAGTATGAACTGGCCACTTATTTCTTTTCTTATTATTTTAAAATTATTTTTGGTATCAGGGATTGAACTCCAGGGCACTTGACCACTGAGCCACATCCCCAGCCCTCTTTTGTGTTTTTTTTTTTTTTTTTCAAAGAGAGAGTGAGAGAGGGAGAGGGAGAGAGAGAATTTTAATATTTATTTTTTAGTTATCGGCGGACACAACGTCTTTGTTTGTATGTGGTGCTGAGGATCGAACCCGGGTCGCACGCATGCCAGGCGAGCACGCTACCACTTGAGCCACATCCCCAGCCCCTCTTTTGTGTTTTATTTAGAGACAGGGTCTCACTGAGTTGCTTAGTGCCTCTCTGTTGCTGAGGCTGGCTTTGAACTCACAATCCTCCTGTCTCACTCAGCCTCCCAAGCCATTGGAATTACAGGCCTTTGCCACTGCGCCGGGTCTCTTTTTATTATTTATTTATTGATTAGATTTTTAAATTTGTTGTTTTAAGATATACATGACAGTAGAGTGTATTTTTGACATCATACATATATGGAGTATAACTCATTCTAAATAGGATCTTATGCATTTTTTTAAATATTTATTTTTTAGTTTTTGGGAGACACAACATCTTTGTTTATATGTGGTGCTGAGGATCGAACCCGGGCCGCAGGCATGCCAGGCGAGCGCGCTACCGCTTGAACCACATCCCCAACCCCTTAGTTTTTTATTTTAAGACAGGTTCTCACAAAATTGCTGAGGCTTAAGCTGTTGAGACTGACTTAGAACTAGCTATTCCCTTGCCTCAGCTTCTCTAGCTGCTGGGATTACAGGCCTGAGCCACCATGCCTGGCAAGAATAGGTTTTTGTTTTGTTTTTCCCTTCCAGGACAATAGGAACTCACAGAATGGTGTCTATTAATTGCATATAGTTCCCCACATTGGGTCCAGTATGTGCATTTAACAACAGGGTCACCAGTCATATTTTCTGCTCAGATTATGTATTCATGAAGCTATCCCCATAGCACTGAGACTCTTGAAAATCTTCTAGGTCCCGCTGGGGATGTGGCTCAAGCGATAGCTCGCTTGCCTGGCATGCGCTCGCCTGGCATGCGTTTGGCCTGAGTTGGATCCTCAGCAAACAAAGATGTTGTGTCTGCCGAAAACTAAAAAATAAATATTTATTAAAAAAAAAAAAAAGAAAGAGGGGCTGGAGATTTGGCTCAAGCGGTAGCGCGCTCACCTGGCATGCCTGCGGCCCGGGTTCGACCCTCAGCACCGCATACAGACAAAGATGTTGTGTCCGCCAAGAACTAAAAATAAATATTAAAAAATTCTCTCTCTGTCTCTCTTTCTAAAAAAAAAAAAAGAAAGAAAGAAAGAAAGAAAATCTTCTAGGTTAGAATAAAACTGCTTTTGAGAAATACTGAAACATCAGTTTTCATTAGAAATTAAAAAATGAAGCCAGGAGTGGTGGTGCATGCCCTGAATTCCAGTGGCTCAGGCGGCTGAGGCAGAATGATTGAAAGTTCAAAGCCAGCCTCAGCAAAAGCAAGGCTCTAAGCAACTCAGTGAGACCCTGTCTCTAAATAAAACACAAAACAGGGCTGGGGATGTGACCCTGTGGGCAAGTGCCCCTGACTTTAATCCCTGATACCAAACAACTGATAGGGTTTAGGAAGACAGTCTTAAATAAGTGAAAAATGAAAGTGGAGTTATGAAAGAGTAGAGAAAAAAACGAAATGACTATTAGAAATAGTCATTAGCTTGGGAGTGTAGTTCAGGGCTGATCTGGGGTTGTGGCTCCATGGTACAGCATTTGCCTAGCATGTGTAAGGCATGGATTGGATTCTCAGCAGCACATAAAAATAAATAAAGAGATGTTTTAGTTCATCAGGGTGGTGGGGTCTGGAAATACACTTGTATTTTTACTTTTTTTTGTGTGTGTGTTGGGTATTTAACGCAGGGCCTTCAGCATGCTAGGCAAGTGCTCAACCACTGAGTTACACTCCCGAGCTAATTTACCTGTTTGTATGGGTTAACCACTATATAATAAATAAATCACTAAAAGTGATACATTTAATAATGTTTTTAAATTAAAAGTGAAATTTAACTTCGGGGGCTCTGTGGGGATAATTCCATATTTATTATGAACGTATTTTATAGAATGGAGAACATTGTCTTTTTTTTCCCCTCTGAAAATTTCAAGGAAGGCTTGCTGTCCTACCCTAAAGAGTTCAGCCCCTCAGACACCTTAGTTTATCACAAAAGAAGGTTGCATTTCATAGTGGTGCTAAAATTAAGGAACCCTCATTTTAAAGAGTCCACATCTTCCAATCCATGTTGCTCTTACCTTTTCTATTTCCTTGGCAGACTTTTTTTTTTTTTTTTTAAGAGGTAAGGTTTCATTAGTAAACATTCTCTTTTTTTTTTAATTAATTTTTATTGTAGGTTGTTCAAAACATTACATAGTTCTTGATATATCATATTTCACACTTTGATTCAAGTGGGATATGAGCTCCCATTTTTACCCCATATACAGATTGCAGAGTCACATCAGTTGCACAACCATTGATTTACATATTGCCATTCTAGTAAACATTCTCTTAATTATAAGTCTGAATTTCTAAGACTCTTGAATAGAAGATAGCCGAGACAGATAAACAGTTTATAAATTGCTTTCGCAAACAGATCCCAGGACACCAGATTACATACATAAATTTGAATTTTCACGGCTGAGTACAATACCTAGATTATATGCTTATAATAATTTTTTAGTATTGCAATTAAAAAAAATTTTTTTTTACTTGTAGATGAACACAATACCTTTCTTCCTCTCTTTCTTCCTTTCTTTCTTCCTTCCTCTCTTTCTCTTTCTTTCTTACATGTAGTGCTGGGGATTCAACCCAGTGCCTCATGCATGCTAGGCAACCGCTCTCCCACTGAACCACAACCCCAGCCCAGCATTGCAGTCTTAATATAGGAGATGAGGGCTGGGGATGTGGCTCAAGTGGTAGCGCGCTCGCCTGGCATGCGTGCGGCCCGGGTTCGATTCTCAGCACCACGTACAAACAAAGATGTTGTGTCCGCCGATAACTAAAAAATAAATATTAAAACACTCTCTCTCTCCCCCCTCTTTCACTCTCTCTTTAAAAAAAAAAAAAAAATATAGGAGATGAAATATATTTCCAGTGATATAAGTTTCTAAAAATTGTCCAGGCATGGTGGCACACTGTAATCCTAGCAGTTTGGGAGGCTGAGGCAGGAGGATTACAAGTTTAAAATCAGCCTCAGCAACTTAGTGAGGACATCAGCAATTGAGCGAAATCCTGTCTCAAAATAAAATATAAAAAGGGCTGAGGATGTGGCTCCGTTGTTATGTGCTCTTGGGTTCAGTATCTGGCCCTACCCCTCAGAAACAAATAGTTTCTAGAGATTGGAATGGATTTTTTTTTCATAATAAGAAAGCATTCTTAGAAAGATATTGTTGACTTTCTGGAAAATGAAATTGGAATGCCTTTGGATCTTTAGTTTTCTTCTTTTTGGTACTGGGGATTGAACTCAGGAAAGGTTTACCACTGACCTACATCCTCATCTCTTTTTCTTCTTTATTTTGAGACAACATCTTGCTAAATCACCTCTAATTTGTGACTCTCCTGCCTGGATTATAGGCATGTGGAATTTCTCACATTGTGGCCAATCAATTGGGAAAGATATTTGAGAAATCAGAGGCATCAGGGAATTGATTCAATTATGACACAGAGATACTTCTTCTGGTCTTTAAAGTACTTGGTCTTTACTTTATAATCCTTCACCTTTTTCCTTTCATGGGGATTGAACCCAGGGCCGCACAGCTGCTAGGCAAGCTTGAAGCCACATCTCCAGCCCCTAGTAATTTTCTGAACTGAAAACAGTCCAGGTATGTCTACTTCCGAAGTTCATTTTCCTAACCTGCCTCCCACCTTCCCCATCTCTCAACCTCTAATATCACAAGTGGGTTTTCCCCTGTAGGAGCCCACTGAGACCTCACAATAACCTAATTTCAGATGAAGAAATATGGACTTAATTAAGGAGTCTGCTGAAAGGCACATAGCCTGTGACAGCAGATTCACGTGTAAAGTTTTTTTTTTTTTTTTTTGCTATATGGAATTAAACCCATTAATTTTAACTAGTGAGCCACATCTCCAGCCCTTTCTTAAAATTTTTATTTTATTTATTTTATTGGGTACTAGGGATTGAACTCAGGGACACTCAACCACGGAGCCACATCCCCAGCCCAATTTTTGTATTTTATTGGAGACAGGGTCTCACTGAGTGGCTTAGCACCTCACTGAGGCTGGCTTTGAACTTTTTTTTTTTTTAATATTTATTTTTTAGTTTTTTGTGGACACAATATCTTCATTCCATTTCTATGTGGTGTTGAGGATTGAACCCAGCGCCCCGCGCATGCCAGGCGAGCTCGCTGTGGCTTGAGCCACATCCCCAGCCTTTGTTTTGTTTTGTTTAGTTTGTTTAGTTGTAGTTGGACACAATTGATTGACTGATTGTGCTGAGGATTGAACCCCGTACCTCATACATGCTAGGAAATTGCTCTGCCGCCCAGCCACAATCCCAACCCGGCTTTGAACTCTTGATCCTCTTGCTTTAGCCTCCAGAGTTGGTGGGATTACAGGCATGTGTCACCACACCCAGCACATATAAAGCTTTCTGGAACTATCTGCAATCACTAAATCAACCAGTGGGTCTTAGGATTTCCTGGGTCAGATCTATGAACCCAAAAATAAAACAAAATTTGAGGATGATACAGGACTATCCACTTTTTCCTTTATTCCTTGTAATAATACTTAAAAATAAACCTACTCCTAACTCCTACTGTTTTGGTTCGTTGGTTGTTTGCTGTGCTGTGAGTTAACCCCACCCTGCAAGCCTTGCCTGCTTGGCATGTGCTCTACCACTGAGCTACATTCCCAGTCCCTTTTATTTATTATTTATTTTACTTTTTGGTACTGGAGAGGAAACCCAGGGACACTTTACCACAAAGCCACTTCCTAGCCCTTTGTATTGTTACCTTGAAATAGAATATCACTAAGTAGTTTAGGGTCTTGCTAAATTCCTGCGGCTGCCCTTGAAATTTGCCATCCCACTGCCTCAACCTCTTGAGTTGCTGGGATTACAGCTGTGAACCATGGCGCCTGACCCCATTTTGTATATTTATTTACAAACAGGGTCTCATTGAGTTGCTTAGTGCCCCAACTCTTGCTGAAGCTGGCTTTGAATTCGCGATCCTCCTGTCTTAGTCTTCCGAGGCTCTGGCACCCCACTTATTTATTTATTTACATGTGGTGCTGAGAATAGAACCCAGTGCCAGACCAGTCTCTACTATAACCCCAGTCCCTGTTGTCATGCTTTTGATTCTGTGATCTTTAGAAACACTGTGTATATATTAGTATGATGAGCTTCCTCTTTGGCCATAGGTCATTTTTTGGCACTGGAGATTGAACCCAGGGGCACTTTATCACTGGGTTACATTACTGAGGCTGGCTTCAAATGTTCAGTTGTTCAATCCTCCTGCTTTAGCCTCCTAATTCATTAGGATTACAGGTACACAAAATTTCATGCCCTTCCGTGTTTTGGTTTTGGTTTTGTTGTGACATGGTCTCACCTTTGTTTCCCAGGCTGGTCTCCAACTCCTAAGGCTCATGGGATCCTTCCACTTCAGCCTTCAGAGTAACTTGGAACCTCGGGTGCTTGCTTCAGTGCTCAGCTTTTTTTTTTTTTTTTTAAAGAGAGAGGTGAGAGAGAGACAGAGAGAATTTTTTTAATATTTATCTTTTAGTTTTCGGCGGACACAACATCTTTGTCTGTATGTGGTGCTGAGGATCAAACCCGGGCCGCACGCATGCCAGGCGAGCACGCTACCACTTGAGCCACATCCCCAGCCGTCAGTGCTCAGCTTAATTGCTTGGTCTTACTATTTATTTATTTTTAAAAAAAGAGAGAGAGAATTTTAATATTTATTGTTTAGTTTTTTTTCCGGAGGACACAACATCTTTGTTTGAATGTGGTGCTGAGGGTTGAACCCGGGCTGCACGCATGCCAGGCGAGCGAGCTACTGCTTGAGCCACATCCCCAGCCCCGCTTGGTCTTATTTTGAATCAGGGCAAACAATCTGAGATACAAAGAAAATTGATGATGGCTCTTGGTTAACCCTTTTCCCTTTCTCCTCTTTACTTGCTTACTTTCAAATAATATTTGCTCGCTTTGTATGTTTTATTGTTCTAATCTCATTTTCTTCTTATTTTCAATTTCCTTGCACAGGCATTCATCATGAGACTTTTGGTACCCTTGAAGGAGGGCATTTTAGAACCAGCATTCTTTGGATTAAGTTGGGTGAAAGAGAAAAGAGGGACATCATTTCTGAGTGGGGGCAGGGCCCACCACAATCCCTTCTTTACACATAGTAGGTACTCAATAGATCTTTGTTGGACCTGTGAGTCTTATTTGTATCCTGATTTGCTAATACTAACTTTTTGAGATTTTGTGCTATTTGTTTGCATGTGAATAGCTCAAAACTTGTGGGTTGTAATTAGAACACAGTGTTAATAGTGGATCCCCAATGAGTCTGTTTCTTAGTTTATGTTAGTCTCTTTTCCTCTCGCTTTACCAGATTTGCTTTTGAACATGTGCACATGATACCTCTGCCTGCGTTGGGATGTGCTCAGGAAAGAGTAAGAGGTGTGTGTGTGAGAGAGAGTGTGTGTGAAAGAGAATGAGAGAGGTAGAGAGGGAAAATGTGGTGTCTGACATCTAACCCAGGGCTTCACTTACGCTATCAAAGTGCTATATTTATAGCCTCCAAACTATATTTACCCTGTCTGAGAGACAATTGTATTTTTCAAACTACTGGGTATTGAACCAGGAGTGTTCTACCACTGAGCTACATTCCTAGCCTTTTTTATTTAATCAAAACAAAATTTATTTGTTCTTTTTAGTTTTATATAACAGTAGAATATATTTTGACATATCATACAAACATGGAGTATAACTTCCCATTCTTGTGGTTGTACATGATGTGGAATTACACTGGTTGTATATTCATATGTGAACATAGGAAAATTATGTCTGATTCATTCTACTGTCTTTCTCATTCCCATCCCCACTCCCTTCTTCCCATTTCCCGCTGTCCAACCTTCATTCCCCCGAACCCCTCATTGTGAGTCAGCATCCTCATATCAGAGAGAACATTTGGCTTTGATTTTGGGTAGGTCTGTTTATTTCACTTAGAATGGTAGTCTCAAGTTCTATCCATTTACCCACAAGTGCCATAATTTCATGCTTCTTTATGGTTGAGTAATATTCCATTGTGTATATGTGTCACGAACTTTTTATTTTGAGACAGGGTCTTGGTAAGTTGCCGAGGCTGGCCTTGAACCTGAAATTTTTATGCCTCAGCCTCATTGGGATTACAGGTGTGCACTACTATGCCCAGCCTAAGAGGTTTTTTTTTTTTTTTTTGGGTGGGGAATGAACTCAGGGGCACTTGACTACTGAGTCACATCTCTAGCCCTATTTTATATTTTATTGAGAGACAGGGTCTCATTGAGTTGCTTAGTGCCTCATCATTGCTGAGACTGGCATTGCTCAGTCTCCTGAGCAGCTGGCAAGAGGTTTTTGGTTTATTTTTTGGTACCAGGGATTGAACCCAAGGGCACTTCCTTCTTGCCAAATTGCTGAGCTAGCTTTGAATTTGCAATCCTCCTGCCTCAGCTTCCCAAACCAATGGGATTGAAGTACCCTGTTTAAGGGATAAATTTTAAAGTATCCAAATGGGATTTAAAGGTATAAATGACAAGTAACTACTTGTGTGATTATCTTACATAAAGAACTTCATCAACTTTTATCAGTTGTCACAGTAACTAAAGGAGCATTGTGAATTCAAGGTTTAAAGAAGCCCTTGAGGGGCTGGGGATATAGCTCAGTTGGTAGAGTGTTTGTCTCACAAGCACAAGGCCCTGGGTTCAATCTCCAGCACAAAAAAAAAAAAAAAAAAAAAAAGATTCCTTTGGTCTATAGTAGATTGCTTGACTAGCATGTGCAAAGCCCTGGGTTCACTCCTCTGGGTTTGATGCCTAGCACCCACCACACAACCACACACACCAAAGAATTCCTTAGCATATTTTTGTGTATGTCTATTATACTTCTCTTTGGAAGTAAACATTTTCTCAGTTCCTCAGTTTCAAATAATAGTAAATATTCTATTTCAAATGAGAACGACTTACAATATTTTTGTTATTGTTATTATTTCAGACCAAAACCTGGTACGACTGAACTTGACAATACATCCAGATTCTCTACAGAAGTGAGACTTTCCAAAGGACCAATGACTCTGTTTCCTGTGTCCTTTCATTTTTTCCTACTCCATAACTATGTCTCGATCCCGCCATGCAAAACCTTCCAAATTGGTCAGGAAGGAAGATTTAACCAAAAAGAAAAACATCCAGCTAAAGAAGACATCCAAGCCAGCCAACAAAAATGTGACATCTGTCAAGACTGTGAGCCTTGGAAAAGTAAAGCAATTCCTTCAAGAAGGAAATGTTAAGAAAAAAACAGATCCTAACCCACCTACGCCAGTCAGAAGCCTTCTGACAAGAGCTGGAGCAGCCCGAATGAATTTGGACAGGACGGAGGTTCTTTTTCAGAACCCGGAGTCCTTAACTTGCAATGGCTTTACAATGGCTCTCCGCAGCACCTCTCTTAGCAGGCGGCTTTCTCAACCCCCAGTGGTTACATCTAAACCCAAGAAAGTTCCACCTTCCAAGAGTTTAGAAAAGCAACATGAGTCTGACTATAAGGTAGTCAATGAGACGGGAGGAAAGTGCTCAGAAAATGATTCGGTCCCCATCCAAGATCAAGATCCCCTCATCCTCCCTGATATAGAGAATCTAATCAGTGTACAACATACATCTTTAATTGAAGGTGAGAGTCAAGAGACAACTCAGTCTTGGTCTCAAGGGATAGAGGATACCAAATTCCATGTACCCACTCATAGTAGCCCTGCAGCAGGGATCCTTTCTGGGCCGTTGGAAGGGACACATTGTGGTGAAGGACCATTCTCTGAACAGATATCAAATGGTATCAGTGATTCTCCTGGAATGTTTGCTCAGGACACTGTAGGTGCTCCTTTAATCCAAAGATCAGCCCCTGAAGTTACCTCTGAAAGTACCATTCAGTTAGAAGATTTGGGTTCCCAAGTACAATCTCTGAAGCTAACTGATTCTTATCTGGAACCCATGAAGAGTGAACCTACTTGTTTCCCGTCTCCCAGTTTTAATAAGATTATACCTGAATTAGATGTTAGAAATTGCTTGTCTCTTGGTGGGTCTGTATATCCCAACACTCTAATAAAACTCCTCTTGGCAGGCTCAGAACCAGAAACCCTTGAGGCTAAACCAGATCATCCAGGGGCCTTCAAATCTACGCTAGATCAAGAGGAAGTTCCTGATACCACCTCTGTCCTAAGACAGGCCTTCAGTGCTATCCCTCATCAATGGGAATTTCCTGGTGCTAACCCAGTTCATCGTGAGGCTCTTGGTGAGACCCCAGACCCACCAGAGATTCCTGGTGCTATTTCGGTCCAAGGAGAAGTCTTTGGTACTATTCCAAACCAACAAGGAATGCATGGTGTGGTTGGGGATGCTGCCCCAAACCTGCCTACTTTTCTTCCTATTGTTCTGAACCCAACTGCTACTTGTAATGCTCCCCTCAACCTCAAATGGCCTGAGCCCCAGAGTGCTGTCCCATATGGGCTTGAGGTCCAGAGTGCTATGCCAGTTTTGCCTTTGGGCTCAGGACACACTCCTCAATTATCATCAGACTCCGAGTTAGGTTCCATACCTCCAGGAACAACTGCAAGCAATGTAGAAAATGAGGAGCACCTTCCAAGAAGCCTTCTGCCAGCTCACACTCAGGGGTTCACTTCCACCCCTGTTTCACTGGGTGTGACCCCACTCTCCCAAGCCAATCCCAGCATATCAGAAGGAGGAAATTCCCAGGTTAGCATGACCAGCTTGGCTGATGTTAACACCACAGGGACATCTGTGCCAGTGTCAGTTGCCAATACCACCTCTTCTCCCTCTACCACCTTGCTACCAACTTCGGAAAGAAAGAAACGAAAGCGATGTGGGGTCTGTGAGCCCTGCCAGCAGAAAGACAACTGTGGCGAATGTACTTACTGCAAGAACAGAAAGAATAGCCATCAGATCTGCAAGAAGAGGAAATGTGAGGAGCTGAAAAAGAAGCCATCTGTGGCTTTGGAGGTAAGCAAAGGGTCAAAGGCCTGGGAGACAACTACAATGTGGATATAATGATCTGTGCAGAGATGATTTGCTTCAGCCCTATATCATCGTACTTTGGTGAAATGTTGGCTTTGTCTGTAAGAATCTGTGGGTCTACTTGAAGATTGTCTTGTGCTCTGATGCCTTTGCTTGCCTTTTTTTTTTTTTTTTTTTTTTTTTAACTGTTATTTTTTGGTACTGGGGATTGAACCCAGAGGCACTTTACCACTGAGCCACATCTCCATCCCTCTGTGTTATTTGTTTATTTATTTTTTGGTACTGGGGATTGAACTTGGGTTGTACCCACCCACTGAGCCACACCCCCCAGCCCTATTTTATATTTTAATTAGAGACAGGGTCTCACTGAGTTGCTTAGTGTTAATGCTTTGCTGTTGCTGAGGCTGGCTTTGAACTCTACATCCTCCTGCCTTAACCTCCCAAGCCACTGGGATTAGAGATGTGCACCATCATGCCTAGCTGTATTTTTAATTTTGACATAGGGGTCTCACTTTGTTGCTTAGGGCCTTGATTAGTTGCTGAGACTGGCCTTGAATTTGGAATCCTCCTGCCTCTGGAGCCACTGGAATTACAGGCATGTGCCACTGCACCTGGCCTTAGGTCGCTTTTAGAAGTTGTCCCAGAAAACTAGAACAGAGTTTTCCATTATAGGATTTGATAGAGACATAGGGAAATTGCATGAAGTTTGGATTGGCTAAAATTTCTACTCTGCCTCATTTTGGCTAATGGACGTCTTTTTTTGGAAGTTACAGGACTAAAATATAAGAGTGGAACAAATTCATTAACTCCCTAACTCCCTAGAAGCCCAGAAAAATCCAAGAAGTTAAAAAAAATTAAATATATTTTTTAGTTTAGATGAACACAATACCTTTCTTTCTTTTTTTTAAATATCTTTATTTTATTTTATGTATTACTGAGGATTGAACCCAGTTCTTCATGCATGCCAGGTGAGCATGCTACCACTTGAGCCACATCCCCAGCCCCAATACCTTTCTTTTATTAATTTTTTTTTTTTTTTTTTAAATGTGGTGCCGGGGATCGAACCCAGTGCCTCATGACAACCCTGCCTAAATAAGTTAAAATTTTTTGCTTTTGAAAGAGTTAAAACTGGGGCTGGGGCTGAGGCTCAGAGGTAGAGAGCTTACCTAGCAAATGTGAGGTGCTGGGTTCGATCCTCAGCACCACATAAAAATATATAAATAAATAAAATAAAGATATTTTGTCCAACTACAACTAAAAAAATGTTAAAAAAGAAGGAACGAAAGAAAGAAAGAGTTAATACTTTTGCATACTTATGCTACAAACTTTGCCTTGGATGCGTTCCAATAAAACAGCTTTCCTTTCAATCTTTAGGGGGTGACTTCTACCTGTTCTGCTTATTTCATGGAGGTTTTAGTGATTAAGTGAAAGTAGTTCAGTATGACACAAACATTAAGTCTTAGTATGAAAGTTTATGAACCTATAATAGTAAAAGTATCATTTAATTTAGAATTTACTTAAAAGATTTTTATAGAGCTTGGCTAAAACTCAAAACTACTGCTTATCACATTTTTGGGGGCAATTTAACTGAGGCATGGTGCTTTTATTGTTTTTTATTTTGAGAGAAGGGTCTCCTTAAGTTACTGAGGCTGGTGTCCAATTTGCCATTCTCCAGCTTCAGTGGGATTACAGGCATGCACTTCTATGCCTGTCTTGCCTCTCACATTTTTTTTGTTTGGGGTGGGGCACCAAGGATTCAACCTAGGGACTCTCTAACTGCTGATCCACATTCCCAACCCTTTTTATTTTTTAAAACATACCTGTGGGGGTTGTGGCTCAGTGGTAGGGCACTTGCCTCAAACGTGTGAAGTACTGGATTTGATCCTGAGCACCACATAAAAATAAATAAATCATGTTTGTCTACAACTGAAAAAAAACAAACAAACACAAAACACACCTGTCAGGCTGGGATTGTGGCTCAGTGGTAGAGTGCTTGCTTAGCATACATGAGACACGGGTTCTATTCTCAGCACCTCATATAAATAATTGAATAAAATAAAGGTTAATCAACAACTAAAAAAAAATTATATATATGCTGTGCATGGTGGCACATGCACCTGTAATCGCAGTGGCTTTGGAGGCTGAGATGGGAGGATTGTGAGTTCAAAGCCAGCCTCAGTGGGCTGGGGTTGTGGCCCAGTGATAGAGTCCTCACCTAGAATGCTTGAGGCACTGAGTTCGATCCTCAGCACCACATAAATGTAAAATAGATAATTGTGCCCACTTAAAAAATTAAAATAAATAAATAAATAAATTTTTGGCAGGGGCGGGGCAGGGAGAAAAGCCAGCCTCAGTAAAGTCAAGGCACTAAGCAACTCAGTGAGACCCTGTCTCTAAATCAAAATAGAAAATAGGGCTGGAATGTGGCTCAGTGGTGGAGTGCCCCCGAAAATCTACATACTTTTTATATAATATATACATTTTATATATAAAAATTTTAAAAATAAATTAAAAGACAGCTGCAAGTGACTAAAGAGGCTGGTGCAGGAGGATCACGAGATTGAGGTCAACCTCAGCAGCTTACCAAGACCCTGTAACCAAAAAAAAAAAAAGAAAAAGATCTGCCATCATATATAACAAATCAGAATAAATAAATAATTTAGTAGAAAAAAAGAAAGAGATGAGGTTGTAGCTCTCGGTGGTAAAATGGCTCTTCATTCAATCCTCTGTACCAAAAATAAAATAAAACAATTGTGAAGTGTGGGACTTTATGATTTATTTATTTATTTTTTTGGGGGGAGATGTTGAGTGAGCTACATCCTTGAGTCTTTTTAATTTTTTATTTTGAGACAGGGTCTCGCTAAATTGTTCAGGGCCTTGCTAAATTGATGAGACTGGCCTCAATTCGTGATCCTTCTATTTCAGCCTCCCTAATCACTTGGATTATTGGTGTTAGCACCACCCAGTGGGCTTTATGATTTTTAAATCACATGATTCATATGTTCATTTTGTCTACTATAAATGCAGGTGTTATAGGGGGAGTTGATTTAAAAGCATTTTTGAACTTTTAATTCAATCATTTTTCTATTTCTTTCTTGATTTGACTTTTTTTTTTTTTTTGGTATTGGGGATTGAACCCAGAGGCACTCAACCACTGAGCCATATCCCCAGCCGGATTTTTTTTTTTTTTATTTAGAGACAGGGTCTCACTGAGTTGCTTAGCACCTCTCTGTTGCTGAGGCTGGCTTTGATCCTCTTGTTTCAGCCTGCTGAGCTGCTGGGATTACAGGCGTGCACCACCATGCCTGGCTATTGACTTAAAATTCTATTTACTTGTTTGTTTATTGAGTTGTTGGTACTAGGGATCGAACCAGGAGCAATCTAACATAGAGCTATATCCTCCTCATCCCTTTTTATTTTTTTATTTTAAGATAGGGTCCCACTAAATTACTGAGACAGGCCTCAAATTGCAATTCTCCTTCTCCAGAATAGCTGAGATTACAGGTGTGCACCACTGTGTTGGCTTGGTTTAAAATTTTAGTCCAAAATGCTGATTTCTTATTTTACTAAGCCTTTGCAAACAAGAGCCCAGATGTTTAACCAATCCTAGATCAATGAGCATTTAAAGTGTTTCTAAAATATTTTGTTATTACAAACCTTATTGTAATGGGTAATCTTTCTTTATACAAGTCATTTCACACATGTGGGAATAGAACAAATATGACTGGTTACCAAATGATTTATAAACATCTAAGACACTCAGTAGCAATATTAATATCTCTTCCAGAGAGACCTCCCTTGTAAACTACTGATGAGTAGCATTGCTAATTGACGTAGTACCAAAAACATCTCTAATACATATAAGCACTTTAGTTCTCTTCTTTCCCAAACCTGCTTCTCCTCTTATGATCAATCTTGTGATCCTCCTGCACCAGCCTTTTTTCACCAGGAAAGTCAGTGAGCTCTGATGCCTTCTTCTCTCACCCTTCTACATTCTCTAATTTTATAAGATGTGAGCCCACCATCCTTTGTATTTTCTTGGCCACTAGTTGAGTTTTTTTGTTTTGTTTTTAATCTGTTGTTAATACAATTACAGAATTCAGTTTATTGTCAACAGTGCTTATTGCCTTCTGGGCTATGCACGGAAGATAGTCAGGAGTGTACCAGCTAGCAGGGAAGTTAAGAAATCAAGCAAGGCTGCCTTACTATCTCCTTCCTAAATACATTTAGTGTTCTGCATATGGGATGTATTTCTGTCAAAATAAAACAAAGGGCTGGGGTTATGGCTCAGTGGTAGAGTGCTCTACTGGTATGCATGAGGCACTTGGTTGGATCCTCTGCACCACATATAAATAAAAAATAAAGACACTGTGTTTACCAAAAACTAATCAATCAATCAATCAAACAAACAAAACAAAACAAGCAAAAGAAAATAGAGACAAAGTTTCAAAGCATTCAAATTATACATAAAGTCTCAATGTATTAGCATGGAATATTACAGGTGTGTGGGATTACACACCTGTAATCCCATCTACTGTGGAAACTGAGGCAAGAGGATCCAAAGTTTGAGGTCAGCCACCGCAACTTAGCAAGAGGCTGTCTCAGAATAAAATTTAAAAAGGACTGTGGTTGTGGCTCATTGGTAAAGTACACCTGAGTTCCATCCTCAGTACCAACACAAAAAAATGAAACAAAACCAGGCTCTATTCCCATGTCATAGTCATCTTGCTTTTTCTGACAACCCCACTCTCCCCTGTCACTCTCACCCCTTACTCTGTCAAAACTGTATGTGTGTGTTACCCAGGCTACGTATCAGCTAACTTTTTTCCCTAAGTGCCTGTCTCCTTTAGCACAGTAAAAAATGCTCAATAAATACTTGTTGGAAATATGAAAAGAGAATATATTTGTAACTCAATCAGTTTTATAAATTTGTATCTTTTATAAATTTAGATCTTGAGTGGTTTGTTGTTCTGGCGGTACTGGGGATTGAAGCCAGAGGTGCTTTACCCCTGAGCTAATCCTTTTTATTAACTCTTTTCTCTCTCTTTCTCTTTTTTTTTTTTTTTTTTAATATTTTAGTTTTCAGTGGACACAACATCTTTATTTTATTTGTATGTGGTGCTGAGGATCAAACCCAGTGCCCCGCTCATGCCAGGTGAGCACTATACCACTTGAGCCACATCCCCAGCCCAACTTTTCTCTTTTTGAGACATGGTAACTTATTTACCCAGGCTGGCCTCAAACTATTGATCATCTTGCCTTGTCTTCCAGATTGCTGGGATTTCAGATGTGCATCACTGTACCCAGATGGCTTTCAATTTTTTATTTTTGTGGTGCTGGGGGTCGAATTCAAGGCCTCCTGTGTTAGAGGCAAGCACTCCACCATGAAGCTTCATCCCCAGCCCCTGGCAGACTGTTTCGTTTTCTTTTTCGTACTAGGGATTGAATCTAGGGGCATTTATCATTAAGGTACATTCCCAAGCCTCATTTTGTTTGTTATATATATATTTTAAATTTATTATTATTTTTTAAATTTGTTCAATACATGACAGCAGAATGCATTTTGACATTGTACATAAATGAAGCACAACTTCTTCCTCTAGCTGTACATGGTGTCGAGTCGCAATTGTAGTGTAATCATACATATATATAGGGTAATAATGTCCATCTCATTTCTGCATACTTCCCACCCACACCCTCCTACCCCTCCCCTCTCCTCACTCCCCCTGCACAATCTAAAGTTCCTTTATTCTTGCTTACCTCCTGCCTTTTTTCTTTATTTAGATTAATGAGATGGAGTCTTGCTAAGTTGCTTTGGGCCTCACTAAGTTTCTGAGGCTAGCCTTAGATTTGTAATCCTCCTGAGTCACTGGGATTACAGGCATGTGCCACCACACCTGACACTTTCCATATTTTTTATTGGTAAATTATAATTATACATAATGGTGGTATTTGTTGTTACATATTTTACATGCACACGGTATAAAAATATAATTTGGTCAATAACATTCTCCAATATTTCTCCTTTTCTTCTCCTATGGTCCTTCTCACTCTGGTCCCTTTTCCTCTACTATACTGATCTCCCTTCAATTTTCTTGAGATCTCTCTTTTTCTTTTTCTTCTTCAGTTCCACATATGAGAAAAAACATACAGCCCTTCAGTTTGGCTTATTTCATTTAACATAATGGTCTCTGGTTTCATTTTTTTTTCTGCAAATGACATAATTTAATTTTTCTTTATGGCCAAATAAAACATTATGTATATATACCACATTTCTTTAATCCATTCATCCTATGATGGACATCTTGGCTGATTACATGGTTTGGTATTGTGAATTGTGCTGCTGTAAACATGGGTATGCATGTATTTCTGTAGTATGCTGACATTAAATCTTTAGGACAAAAACTGAGGAGTGGTATAGCTGAGTCTTGGTGGTTCTATTCCTTGTCTTTGGAGGATCCTCCATACTGATTTCCATAATAGTTGTACTAATTTAAAATCCTTCAACAGTGTAAAAGGATTCCTTTTTCTCCACATCCTATTCAAATCAATTATTTTTGTCCCTTAATTTGGGGACAAAATGTGAGTCGCGAAGAGACACATGATGTTAATTTATTCCTTTATTATTTAGGATCATCATTTTTTTTTTAAGTTGTTGATGGATATTTATTTATTTATTTACTTATATGCAGTGCTGAGGACATACTAAGCAAATGCTCTACCGCTGAGCCACAACCCCAGCCCCTTAGGATCATCATTTTGATTCCTTAGTTAAGGTAGTATCTTTTAGCTTTCAGCATTGTAATTTACTTTTTTTACTTTGTAAATATCATTTTTAAAAATTTGGTACTGGACCTTGAACCCTAGAACACTTTACCACTGAGCTACAACCATTGTATTATTATTTAAATATTTTTCAGTTGTAGATGAATACAATATCTTTATTTATTTTTGTGTGGTGCTGAGGATGGAACCCAGTACCTCACAGTGTAAGGCAAGCATTCTTTCACTGAGCTGCAGCCCCAGCCCCTATTTATTTATTTATTTATTTATTTTTAAATCTTTTTTTTTTTAGTTGTAGTTGGACACAATACCTTTATTTTATTTATTTTTACGTAGTGCTGAGGATAGAACCCAGCAGATTTCTCGTGGCAGGTGAATGCTGTACTGCTGAGCCACAACCCCAGCCCCACTTTTTTATTTTTATTTTGAGACAGGGTCTTGCTAAGTTGCTGAGGCTGAAACTTGGAATTCTCCTATCTCAGCCTCCCAAAATGCTGAGATTACAGATGTGTGTCACCACACTCAGGGTAAATACCTTTTTTTTTTTTTAAACCCAGGGTCTGCAGCATTTTGAGTGTTTACCAGTGCCGATACCTCTATGCTTTACTAATTTCCAAATTCCTTATGAGTGAGAGAGAGGCTTTGTAAATCTTTTTTTTTTTTTTTTTTTGTATCAGGGATTAAACACAGTGTGACTACTGAGCTTCATTCATCCCCAGCCTTTTTTATATTTTATTTAGAGGAAGGGTCTCTGAGTTGCTGAGGCTGGCTGGCTTTGCACTTGAGATCCTCCTGCCTCAACCTCCCAAACCACTGGGATTACAGGTGTGTGCTACCCAGCCCAGCCCAGCCTAGCCTGCCTTTGGTTTTTTGGGATTGGTTTATTTCGCTTAGCATGGTATCCTCCAGCTCCATTCATTTACCAGCAAATGCCATAATTTCATTCTTTTTTAAGGCTGTGTAGAATTCTATGAGAGAGAGAGAGAGAGAGAGAGAATACATATATATCACATTTTCTTTATCCATTCAAGGATACCTAGGTTGGTCTCACAGTTTAGCTATTGTTAGTTGAGCTGCTATAAAACACTGATGTGGCTGTGTCACTGTAGTATGTTGATTTTAAGTCATTTGAGTATAAACCAAGGAATGGAATAGCTGGGTCAAATGGTGATTCCATTCCAAGTTTTCTGAGGAATTTTCATACTGTTTCCATAATGGGAGGAATTTTTTCCTTCTCTCTAACATTCTCTACCCTATTTGATTTTGGGCACTATACATTCCCAGACCTTTTTTTGAGACAAGGGCTCACTACTTTGCTTAGGGCCTGGCTAAATTGCTGAGGCTGATCAGAATTTAGGCTTTTCCTGCCTTAGCCTTTCTTTCCATTTGCTGGGATTACAGGTGTGCACCACTGTGTTCTGCCTTAGAGATTAAATATAATTATTAGAATTGGAAGAAATGATGGAAATAAATAATTATCAGGTGAAAAATCATTGGACAAAAATCATTAATGGTTGCTTAAACTAGGGAGTGGAAGTTTGTGGACTAGCAATATATTGTATAATTAAATAATTATATAATGATTATTTAATCTGATGCTCAGAAATTACACATTTGACCAGAGCGCACCTTCAACATTCTTAGAGTAATTCTTTCCTTTCTCAGACAAGAGTCCTTTCTGTTGAATGTGTTTGTTTACTTTCTGTACTGTCCCAAACCTGGGGATTGAACCCAGGATTGAACCCAGGGCACTGTACTACTGAGCTGTATCTCCCGCCCTTTTTAAATTTATTTTGAGACAGGGTCTCACTAAATTTCTCAGACTGACTTCGAATTTAGGGTTTTCTTGTCCAGTCTCCCAAATCACTGCTGAATTTACGGGCATGCATTATTACCACACCCATTTTTTTTTTTATGGTTTATTTTGCTTAGTGTTCTTTATAAGACTCCTCAGTAATATTGCTTACACTTAATTCTTTGTCATTGCAGTAGAGTATGCCATCATATGTATCACAAATAATTTATGACTTCTGTTAATGAGCAGTATTGCTTGTATGAACACGGTACATGTCCTTTGGTGAATATATGTATATATTGAGTTTAATCCTGAGAATGGCATTGCTGGATCATAAAATATGCATATGTTTAGTTTTCCTAAATTTTACCAAGTAATTGTAGTCAGGTGTGTGGCCCACACCTGTAATCCCAGTGACTGTGGATGTAGAGAGAAGCGATTCATAAATTCAAGGCCATCATTAATGGTTGCTTAAACTAGGGAGTGGAAGTTTGTGGACTAGCAATATATTATATAATTAAATAATTATATAATGATTATTTAATCTGATGCTCAGAAATTGCACATTTGACCAGAGCGTACCTTCAACATTCTTTGAGTAATTCTTTCCTTTCTCAGACAAGAGTTCTTTCTGTTGAATGTGTTTGTTTACTTTCTGTACTGTCCCAAACCTGGGAATTTAGCAAGACCCTGTGCCAAAGAATAAAAAGGGCTGGGTGTGTCACTCAGTGGTAAAGTTCCCCAGGTTGAATTCACGGTACAAAAATTGAAATTTAAAAAATGAAAACATAAAGTAACGATGATTTTTCCAATTAGAACTTTCTTTAGGGGCTGGAAATATGGATCAGTGGTAGAATATGTGCTTAGCATATGTAAGGACCTGGGTTCAATCCCTACAAACAATAAAAAAAAAATGCTGAGCACAAAAATAATTAATAAATAAACAAAAACAAAAGTAAAAACTTGCTGGATTTTGTTTATGACATGTTCAATGTATGGATTTGCTTGGAGAGATCAGTTTTGTTTGGATACAAAGCTTCTAGTTTATGATCATTGTACCTCTTTATGTTACTTTCTTGTGTGTGTGTGTGTGTGTGTGTTGTTGGGTATTAAAGGCAGGGCTTTGTGCATACTAGGCAAAGGATCTACCTCATATCTACACCCTTACTGTCCCTTTTTATGTAAGGCTTATGGAATTCTTTTTGGGGAAAATGTTTTCAATCATATTTTGTAGTTTTCAATATATACTTTTCATTATTCACTTCCACAATCCTCTTCCCCATGCTAGAAACAGAACTCAGGGCCTCACATGTGCCAAAGTGCTCTACCTGCAAGCCACATCCCAGCCCTTATTATTATTATTATTATTATTATTATTATTATTATTATTTTTAAAGAGAGAGGGAGGGAGGGAGGGGGAGAGAGAGAGAGAGAGAGAATTTTTTTAATATTTATTTTTTAGTATTTGGCGGACACAACATCTCTGTTTGTATGTGGTGCTGAGGATCGAACCCGGGGCGCACGCATGCCAGGCGAGCGCGCTACGGCTTGAGCCACATCCCCAGTCCCCCCAGCCCTTACTTAAACTTGTTTATTCCTGAGTATTTCATATTCATGGTTGAAGACCATTTAATTTGGTTCCTTGAAATATATATATTTTTAAATTTTTTAGTTGTAGTTGGACACAATGCCCTTATTTTATTTATTGTTAAGTGGTGCTGAGGGTCAAACCCAGCGCCTCGCACATGCTAGGTGAGCCTAGCACATGCTAGGTGAGCGCTCTAACTCTGAGCCACAACCCCAGCCCCGGTTTCTTGAAATATTGGCAAGCAAATATATTTGCTTGTTTCTTTTGTACTGAGGATCTAACCGAGGTATGTATTTACTACTAAGCAATATCCCCAGCCCCATTTATTTATTTATTTATTTATACGTTTATATTTATTTTGATAAAGTGTCTGTTTAAATTGCTGGGGGGGGGGGAGTTTCACTTAATTTTTGAGGCTGGCTTTGAACTTGGGATCCTCCTGCCTCAGCTTCCCCAGTTTCTAGGATTACAAGTCTGTACCAACATGCCTTGCTACAATTTCTTTTAATTGTACAATAAGGATTCAGACTTTCCAGAGATACTTTTAGTCAAGAAAAAAAATTATTCATTTTTCTTTTTTTTTTTTGTCATGCTTAACTCAGCTTACCTTTCCCTTTGTATCTCAAAAATATAGGTAATTCAAAAGAATACTTTCTCCCTGTAAAAAATCCTATAAGTCTATCTCCCCCTTGTTTTTCCCTTTGGTGCTTGAGATTAAACCAAGGTGCTCTTTACCGCTGAGCTACATCTCCAGCACTTTTTTTTTTTTTTTTTTTTTTTTTTAATATTTTGAGACAGAAATCTCCCTAAGTTGCTAGAGATGGCCTTCAACTTGCAATCCTCCTGCCTCAGAGTCCTATTAAGATTACAGGGCAAAACCACTGAGCTCAGCTGACTTTTATCACTTCTGTATTTATCTAGCAATTTGCTTTTGGCTAGGGCATTCCTCATGTATAGTTGTAACTTAACATTTTGAGACATGCAATACTGTAATTATTGAACAGTTATAGAAGTATTTTTAAAAGATAAGTGAAAGCTTTTATTTTTTCCCTATACTTGGGATTAAAGTTGGCTTCACACATGCTAGGCAAACACTCTACCTCTGGACTACATATCTAGCCTAGTACAGAATTTATGGACATAGAGCAGGGATTTTGGCTGACTACATTTTTGCAAGTAATTTTTAATGTGTATAAAAGCTAACAAAACCAAAATGCATTGTTTGTACAGTGTGTTTCTACGTAGGCTATAGAGGGTGTGGTCTTTATGTCTCTAGCTAGTTTTTGGTATGGTATCATGTATTTAATTACAATTAATTGAGTGACTAGACAGAGCAGATTGTGAATTATCTAGCCAGAGTGTAATAATCTGTTACATTTATTTACTCTAGCTAGTGTGGGTTCCCTCTTCAAAATGTCAAGTTATATTATGTTTGGTTAGACTAAATAGGAGTATATTATATAACACTCTAAAGTGTGCTGTGTTCAAAACCATGCTATCATTTTTTTTTTTTAAGTATTGGGGATTGAAATCAGGGGCATGCTGGGCATGGCAGCATACACCTGCAATCCCCAGTGATTTGGAAGGGTGAAATAAGGGGATTGCAAGTTCAAAGCCAACCTCAGTGATTTTAGCTAGGCCCTAAGCAATTTAGTGAGTCACTATCTTAAAACAAAAAGGACTGGTAATGTGGCTCAGTGGTTAAGCGTCCCTGGGTTCAATTCCCAGTACCAAAAAGAAAAAAGAAAGAAATGAGGGGCATGCTACCACTGAGCTGCATCCGTATCCCTTTTTATTTTTATTTTGACAGAGTCTAATGGGCCACTTCTCAGGGGCCCATGCTATCTTCTTAAGATAGGTAAATTCTACTGGGAAAAAAGAGTGTTACCTACGCAGATTGTATTTGAAAAGCTAATAATTAAGGAGTGCTAAATGACACAAATTAATCCACTACCTGTATACTATTATAGGGGTCTTTCCAGGTGATAACAGTCTAGTTCCAGAGATGTCATTCAGAATTGCTTGACACTCCTTTTTTTTTTTTTTTATCTTACCATTTCTGGTGGGAGTTTGAGCTGGGTCTAGTCTTACTTGGTCATTGCTTTTTTCAGTTTTAAAACAGCTGGATCTTATTTTGGGATGTGTTGCATATGGCATATGGAACAAATTTTTTGCTACCAACTCCTTCAATTGAGGGCAGATGTTATATGTCCTTAAATATGCCTTTAAGGAATCTCTTTGTATCACACTGAGACTTCAGTAGCATACTGCCTCCAAAGAACTAGATGGAAATAGAAGCAAAAATCTTTGGTGTCTAGTGTACTTATGTTCATAAACCCTGAATACCTCAACAAAATTATGCTGATATTGATAGATTGTTATTTGTGGTTGTTAACTTCTGGAATTATGATTCCACTATGATTCAAGTCTTACCTTGCCATTTTGTTTTTATCATCTTATGTATAAGAAAACTGTGCGAAACTAGCAAACATTGTAATCTATCATCAATATCATCCATGCTAAACTATTATATAATAGGAAGCACTAATAGGGTACATGTTTATTTTTCTACAGAAAACAACTCCCAATCTCTTTTACTGATCAACATCTTTGTTCTATTTCAGCATAGTTGTTGCAGAGTTAATGGTACCAGCCAGGTGTCATGGTGCCTGGCTATAATCTCAGGATCCCTGAGGCTACAGCAGGAGAAAGATTGTAAATTTTAAGTCCATCCTGAGCAACTTAATGAGACTTTCAGGAACTTTGTGGGACCCTGTCTCAAAAATAAAAAAAGGACTGGGGATGTACCTCATTGGTAAAGTGGCCCTGGGTTCAATCCCCAGTACCAAAAAATAAAAATGTGGGGTTATCAGGTGGGCATCATGGCCCACACCTGTAATCCCAGTGGCTCCAGAGGCTGAGACAGATGGATCGGGAGTTCAAAGCCAGCCTCAGCAAAAGCAAGGCACTAAGCAACTCAGTGAGACCCTATCTCTAAATAAAATACAAAATAGGGCTGGGGATGTGGCTTACTGGCCGAGTGTCCCTGAGTTCAATCCCTGGTACAAAAGAAAAAAAAAAAACAAAAACAAAAACAAAAAAACAGTTTGTGCAAATGAAGTAGGAGTTTTCTTTTGTTTCCATCACTTAATGTATCATCACTATTTTGTCACATAGTAAGATATTTGTATTTTCTTTTATTTAAAGTAAGGGTATTGCTGCAATGTTCCATTGTTCAGATTTTCCTAAAAGTCTTGGACTCAAACAACATAAAGGGTGTTTAAATGCCTGCAAAGTATTTCTTTAAGTAAATGAACATCATTCTTTTTTTGTGGCTGAATGATTCCCTTCAGTTTCTTACCATTTTTCAGTTTTCTATAGCATAGTGAACTTTTTTCCACATTGTTTGTTTTCTTGTGATGCAATCAATGGGTTATTTCAAGGCCTAAATGTTAACCACCAACATATTTAATATCTTGCTGATGACTTAATGACTAATGATTTCTAATTCTTTACCACTTCTGGAAATGTGAAGTTTAAATAAAGGTATTCTTTGGATAGCCACGTCAATATCTTTCTTCCGAAATAAGAAACTGTAGTCTCAGCCCGAGGCACCTGTTTTTTACCTAGCAACTCAGGAGACTGAGGCAAGAGGACTGGAAGTTCAGGCAAGTCTGTGTAATTTACTGAGACACTCAGTAATTTAGGGAGACCATGTCTCAAAAACTAAAAAGGACTGGAGGTGTAGATCTTGGTAAGGAACTCTTGATTTCAATCCTCATTACTAAAAACAAACAACAACAAAAGGAAGGTAAAAGCAACTCTGTAGTTGTTAGATTCTTTTTGTTAAACATCTTATGAAAGCCAGGTACCTGCCTGTAATCCCAGTGGCTTGGGAGGCTGAGGCAGGAGGATCACAAATTCAAAGCCAGCCTAAGCAACTTGGCTTAGTGGTAGAACATCCTTAAGTTCAATCCATGGTACCAAACAAACAAACACCCCACCACACACACATCTTACCAAAGCCCTTACAAAGGTGATTAAGCTAGCATTTCAGTAAATCTAACTAATGACTGGATACTAGCCAGATCAGATTAGGTATTTGGTATATTTTTAGCTACCATGGAAAATCAGAATTTGAAAATGACTAGTATTATATTAGTGCTTTAGTACTGCTAAACTTGCCACATGTTTTTGTTCCGTGTACAAGCATTCCTAGGACTAACTTGATCCTAGTGTAAATGACACCAGCACCCATCTTTCACACGGTGTTTTGGAAATCATAAAAACACAACTTCACAGAGCTCCAGCAGGGGCACATGACTGTAGTCCCAACTACTTAGGAGGCTGACACAGGATCCAGATGATGAGGGCAGTGAGACTCCTGACTCTCCCATTCCTTTCAACAAACAAAAATAGGAACAAAAGCAACCACATTAAAGGTGCTGGATCTGGATGGACTTCAGTGCCCATACCACTGCCTCAAAACTATGAAAAGGGGCTGGGCTGTAGCTCAGTGGTAGAGCACTTGCCTATCACATATGAGGCACTGGGTTCGATCCTCACCAACATATAAAAACAAAGAGAAAAAGAAAAAAAAATTATGTAGAAAAAAATTCCTTTTTTGAACTGGGGATTGAACCCAGGAATGCTTGACTGCTGGGCCAAGTTCCCAAGCCCACCTCCCCCCGCCCTTTTTTTTTCTTTTTGGTACCAGGCATTGAGCCCAGGGAGACTTGATTGAAAAATATTTATTTTTCAATTGTAGTTGGACACAATACCTTTATTTTATTTATTTATTTTTACGTGGTGCTGAGGATCGAACCCAGAGCCTCGCACGTTCCGGGCAAGCACTCTACCACTGAGCCACAACCCTAGCCTCGTTATTTATTTATTTATTTTTAAAAATATTTTTTAAGTTTTGGATGGACCTTTATTTTATTCATTTATTTATATGTGGTGCTGAGAATTGAACCGACTGCCCCACACATGCAAAGCAAGTGCTTTACCACAGAGCCACAGCCCCAGGCCTGGTTTTTTATTTTTTATTTTGAGACAGGTTTTCCCTAAGTTGTTTGGGGTCTCACTAAATTGCTGAGACTGTCCTTGAACTTGTGATCCTCTTGTCTCATTCTCCAGAGTCTCAGGGATTACAGGTGTGCACCTTGGGGTCCAAATGCAATAAATTGTTTGTAGTATGCATTTTCCTGGAGAGATGTTGGTCCATAGTTTTTATTAGGTTTCAGAGAAATATAAATCATATTCCGCACTCCCCAAAGTGAAAGAACCATGGGGCTTTCTTCAGGCTTTAATGGAATACAGTTGACAACTGCTTTGGCTGGGATGTAGCTCAGTGGTAGGGCACTTGCCTCACTTGTGGGAGGTCCTGGTGTTGCATCCCTAGAAGCAAAAACAAAACAAACAAAAAAGAGCACTGACAACCATTTTGTTAAAGGGAAAGACAGTGACAGTTCAGCCTTCCCCCGTGGTATCATTGTGAGATGGACCTACTTGTACCATTGAGAATGTCCTATTGTGAAGCAGGAAGCTAAGGAAGGAGCAGAGATGATGTGTAAAAGAATCTGCTGCTGAACCTGCTACATGGTAGTTGCTTAAAATGCTGGTATTGTTATATCCTTGAAGAGGTTTGTGTATTCATCTCATTACTTTCACCTGTTTTTCCCTCTTGCCACCTTATTCATGCTATTTAGAGGAAAATAACTGAAGTCCTCAGAAGTATCCAGGATACGCCATTTCTTAGTAATCTACTGAGCATTTTTCCTGCAGATGTTGGAGGTTTAAGATACATTATGAATGAATTGGTTTTCTGTTCCCATGTGATTCAGAATTATAGTTGTGGTTTCTAGTGAGAGGACCATGTCCCAGTTGTTTTCTTGTTCTTATGTAATGAGAGGGTTTTGGTGTTTCTGGTGTATTCTACACATTTACACTATAGAGCTTATTTGTATATCATATTTCATACACAGTACCATTTTGTGGTGAGTTTTCTGTTACAGAGCAAATGTTGGGTCAAGGCAGGAGGAAATAGGAGTACAATATAGTAGAAGGTCACAGTTTATCCAAGCTGTGGGATTTCTGGTAGAATGAGTATAGGTTAGATTTAGAGACAAGTTTGTTTGTGCATGTGTAATTTGTCTAAGAGTTAATAAAGCTCAGAGGCTGAGGCCGGAGTATAGCAAGTTTGAGGCCAGCCTCAACAATTTTGTGAGATATCCTGTCTGAGGAAAAAAAAAAAGAAAAACGAAAGAAAAGAAAAGGGGTCAAGGATGGTACTTAGGGGTAGAACATCCTTGATTTCAATCCCTAGTACAGTGTCAATTAAAAACAAAAGCTAATATCAGAATTACAGGGAGATTTTGTCTACTGGGAGACAGAAACTAAATAGCTCTCATTATTTACCTAACCCTAATTTTTGAGAAACCCTTCCTGTTCACACTGAGACCATAAAGCAAAAATCAATATAACAGGGAAAACAGAACAAAACAGTATTCCACCTTTTTTTTCTTTTCCTTTGTAAAGAACCAACAACCACAGGTCTCTGTCTTCATAGTGGATAAATTTTAACAAAATTCAGCTTTCTTCCACTTGAAACATAGGAAGCTGATAAAGGAGGACAGAAACTAATATTTAATGAGGGTCTAGACTAGGATTCTTATATTTTTGTTTTTTGTGTTGTAGATTGAACCCAGGGCCTTTTGAGGATTCTCAGTTCGAAGACTAAGAATAAACTCTTAAAAAAATGTGTTTAATTTTGCACAAATAGCAAGTATTAGAGTTGCCCTTTCTACCACAAAAGAATTAAATAATCATTATTATTACTACTACTACCACAAAAAAATAAATAACCAATATTATTGCTACTACTACTACTACTACTACTATTATTATTATTATTTGTGGTAATTGGTATTGAACTCAGCAGCACTGGACCACTGAGGTATGGCCCCCAGCCTTTTAAAAATTTATTTATTTATTTATTTATGGAGGGTACCAGGCATTGAACTCAGAGGCACTCAACCACTGAGCTGCATCCCCAGCCCTTTTATTTTTATTTTGAAACAGGATCTCAGTGATCCCATAAGCTCGCCTCAAATTTGCAATTCTCCTGCCTCAACCACTTGAGTAGCTCGGATTGTAATCCTGTAGGTGTGCTCTGCTGTGTTCAGCTCAAAATTCAGTAATCTGTATTTCCATGGTGTGCAGTCATTGCCATTATTCAATTCTAGAACATTTTCATTACTCCCTATAGAAACCTAGTACTATTATGTAGCATTTTCCAGTTCTCCTGCGCCCCATTCTCTGATAACTACTAATCTGCTTTTTGTCTCTACTGATCCACCTTTTTTCCTGTCTTTTTTAAATTTATATTTGACAGCAGAATGCATTACAATTCTTATTACATATATAGAGCACAATTTTTCATATCTTTGGTTGTATGCATTCACTTAGCTTTTTTAGCACTAGGGATTGAACCCAGGGCCTCACACATGCTAGGCTCATGCTCCACCACATCTTCAATCCTACTTAGCATGTTTCAAAGATCATTCACCTGCCATGTTTCAGCACTCTGCTGTATTTGATGGCTCAGAATATTTCATGTATCACTCATTAAAAATTTGTCTTTCCATTCATCGGAAGTTTCCACTTTTAAAAATGAATTAAACAAGTATTTTTTGCCACTGAGAATTTAATCCAGGGGTGCTTTACCACTGAATTACATCACCAGCCCCTTTTATTTCTTATTTGGAAGTAGTGTCTCTAGCTAAGTTTTCCTGGGTTGGCCTCAAACTTTTGACCTTCTTACCTCTGCCTGCCACCAAGCTGTCTTAACTCTGGTTTTGATTTGTATTTCTCTAATAGTTCATGCAGTTGAGTTACCTTTTTTTATGCTAATAGGCCATTTCTATATGGAGACATATCTTGCTCTTCACCTATTCCTTAAATTAGTTAATTGTGGTTGGGGATGTAGTTCAGTGGTAGCATGCTTGCCTAGCATTCAAGCCCTGGGTTCAATCTCTAAACCGCCCTCCCCCCCCAAAAAAAATATTTTTGTCCTTGACTGTCAAGAATTCTTTATGTATTGTGGATTTTTTTTACCCCTTTTAAAATATTTAATTTCCAAGTATTTTCTCTCTTTTTTTGACAGGGTGCCAGCGATTGAACTCAGGGGCACTCTACCACTGAGCCACATCCCTTGCCCTATTTTGTATTTTATTAGAGACAGGGTCTCATTGAGTTGCTTAGCACCTGGTTAAACTGCTGAGGCTGGCTTTGAATTTTTTTTTCAAAATTCTTTTTAGTTATAGATGGACAGAATATCTTTATTTTATTTATTTATTGGTTTGTTTTTATGTGGTGCTGAGGATCGAACCCAGTGCCTCATGTATGCAAGGCAAGTGCTCTACCACTGAGCCACAACTCCAGCCCCAGCTTTGAACTTTTGATCCTCCTGCCTTAGCCTCCTGAGCCTCTAGGATTACAGGTGTGTACCACCGTTCCCAGCCCCAAGTATTTTCTCTTTATGATATCTTTTCACATTTTTGCTAATGTTTGAAACAAAGTTTTCAATTTTGAGTAATTCTATATTTCATTTTTTTATCTAGTTGCTTGAGCTGAATTTCTTTTCATTTTTGTAATCCAAAAAGTGAATTTTACTCTTTATTCTATAGAAACCTCACTGATTTGATTGAATTGGCTCAAATTATTTTTTCTCTTTCCTTCTGCATGTAGTAATATCTGGCATATGGTGTCTCATTTAATCTAACAGCAGTCTTATGAAATGTATATTCTGCCCCCAATTTATGAATCGAGACTTTTAGGCTTATCGAGACTTGGTAAATTGTCTAGGGCCATAGAGTTGAAGCAGGATTAGAGGATTTGGTTTGGAAGGCATTCCCCATGTCCCTAATGTGGTGCTGAGGATCGAACCCGGGCCCAGACAGGATGGATAGGAGTTTAGGGCCCAGACAGGATGGATAGGAGTGCAATCAACAGTTGGCCTGGTTAAGGGATAACTATGGGGAGAGTACTACTGCAGTCTTTTAGATTGTGGAACTTGGAAGGAATCCTAGGTTCAGCTGGGTGTAGTGCATACACCTATAATCCCAGAGACTCAGGAAGATGACACAAGAGGATCCCGACTTTGAGGTCAGCCTCAGCAGCTGAAGGAGCCCCTTAACAAGACCTGATCTTAAAATACAAAATGAAAAGAACTGGGGGTGTTGTGTTGCTCAGTAGAAGACCACCCCTGGATACAACCTCCAACACCACCAAAAAACCAAGCAAAACAAACAAGCAAAAAAAAAAAGAGAGAGAGAAAGAAAGAAAAAAAAAGAAGGGAAAAAAAGAAAGGAAAAGAATCTTACAGGTTTATTTCACAGAAATGCAATTTAAATTTTTTAAAGTTTATTTTTCTTTATTTTAGACATTCCTGACAGTAGAGTGTATTTTGACATACATACATGGAGTATAATTTATTCTAATTAGGATCCCATTCTTGTGATTGTACATGATGTGGAGTTTTTTGAAAATGTTTGTGAGGTGCTGGTTAATGCCCCTGGGTTCAGTCCCTGGTACAAAAACATCAACAACAAGAGAGAGAGAGAGAGAGAGAGAGAGAGAGCGCGAGAGCGCGAGAGCGAGAGAGCGAGAGCGCACGAGAGCGCGCCTTGCTATGTTACTCAGGCTGGACTTCAACTCCTGGGTTTAAGCCATCCTCTTACCTCAGCCTCCTGAATAACCTGGACTCCAGGTACTCAGCTATAAAAGATTTTAAACATGAATCAAATACTTTCAACTTCAATGTTTTCCTTTCACTATCTTTGTACCTATTTTTCACTTACTGTATTTCCTTCCCTAGTCCTCATTCACCTCTGAATCATGGTCTAGTAATTCTTGAGTACCATGGTAATATTTCACTCTTCCCATTCCCTCAAGCAGATGATTTTATATTTTGCCCAGCTTTTTAAATTATCTCTGGCCAGAGAGTTGTTCCAAATTACCAATTCCATTATCACTACAAATGAAAATTTTATGTTCTTTTAAAATTCATAAATATAAGATGATGTTAGGATGGTGTGGTGGAGTTTGTGTCTTATCTCTTGCAGCAATCTTGTTTGATAGTAGATTTATCTAGGAAAGTTTCCATTGGCCTAAAATATTGGGTGCTGTGAAGATCTCCAATTTTTACACAAAATGAGTTTTAATTGCTCACTATTTTGTTCACTTGTACATAGTTTTATTAATTAGTGACAGCCACAGTTCTCCATTGTTGTAATTGCACCAATTGGAAATTAGGTGCAGTAAAGTTAATAGCACCTTAAGATTTTTATCCCACCGAGAACATTGATCTTGTATAAGATAGTATTTTCTGCTGAATGAGCCAGGAGTAAATAGTAATGCTTTCTTTTCAAAACATGTGAAACAACTTTCATTTATCACATGCATGGTAAGTGACTGAGAGAATGTTTAGTATAGCACTCCTGTAATTCCTTTGACTTTGGGAGACAGGGGCAAGAGGATCATAAGTTCAAGTCCAGCCTTAGCTATTTTGTGAGGCCTCAGCAATTTATCAAGATTCTTTCTAAAAATAAAAAATAGAATAGATTGTGGATTTAACTTGTTGGTAGAACATCCCTGGGTTCAATCCCCAGCCACTCCCTGCCACCACCACTTTGTAAGCAAACAAAGATAGGTGAAGCACTTTTTTCATGTAAATCTGAACAATAACACAATTGTTTAAATTTTAGTTTCAAACTTATTTAGAGGATTTGGTTTGGAGATGCTGGTGTTTTCACCCTACCTGTTATTTTTTTTCTTTGGTACTGGGGATTGAACCCAGGGATGCTCTACTACTGAGTTACATTTCCAGTCTTTATTTTTTTTCTTTTGAGACAAGGTCTCTCTACATTGCTGAGGCTGGCTTTGAATTTGAGCTCCTGCCTCAGCCTTGATGGTTGCTGGCATTACAGGCGTGTACCACCACATGGGACCAGACTTCTTTTAAAAACAGAGGGGGAATAAAGGAAAGAAAGAAAGGAAGGTAGGAAGAAAATAAAATAAAATGATTTTTATACAAACCAGACTAGTAATAAGAAGCAAAATTATTAGGACTGGGGTGTGGTTAAGTGGTAGAGCATTTGCTGGCCCTGGATTCAATCACCAACACCCCTGTCCCTTTAAAAAAAAAAAAAAAGGAACTTCTTTAACCAACAGGAGACAGGACTTCTGCAGAGAAGGGAGTGGATACTGGTGGACCTGGCTCCTTGAAAGGATATAGGAATATTGTAGCCTTAGAGGGAAACCAGGGAATAGCTGTACTAAGGCTTTGCTTAAACCCAATCACCCAGGATGGTTCTCTATTGTCAGTCTTTTGTTTTTTTGTGTGTCACAAGAAGTGAAACCAAACTAATTTGAAAAAGTCTCTGATAGGAGGTGGGTGTGGTAACCTACACCTGTAATCACAGTGACTTTGGAGGTTAAGGCAGGAGAATCACAAGTTCAAAGCCTTTGTTAGCAATTTAGCAAGATCTTGTTTCAAAATAAAAAGGGCTGGGAATGTGGTTCAAAGTCTCTGATAGGGGTTAGCATCATGGCACATGACTCTAATTCAAGCTACTGGGGTGGCTGCGGGAGGAGAATTACAGATTTGAAGACAGCCGGGGCAGTTTAGCATGATCCTATCTCAAAATAATAAAAATAAATAAGTAAAAAGAGCTGGACATGTACTCAGTAATAGAGCACTTGGCTGGCATTCAGGAGGCCTAGAATTCAATTCCCACTGGGGGAAAAAAATCAAATCTCTGATAAAAGGCATGATCAATTCTTCTTCTTCTTCTTCTTCTTCTTCTTCTTCTTCTTATTATTATTATTATTATTAAATATTTTTTAAAAATATGGACACAATTTATGTTTATGTGGTGCTGAGGATTGGACCCAGTTCCTCACACATGCCAGGAAAGCACTCTACCACTGAGCCACCACCCCATGCCCTGGTTTCTTTCAAAACCAGACATTTTTACAAACTGATAGCCCCCAAAATGACAAATGGAGGAGAATAGGTAGATCTAATGTTTGAGTGACTAAAAGAGGTGTGGAAATGGCTGTACGACATTGTGAACATATTTAATCTTTTTTTTTAATATTTATTTTTTAGTTTTTTATGTAGACACAATATTTTACATTTATGTGGTGCTGAGAATCGAACCCAGTCTTGTGCATGCTAGGTGAGCACTCTACCACTGATCCACAACCCCAGCCCTTAATCTTACCAAATTATACTGGAAAAATAGATTAAATGATAAATTTTATATTACATATATTTTATTTATTTATTTTTCATTACTCGGGATTGTACCCATGGGTGCACTGCCACTGAGTTACATCCCCAGCCCTTTTTGTTTTTGAGACAGGGTCTCCTTGGGTTGCTGAGGCTGGCCTTGAACTTAGATCCTCTTGCCTAAGCCTCCCAAGTCACTGAAATTAATAGGCATGTGCCATGATGCTCAGTTTACATATATTTTACAATGAAAAAAAAAAGGCCTGAAAAAAAAAATGAAAACAGATTAAGCTAACATCTATTTTTAAAACCTTTTAAAAAAATTAAGAGAAGGGGGCAGCTAGGGTTCTGGCACAGTTGTAGAGTACTTGCCTAGCATTTGTGAGGCATTGGGTTCTATTCTCAGCACCACATATCAAAAAAATAAAGGTCCATTGACAACTAAGAAATATTTAGAAAAAAAATTTTTTTTTGGCACTGGCGATGAACTCAGGGTATTCAACCACTAAGCCACATCCCCAGCCCTATTTTGTATTTTATTAGAGCTGGACATATACAGGGTCTCACTGAGTTACTTAGCACCTGGCTTTTGCTGTGGCTGGCTTTGAACTTGCAATCCTCCTGCCACAGCCTCCTGAGCCGTAGGAATTATATGCATGTACCACTGCACCAGACTTTAAACCTGTTTTCAAAAGCATGGTGTATTTGAAACCTTAGTGTATTTGATCCTGTTTTATGGCTGCTTCATTCCTCACAGAGAAGTTCTTGGAGGTAGTATGGGCTTGGTTAATGTGTTTATACTGGTGGATGTGGTTAAGTCAGAATCCACTGGTGTTGATACAAGTGTTTAAGGAAGACCTGAGAACACCACACCCAGTAGGTTTTTTCCCTTACAGGAACTGATTAAAAATTTTGAGGGGGGCTGGGGATGTGGCTGAAGCAGTAGCGTGCTCACCTGGCATGCGCGGGGAGCTAGGTTTGATCCTCAGCACCACATACAAATAAAGATGTTGTGTCCATCAAAAACTAAATATATATAAAGAAAATAAAAATTTTGAGGATGGGTGGTTGAGAGAGCTAGTTTAAAAGTGCAATAATGGCTGGGGATATAGCTCACTGGAGGAGCATGCATGTCACACTGAGTTCAATTCCCAGCTCCAAAAGAGTAAGTGGGAAAACAAGGCAGGTTGGACTTCACAATTCAACAAGCAAAGCGTGCTTTCGTGGCAAACTGAAAGGCGAGGAACCAAGGGTTATGAAACGCAGGCTTTCCGGCCCTCACTCTGTACCCAATTTTTGGTTGTGGGAATCTGTTCTGAATCCAACTGCAAGTGGAAAACCCTTCTTTGGCTCAGGAGCCAGGCAAACCATCCTGCCAATCCTCCAAATGGGCTGCTGAAACTTTGGCTCTGCGAGGCTGGAACTGGAGCTATCTTCCCAAGATCTGTGCAGCTGTCAAGGTAGCTGTGACGTGATTGTGACTGGTCTCTGCACTGCTTTTTGGCAGTGACCTTGAGACCAGCTAGCTCACCACTGCTGCTCCAGTTCTTTGCTGATTTGGTCCTTTGCTTCCACTGTTGTAACACCAGGGGGCTGATGGGAGGGAGAATTTTCTGTTCCTGCCTTTCCCAGTGTCTGGCAGGTGTCAACTATGGTGCCAGCTCTCCTGCCTACCACCCACTGGGCAGTCCCATGTGAGGGGGTCTTGTGAATGTGGATGGTTTGTTCCATCCCTGGCTCAGGTACCTCTCCTAGTCCCTGGGAAGCCAGTGGCTGTGCCTGACCACTAAGCGGGTGTGCAGGCAGGCTCCACGTGGGCATCCGCTTGTCAGTTTTGCAGAGAAATGCTCAGTGACAGCTGATGATCTTGGGAGAGAAAGGAGCCAAAAGTGCCCTTTTGTCCTACAGGTACAAGTCAGAATCTGCCTTCTGGTTAATCAGGGATTTCTTTGTAATTGACAGTCATCAGAAATGTCCATAGCAAGAGAGAGAAATCTTTTCTCTCTAGACAGTGGCAAATGTATTTTTAAAACGCCACCCCTTCTCCTTGTCTTCATCCTGTCCTGTTCCTTTTAAGTGGCTTTATTGTTATTTTTTAATCTGCCTTTGTCATTGGACATTTATTGACAGAAATCAAATTGCTGTGTTTCTGGGCAGAGCGCCTGCTGCAAAGAGGTGTGGTTCCAAGGAATGAGACACGCAGCCCAACAGCTGAGCCTACACTGTCCTCACATAACCTCCCTGCCTTAAATATCGCCAATATTTCGCCTTGCCTTATAAAGTAAAAATGCACAATACCTTCCAGAGTTTCAGCAAGCCCAAATGCCCCCCTAGGCTTAGTTATGTCTCCTGTATGTCGGAGGGCGAACCGCACACCCCTCCCCCATGGAGACCTACCCTCAGAGCCACCAAGAGGTTACTAATCAGGGAGACTCCACCATCGATCCAATGGTGGCGACCTGGGGGATTTGTGTGCATTGTTTTTGCTGAAGCCTCCTGTGATTTCGGCGCGACCAGATCCTCTGCAGAGAACTCCATGTCGCAGCTTGTGGCTGCCTGTGTCCTGTGGTGAGAGCAGAGCCACACAGGAGATCCTTTGTCTAGGAAGGGCTAGGCTGAGAAGATCACTTTGGAGTTGCTAAGCTCTGCATTGCCATTGGCTGCACTCTTTGTGGGGCTGTTTTTGCAAAAGGCATGCCCAGCACGTCTACAGTGCTGGCAGGCCAGGGCTGCCTTTAAACACCATGATAATAATACCAAAAGCAGTTTGCAGAACTGTTCCACTGTAGAGGCTTCCTCTGCAGAAGCAAGCAAGATGGCTACCTCGTGGGCTTCGCTGTGAAGAATGCAGAGGCTAATTAAGACAGACTTTAAGGGGAAAAAAGGGTATTTCCCTACCTCATCTTAATAGAAAAAAAATTTTTTTAGTGACTTTAAAATATACATTTTACATAAGATCTTTAGGTTCTGCCTAGCAAACATGTTGATGATTTTTAAATGGTATAAGTAGTTTTACAGAGAAATAGTCAAAAAATGGGGGGAGTGGGAGCTAATTTTTTTTTTTTCTCTCAATGGAGGCTCATTTTCCAATTTGATTTTTTTTTTTTTAGGTTATAAAAGAAAACAAGAGGCCCCAGAGGGAAAAGAAGCCCAAAGTTTTAAAGGTAATCAGCTGTTGATTAAATAATATTTATTTTTTTTTCCATTTCATAGTTTTTTTTTTCTGTCACCTGAAGGTAAATATGGAATACAGTGGATGTGTATTCTCCCAGATTTTTAGTAGATTAATTAATTTTCACTCAAGTTTTTTTCTTTTTTTTTTTTCTGATGTACTGCATAATGTACATATTAGCACCCTTTATTTTCAACTCCCATAAGTCTGCAGAAGGAAAAGTTTATATGCAAAGTGTTGTGAATAAAATTCATTTTTCTTTATATCCCCCTTTGTAACATCTGCATTTGTGTTGTTGCACAGTGTGTGTATTTAAGCTGGTGTGTGTACTTAAGCTTTTTAGGAGAAAGGTACTATTTGAAGTTGACAGCTAAGATCCATTGTGATTTTAATAGACCACCCATTAAAGACTATTTTAAAATGTATGATTATTTTCCCAAAGAGAAGGTCCTTAGAGATTTTAGTTCAACTTAAAATGTGTAAGTCTTGAGAGATCTTACAGCCAGATTATAATTGCTTAATATAATTCTCATTATATCATCTTTAATTTTGGCATTCATAGAGCTTATAGGAATAAGAATGTTTTCTTTATATTTTATAGATTGACTGATGAGTATTTAACAGTAACCTAATTTGGTTATAAGCTAACAATCCATGTTATAAGCTTTGTACAGTATTTAGAAGGGTTAATTTAAAAGCATATGGCTTCACTAAAAGTTCAAGGCTAGCATTAGTCTTGCAAATAGGTGCTTATGTGCTTAAGCTTTCAAGTGGCATATTGCTACTCTAAATTTTAGCAACATTTTTAACTCAAGAAGAAATAGCAAGCAATAAAAAAAATTGGTTTGTAAAATCACATTGTATATATTTAATTTAAAATATTTTACCTAATTGTAACTTCTCTTTTACAAATAAAGTTTTAGCCTCAAAGAGGAACAACATCTTGAACCATGACTATGGCAGAATTTTATCTTGTTTGTCCCCCTAGTTGTGAAAGCGTTCACATTAGAACCAAACCTTGTGTTGATTTCTAATTTGGCTGACCACCTTGAGTTTCTGTTTCCTGTGTATACACAGTGTTGGCATGTACATTTTTCATCAACCAACAAGTATTTATTTCATATTTACCATACAGTCAGCAATGTGCGAGACACTGTGAAATGAATGAAATTGCTTGGTACAAATTCTCTTGGGGTCTGGACAAAATGAATAGTGGTTATTTTCAAGACAAATTTAACCACTTTCTGTTTTTCTGCTTCATATTGATTCATCTACCTCCTTTCACGCCCTTCCCTTCTCTCATCTGTGGAGTCCTTCTTAGATCTCTATATACTTTGTGTATTGGGTAAATCTATCTCAAGCATTAAGTTTTTCATGAGAATAGTTTCAGTCTTGGAAAAAAAAAGGAGTCTACATGTAGAAACAAATAGACAGTAAATCTTTTCCCTCCTTTGCTAGGAAACAGCAATTGAGCTTTGGGAGTGCTGTTTAGTTCTGTTTATTATGTTAATCTGTGAGTGTCCTGTCACTTGAAATAAATTTGAGAAGTAAATATACCATGTGTTGCTTTTGGGAATCGTGGATTCTTTTTAATTTATTTTTATTTTTAAGTACCTGTGAGTGGCTGTATGTCATCTGTCCTAGCAAGCAGAACTGAATTGTTTACTTACCCTCCATAGTTAGTTATTAAAGTAATGAAGGCAAGGAAAATGCTCTAAGAGAAAGAAATGTTTTGATATAGGCACTTCAATTTTTAAAAACTTTACACACACACTCACTCCTTTTCCAAGCTTTGTTTTTCTTCTGCACAGAAGAATGTTAAAAGCCTTCAGATTAAAATTCAGCTAGACAGATGTAGAATATTATATACCCCTAAAAAAGATGGCAAGTGTGTTTGAGAAAGGAGGGAGAGTAGGAAAAGACTATGAATTTTTAAGGTTTTGTTTTGTGGCTTTTGTGGCACTGCTCCACTGAACAACATCAGGCTCTCCCTAAGTTGCCCAGGTTGGTCTTTAACTTGTTATTTTCCTGCCTCAGGCATTATAGGTCTGTATCATTGCACCTAGATCAGTTTAGGTTTTAATGCATAAGGACTTAAATGTTCTACCTGGATTCTCCCTAGAGATTCAGTGATGGGAATCTACAGGTTATAAATTGAACTCTTTTTTTTTTTTTTTAAAGAGAGAGTGAGAGAGAGAGAGTGAGAGAGAGAATTTTTAATATTTATTTTTTAGTTATCGGCGGACACAACATCTTTGTATGTGGTGCTGAGGTTCGAACCCGGGCCGCACGCATGCCAGGCGAGCGCGCTACCGCTTGAGCCATATCCCCAGCCCTAAATTGAACTCTTTTCATAATTCTTTGTCCTTGCTTTTGGCATTGAATCAAAGATCCAGTCTGCTTTCTTTGATTTTGGTCAACACTGAGGAAATTGGGTATAGAATTTGAGGGTTATTCCATTCTGGCTCTGAACCTCGTCCTTATTGAATCCAGTTGCAGGGTTGAAATTGCTTTGTCTCATACCTCACTTTCTCTTTGTACCTGGGATTGAACCCAGAGGCACTTAACCACTGAGCCACATCTCCAGCCATTTTACATATATATATATATATATATATATATATATATATATATATATATATATATTTAAGAGACAGGGTCTTGCTAACTGGTTTAGGGCCTCTCTAAGTTTCTGAGTGAGGCTAAATGAAATTGTTATTTACATGTATACCTATATTCATTCAATTGTACTTCAAAATTTAAAGCTTTAAGTAGTGATGTCTATTTTTTTGTAATCTTCCTCTTGCTGAAGTGATTCCTTCCTAATGCTTTATGGCCAGCGTGGCATCAAATATCAAATATGAGAGGCAGGGTTGGGTGGTAATCATTATTATTTTCACATAGGGATGGCAACTTTTTAGCTATGCTGTACAAGAAAACATAAGACTTTGTTGTGTGTGTGTGCGCGCGCGTGCACGCACAAGCAATTATCAAATCTACTCTCTGATGCATGGTAGGCAAGCTCTCTACTGCTGAGATACAATGGTTCAGATACAAAATAAAGAGATATGAATTTTTATTTTGAGACAGGATCTTGCTAAATTTCCAAATATGGCCTGCAACTTAACTTGCTAGCCTCCTGCCTCAGCCTCCTGAGTAGATAGGATTACAGATGTGCACCATTTGACTAGCTTGATTCTTGACTACAGTAGAAGTATGAACTAGTTTTCAGTTCATGATTCATGAACTTGGGGATTTTCACTACATGCCTTGGAATTCCTTTTCAAAGAAACATTTATGTTAATATTTTTCACTTTGTGTGTATGGCAGAGGGGATGACTTAGGAGGATATATTTCCTTAGAGAAAGTCAGTTTTTAAGGTAATATAAACTTGCTTTGATTGGTAGTCCTTTTCCCTGGAGAAAATTGGCACAATCAGTTGGAAATTTGAGCAAAATTTCATAAAGGGAACATTTTACTTATTTATGTATTTATACTGGGGTGCTTTATCACTGAGCCACATCCCTAGCCCTTTAAAAACACACACACACACAAACACACACAGAAGAATCAAACCCAGTGCCTCACACATGCTAGGTAAGCACTCTGCCACTTATCACTGAGCCACAACCCCAGCCCCTAGTCCTTAGCTGGGTCTCACTGATTTGCTTAGGGCCTCTCTAAATTGTTAAGGCTGACTTCGAACTTGTGATCCTTCTATCTCAGTCTCCTGAGCCACTGGGATTACAGGCATGCACCATTGCCTGGCTAAAGTGAGTATTTTAGAGGTGTGAGCAGAATTTAAAAAATAGCTACTGATGGTAAAGGGTAACAGGGCTAAAGAAGGCAGAAAGCTATTATGACTGGGCTGGAAGGGCAGAGGAGTGGGGGAAGGAACTCAGGTGGAGTGGTAGCTGAACAGAAGGAGAAAGTTTTTTGTTATTGTTTCCATTTTGTACAGAACCAGAGATTGAACCAAGAGGTGCTCTACCACTGAACTATGTACACAGCTTTTTATTTTTTATTTTGAGACAGTGCCTTGCTAAGTTGCTGAGGCAGGCTTTGAACTTCATCTTCCTGCTTTTGTCACCAGAGTCCCTGGGATTACTGCTGTGGGCCAGGATATCCAGCTATGATCACAGATTTCTCTTGTGGTTATTCTTAGAGGGGGACTTCTACATGGAGTCATGGGGGAATGAAACCCTGGCCTCCAGTCTTCTCCTGTTTTCAATGGTCAATCCCAATGGGAAGCCATAGAGAGGGAAAGGAAGTTTTCTGATGAACTGCATCCAGGTCAGCTTCCTGGAATGCATATGAATGTATAGAAGGTGGAATGTGGACCTGAACATATTCAGCATTACTAGTCACTAGGAGGGCCGTACTTACTGTTGGGTCAAGAGGAGGACCCAAATCATGATTATGAGGATGGTAACATTCAATGAGGCTGTGTGAATGCTATATAAGAATTCTATACTGCTGAGGATGTGGTTCATTGTAGAATGTTGATCACCATTTGCAAGACCCTGCCTTTAATCCCCTCTGCTGCCAAAAGGAATACAAACAAACAAACAAAACACTCTATGCTATATTTGCAATTTGTGTCTTAATTTAAAAAGCACCTCAAAACCAAAAGTGTGAGTATCTTGGGGAGAAGACCTTGGCAGGGTACATTTTCTAGTTATTTGGTTATAAAATATCTTTGAAAGAACTGGGTGAACAAATATAAAGAAATGTCAGTGAATTTTAAACCAGGAAAGTGTCTACAGAGACTGGTCTTAAGAAAAAAGAAATAACATGATCTTGCTGCTGGTTCTGCACCAGCAGCCCTGCTCTCCACTGTTTCCTTCCTTGATGATGCTGATAAAGAGGAAGAGCTAGCCATGCGGGGAGTGGGGGGCATAAAGCCTGTATCACTAGCAAAGGACAGGATAGTTGCATATAGTATAACTACATGTCATTTGGAAATGTGTTTTAAAAAGAATCAAATCATAAATAAATGAGTCACATTTGTACATGCTCTCAGTTAGCATGACATAGTGATTTTCAAAATATTTAGGACCATTACCAAGCCTCTATTAAATGTTTCAGAAGGGATCTGTTCTGAATAACAATATTAATATTTACTAAATATATTTTGAGCCCATACTAAATGCTGGTGCTATACTGGAAAAATTTAAGACCAATGTGTTTCCTGCTCTTCAGGAGATTAAATGCTACTGAGGAAAGGCAAGTAGAAAATTTAAAGACAAATAAATTCCAAATTGCAGTGAATGCTTTGAAGGAAAGAATAACAAAAAGTGGGAGATGGGGAAAACATCCTTTAAGGAAATGTGTTTGGTATCTGTGAGAACTATTCTTTTAATTTGTAAATTTTAATATATATATAAGTACAGATTTAAAAAGACTAAATTAGATACAGTTGAGATACCTTGTTTATTTTAAATTCCCTTAAGCTACAAGAAATAGGAATTCACATAGTTGCTACAGATTTTTGTTGTCTGCAGTTATCTACAACATTGTTTCAGTTAGTAAAAGAAATCATTGGTAAAATGATACTTTGTAAAAAACTGGTAATTGTACAACATGTTGTATTACTTGTAGCAACATGTTGCAAATTGAATTAATTGATTAAATACTAAACCATCTTTGGGAGAGGAGAAAAAGTGGCATTTTGATAGAGTGTTACAGACATTTGGATGTATTGGGTCAGTAGGTAGGGGGATTTTTTTTTTTTTTTTTTTGTACCTGGGATTGACCCAGTAAGCCCATCCACAGCCCTTTTTAATATTTATTTAGAGTCGGGGGTCTCGCTGATTTGCTTAAGGCCTCAATAAGTTGTTGAAGTTGCCTTTGAACTCTAAATCCTCCCGTTAGCCTCCTGACTGCTGGGATTCCAGGTCTGCTACCATGCCTGGGGAATTTGGGGTGGGTGGGTGCTGAGAGTATACCAGCTTAAAAAACAATGAACAAGCAAATATGTAAATTGGAAGAAAATAATTTGAGAATACAAAGGGGTTCATGTAAATTTAATTTTTTTTTTCCTAATTAAACAAATGCCTTTAATTTGCACATTATGTCATAAACTGGCAAAAACTGTAAAACACATGTGTTCATACAGCAGTATTTATTCACACCATCAAAGGCACACATGGGGCTGCTGGTTTGCATACCCAGGAACTGTTGTGTAGCATTTTGCCTAGAAAGAATCAGATTAATTTCAGGATTGGGTTTCTCACTAAACCAGTTCACATACAGTCATACAGTTATTATGAAAGCATGTATATATCCAATGTTTTGAGACCCATGTCCAAAACAGACCATGGCTGCGTGGTACATGCCTGTAATCCAGCAACTCTGGAGGCTGAGGCAAGAGGAAGTTCAAGGCCAGCCCTAGCAACCTTCAGGAAGATCTTCAGCAATTTAGTGAGATCCCATCTCAAAAGAAAATGGACTGAGGATATAACTCAGCGGTAAACTGCCCCAGGTTCAATCCCCAGAGAAAACAAATAAATAAAAGACTCATATCAATTCTGTGTTTTTTTTTTCTCCCGTTTACTCTTTTTCTGTTCCCCCTGCTGCACCACCCGCATTCCCCACTCTCAATATGAAACTCAGGGGTTAGGTTAAATATCAGTCTAAGCAAGTGCTCAGCCACTAAGCTACATCCTTAACCCTCATTCTTCGATTTCTAGGAATGGTCCCAGAGACTCTGAGTGAATAAAAGCCAAGTGAGGTTGGACAGACTGGAGGAAAATTCATTCAGGCTACAAACAGAAAAAACATATCAAATTCGTCCTAGTCTACGAAAGAACATATGCCTTATGTCTTAAATATTTAAGCTCATACTGTGTTTGTTTTGATGGTGCTGGGTTCATCTTTTTTTTGAGGTGTACTTTTCCTCCTGGATAGTTATTCATGTACTGAGTAGAGTATATTCTCAAAAGTCACATAAAAATATGGTGGGCTCACTTGTAATCCAGGATTGCAAGTTCAGAGCCATTGTCAGCAATTTATTGAGGCCCTAAGCAACTTAATGAGACCCTGTCTCAAAAGAAAAAAAAAAAGAAAAAGAAAAAAAATATTCAAAAGGAGGATGGGAATGTGATTTAGTGGTTAAGCAACCTTGGGCTCAATCCCTAGTTGCCCTACCCCTTAAAAAAAAAAAAAAGTTAGATTACAAATAGCCAAATAATTGTTCATTTGATTTTTGTAAAAGTTTTACTAGTATTTATTCATTTTCAGATTATAAATGGAATGTCATTCAGTATCGATTTTTTTTTTTTTTTTTTTTTTTTTTTTTGGGTGGTGCTGGATTGAACCATGGGGCTTTGTGCATGCAAGGCAAGCATTCTAACAATTGAGGTATAACCCCAGCTCAAAAATATGTTTTTTTTTTAGTTGTAGTTGGACACAATACCTTTATTTTATTTATTTTTAATGTGGTGCTGAGGATTTAACCTAGGGCCTTGCATGTGCTAGGCAAACACTATACCACTAAGCCACAAGCCCAGCCACCAAAATGTTTTTTTTAAAAAATATATTTTCAAAGATTTTATAGCAGAATTTGTTTACCACAATGACCTATGCAAGAGTTTGAAGGTAACAGTGGCTGTGTGTTGTTCATGTGTTTTTTGGAGATTAAACCTAGGGCCTTAGGCCTATTAAGTACATATTCTAGCATTGAGTTACATCTGCTGCCTGAGTGGCTTTCTTTTCATTTTTTGTATTGCATTTATTTATTTTGAGCTATGGTTTTGTTATGTTGCCCCAAGGCCTTGAACTCTTAATCCTACCATCTCAGCCTCCCCAGTAGATTGTAGATAGACACAATATCTTTATTTTATTTTATGTGGTGCTGAGGATCGAACCCAGGGCCTCACTTGTGCAAGGCCAGAGCTCTACAGCTGAGGCACAACCCCAGTCCCCACAGTGGCTTTTTAAAAATGTCTTTTCTAAGCAGGACCTGGTGATGCACACCTGTAGTCCCACCTATTCTGGAGGCTGAGCTGGAGGATCACTTGAGCACAGGACTTCAGTGCCAACCTTGGAACTGAAGCAAGACTGTAAAAACCAAAGCCAAACGAAACCAAACCAAAACAATCAAACAAAAACAAAGGGGTGGGGTTGGGGTTGGGCGGGGAGAAACTTACTTTGGAAGTTTAAATGAAAGCAAAGTTTAAAATTATTATTATTTTTTTTAAGAGAGAGAGAGAGAGAGAGAGAGAGAGAGAGATTTAATATTTATTTTTTTAAGTTTTCGTCGGACACAACATCTTTGTTTGTATGTGGTGCTGAGGATCAAACCCGGGCAGCACACATGCCAGGGAGCACGCTACTGCTTGAGCCACATCCCCAGTCCCTAAAATAGAAATTATTGTAGTGACATTTGAGTCTATAGGAAAAAGTATCCCTTTTGTTGAAGTTGTCAGTCCACTTTTGATAGTGTAGAAATCCAAGTACATATATAGTACACTTATTTTAATGTGATTAATTTTTCTCAGTTTTTACTTTGAAAACCTGAAACCTGGGGCCTCTGGGTTGGGGCTCAGTGATAGAGCTTTTGTGTGGCCTGTGTGAGGCACTAGTTTAATCCAGCACCACATAAAAAATATAAATAAAATCAAGGTATTGTGTGTATCTACACCTAAAATATATATATTTTAAATATTTATTTATTTTTAGTTTTTGGCGGACCCAACATCTTTGTATGTGGTGCTGAGGATTGAACCCAGGCCGCACATATGCCAGGCAAGTGCGCTACCGCTTGAGCCACATCCCCAGCCCTATAGATATATTTAAAATGAAAAAGAAATCTGAAACCTATAGAGAAATTTGAGGAATAGTACATGGGCTGGGCATAGTGGCACATAACTTGTTATAATCCCAGCAATTCCAGAGGATATGGCAGGGGGATTGCAAGTTCAAAGCCAACTTCTCTGGTAGTGGTGGTGGTGGTGGTAGTGGTAGTAGTAGTAGTAGTAGTAAAAACATCATTTTTTTGGCAGGGCCTGTCTAGGTTGCCCAGGCTCAGAATCTCAGAATAGCTGGGTCTATAGAAACGTGATAGCAAGCCCAGCTCCATTTCTAGGCTGGGTGGGGTAGGATACTAAGAATGACATCCAGGACCTTTCATGAGCTGAACAAATATTCTAATACAGAGTTGCATCCCTAATCACAATTGATTAAATTTAATATTATAAACTATACAGTTTAAAATCTTTTCAAAGCCTCCCAACACTGCAGCATGCAACTATAACTCCAGTGACTCTGGAGTCTGATGCAGGAAAATTGAAAGTTATTGGTTTGCCTTGGCAATTTAGTGAGATCCTGCTTCAAAAAAAAAAAAAAAAAAAAAAAAAAAAAAATTACCGGGGATGTATCTCCATAGAAAAAGGTTCTGGATTCAGTGCCCAGTACTGAAAGAAAAACAAACCAAACAACAAAAACCCTCTCCTCAATCTTGTTGAGTCCTAGAGTGCATCAATTTGCAATTTAGTCAAACTGATGGCTCAAGTCTCTTTTAATCTGTCTAGTTTTCCCACCTTTGTGAGTGGACATGGGTGTGTTTCTTGCATATGCTTGGAGACTACCTGTCTTTTCTTACATTTTTATAGAATTTTTTGATTTGAAGATCAGGTGAAAGGCATCAAGTGGCAGTAAAATTCAAGTTTCAAATTGGTTCTCCAATCCATATTTAGCTGTTAGGGTCTTCCATGGAGAAAATGCAGTGCAAAAGGGTGTGGTTGCACAGGCCCATCACAACTACTAGGGAGTCTGAGATGGGGATTTAAATTTTAAGGTCATCCTGGGCAGGGAAGGGAGACCCTGTTTCAAAATAAAACAGGTCTAGGGATGTTGCTCAGTGGAAAAGTGCCCTTGGGTTCAATTGGCAGTACCCTCCCACATTCCACCCCAACCAAAAAGAGAGAGAATGTCTAATGCTTCTAGATACTAAATTCCTAATTAGAGGAGATTAGCATGTTGCTAAAAATAGGTATAGTTGCATAAACTCAGATTAAATTGATCTGCTGTATCTACACCAGGTGATAATAAAGAAGGAAGATAAAGGAATGTGCCAATCATTGTCTCACTGGAAAAATAAAAAAGGTGGGCTGGGGATGTGGCTCAAGTGGTAGCACACTCGCCTGGCATGCGTGCGGTCCAGGTTCAATCCTCAGCACCACGTACAAACAAAGATGTTGTGTCTGCCGATAACTAAAAAATAAATATTAAAATTCTTAAAAAAAAAAGAAAAATAAAAAATGTAAAATTTCAAAATGAAGTAGTGCATTCATAGAGCCATGAGGAAGTATAAAATATTACATTGAAATGTAGGTTTTGGTGAACTTTATAAATATAGTAAGGATATTTATTTGTTGATTAAAATATGTGGAAGCGGGCTGGGGATGTGGTTCAAGGGGTAGCGTGCTTGCCTGGCATGCTCGGGGCACTGGGTTCGATCCTCAACGCCACATAAAAATAAAATAAAGATATTGTGTCCACCTAAAACTAAAAAATAAATATTTAAAAAAACATGTGGAAGCTATTTAAAAGTAACAATTTTTTTTCCCACTCATGAAGTCTAGTTTGTCCTTACTCAGTAGATAGTGTAAAACAGCCAATCTGTGGGTTAGAACATTTAATTGGAAATGTAATCCAGCTGACCAAGGCTTAGTTAAAGAGTTACTTGGGCCACATTTCTTAACATAATGTTTTATGATGAATGATATGATTAGAGTACAAGGCCTGACTGGTTAATTTCTGCTCAATAAAATTTCTAAGGAAAAATTCTGAAGATTAATATGTGTGCTATACTTAGGGGATAAATGACAATATCAATAATGTATAATGTATTTTTCTGTTTGATTTATCTGTAAAGATTCAGTCAATCCCAGTGGCTGAGGAGGCTGAGGCAGAAAGATTGCAACTTCAGAACGAGTCACAGGAATTTAGTGAGGCCCTTAGCAATTTAAGGGCTTGGGATGTGGATCAGTGGTAGAGCATACTTGGGTTCAATCCACAATACTAAAAAGAAAAAGGAAGGAAGGAATGAAAACTGAGGTCAAATTTATTGCTCAAGAAATGCAAAATTTGCTTAATTCTGAAACAAGAAAACCCCTTGGCTTTCTACTATTTTTGTTCATTCTTAAATATTTCATTCTACTTTTTCATGGATTTTATGAAAATTTTTAAAAATCAACATAATTTCAAACAAGGGAACCTGTACAATAGTACAGATTATTCACATATATGTTTCATTCTGTCTCCCAAGTGTTTACTACATACATATGTTTTTTCAACTTAATGCCACTTTCTCTTTTTTTTAATTTTTAAAATTTTTTTATGTGGTGCTGAGGATCAAACCCATGGCTTTATTCATGCTAGGCAAGAGCTCTACCGCTCAGCCACAACCCCAGCCCAAATGTTTACTATATCTCCTTTTCTTTCTCTATACACCCCCACCCCCACACACATCCATTCCTTGAGAGTAAGTTTCTGAAAGGATGTCCTTTAAACCTAAATACTACACCATATGTTTCCTTCATACAAGGACATCTTACATAAGTACAGTACAATGATGAAACTAAGGAAGTTAACGCTGATCCCATATGATGCGACTCTGGTTCAGTGTGCTGATCAGAACCCTATTCATATTTTCCCCATTGTCCTTGTAGTGCTTGTGTATCAAACAATAATCTCATCATACATTACATGTGGTTATTGTCTTTGTAGTCTATGTCAGTTATTTGCAGAGTACATTCAATTATTTTTGTAGCATCTCTCAATCTGGGTTTATTTTATGTTTGCTCATGCTTAGATTCAGGTTGTTTGTTTGTGCTGGGGATTGAACTCAGGATCCCTTATCTATTGAATATATCCCCAGCCCCGTCCCCCTCTCCCTTTTTTAATTTTTTTTTTTTTTTTTAGTTGTAGATGGCTGCTTGCCTATATTTTATTTATTTTATGTGGTGCTAAGGATTGAAGCAGTGACTTACACATGCGAAGCAAAGCACTCTGCCAACTGAGCTACATCCCTAGCCCTTCTAATTTTTTATTTTGAGACAGGTTCTTGCTAAGTTGTGTAGGGCCTTGCTAAGTTGGTGATGCTGGCTTGAATCTTCTTGCCTTAGTCTCATCAGCAGCTGGGATCATAGGCTGGCACCTCCATGGCCTGGTAGGGTTGTTTTTTTTTTTTAATTTATTTTAAGTTTTAAATGGACACAATATCTTTATTTTTATTTGTTTATTTTATGTGGTGTTGGAGACGGAACCCAAGCCCTCCACCACTGAGCCACAACCCTAGCCCCAGGTTGTTCATTTTTAACAAGAATCTTACAGAGATGAATTTGTGATCTTCTAAGTGTCTTGTGATGTCATGTATCTCATTATTATGATGTTAGGGTTTATCACTAGGTTAAGGTAATTTCTGCTAAGTGTCTCCAGAAGTCAGTCGTTACCTTTTTCATTTTGTAATTATATAATCTTCTGAGTAGTTAAGAGCATGTAAGTTTTCTGTAGTAAAGGTGGTTGAGTATGGGCATAGCATACATGAAGTTCTGAATTTCATCCTCTCTTAGAAGAGAGGGAAAGAACCCAAACAAAATAAAACAGAAACTGTGTAAATTTTCTATTATTCTCATGGCCTTTTAGCAATGACCCAGGTTTGTTCGTTTTTTTTTTTTTTTTTTAAGGTACTGAGGATATTTTACAACTGACCACATCCCAGCCCTTTTTATGCTGTCAAGGATTCTTATCTGGAAGAAATATTATTATGGTGCTTCATTTGAACCTAACCATTCTATCTTGTGTTACATTGTATTTAGCATACTTGCTTTGAGCATAGAAATAGGAAATGTCTATTTATTTATTTATTTTTTTGTATTAGAGATTATACCCAGTGATGCTCTATTGCTGAGCAACATTCCCAGCCCCCTCACACTGTTTTGTTTTTCTTTCTTTGTTTGTTCTTTTTTTTTAGTTGTAGATGGACACAATACCTTTATTTTATTTATTTACTTTTATATGGTGCTGAAGATAGAACCCAGTGCCTCACATGTGCCAGGCAAGCACTCTTCCACTAAGTCAAAACCCCAGCCCCATCTCCAGCTCTCTTTATTTTTTTGGTGGTGCTGGGGATGTAACTCAGGGCCTTGTGCATATGAGGCAAGCATTTTTCCTTTTTAAAAAGTTAAAACCAAATTTGTTTCTTCAAGTTGTATTTTGCATTTTGTGAGGGGTCTCACTAAATTGCCCAGGCTATCACTCTAATTTGTAATCTTCCTTGCTCCACCTCCTGAGTAGCTAGCTGGGATTATAGGCATGTGCTCCCTAGACTTGGCAATAAAACCTTAATGAAATAATGAAGAATATCTATGTCTCTATTTAATGTCCTGTTACACAGTTGAGCTCAATGCTCAATTTTGGTTGAGAAATCTTCAATTACTGTGTGGTGAAATGCAGGCATTGGTGGGGATTGAAACTAACTAGACACAGAATTCCAATGCAGTGTGAAATAGACTTCATTCCTTCTTTATCTTGCCTTTTCTTTCTCTTATCTTCTCCCCATCCTTATCTTACCAGGAACTTAGAACAAAAGAAAGATACCAAATTCAGAGAAACTCAGTAGACACCAAGTAAAATTGGGGGAAAAAAAAAACAAACACAAAAAACCCCCAAAACTATCAATCAGTGGAAATCTACTCTGAATCTAAAACCCTGAAACTCTAAAAAATAGAAAGAAAGAAAGAGAGATAGAAAAGAATGTACTGGATAGGACACAAATAACATAAGGTGGTGTTCAGTATATAGATGAGAAACAAAACAAAAATTTTCCTATTATCTCTTTGTGAGCTTTATATCTTATATTAACAGCAAAACCATAACTACAGTCTATTATAAAACTAATGAATCAAGATTAATACGTGAAAGTGTAGTCAAAAATTAATGTTTTCAGAAGAAAATGAAAATCAGTATGATTGAAATTCAATCAAGGAAATTCAATGAAAGCATTTCAAAATGCAATAATTTATAATTTTAAAATCATCACTCTGAAATTAATTAAAACAAGTATACAATGGAAAGAGTAAATTTACCATGTACTGAAATTATACATCCATTCCTTCCTTCCTTCATTCCTTCCTTCTACTGTGGATTGAGCTTTATCATTGAGTCACATCCCCAGTCCTTTTTATTATTTTAAGACAGGGTCTAGCTAAGTTGCTTAGGTCCTCTGTAAGCTGCAGAGACTGGCCATGAACTCACAAGACTCTTGTCTCAGTCTCCTGAGTCACTGGGATTACAGGCATGTGTCATTGCACCCAGCTATTGCTTGGACTTTTGATGTAACTGTTAGCTAATCCAAGTCATAAAGACTTATCTATAATTCTATGTTTTCTTCTAGGGTAGTGTTAGTTTAGCTGTTACCTTCTAGTTTTTGTTATATTTTAAGTTATTTTTTCTATATATGGTATAATATAGGAGTCCACCTTATTTCTTTTGCATATGAATATCCAGTCAGCCAAACATCATTTTTAGGAAGGCCTATTCTTTTCCCATTGAGTTGTCTTGGCATTCAGAACATTACTTTTGCAATTCATTAATGTTTTTTTGTATATATCAATCAGTTGTTCATTTTTGTTGCTGAGAAGTTTATTGTAAAATGTACTACATTTTTGTTTATCCATTCTCTTGTTGATAGACATTTGAATTATTTCCAGTTTTTGTTTATTATGAATAAACCTGCTATGAACATTCTTGTACAACATTTTGCGTGTGTCTTGCCTGGGTGGGCATATGTTTTCATTTCTCTTAGATAAATAGTGGAATTGCTGAGTAATAGGATTGGGGTATGTTAATTTCAGAATCTCTACCATTCATCAGGAGACTTTCAGTTGTCCTACATCTTCACCAACATTTGGTTTTGGCAATATTTTCATTTAATCATCCTTGTGGAAACAACATTCTTTTAAATTGTCACCTATTGCATGGCTCTATAATACCAGGTTAAATTTATTTTTGAATAATATTCTTATCTAAAAAAATAGTCTCATGTATTAAATTACAATAATGTTTATGGAAAAATACTATTATCCAGGAGAATGAATTGACTTTGACTCTTGAAGTATTACAATCATTGATAAAATAAACAGACTTGATTGAACATAGAGTTTTTTTAAAGGATATTATGTAATCTGTAAATATAATATTGAGCCTGTAATAACAGCATGAGGAAGAATGATGTTGAAATTGTAAAATGAGGTTTTGTTTTGGTTTTTATTCTAAGGGCTTGTGGCAGATTTTGGTAGATATACAAAGGAAACCGAACCTCTCTTTTAGTTTTACCATTTTTTTCTCAATGTTTGGATTAAAGAATAGAACCTAGAGACCAGGAATTGAAACTCAGGATGTTTTACAACAGTACACAGAAGTTTATACTCAGCCTAAAAAGTATTCACATTTCTAATTAATATGGATGGGATCCTCTAATGTTGACAGGACTCAGAAATAAAAGCTCTCAAATAGTCAGTGAGCCAGGCAAGGTGGAGCAGCTCTGTGATCTCAGTGGCTTGGGAGGCAGAGGCATGTGGATTGCAAATTTAAAATCAAACTCAGCAATTTAGTGAGATCCAAAAATAAAAAGGGATGGGATGTGTCTTAGCACTCAAGTGCCTCTGGGTTCAATCCATGGTACCAAAAAAAAATGAAAGGAAAGAAAAGAAACATCAGTGAGTTGATATTATAAGGAATGGAGAAGTTTTCAGGAAATTTTACATTAATAAGAAAATCTTTTTTGTATGTGTGTACTTGTAGATGGTCAGAATGCCTTTATTATATTCATTTTTATGTGGTGCTAAGGATAGAACCCAGTGCCTCACACATGCTAGGCAAGTGTTCTGCCACTGAGCTACACCCCCAGCCGGAGAAAATCTTAAGTGCACAATTTCACCAAAGAAATATAAATATCCAAGAAATAATTTCTAAATGTACAACCTGTATACTAATTTGAAAAATGTAATTATTATACAATACTACCTTTGGCCGTGTGAATTTGGAAACGTAAGTGTGGATAGGTGAAACTTCATATCTTTTTATGGCTTAGAGTTCTATCCAGGATCCCTCATTATATTTAGTTGTCTTTGCTCCTTAGATTCCAGAACACAATTGTTTCTCAGTGTGCTTCTCATTGACACTTTTTTTTTTGGTAACAGGGATTGAATTTAGGGGCACTCTACCACTGAGCCACATCCCCAGCCCTATTTTGTATTTTAGAGACAGGGACTCACTGAGTTGCTTAGTGCCTCACAATTGCTGAGGCTAGCTTTGAACCTTTGATCCTCCTGTCTCAGCCTCCTGAGCCACTGGATTACTGGATTACTGGCTTGCACCACTGCACCTGGCTTCTCATTGACACTTGAAGAATCCTGATCTCTTACTTTTGTAGAATGTCCCTTATATTTGGCTTGTGTGATACTTACTTCCTCATAGTTGAATTTAGTGTATACATTTTTTTTGGGGGGGAGGGGGTAAGTTTGCAGAAGTGATGTACCCTTCTCTGTATATCAAAATCTCCTATGATTTATTTTTCATCTCTTGGTTCAGGTGTACGTCACATTGCTTTTCTGTAAAAACAGTTTTGTAATTAACAAGGATTTTTGTGGAAAATACTTAAAGACAATGCAATTATCCTGTTTTCCATTGTATTCTCCTTCTTCTCGTCCTTCTTCATTTTCTTGGTAGTGGGGATTGAACCCAGGGATGCTTTACCATGAGTTACATTCCCAGCCCTTTTTATTATTTTTGAGAAAGGTTCTCACTAAGTTGCTGAGACTGGCCCTATTTTGTCATCTCCTGCCTCAGCATCCTGAGTTGTTTGGATTACATGAAGATAATCAACAACATGCCTGGCTCAATTATATTTTCAGTGACTACTTTTAGTATTCATTAATAATTATTACAGGGCTGGGGATGTGCCTCAAGCGGTAGCGTGCTCGCCTGGCATGCGTTTGGCCCGGGTTCTATCCTCAGCATCACATACAAACAAAGATGTTGTGTCTGCCGAAAACTTAAAAATAAATAAATAAATATTTAAAAATTTATTACATCCAATAGTTATTAAGATGGTGTTTACCAAATGCTCATTATAAGTTTATGCCATTCTTTCTACATCTACTAATGAAAATTCTACTGGTAAGATGTGCTATCCATTTTCTGCTACTTGCTTATTCATTGACTAATTTGTTAATAAATATGAGCTCACAGCTATTTATTTTCCTCTGTGTTCTGTAGTTCACTCCTATAGGAGTGTTGTTTGGGGAGGTGCTGGAGAGCTAAGCAAAGCCTACTGCATGCTAAGCTCGGGCTCTACCTGTGGCAGAGCTACATGTCAAACCTCAGAGTGACTTTTTCACTTGCCACTTCAACCTCCAATGGGTAAAACTAGGGCTGATGGATGGGGAGGTAGGAGGAAACAGCATATAGCACTGTATTTCCTTATTTCTCTAGATAGATAAACAAAGGTAAAGAATTACTTAATGGAGGGAACTCAGTCTACCCTTGCCATAAAGGTGAACTCCATGTCCCTGAAGATCTCTTATAACTTTTGAGGTCCTTTTAGTAGTTTAAGCAGAAAATACATATGGCTGCTTCCTAACTTCCTTAACTAGCAAATTGTGTAGCACGGCCTTTGCATCAGAGGATATCTAGCTTCCGGTATATCTGTGACAAAATTAGTAAGACCCAGCAAACTCTCCAGGCAAAGGGTGTGGTATGTAGATGTCCACCCTAAATTACCTATGTGTGCCAATCTCATGAATTCCTCCACTTTCAGATAGCTGGGTGTCTGCATCTACAACTCAACACAGACCTCAAGGTGACCTTTTCTGGAATGTATGATGGAGATTATTTTGTTTTCTAATACCAAGTACATGACTGTGTGATTCATGCCTGCTGACACCTCAAATTCTCTTTCATTTCTTCCAAATTTCATCCTGTATTTGTTCATTTACATATCTTTCATTTCAATTCTATACATTTTGCTCATTACTCTAATAATTCCACAAAGGAATATAATAGTTTTAACATAGTTTTATTCTTTTAAAAAAAATTTTTTTAGTCGTAGTCAGACAAAATACCTTTATTTTATTCATTTTTTTATGTGGAGCTGAGGATCAAATCCAGCACCTAGCACCTGCTAGGCAAGCTCTCTACCCCTGAGCTACATCCCCAGGCCCCCCTCCCCCCAGGATTTTATTCTTAGTATATGGTTTTATTTTGTTTAGTTGTTGTTGTTGTTTTAATGTCAGTGCTAAAATTTTACTCCTTTCTAGTAGCTTGTTGCATTGATCTGGTTTATTACTGGCTCAACACTTGATTTTTGCTTGGGTTTTCAGTTGATGGTTAGTTAAAAGGTTTTAAATTTTATTTGAAGCTACTCTAGCCATATTCCCTCAGTCCTGGCAAGAGTCTTTTGTTGACTGTGTTGAATCCAGCTTCTGGGTTCCCTAGTTCCTGGACTTGCTTTTTTCCAAGCTGATTTGCCCATATCAGTTTTGCAAGTAAAATACCAAGAGGCCTTGTAGGAATTGCTTCATTATTAATGTCCAAATGTATAACATCTGCTGAAGATTCCTCCTGCAGGAGCCTTGTGTTCTCAGAAGTCTCATTTGTTTCCACTGCTGTCATCTCATTTGTTAGCAGCATCAAAATGACTTAAGAACAGGCCACAAAAGGCTCCTTGGCAACATTCCAGAGAGGTACAGAATAGAAATGTTTTAGGGTCAGTTTGTAACTTTGTAATTTATAAAACAGTTGAGAAAATTCACCAGTAACAGAAAACCCTCAGTGTACACAGGCTAAGAACCCATCTTTTTATGGTGCTATTTTTGTGTATTTTGATTAAAAATTTAACATTCAGTGGTATTGGTCTTTACAACCATTGTGAGTTGTATGACTTTAAAATTCAGTGTTCTCCTTTTTTAATGATACAATACTAATCTTTTGGAACTATGGAATTCAAATTTTTTTCCTTTATTGGAGATTTATGTTTTCGTTCTGACCTTTTCTTTGATTTATATTGTATAATGCTTAAGAATTTTATAAGGTTTCTTGGTGTTGTTGCTTATTTATTTATTTATTTGTTTGTTTGTTTGTTAAAATGTGGGTCTTACTATATTGCCCAGGATGCTGCCAACTCCTGTGCTCAAGTGATGTTCTTGCCTCAGCCTTGGTAGCTGGGAAGATAGGTGTGTTCTTGAAGGCATTTTATGAGGAATTTAAAGGTACAACCCCAGATTTTAATTTGTTTATAACTGTCAAAAGAAATACTTATAAGGAAGAAAGTAAACACAGTGTCCTTTATGATTGCAGCAAGTTATAATTTTAATAAATTTTGTATAATGCTTTTTAGTGGTTGTAATATGACTACTTTATGTCTGTTGATCTAGGTATACATGTGGGGAGTACATCTGTATCTATAGATATAGGTAATATATATATTTTAAAAAATATTTTTAGTTATAGATGGATACAGTACTTTTTTTTTACATTTATTTTTATGTAGTACTAAGGATTGAACCCAGTTTCTCACATATGCCAGGCAAGTGAGCCACCACAGAGCCACAGCCTCAGCCCCAAATTAGATATATTATATATCCAGACATTCATAAATTTAGATGGATATATTGATATATAATGTATAGATCTATATACATATAACGTATACATATACATATAGAGAAAGCATATATGTTTATTTGTTTTGTTTTGTTTTGTTTTTGGCAATCGTATGGATATAATCAAGAGCTTTCTGTTCTATCACTGAGCTGTGTCCCTGTCTCATTTTTTTTTTAATATGTATTTTTGAGTTGTAGTTTGACACAATACTTTTATTTTATTCATATATTTTTATGTGGTGTTGAGGGTAGAACCCAGGGTCTTGCATGTGCAAGTTTATTGCTCTACTGCTGAGCCACAACCCCAGGCCCCACCCCCTCCACCCCCAACCCTGTCTCATTTTTTATTCTGAGACATTGTCTCCCAAAATTGCTTTGGCTGATTATGACCTTGTGATCCTCCTGCTTCCCCAGGATTACAAGTCTGTGCCACAATGCCTGGCATGGTTTCATGTTCACAAGTGGTATTTTCTTTGCAGTATGAAATATATGTAAAGATTGTGGCAATAGTGGCTGGGTTATGTCAGTGGTAGAGCACTTGCCTAGCATGTATGAGGCCCTGGGTTCAATCCTCAGCACTACATAAAAATAAAATAATAAAATAAAGGTATTCTGTCCATCTGTAACTAAAAATATTTTTTAAAAAGATTATGGCAATATATATTTTGGTGTTTTATCTTAAGTAATGTCAGTCTAGAAGATATGACATTCTAAATACTTGTTATTAAGAGTCTTTTTCCTTCATTGTAACCAGAATTTGTTTTGGTCAGTTCACTTCCCCACATCTCATCCAGATGGATCTGGTATTATATTCTTATAATATCATCTTTTCTTTTCTTTCTGACTTTATGTGTGTGTGATATTGGGGTTTGAACTCAGGGCCTCAAACATACTAAGCAAGTTTCTCTGCCACTCAGTTACATCCCCAGCACCTACTTTTTTCTTTTAACTGGCAATAGAGGCCGGAGGTACTATACCACTGGGCTGCATTGCCAGGCTTTTGTTTTATTTTTCTTTTTTGGTACCAGAGATTGAACCCAGGGGTGCTTAATCCCTGAGCTTCATCCCCAGCCTGTTTATATTTTATTTTTATATTTTATGTAGAGACAGGATGTTGATGAGTTGCTTAGGGTCTTGCTAAATTGTTGAGGCTCCCAAGCCACTGGGATTATAAGTGTGCACCACTACCCTACGCCTGCCTCCTCAGTCCTTTTATTTTTTATTTTGAGACAGAGTCTCATTAAATTGCTGAGGCCTGCCTCAATTTTGTGCTCTTCCTGCCTCAGCCTTCTGAATTTCTGACATTATAGGTGTGCAACACTGTATCCAACTTGTTGATTGTTTTTGTACTCTTGATTTTTGGACTGTGATCTCAACCTGTTGTGGTCTACCCCCTTTTCCATACTGGAGATTCAATCCAAAGTATTCTACCCATAAACTATATCCCCAGCTTTTTACTTTTTATTTTGCAACAAGTTCTCTCAATTTGTCCAGGCTAGTCCTGAACTTTATTTTCTCCTGCCTCAGCCTCCAAAGTAACTTGGGTGTGGCCACTGTATCCAACTTATATTGTTATTCTGATAAATCAAGAAATGTGGATTTTATTAAAGGCTGGAGTGAGACTCTGGATTTACCTAGTACACATAAAAAAGTGGAGGGGGTCAGGGAATTAAATAAAGAAAGGAAAGTGAATTTAAAATAATACGTAAATACATGCAGGACATCTAAAAGAAATAACGCAAACTTGATTTTGGTGTTTATTTGTAATCCAAGCTACTCAGGAAGCTGAGCCACAAAGATCTAAAGATTCAGACCAGTTTCAACAATTTAGAAAAGCCCGTTTTCCAAATAAGACATAAGAAAGATTTGGGAATATTTCTCAGTGGTAGTGTCTCCCTCGGTTCAATCCCCAGTACCAAATAAAGTAAATTAAATGATACAACATAAAATAAAAGGGCATGGAAGGGCTGGGGTTATGGCTCAGTTGCAGAGCACTTGCCCCTCACCTGTGAGGTACTGGATTTGATCCTCAGCACCACCTAAAAATAAACAAGCAAAACAAAAGGGCATGGGATGTCTGTGGATGCAGATTGTGTTTTTAAAAAATTTAGTTTAAGGGGCAGGGTTGTGGCTCAGAGATAGAGCCCTTGCCTGGCACATGTGGGGTCCTGGGTTTGATCCTCCTCAGCACCACATACAAATCAATAAAATAAAGGTTAAAAAAATTAACCTAAATATGGTGGTGCATACCTATAGTCCCAGCAGCTCAGAAGATGAGGCGGGAGGATTTACAGGTTTGAGGCCAGGATCCCTTAGCATTTTATAGAAACCTTACCTGATGAGGGATGTAGCTTCCTGGTAAAAGCACCACTGGGTTCCATATCTAGTGTTGGGGAAAAAAAAGAAAAAGAAAAAGGGAAGAAGATGAAAGCCAAAGGATGAACAAAAGTTTCCCAGAGAAATGTAAGTGATAGAGTATATTTAGGGGTGTACAAGTTTGGTTACTGCCCTCTGAAAAAAATTTTTTTGAGAGAGAGAGAGAGATTTTTTATTTTGATTCAGGGTTTTGTTAAATTGCTGAGGCCAGCCCTGAACTTCCAGTACTCCTGCCTCAGTTTCCAAAGTTGCTCAGATTACAGGTATCCCTGTACCTAGCTATGGGAAGGTTTTTTTGTTTTTTGTTTTTTGTTTTTTTTTTTTTTTTTGTCTGTCGTTGTTGTTCTCGGAATTGGAATCCCCAGTGGTTCTTAAATATTGAGTCACATCCCCAGCCCTTTTTTATATTTTGACACAGGACTTTGCTAAGTTGCTTAGGGGCTCTCTAAGTTGCTGAGGATGGCTTTGACCTCAT